>NC_044328.1:7911910-8582327 GCF_007399415.2 Gopherus evgoodei | reverse complement strand
TATTGGTCCCATCGACGCCAGAGACCTTCGCCTCGGCACGGGACCTCATTGCTCTGACTGAGTCAACTCAGCCTCCACCCCCGGTACCTCCGGTGCGGGTAGCGTCCAGGGGCAAACCTATGATGTCAGTGCCGTCTCGGGACTCACGCTCGCTGTCGAGGTCCCGACGCCATGGTTGCTGAAGATCCCGCCGCCGCTCGCAGTCCCGGCACCGCTCCCCTCGGCGGTACCGGTCGTACTCGCGGCACCGATCGGCCTCCAGACGGTCACGGTCTGGTTCCAGCCACCGATATCGGCACCGGGACTCTAGGAGCCAGTCCCGCCGTCGATCAGTGCACCGGTCGACCTCCCGGCACCGAGCTGGTGGCAGGTCCCGGTCCCGGTCGACCTCCCGACACCGCGTCGGTGGCAGGTCCCGGTCCCGATCCAGGCACCGAGGCAGCGGCCGGTACCGGTCCCGATCCCGGCACCGAGTCCAAGACAGACCCCGGTCCCGATCCCAGCACCGGTATGACTCCCGGTCCCGATCCCCGGCACCGAGAACATCTTCGGCGCCAGGACGCGGAGACTCTTACCAGCCGCGGTCGGCCCCTCCATGGCCTTCCAGACAGCCGTCGGTGTCATCGCAGGCGGACAGTGTATACACACTGGGCACTGACAGACAAGCGGCGCTTTTTCAAGACCCTCCGCAACAGGACCAGGGTCCGCAACAGTGGGGGTTCTGGACACCCTGGGCGTACCATCAAGCCCAGGGCCCCCAACAGCTTCCTCCTAGGCCTGCAACGGCAGAGCACAGGGCACCGGAGGCGTCGTTGTCTCGCCCCCCTCCCTCCCCGGACGGGGAGGACGGGTCAAAGCAACAGGACCCTGATCTCCCTCCTGAGCCAGAGGCGAGGGCTGAGGCGGACCCCCCGCTGGACACTCTCTTGCCAGGGGTCTCCTCATCGTCTTCTCCCAATGAGGCAGTGGCTGGCACTTCCTCTAATAGCCCTCCTCCGCTGGATCTCAGGGCACATCAGGACCTCCTCAGGCGCGTAGCACAGAATCTGAGCCTGCAAGCTGAGGAGGTCTCTGAGATCGAGGACCCTGTCGTCAGCATCCTCTCCTCCGATGCTCCCACCAGGGTCGCCCTACCCTTTATCCGGACGATCCAGGCCAACGCCAATACGATCTGGCAATCGCCGGCCTCCATCCCCCCTACTGCACGGGGCGTCGAAAGGAAGTACATGGCCCCCTCCAAGGGCTATGAGTACCTCCATATTCACCTGACACCATCTTCCCTGGTGGTACAGTCGGTGAATGAGAGGGAGCGTCACGGACAGGAAGCCCCAGCCCCCAAATCCAAGGAGGCCAGGCGTATGGACCTCATCGGCCGCAAGGTTTATTCGGCTGGGGCCCTTCAGCTCAGGGTTTCCAATCAGCAAGCCCTTCTTAGCCGCTACGCATTTAACTCTTGGGTGGCAGCGGATAAGTTCAAAGAGCTGCTGCCACAAGAGGAGCGTCAAGAGTTTGCGGCGATTCTTGACGAGAGTAAGAAGGTTGCACGAACCTCGTTGCAGGCCTCCTTGGACGCTGCAGACTCGGCTGCCCGTACCCTCGCCTCGGGGGTGACGATGCGCCGCATCTCCTGGCTTCAGGTTTCTGGCCTTCCTCTGGAGCTCCAATACACCATCCAGGACCTCCCGTTCGAAGGCCAGGGCCTGTTCTCGGAGAAGACAGACCCCAGACTGAAAAGTCTTAAGGACAATCGGGTCATTATGCACTCCCTTGGTATGCACACGCCTGGGACGCAACGCAGACCCTTCCGACCGCAGCAACAGCAGCAGCGTCGGCCATACCCCCAGTTCCGCCAGCGGCAGGACCTTAATAGGCGCCGCGGCAGGAATGGCAGGCGCAGGCCGTCGGGCACTCAAGGGGGGCAAAACCAAAGCTCCTCTAAAGCCCCACCTGGACCCAAACCTTCATTTTGAAGGTGTGCCCGAGGGCGTAATACCAGTATCCCCCATGGATCCTTTCCCCCCGTTTTCCAACCGCCTTTCGTTTTTCCTCCAGGCGTGGTCCCGGATAACATCCGACTGCTGGGTCTTACGCACGGTGCAGACGGGATACCGTCTGCAGTTTGTATAATTTCCTCCCTCCCGCCCCCCATCCTCGTCCCTCTTCAGGGACCCCTCTCACGAGCAATTCCTCTGCCAGGAGGTACAGACGCTCCTCAACAAAGGAGCTATAGAGGCGGTTCCGGAGAATGAGAAGGGCAAGGGGTTTTATTCCCGCTACTTTCTGATCCCCAAGGCCAAGGGAGGCCTCAGGCCTATCCTCGACCTGCGAGAGCTCAACAAATATCTAGTGAAGTTGAAGTTCCACATGGTATCCCTGGGGACCATTATCCCATCCCTGGATCCTGGAGACTGGTATGCCGTCCTCGACATGCAGGACGCTTATTTTCATATTGCCATATGGCCACACCACAGACGTTTCCTTCGGTTCGTGGTCGGCTGCCTTCACTATCAATTTGCGGTCCTCCCATTTGGCCTTTCTACGGCTCCGAGGGTATTCACAAAATGCATGGCCATCGTTGTGGCACATCTTCGGCGCAGTCGCATTCACGTGTTCCCTTACCTCGACGATTGGTTAATTTGGGGCACGTCGGAGCTGCAGGTCTGCAGCCACGTCCGCAGGATCACCGGCCTGTTTGCTACCTTGGGCCTCATGATCAACGTGGACAAGTCCACCCTGCTCCCCTCACAGAGAGTGGAGTTCATTGGGGCCGTCCTGGACTCCACCGTAGCCAGGGCCCTTCTGCCATTGCCGAGGTTCCAGTTGTTGGCGGCGATCGTTCAGCGCTTGCTGGCAGCCCCCCTGACATCGATAAGGACATGTCTAACCCTGTTAGGCCATATGGCAGCCTGCACATTTGTGACCGGGTATGCACGGCTCCACATGAGGCCCCTCCAGTCTTGGCTCATTGCACATTACCGGCCGGCAAGGCAGTCACTAGACATGCTGATCACAATCCCCCAGGGGGTGTTGGATTCTCTCAGTTGGTGGCTAGACCAGTCCGTCGTGTGTGCGGGGCTCCCATTCCACCCGCCCCCGCCCTCGGTGTCCCTAACGACAGATGCCTCAGATCTCGGCTGGGGGGCCCACCTGGGAACCCTGAGGACACAGGGCCTGTGGTCCCCACAGGAGGTGGAGCTACACATCAACATGCGGGAGTTGAGAGCGGTCCGACTTGCTTGTCAAACGTTCTGTCACCAGCTTCGGGGTTGTTGTGTCGCGGTATTTACCGACAACACGACGACCATGTACTATATAAACAAGCAGGGTGGCACCAGATCCTCTCCCCTATGTCACGAGGCGATGCGACTCTTGGATTTTTGTATAGCCCACTCCATTCACCTCACGGCTTCCTTCCTCCCCGGAGTACGGAACACGCTGGCGGACCGCCTGAGCAGATCCTTCCTCGCGCACGAATGGTCCCTCCGCTCGGACGTCGCCCTCTCGATTTTCCAGAGGTGGAGTTGTCCCCGCATGGACCTCTTCGCGTCCAGAGGGAACAGGAAATGCCAGGCGTTCTGCTCCTTTCAGGGCAGGGAACCCGGCATCTTTAGCGGACGCCTTCCTTATTCCGTGGACGACCCACTTGTTCTACGCGTTCCCCCCGTTCCCGTTGGTCCACAGGGTCCTTCTGAAGGTGTGCAGGGACAGGGCCCGCGTGATCATGGTAGCCCCGGCGTGGCCCAGGCAACATTGGTACCCCATGTTGCTGGACCTGGCCATAGCCGACCCAGTTCCCCTGCCCCTTCACCCGGACCTGATCACCCAGGACCACGGAACTCTCTGTCACCCGGACCTCCAGTCGCTGCACCTAGCAGCGTGGCTCCTGCATGGCTGACCAGTTCTGAGTTGCGCTGCTCCACCCCGGTACGTGAGGTACTCTTGGGCAGCAGGAAACCTTCCACTAGAGCGACGTACTCAGCCAAGTGGAAGCGTTTCTCCTGTTGGTGCGTGGAGAAGGGTCTCCTCCCGATGGAAGTTTCGGTGGCCAATATTTTGGACTATATTTGGTCCCTTAAGCAACAGGGCCTGGCGATATCGTCCCTGCGGGTCCACCTGGCGGCTATCTCCACCTTTCAGCCGGGTGGAGATGGCCGCTCCGTTTTCTCTCACCCGACGGTGACTAGATTCCTTAAGGGGCTGCAACGTCTATACCCTAACGTCCGACCCCCTGCCCCTACCTGGGATCTTAACCTGGTGTTGTCTCGGCTCATGGGGCCCCCCTTTGAGCTGTTAGCTACTTGCTCCCTGCTCTATCTTTCTTGGAAGACTGCCTTTTTAGTAGCTATTACCTCAGCTAGATGGGTGTCGGAACTCCGGGCTCTCACGGTAGATCCCCCGTATACAGTCTTCCATAAAGATAAGGTGCAGCTGAGACCGCACCCTGCCTTTCTCCCCAAGGTGGTCTCAGCCTTCCACGTCAACCAGGAGATCTTCCTCCCAGTTTTTTTCCTAAAACCTCATTCTTCACGCAGGGAGCAACAACTCCACTCGCTTGACGTCCGTCGGGCTCTCGCGTTTTATGTGGAGAGGACCAAACCGTTCCGCAAATCCCCCCAGCTTTTCGTGGCAGTAGCGGACCGCATTAAGGGGATTCCCATTTCCTCGCAGAGGTTATCCTCGTGGGTAACGTCCTGTATCAGGACCTGCTATGACTTGGCTCACGTTCCTACGGGCCGTGTGACTGCGCACTCTACCAGGGCGCAGGCATTGTCGCTGGCTTTCCTCGCCCGTGTGCCCATCCAGGAAATCTGTTGGGCAGCGACCTGGTCATCGGTCCACACCTTTGCTTCCCACTACGCCCTGGTCCAGCAGTCCAGAGAGGACGCGGCCTTCGGATCTGCAGTGCTCCATGCCGCTACTTCTCACTCCGACTCCACCACCTAGGTATGGCTTGGGATTCACCTAACTGGAATGGATGTGAGCAATCCCTCGAAGAAGAAAAGACGGTTACTCACCTTTGTAACTGTTGTTCTTCGAGATGTGTTGCTCACATCCATTCCACACCCGCCCTCCTTCCCCACTGTCGGAGTAGCCGGCAAGAAGGAACTGAGGAGCGGGTGGGCCAGCAGGGGTATATATCAGGTGCCATGGCGGCGCCACTCTAGGGGGCAACCTGCCAGCCCACTGGAGTTGCTAGGGTAAAAAGTTTCCGACGAACGTGCACGCGCGGCGCGCACACCTAACTGGAATGGATGTGAGCAACACATCTCGAAGAACAACAGTTACAAAGGTGAGTAACCGTCTTTTCTCCTCAATAACACCAAAGTTTGCTTCAAACAAGGGATGACACTTAACCAAAATCCTGGATCTGAATAACCCTGAACCATGGGGAAGTTGGGTTATGGATCTTTAAAGCAAGAGAGGCCAGCTCTAATGGACTATCCCAACCCCTTGGATTCCAACCCCATGTTGCCTTTGAGGGGAAAAAACTTCAGGGAGGAGCCAGCCAGAGACTCCAGCTAATAGGAGCAGAAGCAGCGAAAGCAGGGATCATCAGATAGTCAGAGAACGTCTACAGCTGTGACTAGACTTTCTCGCCCTGAGATGATTGACCATTTGCTCTAACTCTCTCCCTTCCCTTTCATCTCATTGTCTTCATCCCTGTTCATCCCCGGCCCTGCCTCTCACTGCCTTTCCCTTCCCTTTTCTTTCCATTTAGCTGATCCCCTCCAAAGTCAACCCCCAAATCATGGAAATATGATCACATTGCTCACTCTGTTTGTGTTCTACTCCTTCCCCCACCATGCATCTCTCTTGTCTACACTGTATGCTGTTTGGGACAGAGATAGTTTAATACTCTGTGTTCGTGCATCCCTAGTACAATGGGGTCCCATTCTTGGTTGGGCCTTAGACACTATTGAACTAAACATGATTAATAATAATGATAGTTGGGTCTGGTTACATTGGCCTGTTAAGGCTGCCCAACACTTCCTGTCATAAGACTCTGTTATCAGTTGCTTTTAACTTTACCAGACAAACCATTTGGCCTGATATTTCCTGTGCCATGTGTCTGCCTTAGGCTGAATTGTTTTGGAAAATTTCAGCTAAAATGATGTGACTGTTTCTGAGAATGAGGCCAGGGGAAAATGTTTTTTCGTTGTTAAAAAAATTTCCAATGACTTTTTCTTTGGAAAGCTCTAGCGCCTCCACGCTTTGGAATAAGGAATAAAGTGGCCTTTGTATCATGCATGGTCCTTTTGCCTTCCTCCTGGAAATTTGCCCCCAACTGGGCCAAGTTACAAGCTTTTGAAAAAAATCTCAGTTTACACATACTCAGTAGAGATTTGCTAGAGTCCAACAGATAAAACCTCCGAAGATTCCATCCTCTCTGAGCATCCTTGAGCCTCTGACCTGGCTGCACGTGCTCCATCCACACAGCTCCTACATGTGACTGGACTGTGCATGCGCCATTCCCAGAGTGACTGCGTGTGCTCTCTCCAGCATTGGGCTATGTGGCAAAGCCGGATGTTCCCAGGTATTGTTGCTCCAGCCTATGGTGGAGCCACGGCCTGGGTCCAAGAGCAGGGAGCCTGTCTCTTCTGTACTCTCAGTGACATTCCTCCTGCAGGCACCTAAACAGCATGGAGGTGGAATCAGGAGGGGAAAGAACCAGACCTAGGGCATTGCAGGAGCATTTGGGGGAGCAGACTAGGACAAGGAGTCTTGGGGGTAGAGACTGGGGCTAGAACTGACGGCGCAAGGAGACTAAGTCTGGGAGTGGGGGAGGGAAGCAGTGCGTTTTAAATGCAGCTTATTGAATGTCAGGCTTGGCAGAATTCAATTGTTGTTTTTTAATCATTTTGGTGGAGATTATTAATGTTTATTTTTAAGCTCTTTTCAATTTTTATCCATTTCAGTTTTCCCGTCTGTGAAATTATGGGGATTTCAGCATTTATATTTTTTTTAATCAATTTAAATGTCCATAGTTGTGGGAAGTTATAGGGGCCTGACAAGGGAGGAGATCAAAAAATAATTAAATAAATGACAGACATTGATATTCAAAAAGTTAAAGCTTTACAACCGTTAATATACAATAATAAATAATATGTCAATTGCCCTGTCCTTAGGTAAACACAGCAGCCCGGCCCGCCAGGGGCTTTCCCTACACAAGCAGCGACCCCTGTTTGAGAAACCCTAACATAACAAAATATACAAAGTAAACAGCCTTAAATCAAACTATGTTCTCAAGCATCTTTTTTTTCTTACTTTGCCTGTCTGTACATTTTGATTTTTGTCAATGGAAGCATTTTTTCATTATTTGTGTGTGTGTGTGTGTCTAGTGAAATCAACGTTTACCAACATTTAACGATTAAATCTAATCCTTCCCAAGCCTACTTATATTTAAGTGCCCAATAACGTTGTGATTTCTCTGTCGCCTGAATGGGGAGAGGTCCTGTGGAAAAAATAGTATGTGATCATGTAGTTAAAGACTGTAGCATAATGCATACACACCAGGGCACTGAATTAAGGTTACATGGGCAACCTTCTGGCATTTCCTAATATATTTTTAATGCATGACTTAGTAATCTTAATGTTCTTTTATTGTCGCTTTTTGTGTGCAATAAGAGAAATATAGAAGAGTCTATAGGGAAATCACTAGGAGATGGCACACTTGATAAATATACATTTCAATAAGCTGCATTTGAAAAGCAAGCAGATGAAACTTTTCAATAACCAGAAAAAGAAAAACAAAATTGCAAGAACAATATATCAGCGGGTAAAGAATCACACGTATTCTAGTTCCCTGAGAATCTAACTTATCTGTCTGATTATTCTGCTTTAGCCTGCTCACAGGTTAGAGAAACCGATACCAGTGCATGTAAAAAACAACAATAATAGGAAAATCTACAGGGAAAACTGTCCATAAGAGAAACATTTTTCAAGATCCTTAGTAGAGACTTTGGGGAAGATTGTCTATTCAGAGAACATTGTCTGCAAGCTCTTTGAAGAATAGGCACTTGGGGCCTGATTAATGAACATTTTCTGCATCATTTATGCCCATCCTCTCTGCAGTTTACATATAAAAAGTGCAGTACATTGTTTCCTTGCAAAATATGTAAAGGGATTTTCCTGTCAAAGCAGCATGGTCTAGTGGTTGAAGCTGGGAACTGGAAACCAGAAGTCCTGTGTTCTTGTATTGACTGTAGGCAAGTACCTGTTGGTTCACAATACTATATTGAATTTATTTATAAAAGACTTTTTCTAGTGACTATAATTGGAGTGATGACAACTGGACTCATAATTTTCATGAAGAAGGATCCCAAAGTATTAGGCAAAACCATACACACACGTCACCTACCACTTCACCCATCTCTAAAATGCAGACACTACTGGGCAGGAGCACAGCTAATCAGTAGTTATGCTGTATACCAGTTTAGGAGAAGAGTCCATGAATACCATATCCACACAGGAAAAATTAGATGGGCAAATTATATTAAATGAGAAGTTGGCCAAGATTTTGCAGCTAATCTACTAGCCCTTGAGAAAAATAGACCTACTCTTAGGAATGGAATGGAGTGTGAACTTATAAGGAAGTGTAACCTTGCCCTGGTGAAGTTGATGCACACATCAAATAGCAGCCAAAAAAAAAAAAAAGACTTATTCCTGGCTCCTGGGTGTTTCTTACTTATGCTCTGAGCTGCATACAGCCTGCCCCTGAGATCAATGTGGTAGTGTCCATTTATCATTTCTGTTATACATGCTTTAAAAACATTATAATTCATTACAAAGTTTGCACTTTGCTTTTAAATAACACTTTATTATTGCTCAGTCACACGGGGCACTGGGTGTGCTATCAATAAACAGACGGGCTCACATGATCTGCATTTTCATAGGAAAAGTAACCTCCATGTGTGCTCTGTAGAGTGTGGGGTGATCTATGTGTTTGCGAGGGTGCAAGATGTATATTGACTGATTTGGCATTACCCAGGAAATATGTGATAAGTGAACACGGAATGTGAGTGATCACTGCACTTCAGCGTAATCCTTCTTGGGAATGGTGTCATGTTCTCTGATATATATCAAGCCACTGCCTGGCCTCACTATGTACAGGAGAAAATATGCAGATAATAAGACAATATATTGTAGTGTGTGTCAAGATGCCAGGTACAGGGCACAGATCCAGCCAGGATTGGAGGGGGATGTGGTCTGAGTTCAGTCAATAGGGTTGAGGCCAGAAGCAGCAGCCTGCACTAATATCACACTCCCAGGTTGGAGTCAAGGCTGATGAGCTGCACTGGGTTGAAACCAAGTCTACTGATGTGGAACAGGAGCGCGGTGTGGAGCAGTGGACCGGGAACTGAGGCAGGGCCAGGAGTCAGAAGCGGAGCAGAAGTCCACGAGCCAGGAATGAGAAGTGAAGCTAGATATCAGAAGTAGGGCTTGGGGCAGGAAAAAAGCAAGGGATCAGGAGTGCACAGCAAAATCTGTTTGCAGCAGCCAACCAGGGATCCCCCTAGCTGCACAGGCAGCCTCCAGATGTTTTGCCTAGCCCTTAAATAGTGTGCCCGGGCCAATCAGGGAACATAGTAGGCTCCACCGGTCAAGACCTCTGTGGGTGGGACATCCAGTGGGGCGTGAACCCACAGGACTCATAGGCTGCTATTCCCCACTTTGCCAGAGGTGGCAGTGTGGACACAGCAGCCAACCATAGTTCAAGGCCATTTTGTGTGTGTGTGTGTGAGAGAGGAAATTACTTACCTTTTGTCGATGAAGTAAAAAATGCTCAGCGTTATGTCACTGGCTCTTTGTTGTGGCAGCACTGGAGGAGATTCTCCTTTTAACACAAGTGTTTGGGGCCTGAGGATCTGAGTTCTATCCTTGCTGACATCATAACATTCCAGCAAGCCATGGTGCGCAGCACATTCACACACATGACGTTCCTAGTAGGTCACAGGTTTTTTTACTATATCCATCTGTGATGTGCGCACACATAGTGATGAATTTAGAAAGTCCAGCACAGCTCAAAATTCATATGAAGTTTCTTCCCATTCCGAGTACCACCGGAATCTAGGGAGCTCCTCTCCCTTCCCCAGCTAGTACCCTCAAACTGCCCTGTCAGCCCCCCATTTCTGACTGCAAGCCCTTACATGCAGCTAGTTCCCTATGAGATGTATAGATGTGATGCAGAATATACCCCATCCTGACTTTTAAAGGGTTAATGTGAGACAGCCCCAATTAAAGATGAGTCCTAACTGGGAAAGGAGCTGGGTGGCTGCTAGAAAGGCAAGAAATATGGAGCAGAAGGTGGTGGCAGGGAGAAATTTTGCAGTCACTCTTTGGGATGAGAGAGATCAAGAGGAAGTCCACTAGGAGAGTGAGCTCTGAGATTTTCTCCTGAGTTGCAAAGTCTGTCAGGAGGCCAGGTGACACAGTGGGGTGGAGCAAAGTCCAGTAAGAAGCCCTGATAAAAGGGCGGGATTGGGACTTCCAAGCAGAGAGCCCTGGAAGGTGTTCAGCTGAGAAACTGAATAAGGGAAACGTCAGAGGGATGAAAGGTCAAACCTGTGGAACACAGGAGAGGATTTAAATTTATACTTTTGAATTGGGATTTATTGAGGTATTCCATGGGGAGCCCAGGCTCTGAGAGAAGGTTGAACCAAGAGAGATTTGTGAGAGAGGTCAGCAGACACGCTTGGCAGGAAGAAGTCCAGGGAGGTATCAGCAAGAAGTCTGACAGAGCAGACCTTGGCTGATGGTTACAGGGTCACAAAACTGCACCCAGGGTAGAGGGTGGGCCTGGTTTCCCCTATCAACCACTGATAAGGTGGAATGAAGCCCCTGAGAAGTGGATAAGGGGTCGAGAAGGGCGCTAGTGTCTCTGGAGAATGTTAAACAGAAGCTACTGAAGTTGGGCATTTGTAAATCAGCAGGTCCACATAATTTGCATCCAAGAGCTTTGAAAGAACTAACTGAGGAGCTCGCTGGACCATGAATCTTGATTTTCAATAAGCCTTGGAGCAGTGGGGAAGTTCCAGAAGTTTGTAAGAAAGCTAATGTGCCAATTTTAAATAACGGTAAACAGGATGACCGAGGTAATTATAGGTCTGTCAGCCTGGCATTGGTCCTGGGCAAGATAATGGAGAAGCTGATACAGGACTCAATAATGAATTAAAGGAGGGTAATATAATTAATTCAAATCATCATAGGTTTTTGGAAAATAGATTCTGCCAAAATAACAATATCTTTTTTTGATGAGAATACAAGTTTGATTAATAAAGGTTAAAGTGTTGACATAATATATTTAGACTTCTCTAAGGCATTTGACTTGGTACCACACAGGATTTTGATTAAAATGCTAGAATTACTTAAAGTTAACATGGCACACATAAAATGGATTAAAAACTGGCTAACTGATAGGTCTCAAAATGTAATTGTAAATGGGGTACCATCATTGAGTGGGTGTATTTCCAGTGGGGTCCCGTGGGGGTTAGTTCTTGGCCCTATGTTATTTAACATTTTTATCAATGACCTGGAAGAAAACATTGAATCATCACTGATAAAGTATGCAGATGCCCCAAAAATTCAGGAAGTGTTAAATAATGAAGAGGTTAGGACACTGATTCAGAGCGATCTGGAATACTTGGTAGACTGGGTGCAATCAAACAATAGATGTTTTAATATAGCTAACTGTAAATGTAAACATCAGAAACAAAGAAAGTAGGCCATAATTATAGGATTGGAGACTCTATCCGAGGAAGCAGTGATGCTAAAAAAGATTTGGGGATTGTGTGAATAATCAGCTTAATATGAGCTTCCGGTGTGACACTGTGGCCAAAAGAGCTAATGTGATCCTGGGTTGCAAGAACAGGAGAATCTCAAGTAGGATTAAATAAGTTATTTTACCTCTGTGTTTGGCACTGGTGCGACTGCTGCTGGAATACTGTGTCCAGTTCTGGTGCTCACAATTCAAGAAAGCTGTTGATAAATCGGAGGGGTTTCACAGAAGAGCCATGAGAATGATTGAAGGATTAGAAAACATACCTGATAATGATAGACTCAAACAGCTCAGTCTATTTACCTTAACAAAGAGAAGGTTAAGGGGTTTGTAAGTATCTACATACGGAACAAATATTTAATAATTGGCTCTTCAAACTAACAGATAAAGTTATAACATGATCTGATGGACTGAAGCTAGACAAATTCAGAGTGGAAATAAGCTGTAAATTTTTTAAAGCAAAAGTAATTAACCATTGGAACAAATTACCAAGGGTTGTGGTGGATTCTCCAGCTCTGACAATTTTTCAATCAAGATTGAATGTTTTTCTAAATGTTCTGCTCTAGGAATTATGTTGGGGGAAGTTCTATGTGTTATACAGGACGTCAGACTAGATGATCGCAATGGTCCCTTCTGGCCTTGGAATCTATGAATTTATGATTGAAAGCCCTGAGAGAAGAGTGTGGACCATGGGGCACAGTGTTGGGGCTGAAGACCGTTTCTGAGGACATTGGACAGTTATTTGTTGGGCTTTATGTTACCCCAGGAAGGTGGAGGAGGACTATAAGTGACTAGGCCAGAGGGTTGAGTCATGAGGAGAAGCAAACAACAGTAGGGACCAGAGCAACCATCAGCAGGAAGAGCCTGCTACTCCATGCCTAGCCGTGAGGGGGCACATCAATGATGAGTTAAGCCTTCTAGCATAGGTTTACCAAGTTGCTACCCACGCAGGCTTCTAAGTGCAATAGCCACCGCTGGGATGAAGGCAACGTTTGTCAGGCATCTTGTTTTTTTTCTGGAGCAATGTACAGCACAAGATCAGTCCCTAAAAAGCTTGTGTGTCTGGCCAGGCATTCCTCTTCCATTTCAGCTCTTGACTTTCTTAAGGCCTGAAACAGTTACTTATCTGAGACATTTGCCCTATTTTGGACTTCCACGGCAAGCACCAAGACAGAGCAAAAATATGTCTCCTGTTCTTTCCCACTATGGCTCTGGCTCTGAAGTCTGTCTGTCCATTGTCAGAACTACATTCAATTCTTGGAGGCCTACACATGTGTGTGTGTGACAGCTGGCTGAAGATTTTCCAGTGGAACCATTTACCATTGGAAAATGCTGTTCTAACTAAATGAAAATGTTTCACAAGAACATATTGACCTGCAACATTTTTGATGAAAAGTTATCAGACTGCTTCATTTCAACGCTGTCACTGTGTCTATAGCATTGCAGGGTACTATAAAATGACACATTTTAGCCTTATCAAAGTGAAGTTCTTTGACAAGGGCATTTTGAAATTTCGTATTTTTCCCCTACAATTTTTGTTTTCTGGGGAATTTCAATTTTTCAAAATTTCCTTTCATCCCAAATCAGAACAAAATTTTTGAATTTTCCCCAGAATGGAAAGTTTGAGTTTCAACGAACTCTAGTGTGCATTGGGTGGTATCCAAGTACCATCAGACAGAGTTCTAGGGCCTTGTGGATCTCTTTACCACAGGTGTCTCATCCATACTATACTGAATTGTAGATATTGAGTCATACAGGAATTATCATTCTGAATGAGACCAAAGATTCTCCAAGAGTTTATAGGGAAAGGGTGTTTGATTTTATGCTAGAGGAAAAACAAATCAGCCTTGGCAATGATGAAATTGACTACAGATCACATTGACTGTAACATGAACAGATGCTAGTGCACCAGTCTGTTTGCAGCTGGAGGAGCCTGATGGTGATATTGGTGTATGATGGATACATAAGGAATCCCAACTGCACTTATAACTCACATATTACTGGGGGGTGAGTGTATTTGCTTCTGTTGCTACATGTTACTATTGTTAGTGATTGTTCCAGAGGGGAAGCAGAATGTGTGCAGAAGGGAGTGAAAAGCAATCAATGGGCAAATGAATTTGCTCTGCAGGATAGACTTGCATTATAATCCATCACACTGGGACACACTTGGTTGGACTTCTGGTTGAGCTGATGTTTGCCTGGGTTCCCTTTGGCAACTGTGGACAGGTTTCTCTCTCTCTCTCTCTCTCTCTCTCTCTTTTTTTTAATAGATCTGCTTCCAGGTAAACACTAAGTTAAATTGACACAACAATACAGAAACAAAGGTGTTTCCATTGTTTCTTCTTCGCATCAGTTCCACATGCATCATTTTGCTTCTCCACAACAAAGATTGTAGGCATAAATAATAAAAATAATCATTGTTTATTGATATTACTGTAGTGCCTAGGAGCCTCAGTCATGGACCTGGGCTCCGTTGTGCTAGGTATTGTTCAAATACAGAATAAAAAGACAGTCCCTGTCCCCAAAAGCTTGCACTCTAAGTGTAAGACAAGAGCTAACAGATGGATACAGCCAGATGGGGGAGCACAAGGACACAATGAGACAGTATTGGTCAACGGGGTCTCAGGACACCAGATGCCTCACCATCATCAAGTTTTCTTAGGCATTATGGCACAGGAGAGTTTTGAGGAGGGATTTGAAGGTGGACCATGAGATGACTTTGCAGATGTTTACAGGGAGCTCCTCCCAAGCATAAAGAAAGAGCAGCATGGGAGGAAGCATAGAGAAGCTTGTTTGAAAATGGAACAAGTGGGCAAAGGAGACTGGCAGCACGGGCTGATTGGAGGTGGGAGCTGACCAAAGTCTGAGGAGCTGGATCCTTTGCATCAGGGGCACCGGAACGGGGGAGGAGGGGCACTTTTTACTGGCAAGTTACCGGGGGGGAGAGGTGAAGAAGAGTGAACAGGGGGACAGGGTTTTGGGGGGGAAGGGTGGCGTGGGAGCGGCCTCAGGGGAAGGGACGGGGCAAGGGCAGGGCCTCGGTGGTGAATGGGCAGCATGAGGTCCAGGGCCTCAGGAGGCAGGAGAACAGTTCAGGAGCCTGGGCCTCCCCCTACTTTTAGGGCGCTTCCGCCACTCCTGATTAGCATCCAACGTTTTTGCTCAGCCCATTAAAGAGATGAACCCAAGGTACAAATGTCTGACCCATGTAACAATCTTGGGGTTCCTCAAATAACAAACCAGTGAATGAGAAAGGCATAAAACTTTAATAAAACCAACTGGAGAGCTTCTGTACTGAGCTGCTGCACATAGCGATGTGTGTTCCCAACTCCCGCCTGCACAGCACCTCTCCAAATTCCCACACTCACAACTCTGTCCCTTATGAGCAGGGTGACCAGATAGCAAGTGTGAAAAATTGGGATGAGGGTGGACAATAATAGACCCCTATAAAAGACAAAGCCATAATATTGGGATTGTCCCTATAAAATCAGGACATCTGGTCACCCTACTTATGAGGGAGTGTCTCCAAATTACGATCTTTAATAAACATATTGCTACAGCCTAGAGCTGGTGAAACTTCCCCGAAGTTTATGGGTGTTTGGAACCATAGTTTTTAGCATTGCCAACGCCAACTGTTCAAAAATAAGGTGTCTGGCGCCCCAAAATAACGAGACTGGCTTAAAAAACTGAAATGTTAGAAAAGTATATTTAGAGTTATTTTTATTTGCCTTCTGCCTCATGAACCGTTAGAGTTCACATTTGCAAACTCTTCCTTGCAACCGTGAGGGACAAGGAACTTACTTTAAAAATAAAATAAAAATGAAATCTGAGATTTAGGTCCTATTGAAGTTTGGATCAGAAATCCTTTAAATTTCATGGGGGATTCAGACCTGGGTATTGATATGGGCTATTCACTTAGGCAAAAGGAAAAGGAGATAGCAGAAAATAATGGGTTCAAAGGATCAAACAAAACAAACCCCCTGGCGTGAGATCTATCAGTGACATCACTCTACATGCAGTATCAGAGTATTTTGTTTCCTTTATTACACTGGTCACAAAAGCAGCACAAGACACATTAATGCATGATACTAGTGGATGATTGAGGATTTATTCATTATAGATCTACTCACAAGACACCCAAAATTCTACAAAATTCATGGTTGTTTGGTTTTTTTTTATGCTTTTCAATTTTGTTGCCAATGTGTTGGGTTGTTTTTTTTCCCATCCCTTTTGCTGATATGGTGATAATTTTTTAGGTGTCCTTAAATCCTGCATTTGGTATCCATCTGATGCCCTACATCGGGGTCCCCAATGCGATGCCCACGAGCGCCGTGGCACCCACTGGGGCATCTAAGTGCGCCCATGTACTGGCCGGTGGACGAGCATCCGCCGAAATGCTGCCAACAAGTTGTGTCATCCAGAGACGTCATCGCCAAAATGCTGCCGATTTTCGGTGGTATTCCTGTGGTGACGCCTCTTGATGACACTACTTGTTGACGGCATTTCGGCAGCAATGTCTATTGACATTGCTGCTTGTCGGTGGAATTCGGCAGATGCTCGTCTGCCGCCACGGTCCTCTGTGACTCGTTGTTTGGCGCCCACCAGACGAAAAAGGTTGGGGACCACTGCCCTACATTATTATTTATGAATGGTTTGACTGTCGTGCCTGAGCCCTAGTCAGGTACCAGGACCCTGTTGTTCCAGATGCTGTGCAAATAGCACAAAAAGAAAATTCCTACTCCAATCTAAGGGTACGTCTTCACTACCGGCCATATTGGCAGGTAGCAATCGATTTCTCGGGGATCGATATGTTGTGTCTCATCTAGACATGATATATCTATCCCCGAACGTGCTCCTGTTGACTCCGGAACTCCACCAATGCGAACAGCGGTAGTGGAGTTGATGGGGGAGCCGCAGACGTCGATCCCGCGCCATGAGGATGGTAGGTAACTCGATCTAAGATACTTCGACTTCAGCTATGCTATTCACGTAGCTGAAGTTGCGTATCTTAGATCGATCCCCTCCCCTAGTGTAGACCAGCCCTCAGTGGTACCTCGCTCTCCACATACAATAGTAGCTGCATCATCCTAACCACATTTGTTTCTAGTGGTCTCAGGATGGGAAGTACAGAGGGTTTCAGAAACACTTGCTACTAGCACCTCAGATTTCCAAAAAAGCTGAAAGGGGTTGTGAATCTCCTAATGAATCTCGGTGCAACCCAGGCAGCATTACCTCTGTAGTTTCCCAAGCTCTGGAATGCTGGCAGCGCGCAAGTCCCAGGTGGGTGTAATCATGGATAATCATGAATGAGAAACTCTTTCCCCATTACATCTCAAACTGCTGCTTTAGCAATTGCAACTTCTGCGTTAAAGGAGGATGTCACCTATGCAAAGGGCAGCCCCGTATATCTTCATGACTGCAGCAATATCATTACTGTCCAGAAAATGACAGAGGAGTGGATTTACTGCTTCGGGGCTTCTCACTAAGTCATTGGTTCCAATGGAGAAGCATTTTCCTAATTTATTGAGGAAGCAATCAATCACTTGGAAATGCATCCCACATGTTAAAGTAAGCCACTGGGCCTTTGCCCAGACCTGAAGGGTCTTAGGAAAGGTAACTTGGCACAATTTATCCCCAACATTGGGGTTTGGATTAGCAGCTTCGGAGGTTACTCGGAAATACTAATATCCTGACGTGGTTGCTTGATTTATGGCTAAAGTTATGAGGAAGAGTGCATACAAAACTGGTTCAAATTCATTTGTATGTGATAGATTGTCTGTTAGTACTGATATTACTGCAGATCCTAGAGGCCCTGATCAATATTGGTCAGGGTGCTGTATGCAGACCAAGGGAGAGACAGACCTTGCCCTGAAAACCTTACAATCTTAAATGACAAGTGAGATACAGTTCTTTAGGCTGTGCTCCTCAGCTGACTTCAGCTTCCATCATGAACCCTAGTCATATGACTGGCATGATGCGTGGTCTCCTCTCATAAGAGGATATATAGGATAGAATAGAACCACGAGGCCATCTTTCCTCTTTAATGGTTCCGTTCATTACACTAATCTTTCCAATCAGAGGGCCTTCTGTGATGGAGTTTTCTCTCTCTGTCTGACAAAGCTCATTTGTTTGTTTGTTTTTTTAACTTTCAGGGCATGTTGCAAACCTTATCTGTTCACTCAGGCTTTTGCTGGATGCTGGTCACTTGAGAAGGTTGAGTTTCATTTGCAGATGTGAAGGAATTTATCTGAGTTGATTCTTAGTCAATGTTGTGCCTTGTTAATTCATGTTTTATCATTTTCGTAAACGTGCCCAGAGTGGGTCTGTGCTGGATGTATTTTTAATCATGTAAAGAATAAATAAAACAACATGAACAACCTCCAACTGAGTGTTCAGTCCCAGTGTGAATGGCATTGCATGTAAAAATCGGTATGGATTCTTCAGAGATTGATTGTTCGTAAGTTCTGGTCTGGAAAGCAAAGGGATCTTTCTTCTTCAAACTGAACAGATGCTAACATCTGCTTCTTCAAACAGAATGTATTCTGTTAGTTTTTTCTGGTGTGCTTTTCATTCCCAATTTCTGCTAGCTCTAAATACACAGAAATAAAGATATGGGAAATATTCAAAGGATTTTCTTTATTGGAAGTGGCTTGGAACCTTTTCAAGGCTTCTCGTTGGGGATTGGCATCCAACGGGACAAAATATGGTAGCATCTAGTTGCTTCCTCTTTCTTACAAAGATGGTTGATGGGTAGGAAGGAACTGAGTTGACCATGAATCTAGCTGTATTTGGAAATTCTCTTAGGTGGTGGTGACAGTTATATGGCCCTCTGTGTTTACTGTCATTTTTGGTACATTTTTTCCCCTGGAGCCACTAACTATAGACATCAGGACTCAACAGATTCAACGCTGGGGATGGAACTAAGTGATGGCAGTAGAATCAAAGTGTCCGGAGCCATCCAGCCATACTCCCTAGTCTTCCGAAGCCTGTTCAATAGAAGGTCAAGTGCATCTACACATTGAAAGAATTCTCATAGATTTCTAAGGTCAGAAGGGACCATCTGATCATCCAGACTCATCTCCTACATGATAAACAATTGTATCCAGTAATTCCTGCCTCAAACCCATAATTTTCTGTTTGAGTTATAGCATCTCTTTTAGAAAGATTTTGGACAGCTGCTGATTATTAGATGTTATTAGAAGCAGCTGTAGTAATATAATTACAATAGCAACCCAGGGTTGGGTAAAAACTGAGTAAGGAGCTCAAGATTTGGATTAGATCAAAAGATTTCTTAAGAGACCATATATCAATGACACATGGCCACCTGATAGAGATGCACTTTAACTAAATGTTGAAGCAAACTTTTATGGAAACATTGAAGTTAGTTAAGAAAGGAACTTTGTACTGGTTTTATCCCTGTTGTATGCACTTCTCCATATGCTGTTTTTCTTTTTTAGCCACCACAAGGCAAATCCCCAGCCAGATCCTAGATCTTGGAATGCATTGGCATGTCCCCTGAGGTCAGAAGGGTTTGAAGGTGCTTTTGTTTGAATACAAGCTGAATTTAAATCAAAAGCTATCAGTGGAAATTTTCCTCCATAATTCCATTTCCTCCAGCTACACAGTCCCCATATTTTACACTTTAAGAACAGTCTCATGATTTTTATAAAAATACCCTTCATTTGTATGTATCCAGGGCTTGTCCTTTTTGATCTTGTTCTCGGTTCCCTTTAAATTTGTTTGTCTTCCGATTTTCTCTTCTTGAGTTCCTGGCTGTCTTTCTCATGTTAGCTGCATTTCATAAATTTCTCTTTCTATTTTTTTCCATTTCCTTTTTTCCTCTTTTGTTCTTTGATTGCAGCTGGGGGCTAAGGTTGTAATTTACTCCACCTGTTCTGCTCCACTGCCTGTTTAAGAAAAGGCCTCTTATTCCCTGGACAGTAAATAATTCTGTAGCTCCTCTGCCTGTCTCTTAGCGGTCCTTCTTCCCATCCCCGCCCAGAGGGTTGCAATGCTGCTTCAACATTATCTCATTATTCCATGGAAGCGTATTGCTACTGCTGACCTTTATGCTCACCCTCTACTGCTCAAACCACCCTGCTACTGATATGCTGCATGTGGCATAATAGCAATCCCTAAAGACAGACTTCCCATTCTAAGAGGCAATCAACCCTTAGAGTAATCCCTTCTCTTTTTCTTGATAACATCTGTTTTGTTGTGATGCCTTCTTGAAATTTCATCTGGTGCTGACTTTGGGTTAAAAGCCTAAATTCTCATCTAAAATTCCAAGCACCTGCAGAAATATACCAGCAGTTGAACAGACGCTGACAGTCTTCTTTTCTGAAACATAAACAAAAGCTAGCAAAGGGATAAAGAGACTGGGCTAACAAAGGGTTAAAAGAGAGCCTGGGGGGCCGAACAGGCCTGAAGAGTTAGTAGGAGTCTGAGCTTGAGGAGTTCAGTCTCCCCTCTCAATATGAGGAAATACAAATTTCTGGTTAAGGCACCTGGGAGATCTGGATTTAATTCCTAGCTCTGCCACAGACTCCTTGTGTGCTTAGGCAAATCATTTAACCTATATTCCTCAGTTTCTACTTTGTAAAATTGAGCTTCTTTGTCTGCCTTTGTTAGGCTGTAAGCTCTCTGGGGATGGGACTGTCTTCTACATACTGTGTTTGTGTGTGTTAATGGGCCTCTAGCTTCTATTGTAATGCAAAAATTAGAATTTGGATCTGAATGGCATAGATGGTCCACATCTTTATAATGGGACTGAATCAAAACCTTCAGATCCATAAACTTCCCAAATGTTGAAGATGCCCCGATTTGGATTTTGCAGCTCAGATCTATCTCCGGTCCATGTGCAGGAAATGACTTCACTGATTTTTCTTAAGGCCATGTGGGAGGCAAGGATTCGATCGTAAAAGTGAGTGATAGTAAGTGGTAACTATCAAATAATCTGGTGCATGCATGTTCAGTGTTGTAGCATGTATTCTTGTGTCTTTTGGAGAAACACACTTACCTCTATGCACTGTGGCCTTTTGTATGTTCTAATAACATCCGAAAGGAAGATCCTCAATGTTCCATTATAACCAAGCACACTCAGCCAACAACAGCAGCATGGATGGAACACTAAGCATCTCAGACAACATGAAAAAAATAAAGCCAAGATTCCCAGAGTACCCTGCCTGGCAGCTCCAGGGAGCAAGTAATACGTGTGTCTGTAGTAACCGGGAGTCATTCCCACCTTTGTGAAATGAGTTGGTGAGTCTCTGTCAGATCCCAGTGTCAAAAGGCCCACGTCTCTGCAAACACAGATGGCATTAGTTAACAGCTTTGGTGCTAGTCTCAGCAGAAAGGTCAAGACTGAAAGAGTAAGTCAGAAAACAGGACATATGCATGGGGAATCCATTCAAGGAGACGTTGAGCAGTGTGGGCAATCTTTCATTGCTCCTCATCTGTCATCATCTGACCTATTCTCCAGAGACTTGGTGGTTGCTTTTTTTAAACCTATTTCTTTTCTTTTACATTTAAAGGACTCAATTCAGCATCCACTGAAGCAGTAGCAGTGTGAATCTTTCCACTGATTTCCAAGTGTCTAAAGCTGCTATCAAAGTGATCCAATAATTTTCATGGGAACAGTAAATTTGTCTGGATTTTCTGCTGGTTTACAGTCTTTTCCTGTGGAGATCTTTGGTCAGTTTCCCAGTCAACCCGACTGATCTTAGGCCCTGATTCTTTAAAATATGTAGGTAAGTGCTTAATGTTAGATATATCCTTAACTGGGACTTAAGCACATACTTAAAGTTAAGCACATGCTCGATTTCTTTGCTGAATAGGAATAGGCTTAAGCATGTGCTTAAGTAGTTTGCTGAAAAAGGACCATTGTGTGGAATCAATATATACTAAGTGGGACAGACAATGGAAAAGAGTTAAAGAGTAAGTGATTGAAGCAGCAAAAGTGATGTGAACCAAAAGCATGATGGACCTTTAAAAATCACCCTCCTCTATCAACATAAAACTCCTATCACCCACTGTTTCCCAACCAAAGCCAGGCATCCCCGGAAAGAACCTAATCATTCATTCTCCAGTCTTGGCCAGAATGGTACCCATCACACAGCTCTATCTGTATATGCATTTATTCAAACATGCATATATTTCTATATACACAGAATACAGTCATGTATCTATGCATATACACGTGCATGTGGGTGCACACACACATATATACATGTAAAATACATACATATATAAATATTCTAATTGCTAATGTATTCACTGGAAAAAAAATCTTCACACCACCCACTATTACTTACCCACTGGTGGTTTTAAAAATTCTATCCAATAATCTCAGATCTCTAGAGGAAGCAACACCAGAAAACACAGTAAAGATGGAATATGCAAAAACAACAACAGCAAGAGAAAGGATGTGGCTTTGGTAGAAGGCAGCATTAGTATTTTGTGTGTGTGTTTGGGTCTCTTTCTTTCTTTAGTAGAGCCTGTGTGAAACTGAAGCGTTGCCAAGTAAGATAACATGGGTAGAAATGGATTTTAAAATTGATTAAATATCAGTTTGAAATTAACAGCCTAAGAATTGATCAAATCTATATAAATTAATGAAACACACATCGAAAGACACATTTCACTACCGATACGACTCAGAATTAAGAGGGAAATTTGCTATTGATCCTGGACTGTCACTGAGGCAGTCCCATTATTGCTCAAAGACTTGTGATAACCTCACACTGTTCTTCTTTTTGTACAATGTTTCTTCCTCCCCACACTCACTCTTTTCTTTTCTTTTCTTTTCTTTTTCTTGTTGACTCCTTAGTGGGATGAAATTGAGCCAAAAGAAATTGAACTGAATATCAAGCAAAACCTTCCAGCAATGACATCCATTATTCTGTACAGTGATTTCCCAAGAGCTGAAGTGGTGGGAGCCCTGCTGACTCATTTAATAGTATTCCGGAAAATATACTGGAAGAAATAGCCCAGCACTGGGATGAGAGAGATGGGGTAAAGAATCTTCTCCTCCTCTGATTTCTATGACTCTACGCCTGCCTGTGCAACAAACTATTTCACAGTGTAGAAAAAACAAGACAATGCAGTGCCTTCTTTAACTCCAAACCTTGTCAGTCTTAGGCTCACATCTAATCATGTGTCATGGCTCGGTGATGCAGAGATGTATCTCCTAGGAAGGTGAAACAGAGATGTAGATCCACATTTCTCTGGTTCAATATAATTGTTGTCACTAAAGGCACTCTTCTACTTATATAATAGTATCTCTCTGTCTACTGCTGTCTATCGTATTTCTTTGTCTGTGCAATTGCTGCTCTCATCATCACTGTGGTATATAAGCACTTCTCCCCCATATTTGTTCATAACATCTAAGGACACTACTGGGAGTCATGCATGCTCATAATTGTCCAGGAGCAGCGGAACAATCTTTTGCACAGGACAAAGAGCCAGAAGACGTAAGTTCTATTTACGGCTCTCCTAGAGTTGCCGTGTACCTACAGGCAAAAAATTCCAAACCTAGGTGTCTAGAAGTGGTTGGAAAATGGCTGATATTATTTTAAAGCAATTTTTTTTCAGTTTTTTAAAAGAAAAAAAAATGTGTTTTCAGAACCCCAAAATATTTTTTTAGGTCCTTGTCTTGAAAAACAGGAATGTTTCTGTCCAAAATTTTGAAAAGGCCATTTTTCACTGAAAAAAAAGGGCTTGATGGAAAATAGTCAACCAGATCTACTAGCCACATAAATGCATGTTTACACATGTAAATAAATAGACTGAATTTTAGAAGTGCTGAGTGTCTATAGCTCCCACTGAAGTCAATGGGAAATTTGCAGGAGTAAAGGCTTCAGGATTTTGCCCAGTGTTTGAGATGCTTGGATGTAAAGTACTAAAGAATTGCCAACTAATATTTTCATTATTATTATTTTGCCACCTCCTACGTGTCAAGCCTTGATATTGCATAGGTAGCAGATATTCTCAGTCCCTGGCCCTTGCTGAGCTCTGTGTTGGCATGTGCTCTATGGTGTATTTAGTTCTGTGGATAATTGGCTGTGGCTACAACAGTAACTTGCTGTTGATTACGTATAATTGAAAGCATAGCGCATGCATGCATTATCGTAGTGTTTTATGCATAAGCACAGTAGATGCCACAGTTGACTGCACTGCATTCTGATGCCAGCTGGGGTTCAATCTCAAACCAGAAAACACAGCCTTTACAAATGAACAAACAAAACAGACTAATACTGAACATATCTCAAGAGGAAAATGTGCTAATTTTTTCCCCCTTTTGCTCTCATCAAGGGTCTTAACAAATTCCTTAGTGAATTGCCTTCTAAGGGCAAAATGCTCTACATCCACCTCCGGTGTCTCTGCAGCAGGCAGGTCTCTGTCTCTGTGTAATCTTCCAAAGTCACTGTGTATAGGTAGCTTCTGTATCTTTGATGTGCTTACGTACATTTCTTCAGCCAGGGATCTGTGCCGCCTTTCTGATTCTAGGTTTGTGCTGATAAAAGTTTCACCCTCACAAAGAGAAATAGTGCAGAATTTTGATTCCTGCAGTTCCCCTTTTCTTTAAATGCGCTTGTAGGCATCATTAAAATAAGCATTGTTTTAGTTAGTACCCTACATCTGAGAGGACTCCCATGTCTGCTGGCTAAATGGTGATTAAGCCATTCATAATTTAGTTTCTTCTGTAGCATTATACAACTAAGGCTTGGTCTACACTACCAACTTATGTTGGCATAACTACACCCCCCGAGCGATGTAGTTATACTGACCTAACCCCAGATCTAGACAGCACTATGCCAACGGGAGGGCTTCTCCTGTTGAGATAGCTACCGTCTCTTGGGAGCTGGATTACCTACACTGATGGGAGAAGCTCTCTTGTTGGCTTTGGTAGATTCTTCCCTAAGCACTGTAAATGTAATCAAGCCTCCGGGCCTCGTTGCACTTTTCAAGCATTAATTTTTCAGGGCATGTCTTCACATACAGTGCTGCAGTGGCATAGCTGTACCAATGCAGCGAAAACTACCTCCACAAATGGTGGAAGCTGTGTCGGTGGGAGGGGGTCTCCTGCTGACATACTGCTGTGCTTACGTTGCTCGAGGGGGTGGTTTATTAACACCCTTGTGGGACACAAGTTATGCCAATATAAGCTGTAATGTAGACACATTCTGTCTCTGATTTCTTCCCCACCCTCCTTCTCTGTGAAGGATGTGCTTATTATATCCATTATACAGAGGAGTAAACAGGCACATGGAGGTTAATTGATGTAACAGTGAGTCAATAGAAGAGCCCTGAGAAAATCCAGGAGTCCTGGCTTCCTACCCCCGCTCTAACCACTAACCTACATTTCCTGTTTGAAAAACAAACTCATATTAAGCCTTACGAAACTTTTGTATTGGCTGTCCAGTGTTTAAGTACCAGGATTCTTTTATAAAATGGCTATTCCACACCCTGGATAAGGTGGTGAACAGGAAAACACCTGCATCTAGAATTTCCATAGAGCATATAGGTACTATTACAGCAGAGAGAGAGAGAGAGCTTTTAAAATTGCAGCAGAGTTCTTTTACTTTTCCAAATGCTATGGAGTTAATGTAATGCATGTGCTTTTTGAGGCATGCCCCTAACATTCTAGAAGATATGGCAAACTTGATTGCTGATTGAAACCTAGGCCTTTTAAGGTTGACCTTTTTTCTCTTGTGTTGTCACCTCCCTGCCAGACATCTCCTGAGATGCAATGCTATACCATATCTCAGTCCATTCCATGGCCAAGAGAAAAATAAATCAATCTGAATCTTCATTTAGATTTCAAACACCCTGTAGCGGAGTGATTACCCACTCCTGCCCTGTGGGGCTTGAAACAGCCCAAGAGAGGGCTGTGGCTGGGGCAAGAAGCCTGGGCTGATTGGGGAAGGTAGGCTTAGCTGGGACCGTGCCTCAGTCAGGCCCGCTGGCCCCTATAAAAGGCTTTGAGCCAGCCGCCCAGGCAGTCTCCCTCTGCCTGTAGAGGGAGAAGGGCCTGGCTGCAAGATGCCAAGAAGGGAACCTACAGTGGAGCAGGGCTGGGGAAAGACTTAGGGGGCCGGGGAGCTCCAGCCTAGGAAAGCCCCAGGCTGAAGGCCTGGTAAGGCCCATTAGGTACTGGGTTGCAGGGGGCAGCCCAGGGGTAGGCAGAGGCAGCAGGTCCGAACCCCCTTTGCCTATGATGAGTGGCTTTTACACTGCAGTTTGCCCCAGTGAATGGGGGCTAGATGGGGACTGGCAGTAGCCGAACACTGAGGCGAAGTGGAGATAGTGGGTGGGGGTTCCCCTGGGATGGGAGACCCTGAGGCTGTGAGGGGTTACTGCCAGGGGGCAGCACTGGGTAAACGGGGCACCGGGCCAATGGGAGCCGCTGGAAGTGGCATGGGCCGAGGGACTTACTGGTCGCCACTTCCAGCAGCCCCCATTGGCCCAGAGCAATGATCCGCAGCCAGTGGGAGCCGCAATCGGCCACATCTACAGACGGGGCAGGTAAACACACTGGCCTGGCCCGTCAGGGGCTTTCCCTACACAAGCAGTGACCCCTGTTTGAAAAACCCTGATTTAGGCTTTGCACAAGAAGAGGTCTGGCCCCTAGAAGAGCTTCCCTGCTGCAGACTGACTAACTTGCCCTATTTTTTTTTTAACTATGGCAGCGTAGTATAGTTAAGACCACACACTGCTCTGAGACCCCAGCTGTCACAATGCAGGAGTGTGAATTCAGGACAGTGCCCTGCCTAGACATGAAATTTCCTCCTCTCAGTCTAAGTCAGATCCTGGCTGTTATTTTAAGGCAGGACTTGTTCTCTCCATTGGTATTTTATAGCACTGACATGCTTTGCTGCCTAGATGCAGGGCTGGCTCATAAGGCAGGGAGTTAATGTCCCTAATTTATACTTTCATGAAGCTGAGGATACATTTCTCTTCACAAGAATGTGCCAGCAGGCTGTAAAAAGGATCATTTTCCAAGATGACATGAAAATTATTTCCATTCAGGAGGAGAAAATCCTTGTTAGACAAACTCGGGGCTCAGGATGCGTAATGTGTGAGCACGTCCCCTCCCGTAGAGAGCAGACACACCAAGGATCTGGTTCGGCTCTCACACTGGTGTAAAATAGGAATAATTCAATGAAGTCACTAGACTTACATTGGTGTAAGTGGAGGGAAATCAGAACTCAAGCATGTGAGGAGTGCACCTACAACAAATGACACAGTGCGAGTAGTCAGGGATCCTAGTAGCAGTTGCAGATGCTTATAGATAGAGAGGCAGCATTGTCAGCATTGACCGGATAGTCAGGAAACCAGTGTTCTATTCCTAGCTCCTCCTCTCTGTGGGCTTGGCTACACTGGTGCTTTACAGCGCTGGAACTTTCTCACCCAGTGGTGTGAAAAAACAGCCCCCTGAGCGCAGCAAGTTACAATGCTGTAAAGCGCCAGTGTAAACAGTGCCCCAGCGCTGGGAGCGTGGCTCCTAGCGCTGTAAGCTAATCCCCACGGGGAGGTGGAGTACCTGTAGCGCTGGGAGAGCTCTCTCCCAGCACTGGCGCCGTGACCACACTCACACTTCAAAGCGCTGCCGCGGGAGCGCTGTACAGCTGCAAGTGTAGCCATACCCAATGTGGCCTTCGGCAAGTCTCCGCACAATTGTTTCCCCTCCTGTTCTTTATCTGTTTCATCAGTTTAGTTTACAAGGCGTTTTGGGAAGGGCCTGTTTCTCATTATGTTTGTACAGCACCTACCACAGTGGGGACTGAAATTGAGTCTGGAACTCTATGCACAACTGTAATACAAATAATGTTGTGATTGACCAGAACTATTAGATCATTGAGTTAATCCCCTGGCAAGGAAAAGATGTATTCTCCCAATGTATTAATGTCATGCTACACTGGATATTTGGGAAAAGGCCTTGGGGCATTAACAGATTTTTTTTCCATAGGCTTGTGATAAGTTTTCCTAAATCTACTAAAAACATGTGGCAGTAGGAGCATGGGTGAAACTTTTGGAAGATTCTGAACGATAAAATTGTCATGATATTTATCATGAACTATATCTAATGCAGCTATTGCTTTATCATTTGGGTGTCATAAATATAGAATGGTACGCTCTCTGTATGTAATGTGTGCACGTATGTGTGTCATATTTAAATGGCTAGGTAGTGCTCATGGAAGCGATTGGCCTACTTGACCACTAGTCATTGGTGAGGGGACCACCCAAAGGATGTCATTGGCTCACACCCAGGACAAGTTCAACTTAAAAATCAAAAAGTGCAGAGAAAATAGTGAGATCAAATGGTCACTACTAGGGTTCCAGAGAGGGATGCTGACCAGAGAGCCCTGGATCATGGGTGGCCACTGTGCTGAGAAGCAATCAAGAGAGTCAGTCCTAGTGGCATTCTGCCCAGATGAGTGCAAGGAAAATGGCCCCAGAATCGCAGACAGCCTCCCCAGGACTAAGCTTCCTCCTCCTGGATTTACAAAAGGCCATTTTGGAGGTTCCCAAGAAGATCTCTGCAACTAGTGCAGCCTCAGAACTTTTTGACCACTAGTTGAAAGAGGCAGGACCCTCGAATGGGTCATAACACAGAGCAACAATGACCTCCCTCTGGGGAGCATGAACGACCCCAAAGAAAACAGGAGTCCCCTGATTATGGAAGGCAACTGAAGAAAGCAGGACTGGAGGGGATGAGGTATAACAGCAGCATGGCAAAGGGGGACACCAGCAGAAAACGTCCTACAGTCCCCCCCCGACTCCAAAAAAAGGGGCATGGGAGAGGGTGGATGCTACCCAATGGAACTCAGGCAGGATGTGTGCATATTTGAGATCAAGCAAGATTTTCCCTATAGTCACAGAGAGCCTCCTCCAGCTAATCAAAGTTCACTTTGGCTAATGCTAGGAGGAGATTCCCTAGGCTGTCCTTAGATTTAGTGAACTGGTTGGACTGACAGCGTTGAAGACCGGAATACCTCTGTTAATCCACAGAACACATGGGCAGCAGCAGGGCAATCTTTGCCTTCTTTGACAGCCTGCAAAAACTCTTCCCAGGGAGCTGAAGGCAGCTCAGTCTGTCTTTGCCTTGATTGGGTTTAATTCACTCTAGTGGAAAGCACCCTGTGTAGAGGGCCGGAACAAGGCCTGTGCAGATGGGTCTCACTCCAGTTTTCAAAACAGGTCTGAAATGGGAGTTAAGTAATGAATAGATCTAGCGCTGGCCCTCTGTAAAGCTATGAATTTCATCCTCTATTTAACAACAACCAGAAGTCATGCTCTGTTGTTTAAATATTGGGACACCAATCAGTGCTGTGATTGCACAGGCTGTTGTTTTCATTCATGACAAATGCCTCTGATCAAATATAGACATTTTTTTGTTCCTGTGGTTATAAACTCCACCCATTCAAGAGATTATTAAAACTCAGCCAGAAGCTTTTAAAAATGTGAATTCACAGGAAATCGGAATGTGACCTGGGTAGAATGGGAGCTACTTCATCTTCTTTTCTGAGGCATGCCCGTGCCGCAAGAGAAGCTGGAGCCACACAACCTTGAAATGGTCATTCAAACCTGTACCTGTGTCCTTCCTGAGATTGTTGCTACATCTTTTTCCATTCCAGGGGGAAAGCCTGCAGTCTGATTGAACAACCTCTATCATTTCTTTTAGCTGTCATCCCAAATGGACTCTTTCAAATACTGCAGCCAAGATGAACATCTTCCCTGCCCCTTTCACTAAAGGAAGTTCTGAGTTCGGGAGCACTGACTGGAAAGGATTAGCACAGAATCCCAAAGTGCATCTTAAAAAAAAAAAAAAGGCAAGACATGTCATTATATAGCTGCATAATCTGGGGCACATATGGCCTCTGCTAATTACAAACTTGCATCGAGTCGTGCTTAAGGCTGCTCTGGAATATGTGATTGCTTGCTGCTATTGCATTAGCAATCATAAGACAAATTACTAAAAAGAAAACCCCCAAAAGTAAATAATTAACAGCAAATATTCTCTCTGCAGATTATTCATCTGTTTATCATTTTAGAAACAACTAGTTTATTGGGGTGTCTGAGTGTACGTGCAAGGTGTCAGGCAATAATTGCTGAGAGCACAGATGTTTCAAACAATAGGAGAACTATACTAGGGGAGTTCATCCCTGTAAGTCTGCAGAGCCTTTGCCGCTATCATTTTCAGCATCTGTTAAAGGGCTGGCGCTGCCCATCACAAAACAGGAAGGACTTGAGGGGTATGGTATGGAGTGTACAGTTGGGAATGGAATCTGCTGCCACTGAAGTTGATGGCAAAATTGCCATCAACTTCAGTGGCTTGCAGGATCAAACCCTTCATACAGAAGTACCATCAGGACTTAAACCCTGATGTGTTGACCGAAACAGAGGCTAAGATCAAAGCGGCCCAGATTTATCACCGGGGGTTTGTATTTTTACAGAAGACTTTACAAAATAAAGGTACAACAGAGTCTATTAAAGGGAGGTAATGGCAAGGACCCCCAAAATAACCAAGATGACAATGAGCAGATAACAAAATGACGTAGTCTGTTACAATAGGAAACTGTGCAGCCAAACACGCAATGATTACAATACCATCTTCAGCAGCTTGAAGTACTGATGTCCTTTTCTCCTTAGGTTGGTACGGCGCGCCAGGATCACTGGATCCCCTGGATAGGAGCAGGATCTTAAAGCAGGGCTGGACGAGCTTCTTTCAGGTAAGTTGTTGAACTCCCCCTCCCTCTACTTGCGTCGTCATGCGTGCAGTAAGCAAATCTTATAGATGATGGATTAAATGTTTGTTAGTGAGTAATCCCCTACTTAAAGTAGCCCATGTGGGGCAAATGGCCTACCCTTAATTGTCTGTTCTGCACTCTGCCACTCAGACAGGCAGCCCTGATCTGATCTGAACACTGCCTTATACAGACTTCTGGTTACTAGGCAGATTAGATGTTTGACAGCCACTGTCTTTCCCGCCTAAACAGGAAAAGGCACCAAACTGGAGTGGGGAGGGAACAAGAAGGCTCAAAAACATGGACGCCTAGTTGTCCTTTAAATGGCCTTAGGATTTTTACCTCTATAGATACAGACAAACATTTGTGCTTTAGCCCATTCATAATCAATGGGACTTTCACATGTGCTTCTGTTTGCCTGAATCTAGCTGCTTTTCTGAATCAGGGCCTCAGGCCGGAAGCAAATCTGAATCTGCCACTAGCTTAACTTTCTACTCAAAGAGCAATCAGATCACAAGAGACTGTTCTGAATGTACAGCCCTGTGGAGAAAAGCCAGTTACTGTAATTCATTCAGGATAAAAGTCTTAATGCTTACGTTTACATTTCAACGGGAAATACATGCCTGAATAGAGATGGTCCGTGTATAAGTAAATCAGATGTTTGGCGATAGAGCAATAGGCTATGTCTGAATGCAGTCACCAGCAGCTAAAGGGTGGAGAAGGGGCAAGAAGAGTTTGGAGTGTGGTATGGAACATAAGAATAATCATACTGGGTCAGACGAATGGTCCATCTAGCCCAGTTTCCTGTCTCTGACACTGGCCGATACCAGATGCTTCAGAGGGAATGAATAGAACGGGGCAATTATTGAGTGATCCATCCCCTGTCATCCAGTCCCAGCTTCTGGCAGTCAGAGATTTAGGGACACCTAGAGCATGGGGTTTGCCGAAGTATGCCCTGTGTGAAGTACTTCCTTATGGCTGTTTTAAACCTGCTGCCTATTAATTTCATTGGGTGACCCCTGGTTCTTGTGTTACATCAAGGAATGTAACTGAAAGTATTGGTCAACAATTTGTGATTTGGGGTGCCTCACTTGAGATGTCTCAAAGGGGCCAGATTTTTGGAAAGTGCTGACACGTACCCAGGGCGGCTTAAAGTGACTTTTAAAACTCTTGGCCAACAGAATGAAGGCAAATAGGACAATTTAGGGTGAACAGAAGGAAACTTCGTGTGCAACAGTAAACTGCTACAATGGTATGATAATGGTGATGTTAACAATGGCTCACAGCTAATCAAATGCCTTTCATTGATAGGTGCTAATTCAATCCAAACTTCAAGACGGTGTCTTTTTTTTTATTGTTGACTGTCAGCACTGATTGACTGAGCTGAGGAATTGTGTTTCATCCCCCCACTTTTTGTTCCTGCATCTGGTTAGGAAAAAAATACAAATAATGCAGATGCTTAATTGGAGCATGTGAAAATGTTTGTGCTCTGGCTTGGAAAACAAGCCAAGAGTCATTTATAAACACATATGCCACAGCAGATCGGGTTAGTTAAAATTAATTAATAAATAACGATTTTAGTGTGGCAATTCATTCAGACCGAAACCTCTTTTAACTCCCCAGTCACTTGTTTATTACTTATTATTTATTTGGTAAACAGCTGCAGTGCTACCTGCCCTTTTAATGCCAACACTCCTCTCCATGACCGCCAATTCATTTCTCTCTTTGGACAAATTTCTCTCTCCCTCACTGTTAATGTCACTCTCTCACTCACGAGAACGGGGAGCAAGTCTGCATAAAACAGGCTGCTTCTTGTAACGCTGAGAAGTGAGTGTCAGTGCAGTGTTAATTGGATAAATAAAGGTTGAAGGTGCCAGAATTGTTAAACCAGTGGAGGTGCCATGCACTCCTTTTCGGGCTCAATAGCAGGAGCAATTAAGGCCCTCTATGTAATATAGACACTGTGGACAGTGTGGGCTACTTGGTTGCATAGCAGTCAGAGCTGAGGGATAGCTCAGTGGTTTGAGCATTGCTCTGCTAACTCCAGGGCTGTGAGTTCAATCCTTCAGGGCGCCATTTAGGCATCTGAGACAAAAATGTGTTTGGGGATTGATCCTGTTTTGAGTAAGGGGTTTATTCATAGACTCTAGGACTGGAAGGGACCTTGCAAGGTTGTCAAATCCAGGACCAAATACTGTCTAGACCATCCCTGATAGACATTTATCTAACCTACTCTTAAACATCTCCAGAGATGGAGATTCCACAGCCTCCCTACTGGATGACCTTCTGAGGTCCCTTCCAGCCCTGATATTCTGTGAAGGTTTTACCTGGTTGCAGAGACAGTGGCTGCAGGCTTTGTGGGAAAGCCAGGAGAAGGATCTGTTGAGCGTGACCCTAAGAGGAGGAAACAGAGGGCCATAGCTTCTTGGGCGCAGAGCTTGCTGGAGTGACAGAGTTGGGAATTTCTGAAGAAGCATACCAGCTGTTGTTTGTTACTACTATTCAGGGAAGCAGGACTTTGTGGGCATTTTTTGTAAGTCAAACAAAATGACACTAAGAATATATCTGATTTACATCATCAACTTCTTATCTCAGTGAAAACAACACTTCAAGGTCCCAAATACTGGTTGGGCTAAAGAGGCAACGGTGATTTTTGACCAAATCGCCTCACCATTGCCTCATCTTATCCATTTTCAAAAAGGGTTGAGCACCTAACCTCTGGCAATCAGCCCCCTTTAAAGTGTCTCAAATTGGGCACCAAAAATGGGGATATCCAATAGCAAAATCTAGGTCTCTTGGGAGCACCCAGTGCCTTACAGTCTCGGGTACTGGATGGATCCGAAATGATAAATTGGAGGATGGGCCCCCTTTTTTTTTTTTTGGTGATCTGTTTTCTAACAAAGCTTTCTGGGTTTTTTTCCCCCTGTCATAACTTTAGTCCCAGATTTGGACCTTAGCGTCCAAAATATGGGGGTTAGCATGAAAACCTCCAAGCTTAGTTACCAGCTTGGACCTGGTACTTGCTGCCACCACCCAAAAAATTTAAGTGTTTTGGGGCACTCTGGTCCCCCTGAAAAACCTTCCCTGGGGACCCCAAGACCCAAATCCCTTGAGTCTCACAACAAAGGGAAATAATCCTTTTTCCCTTCCCCCCTCCAGGTGCTCCTGGAGAGATACACAGACACAAGCTCTGTGAATCCAAACAGAGTGACTCCCCCTCTCCGTTTCCAGTCCTGGAAACAAAAGCACTTTCCTCTTCACCCAGAGGGAATGCAAAATCAGGCTAGCAAATCCAACACACACAGATCTCCCCCTGATTTCTTCCTCCCACCAATTCCCTGGTGAGTTATCATAACCTTAGTCCCAGATTTGGACCTTAGCGTCCAAAATATGGGGGTTAGCATGAAAACCTCCAAGCTTAGTTACCAGCTTGGACCTGGTACTTGCTGCCACCACCCAAAAAATTTAAGTGTTTTGGGGCACTCTGGTCCCCCTGAAAAACCTTCCCTGGGGACCCCAAGACCCAAATCCCTTGAGTCTCACAACAAAGGGAAATAATCCTTTTTCCCTTCCCCCCTCCAGGTGCTCCTGGAGAGATACACAGACACAAGCTCTGTGAATCCAAACAGAGTGACTCCCCCTCTCCGTTCCGAGTCCTGGAAACAAAAAGCACTTTCCTCTTCACCCAGAAGGAATGCAAAATCAGGCTAGCAAATTCAACACACACAGAGATTTCCCCCTGATTTCTTCCTCCCACCAATTCCCTGGTGAGTACAGACTCAATTTCCCTGAAATTTCCCAGAAAAGAAAACTCCAACCGGTCTTAAAAGAAAGCTTTATATAAAAAAGAAAGAAAAATACATACAAATGGTCTCTCTGTATTAAGGTGACAAAATACAGGGTCAATTGCTTAAAAGAATATTGAATAAACAGCCTTATTCAAAAAGAATACAAATCAAAGCACTCCAGCACTTATATTCATGCAAATACCAAAGAAAAGAAACCATATAACTTACTATCTGATCTCTTTGTCCTTACACTTAGAAACAGAAGATTAGAAAGCAGAACTACTTCTCCAAAGCTCAGAGAAAGCAGGCAGACAGAAAACAAAGACTTAGACACAAACTTCCCTCCACCCAGAGTTGAAAAAATCCGGTTTCCTGATTGGTCCTCTGGTCAGGTGCTTCAGGTGAAAGAGACATTAACCCTTAGCTATCTGTTTATGACATGAGTACAGACTCAATTTCCCTGAAGTAAAGAAAAACTCCAACAGGTCTCAAAAAGAAAGCTTTATATAAAAAGAAAGAAAATACATACAAATGGTCTCTCTGTATTAAGGTGACAAAATACAGGGTCAATTGCTTAAAAGAATATTGAATAAACAGCCTTATTCAAAAAGAATACAAATCAAAGCACTCCAGCACTTATATTCATGCAAATACCAAAGAAAAGAAACCATATAACTTACTATCTGATCTCTTTGTCCTTACACTTAGAAACAGAAGAGTAGAAAGCAGAAACTACTTCTCAAAGCTCAGAGAAAGCAGGCAGACAGACAAAAGACTCAGACGCAAACTTCCCTCCACCCAGAGTTGAAAAAAATCCGGTTTCCTGATTGGTCCTCTGGTCAGGTGCTTCAGGTGAAAGAGACATTAACCCTTAGCTATCTGATTATGACACCCCCACCAAAAGTAAATTTAATTCTGAATATTGTTGGATTAACAGCATGGCAAACTGCAGTTATCTGCCGTGTTTGTTGATACGCAGAAGAGGCACTGCTCTTCATACAGGGCCAAACTGTAGAATTGCTGCCTGCGCTGAGTAAGGTGTGGTATGTAGCTACACTGTACCAGCACTAGACAATTAGCCATGATTCAGAGTCACAATTCCTTCCCTATTCCCCCATTGCTCTGGTGGGGAGTAAATTACTTCCCTCTTTATTATGGCAACCTCCTCGAGACAGTAAGTCAGAGTAAGGTAGGTGGTGGAGTCATAGCCCCTCCCACGCCTCACCACCATCTTCCTTCCCCTCTCCCCTGGGTCTGAAAAAAGTAAGGCTATCTGTCGTAATCTGGGCGTAAGAGTGCTGGTAAAAGAGAGTTTAAGTGCACCGCTCAGTGACCTAGCTTGATTTTTAATGATTTAGCTGGGTCTGGATCTCCTCTTGCACATACATACTTTAAGCACTGCCTCCCACTTGCAAAAGAGGGGTGTACCAGGCCCTCTCTCCCAACCCTATTGGGCGGAAACCATAATGGGTATGTCTACAATGGAATGAAAGAGCCACGGCATGGCTGATCTGCATCAGCTGACTCAGGGTCATGGGGCTAAAATTTGCTATGCAGGGCCACCTGGGGTTGGGGGGTGGGGGCAAGTGGGGCAATTTGCCCCAGGCCCCCGGCCCTGCAGGGGCCCCCACTAGAATATAATATTCTATAGTTTTGCAACTTTTTTTTATGGAAGGGACCCCTGAAATTGCTTTGCCTCAGGCCCCCTGAATCCTCTGGGCAGCCCTGTTGCTATGTGTAAGTCTGGGCTTGGGCTGGTGCCTGGGCTCTGGGATCTGTTGGGTGGGAGGGAGGGTCCCAGAGCTCAGCCTCCATCTTGAGTGTCTACACAGCAATTTTACAGCCCTGCAAGTCTGAGTCAGCTGACATGGGCCAGCTGTGGGTGTTTAATTGCTGTGTAGACTCACTCAGTCTAAACAGGGATCAACAGGGTTGTAAAAGGCTGAGGCAGGGCTATGTGGCAGTCAGACCCCATAGACAACAGCAGTAGAAGCTTTCCTGTTAGATGCATTGAGGTGCCTCCTGGCTAGAATACTGCAGAAAGCAAATTGCACACATTCACTGCATATTTATACTAATTGGTTTTGACTGTGTCTATGTCCCTTACGGCAAAGAGAGGCAAAGAAGCACCTCGTGAGGTAGATCGATACTAGTGGCTTTGCATGAATATTCCAGCTCCTTGTAGCTTTAAGATTAATTTGGGGTGCAAAATGTGCTTATCACTAATAACAGGATTGTTCTAGCTACTTAGACATTAATTAAGATGATTAATGAGACACACACACACACTGAGTTTTATTAATACCACACTCCATATAAGCAAAAGCCACGGAACTAGAAAAAAACATGGTAAGAATAACAGCAGAGTCTGTGTCATATATGCTCATGCTTAAGGTGTGATTAAGTGTTAAGGTTGTCACCATCCTGCTATCTGGAGATCCTGCAGCGGGTCAGGATTGATTGCCTTTTATGCTTGTATTCCTTACAGCCACCGATTTCTGAGACGCTATTTGTTTAAGTCTCGGCCTCTTGTTCATATCGGCCATTCCTGCTACCCATTGGCACAGATAGAAGATTCTCCATACAATGCAGTAAAGGGGTCTGGCCAAATGAAGCTTTTCCAATCTAGACAGTTTATCACAAGATATATACAGTGAATCTTCTGAGGCAAGATTACTTACTAACGCTAAGTTTTATTATGCTTATTGTGGCCTTATGCTTGCTAACACTAGGCCTCAAGCCAAATACTAGGCTACAGGCTCACTGAAAAGCTCATTTTAAAACAATTTTTACTTTTCTTTGCTTATTCCTACTTGCATTATGGCTTTTAATTTCATTTGCACTAATTTAGCAAGTACCTTAACTCTTTCTAAGACATACATGATTATTTACCTGAGCTCAGGTCATGAGTGAAAGGTCAATATCCTTGTATCCTGATTAGCTAATTAACTTAAGTGACCCCAATCAATGTTCTCCAGGAGAACTAATGGTGTCCGAGTGATCAGAGTGCAGGTTCCTCTGTTAACTCTCTTCTCCCTGTCACAACACTCATTTATATGAACTCCCAGCCATACAAACAAATCTGGTACCACCCACATTGTTTAGATGTTTTCTCCTGAGGCATGTGTAACTTCCATTAATGCGAATGCGATGCAGCAAATACACTGTGCCATCGATATACAAGAGAAAAAGATAAATGTTAGATAAACCAGTGTGGGAAGGCAATGTGGCGGTCAGTGGATGGAAAGTCACATGATCTGGCTTTTCTTCCTCACTCTCCTGCGTCTTTTGTGTGACCTTTGGTCTTTTGTGTGACCTTTGTGTGTCCCATGTCTGTGCCTCCATTTTCCCATCTATACGGGGATGATGCTATTTATCTTCCTTTGTGAAGTGCTTTGAAATCTATGGATGAAAGGGTCCATGTCAGCGTTAAGTATTACTGTGCAATCAGAAAAGTGGACCAATAAACATAAGAGACTGTAGAAGTCAGAGATGCAAAAGACCTGGTTATAGGGGTGGATCTGGACTTTCAGGGAGAGACTCCTGAAGTGGAGAAGGATGAAAAGTGAAGCCTGATTTTGGTTTGGAACTTACTGAGAGGAACCCCGTGAGTCTTGGCCCTGAGGCATGCTGACAGGAACAAGTCTAGGGCAGCATCAGCAAGGAGTCTGGCAGAGTGAACACTGACTGCCTGTCCTAAAGTCCCTGGGCTGAAATCCACTGTCGATGACAGCTCTGGGTTCCTTTACTAGGCTCTGGTAAGGTGGTGTGAAGTAGAGCCCTGCCTGGGACTATTGTTTTAGCCCCGTTTCTATCCTGCCCCCCCAAAACCCACTCCCACCTGCTCCCGCATTCTTGCTTGCCTTTTTGTCCCACTCCAACCTGCAAAAACTGTCAATCCTGGAAATCCTTCAAGAGAAACAGATTCTCCCATGCTACTGAAAAAAAAGCCAGTTTTTATATATATATAAAATGGAGTCAGAATTTCATATATATATGAAATTCTGACTCCATTTTTACCACTAAGAGAATAAAACAAATCTTGCTTAAACCATGATTTTTTTTCAATTCCTGTTATAATAGACATCAAATCTCTTTCTATCCCTCACTTAAATTTAAGTATTAAAACCTTTATTTAAAAAAAAGAAAAGCTTGCTTTACATTGCTGGAATTCTACTTATGACAAATTGATGAGAGATTTAGTGGTTTTCCACAAATGACCACAGCCTGTGTTTTTTTGGCCTCCCGCAACAAAGATTTTACCTGTTCTCGCTATTATGGCAGCAGGTCCTGCAGGACCCACAGGATCCCAGGCCCGCTGGAGGGCTCTAAGGTGAAGCTCATGAGAAGGGGATAAGGATGACTCAGAGAAGGGTGTGAAGACCATGGTGCTGAAGATCTTTTGTGCGGACATTGGACAGTTATTTGTTGGACTTTGTTACCCCAGAAGGGTGTGGTGGGGGGATTGTCAGTGACCTGGCTGGAGGGCCAAATAATGAGAAGAGGCAGGACCAGAGAAATCCCTGGCAAGGGGTGCTGGAGGAGGAGAGCCAGCTGTGCCGTACATTGCCACAAGGGGATGCTCCAGTGGTGAGTCCACTGTTCTACACTTGGAATGATGTGGAATGAATTTTTGACTAATACATTTTGTGGTTTGCCAAGAAGCTATTAGACAGTAATGATTAATAGTCAGTATTTACCTGTATAGGATTTGAACCACCAACCTACCAATCTTAATGCCCTTCAAAGGGGCTTTCATAAGGTGTGTGGAACATGGAATGTAGCAATGGAAGCTATGGCCAGTCCTGAGCTAAGAGTGATAGCGTCTAGTTCAGTGTGATGAGTTCTATACCAACTTGGAGTTGAACACAGAAGACCTTTTTCCCTACAATATTTGGTTTAAGTGTTTTATTTCTTCCTGAGTAAATTGCAAACCATCCAGATTAAAGATCTCCCTAACTTGGACTGTGTGGATACACTTGTCTAAATCCTATCTCCAGAGAGTAAGATCTATATCCAGTTACCAGTTGCTTGAGTCATCCTGTTCCTGGACCAGAGAATTAAGTAACATTTTGCATCACTATTACCCTACTGCATCAGTGTAGCTAAATGTCTAGTGAATTTAGGGAAGGGAGTTTATACTCTCTGACAATCTAAACTCTTATTTTCTGTTGCCTTTTTTAAGAAGACACAACGGACCAAAGTTATCGTGGGCATTACTCTGCTGAGTTTTATGGAGAGACACCAGGGATGAATTTGCCCCAATGTAAAGTTGTCTCTCCTTTTTGGCAGAGGCTTAATCTTTGAGCAGTTTGGCTTCCTCTCCTTCTATAATGAGAAAGCAGAACTTTAGGGGATGGATGATTTTCCATCTTTCTAATGGGAGTATTTCTTGGCCAAAAAATAGCCCTGTGTCACTTGCCAGCCTTCATTTGCCCTGATGTTTCACATGCGGTATCCTAGGTTTCATCAAAAGATTCCAGTCCAAAACGAGACTGCAATGCCAAGAGAATTACTTTGAATTCAAACTCTGTTAAGCGCAGCATGATACATGGTGGAGTCATCAGGTGAAATGAAGACTGACAGTTTAATTTCTGTAAATACCGTAAAAGAAAAGACATCTGGCATGATGGCTTCTGGCTTCCACAAGATGACTGTAATAGATGGTGAGTCTCTTTACTGCTACAAAAAAAATCCTTGTTTTAATCTATAATTTTTTTTAATAGAGCAAAACACGGTATTACGGTCCACAACTCAGATCTTTCTCCTCTCTCCCCACCATACCTCCAGTTTCTGTGGTACAAAGGAGATCTCAGATTTGCTTGAGTCATCTTCTTTATACACCACAGTCTAAATAATGGAAACAAAATCCAGAAATGAGCCTTCCATCCTCGTCTCTCTTCCTCTCCCAAACTCATTCCATCCCGTACCTAGAGTGCAAGCGTTTCAGAGCAAAGATGGTCTCTATGGGCTAGATGGAGCAGCCATTCAGCTTTGATCCTGCAAGGGCTTGTGTCCTTAAGTGTGAACTCACTGGCTTCAGGTGCCTGGCTTTTGGATCTGTCCTAATGCATGGTGGTCTACTTCCTCAACCCACTGAAAATCAGGACTGGGGAGGATATAGGGTAACTGCAAACCCTTTGAAGGTGTAGCTGTTCCAGTTCTCCAGATCCCCAGTGTCTGGCTGTGGTGTGCTAGGATCCACATGTTTCTCCTGATGGTTCTTGTTTATGTTAAGATGTGGGAGGTGGCTGGAGAGTTGAAAGAGTCACTCCTCACACAGCAGAGCCAGGTTATGAATCCTGATCGGAGCAGAGAGATGCTGCTGCAACTTAGAGCAGGCTCCAGCATGCGTGCTGTGAAGTGGATGTGAAGATAAAAACAAGAGAAACTACCGGTACTTGTTTCACATAAGCTTTTCTAGCGTTAATGTGAAGAGCTATGTGCTCACCATGAAGAGCAAGGCTGCGACTTACCCAATGTACAGCACCTAGCACAAAGGGACCTGTTCCTGACTGAGGCCTTTGTGCAAACATAATAATAATATAACCCTAAATAAATAATCAGACCAGACAGTCCATAAACATTTCTCTAGTTCAGTGACAAACAGCTCTAATGTATTTCAGTCTGCAGTTGTCTGAATTTTTTGGTCAAAATATTTTTCTATGAAAAATAGCTTTTTTGGATAACTAGAACAGAAATATTAATTTTAGTTGAAATTTTCCAGTTTGCAGAAACTAATACTTGAAAAGCTTTGGCAAAAATGGTTTTCAAAAACTGATTTTGTTTTTGGCTTTTGGCTTCATTTTTTAAAAAATTATTATTATTTTATTTTTATTTTCATTGAAAAACTGAAAAATATTCACAGGACATTTCTTTTAAAAAATATTTTCCCATGAAAAGTTAGCATTTTGCAACTGGCCCTGCTTACTTCCCCTACTCAACAGATGCTTTCAGAATTCAGAATCTCAGAGAAGATCATTTTAAAGGGCTCAGGTTCCCTAAAACAGGCAACAGATGGGATCTGAGAGTGGGATCAGAGAAAAAGGAACTTTTTTTTAAAAGAAACATTCTGTCATGTTCCATATAATTCTGTAGATTAGCAAAGCTGGAAGGATCTTTAAAATCCAGCTTACACTTCAGCATTTGTGCTGCAGCTTTACTTTCTGAATTTCAATCATCTTGGGCTTTTTAATTACTTTCACTTTCTGGCTCTAGCACATCTGATTTTTTTTATCTTTATGGAAAAATCTTATAGAACTTAATAGCGATGAAACAAATGGCATTCTATAGAAGTTACTTTTAAAACCTAAAGAGTGTAATAGAACATGTTAATGCTTCCATACTATCCAATGGAAAATTCTGTGACTGAGACATAAATAGTCCATTAAATCCCATAGGATGATCTGAATTTTTCTCCTTTTTTTTTAAATCACTTTTGAATACATTCTATAGGACTGTTGCTTAAGGAATTATTTTATATGTATGCATTTCTATGGTGCTCATTGCCATAGTATTTGACCTTTTCCTTTTTGATTAGACACAGTGCATGGAATATTTAAACTAAAAGTGAACTGAGGAAGATGCATCAGAACCAGATTAGGTGCAGGCTGGCTAGAAGGTTCGGGATTGGGGCCAAATCAAGATTAGGTTTCAGAATGCAAACTCCTCTCCCCCACCCATAGTGGAAATCTTGCCTGGAAATGTTGTATGGCAGATATTTGTAGGAGCAACTTGATCTCATGTAACTTCTGCCACATTGAGTCAAAATCTAGTGAGAGGTGGTGCTTCAATGACATTTTGCCATACATGAACCTGAAATATTAGGCTCCTTTCAATTCTTGATGCAATACAGAATCTAAACTTTAGGATCCAGAAATTTTGAAATTCAAGTTCAAATTCAGGGGTTTGGTCCCTTTGCTAGTTACAACACTTTTTTAAAAAATGTTAATGAACAACAGAAATTGCCATGAAAACAAATCTGTCAATATTAGGTTTCACAAACTTTCCTTTACAAAATGCCTAAGGTCCTTGACTTTGTCCTCTTTAAAGTAATCAGCACAAGGACAGAAGTATTGCAAACAGCCTATTGAACTATTTTAATAATGTATGACTGATGACTAGACACATAGATCTTTTTTGTAGATCTTTAATTGAATTTTTTTTAATTAGACCGGTTCCAGGAACAGATGTAATATCCCAAATCACGGTTCTAATCTTTACCAAGAGACAATTTCCTATCCTCTCACAATACCGGTGTCTTTTCAGCCATCCTCCAGCAATAAATAAATATCAATAACTCAACAGCACGATGGATTTAGACAACTTTTGTCTTTTTTTTTAGTGGTAGAATAAAAGAAGACCATCAGCATGAAGTGAAGTTGTCTTTGTTTACTGGCCAGTCTCCAGTTACATATGGGAACCAGTTTCCAGCATTTTCATGGATGTCTCCTCGCTGCCATGTGGCACCTCACTTAAAACACCTTCGCCAACCAGCTCTGCCATCATTTGGCAATGAATCAGCTTGCTGATGCAATCACTAAGTCAATTGTAGATTCATAGATTCCAGGCCAAAAGGAACCAATATTATCATTGTTATTAATCACACACATCTGCAGAGTCAGAACTAAAATCCTGGTTCTTCATATCCATAAAGCTGGCCTTGAAGTAAAGATGACCACCTTAGTCCAAGATAATACAATAGTGTGTCCCTTGTCTGCATTGGTATTTCTGGGAAGACTGCATGCTATTACACTACCACCAGAGTAACAATTGTGGGATAGCAGCAAAGAGTCCTGTGGTACCTTATAGATTAACAGACTGTTAGCCTATAAGGTGCCACAGGACTCTTTGCTGCTTTTACAGATCCAGAATAACATGGCTACCCCTCTGATAATTGTGGGATAGTTAACATGGACAGGTAACCAATATTTTAACCATTGTGTCTTCTAGATATGCTCTGGGAAGGGTCAAAAAATTAATCAGTAAACTCTCACACCATGTTTCTATTATTGTCTCTCTTCTCTTTCCCATGATGACAAGTAACAGTGCCACCTAGGACACAGAGCTCTGGAATGGAATTCAGAAGCCCTGGATTCTATTCCTGGCCTGCTGGGTGATCTTGGGCAAGTCACGTCATCTTTAGGCCTCAGTTTACCTATGTGTAAATTGGGGATAATGGGACTGATATTTGTAAAGTGCTTTGAGATCTACCGCTGAAACATGCTATATAAAAGCTAGATAGCATTATGAAGGATGGAGAAATGCACACAATTATCACTCCTAACTGATTGTAATCTTCTCTTTTTGGGTCATCTGTGAGATTGGAACTCAGGACCTTTATCTCTAAAAACATGACCTTGTATCACATGAGCTAAAGATTGACAGCTGTTAAAATGGAAGTTGTGGCAAACACACATCTCTGACCACCAGTGACCAACAAAGATTCACATCCTCAGAACGAGGGTTACTTCATCACTTAATTAACCCCCAAAATGTCAAAAGGAAGAGTGGCAAATCTAGCTACTTCCAACAGTTCTCTACTGTTGTTCTTAGGAGAACTGGTGATGGTACCTGTATTGTATGATGGAAGGACATGAAGCCAAAGAATTCATTCACAATTTGTTTTCTGCTGAAGTATTTGTTCTCTCTGCATGGGGAAAAACCAGAAACACTTCAAAAAAATTCTCACAACACATCTCAAACATGAGTTGAGTGAGATGTGAAATCTGAAAAATGTGGATGTTCTAACCAAAATAAAAGAGAGATGAGAAATATTTGCCAAGAATTATGTCTTGGGTGAGAGTTGAAGCATCTGGATTGGGAGGATCCAGATGATGAGAAAGCACAAGGCAACAGAAGATTATTTTGAAATGCCATTATGGATGGCCTGTTTCTCGACACACAGACAGTCATTCTCTGATTTCAGTCTGAAACCTCCTCACTAAGCCCTGCATAGAAAAATCATTCAGTTTGTCAAGCTTCCTTGTAAACATTTTAAAAAGTCCAAAAATCTTCAGTGTGTTGGGAATAAAACCGTAGACAAGGCCAGTCAGTTAAAGGCAGCATTAGAAGCTGCCTGCATAGCTGTCTCCAAAGTCAGGCTCCATCCTACCTGCAATTTCTGGGAAAGTTCTTCACTGAAGACCACTAAGACAGATGCACCCGAGACTTGTTCCTGTGTACTCTCTCTCAACTCACTATTATTTGCCAGTTCTTACAAGCACCTTGTTTGCGTCCATGATTTCCGCAGGATTTGGGTTCCTTTGGTAGAAATATTGGGTTGGATTTAGATGTACCAGTTTGTATCAGTTTAGGATAGTCATGGTCTCCCTGGAATTGTTCTCTTTAGGGGAAAGAACATCTAGCACAAAGGTTATGCTAATAAAATTTGGATGACAAAAATTGGGAGGTATTGCCAATACGCAGGGGGACCATAATATCATATAAGAAGATCTGCAGGAGGACCTTGAAAACTGGAGCAGTAGAAATGGGATGAAATTTAATAGTGCATGGTCATGCACTTAGAGACTAACAACAAGAACTTTTACTGTAAACTGGGGATGTATCAGTTGGCAGCTACACAGGAGGAGGAAGACCTGCATTGGTCGATCACAGGATGACTACGACCACCAATGTGATGAGGTCATGAAAAAAGCTCATGAAATTGTAGGATGCATTAAATGAGGTATTTCCAATAGAGAGAGGCATTGGTGAGACCTCATCTGGAATACTGTGTGCAGTTCAGGTCTCCCATGTTTACGAAAGATGAAATCAAACAGGAACAGGTACAGAGAAAGGCTACTAGGGTGATCAGAGGATTGGCAAACCTGCTTTATGAGAGGAGACATAAGGAGATTTCCTTGTTTAGCCTAACAAAGTGAAGGGAGGTACAATTGCTGTCTATAAATACATCTGAGGGATAAACATCGGGGAGAGAGAGGAGTTATTTTTGTTAAGGGCCAATGGTGGCACAAGAACAAATGAATATCAACTGGCCATCAACAAATATAAGCTTGAAATGAGACATACGTTTCTAACCATCAGAGCAGTGAAGTCCTGGATCAGCCTTCCAAGAGGAGTAGTGGGAAGGTGGGAACCAAACGTGTTTCAAGACAGAGCTTGATAAATTTGTGGAGGGGGTGGAATAATGAGATTGCCTACAGTGGCAGACGGTCCATCCACAACTGCTGTTAGCAAATATCTCCAGTGGCCAGAGGTGGGCACTACATGGGCTGAGCTCTGTTATTACAGAGAATTCTTTCCCAGGTGTCTTGGCAGTGGGTTTCCCCCACACGCTCAGGGTCTAACTGAGCATGATATTTGGGGTTGGGAAGGAATGGGGTTTTTTTTGCCTTCCTGTGCAGCATGTGGCACAGGTCCCTTGTTGGTTTGAACTAAAGTAAATGGTGTAAGTTGAAATCTTTATGTCAAGATTTGAGGACCTCAGTAACTCAGTTAAAGTCTATGGCCACTATTACAGTAGTGAGTGGGTGAGATTCTGTGGCCTGTGATATTCCAGTGGTCAGACTAGATGATCATAATGGTCCCCTTATAATTTTATAATCTATGAATGCCAGGCCTTGCCCTAGAACCTTCTCCCATATAGCTGGGACCCACCTCTCATTTACCAATATGGGAAAAGCAGAATGATTCCAGTCCCCTGACGTCTGTTGTCACAAACCTGAGATTGAGAACTAGTGATCTATCAAACATCTGTTACGCTGATGGTTTTCCATCAACCTAGCTATCAGATGAAGGAAGGTGATTCAGGATGAGGATAGAAATGTATCTGGAAGTGCACAGCTAAATAAGGATTTCAATATTGGTTTGCTTTCTGTCCCTGGACATTATATTTGTACTTCCCGAATGTCCTCATTCACATTTGTAATGAGCGCAGAGCAGGTGAAGTGCTGCTGCTTGTTTTTGCCAGTCCACTGGCTGATTAAATCACAAGCCTCCAGAGGATTAAATTTTGGCATCATTATGCAGTAATATGTGCAATATCCCTTTATGCTTCACTATTCTCCTTAGTGCATAGTGTTTGCTTCTAACACCATGCAAAATAAAGTCAGGCAAGCCTGGCAAAATGAACAACCAGTAACAAAGTACTGGCAGGGAGCACCAGATTCTAACCCTTTCCTCTATGTGTGAGTTCACTGACACATTTACAGTTACATATCCTGCATTGGCTGCTGATGCAAAGTTTGGGTCTGGAGCTTGTATTCTCTAGACCCCAAACACAATTACTAAATAAATGATACAAAGACAGGGAGTAGAACTCTCATTCTTCAGGTTCAAAACACAGGACTTTGTAACGTGAGCTATATGGCAAATCCTTAAAAGGAGAATAGTAAAAAGTCCCTCATCTCTTATGTGAGCTGAGCACTATTATTCACTCATACAGGCCCTTATGGAGTTATATATCCAGGAGACAACTTGGATCCAGATCTAGGTATGAACTTTCCCAAAGTTTAGAGCTGGGTTTTGGTTTGCACTTGTCTCTAATTTTTTGTAACATGCCAGTTATTATCACACAGCAGATTTATTTCTATAGGGCCAAACTATGCTCTTGGATACATGTGCAAGGTCCTGTTTATTGAATCTGCTCAAGGAGTACAGAATAAGTACCTTTTGTCTTGTGAGGTTTTGCAAACAAGTCACATTTAAAGCATAACGTTTGGTCACTTAATTCTATCTGACAAACTTTCACCTGCAGTTTAATTTCAGTAAGGAATTTTTTTTGACTCTGTGATGGAGTGAGCTCCCCACACTAGCACCACAAGAGCTGAGTTGGGCCAGCCGGGCCCAATCAGCTAACGAGGCTGCAAACAGGGGAGCCTTAGGTTGGAGGCAGCTAATTAGAGAGAGGCTCACCTGTGCAGGAACAGGCAGGGCCTATAAAGCCAGGTAGTGGGCTGCAAACTGAGCTGTGGAGAACAGCTACAGGAAGCCAGACAGCAGTCTTCTCTGGGAAGAGGCTGGCTGGGCAGGCACTGGCCTATTGAGAGACAGAAAGGGAACCAGGGTGCAGGAAGTAAATCCAGGGAAGGTGCAGCAGGAGTGTTGGGAAGAGACAGGGTTGGAATGGAAAGAAGCAGGACGGGGGTGGGGCTTTGAGGGAAGAGATGGAGTGGGGGAAGGGGCTGGGGGGAGCACCATCTGGTAGATTAGAAATTTAGCACTTATGGAAGGGGGTGCCTACTTCAAGAGCTAATCCCCAGAGTGACCAGAAGGAGATACCAGTCCAGGGGTGACAGGAGCACCCCATCATACACTCCAAGTCCTAAAACCTCTGCTGCTGCTAAAGAACTTCTGCTTAATACCTGTAGTGAGGTTCCTGGGGGGCCAGCAGGCTGCAGCTCAATAGTCTGAGGGTCTTGGGATGGCCTTGCCAGGCTGCCAGAAGGCCTGGTGGCTGAGTTACACTCCACTGTTCCCTGGGTTCTCCCCATCTGCTGTAGAGGGAGATGGGCCCTCCCTCTTCACTAGGTCCTAGCCAGGGATGAGGAGACCCCTCTAGGTGGTGCAACAGCCTGGCTTCCTCCTGCTGTTCTCTCCCCAGTTTGGGGTGTTGTCTGTGTGCTCGGCTTTTCTCTCAGCACAGGGTTGCTCCCACAGTCTTGAGTTCAAACAGTCCCTTGGGTCTTCCTTCACTTTCCAGTATCCACTTGCTTCCCCCCTTGTCGGAGAGAAAAGGAGATGAAGCCCTTGGCCTCCCAGTTGGGTCCCCTTCCCTAAGCCAGACCCTCTCCCTTGTAGAGCCTTCTGTCCTAGAAGCTGCTGCCTGCACCCAGTCTCACCTTTACTCTCCCCCTGTTTGCCTGTCAGTCTCCTTTTTAAGCAGGCCCTTGGTTTGCAATATACTCTGCAGCTGCTAGGGGGAGGGGCATTCTTGGCCCAATGCTGCTTCCTTACTCCTTCAGCCCTTAGGCAGGGTCCATAAACCACATCATGACACTCCACAGATGAATACAGGTCAGTGGTGGATGTGGTGATTCTTCTTTTGCAAAGTGCTATGGGATCCTTTGGGATGAAAAGCTTTCATACACTGCTTGTTAGTAATTCTCATTAGTTCATTGTTCCTTGATATCTGTAGCAAATATTGCAGGTTAGTGGGTTCAGTATGGGAATTAATGGGTGCAATTCTATGGCAAAGAGTTCAGACTAGATTACTGTGCTCTATCTGTGAAGCCGTGAACTTTTACTTTGGCAAATCTCCCATTGTCCTTTGTGAATTCCAGAATTCAAAAAGCACAAAAGCATGTTCTTTTGCACTCATTGCACTGTGCATATACAACACTTGATGTGCAAGACACACAATTCCTTACCATCTTAGGTTGCTGTTGTACTGTCACCCGCCACTGTAATATCTATGTGCCAGTATCTGAATTAGAGATGGGTGGGAACTGTTTTTCCTGTCCCATGAACATTTTTGAGATATCAACAAACTTTCCCGTCACAAAGGAGATGAAAAGTTGAAATGCCAAATTTTGGTGAACCAACCCCTCTCCACCCAAAAAGTTGGTGTATTTGAAATGTTCCATTTCAACAACTTCAAAACATTGTTTAGTTGAAAAATTCAGCAGCACCACCCCTTTCCTGCAAGAAGTTTTAACTTCAATAGATTGGCATTTTTAAATACAGAATTATTTTGTAAAGAAATTCCTGGTGGGCTCTACTCTGAATATGCATGTGTAGAAACTCCATGTTAGGTGAACATTTCTGATCCACAGCCCTATGAAGTCTAAGGAGAAACTCCCTCTGACCTCATTAGCCTATGGCTTTGGCCTGTACTGGGCATAATGTGCTCACAAAAGTTAACTACACCTTGTTTTGAAAATATGGGCAGAGAGATTTGGGCCTTTATTGTCAACCAGTCCTTTATGAAATGTCTGTTACTTCCAAGTTGCTTTTGTCAAACACTGACAAACTGGTGGAATTACCTATATGTTCTGGTGCTGTAAAATCCATCCAAAGGATCCTCCCCCCACTCCATCTGTTCATTTCAGCAACTTTACCAATATTGCCAGCATTTAAAAAAATAAGGAAACTCCCACTATTTTCAGACAGCGAATCAGAGGGCTGAAATACAATGGCTTTTTTTTCCAATTTAATATCTTACCAAAGATAAGACACACACTAACCATGATTATGAAGAAGATTTCCCTCAGATTAAATGTGCCTATGTCAGTCCTCTAGCCTTCTAAAATGAGGGTGTGGTGACAGATAGTGAAGGACAAAATAGCCCAGCTACAATAAGAATCTTTAGGGACAGATCCTTGGCTTCAGCATAGTCCTTATTGCACTGCTGTGGTGGTGCAAAGGGACTCTAAAGATGTCCTAATAAGGCACCTGGAGACTTCTCTGAGGTAGGAGACTCCTCAGGTGACATAATTTCAGTAACGCTTTTTACACACACACACACACACACACACACACACACACACACACACACACACACACACACACACACACACACACACACACAAAGAGAGAGCGTAGCTAGAATATTCAGCGCTGTTCCAGTTCTTGGGTAACATTCCCTACAGAGCTGTTACAGCTAGCAGGAGTGGGAAGGAGACCTTGGCCTGTACAGCATTCGGAGGCAGAAAAGTGGGTTAGGAAAGCAATGCCTGTATCCTCCCACTCTCCACAGCCACACCCAGGGGAGTTTGGATGCAGCTGAGAAACTTGGTGGGTGAATTTCTATGGCCTAGTAGAACTAGAATAGACTAATGGTGGACTCCACCCCAAAATCCTAGATCCAAACATCTCCCTCCATCCTGGGGGAGATTTGGAATCGGCACTCAGAGTTGGTTGTGAAATCTAGAGATAGGTCTAGGTCTATTAATGTGTCAAAACACCCCCTGTGCCTGAATATCTGGACCTGGTTCCATATTTATCAACTCTGACCCATGTCTAGAAAGATCACTGAGATCATGGAGTTCTCATCATTTATATTTTGCAAAAGGTGTTCAGATGCCATTGTGATGGGCATGCTCATGAAAACTCAGACATATAGAGCTGCCCATTATCTTGTGCAGCCTCCTCTTTCATCATCCGCAGTGATGGATGATGACTTCATGGCCTGGCTTCTTAAGAGGTGGTGACAGTGAACCACTGGTTGTACAACATGAACATTTAAGAATCTAGTGGCATTTAAATAAAGTGTTCTCTGGCTTTTGAAAGAAATCCACCTGTGAAATACAGAAAGCAGTAACTGTAACTTCCTTGCTGTTAAAGCGATAAAAAAATTAATGCCACTCTAGGTTCTAAAATCCCATGGCTGTCTGGAGATATCTCCTTTTTTTTTTAAACACTTCTCTCCATCCACAGTGTATGAAGGTGCCTGCAGTTAAAGGAATGGCAAGATGTCGGAAAGATATTGCTTCCCCGGAGTTTTATGAAGCTGATATCAATCTTTTATTTCATAAACTTCAGGCCTGTTATTACCTTAAAAGTGTGCTCAGTGGCATTAAATGTGACACTGACGAGAATACAAATAAGGGGAGGAATCAAATGCTGCTAGACATCAGGGCCCAAAGAGTGCTTCTACAGGAGCACTGTTTTAAATTCTCCTCAGAAGAGTCAGAAGAGTTTAAAAGGGCCATGAAACAGCATAACATCTGAAGAGGGTTTGGGGGCAATAAATCAATTTTAGGCTTTAGCACTGAAGAAAATAAATAGTCTGATTCAGGTGAGGATAGGGTTTTGGCTTATTCAGCTAGAGACCTGAAGGCTTGTGTGCAAACTGATGAAACAATGTCGTGTATATACATTCAGGACATAAAGAGTATTCAAAATTGGTGTTTTTGAAGTAAAAATCCATCCATTTTCATTAAATGTCATTCCAAGAGGACTGTTTTTCACACTAAAATATGTGAAATGCTGGCTCCTGAAATGGCCCAGAAGGAAACTGCAAATACTTTGCATAAATATGTGTCACATTTGCACAGTAGGAGGGCTCTATTCTAGCAAAGCACTTAAGCAGGTGCTTTACTTTAAGCAAGTAAATAATCCCATTGGAACTGCCCACATGTTTAAAATAAAACGTGCTTAAGTGCTAAACTGAATGAGGCCATAATAATGGTAGTGACTTACATTTAAACCAGCTCGGGATCTGGCTCTTTAAATCAGGGTAGCTCCATTGACCCTGATTTACATGAGCTGAAGATCTACCCATATTGCCTTTCACTTGAAGGACCTCATATTTTCCAGATGGATTCATAGATTATAGTGTGTGTATGTGTGTGTGTATATATGTAAATATAATGTGGATATAGCAGTGTGGTTAACTGAGTGCTTGTGCTGTTGAAGTCCTTTCTTCATCCAGTCTGCATCATCAAACATTGCAACAAGTGGTAGAGACCTTTGCAACACTTTATCTAGTCAAATGAAGACAGGAAGTAATGAATATTGCATCCAAAGTGAAACTGAGGGAGGGGCAGCAGAGTGTGAGTACCCAAACTGGTATTTGGTCAGGGACCTGAGGCTAATAGTGGTTGCTTAATTTTCAGGCCTTATTTGTAAGGTGGCACCAGGGTCACTAACTGCTTGATAAAGTAATCAAGAAAGTGAGGTGATAACTGGACAATCTGCAAAGTTAGTATGCATCACTTTGAAAATGTATGGGCTCCAAATATTTCATCTAATCTGACACACGCTTTTCAATGTAAACTCTTGGGCACCTGGAAAATATATATTTGTGATCTGACCTGACAAATTTTCTGTACATACTAGGGCTGTCAAGCGATTTAAAAAATTAATCGTGCGATTAATCGCACTGGTAAACAATAATAGAATACCATTTATTTAAATATTTGTGGATGTTTTCTACATTTTTGTATATGCTGATTTTAACTACAACACAAAATACAAAGTGTACAGTGCTCACTTTATATTTATTTTTTATTACAAATATTTGCACCGTAAAAAACAAAAGAAATAGTATCAGAGGGGTAGCCGTGTTAGTCTGGGTCTGTAAAAAGCAAAAAGGAGTCCTGTGGCACCTTATAGACTAACAGATGTATTGGAGCATAAGCTTTCGTGGGTGAATATGCGTCTGATGAAGTGGGTATTCACCCACAAAAGCTTATGCTCCAATACATCTGTTAGTCTATAAGGTGCCACAGGACTCTTTGTTGCTTTTTAAAAGAAATAGTATATTTCAATTCACCTAATACAAGTACTGTAGTGCAATCTCTTTATAATGAAAGTTGAACTTAAAAATGTAGAATTATGTACAAAAAAACTACATTCAAAAACAAAACAATATAAAACTTTAGAGCCTACAAGTCCACTCTGTCCTACTTCTTGTTCATCCAGTCGCTAAGAGAAACAAGTTTATTTACATTTACGGGAGATACTGCTGCCTGCTTTTTATTTACAATGTCACCTCAAAGTGAGAACAGGTATTCACATGGCACTTTTGTAGCCACCGTTGCAAGGTATTTATGTGCCAGATACACTAAACATTCATATGCCCCTTCATGTTTTGGCCACCATTCCAGAGGACATGCTTCCATGCTCCTGATGCTCGTTTAAAAAAAAAGTGTTAATTAAATTTGTGACTGAACTCCTTGGGGGAGAATTGTACATCTCCTGTTCTGTTTTACCAGCTTTCTGCCATATATCTCATGTTATAGCAGTCTCAGATGATGACCCAGCACATGTTCGTTTTAAGAACATTTTCACAGCAGATTTGACAAAACGTAAAGAAGGTGCCAATGTGAGATTTCTAAGGATAGATACAGCACTTGATCCAAGGTTTAAGAACCTGAAGTGCCTTCCAAAATCAGAGGGAGAAGGTGTGGAGCATGCTTTCAGATATCTTAAAAGAGCAATACTCCAATGCAGAAATTACAGAACCTGAACTATCAAAAAAGAAAATCAACCTTCTGCTGGTGGCATCTGACTCAGATGATGAAAATGAACTTGCATCAGTCCCCTCTGCTTTGGATCGTTATCGAGCATAACCTATCATCAGCATAAATGCATGTCTTCTGGAAAGGTGGTTGAAACATGAAGGGACATATGAATCTTTAGCCCATCTGGCACGTAAATATCTTGTGACGCTGGCTGCAACAGTGCCATGCGAATGCCTGTTCTCATTTTCAGGTGACATTGTAAACAAGATGTGGGCAGCATTATCTCCTGCAAAGTGTAACCAAACTTGTTTGTCTGAGCTCATTTTTTCAATATTGTTGGGTTTTTCATTTTGAAATGACTTCTTACTTTGAGTTTTTTAAATTTCCTAGAATACGAAAAATGAGAAAATTGAAACAATGTTTTGGCTCTTTTTGTTGTTGAAAATGTCTCAGTTGATCCAAAATGGAAATTAAAAAAAAAATCCTTCACAGAGAACTTCATTTTGGGGGTTCATGCCGATCAAAAATGAAGCCAAATTTAGAAATAAGTCATGAATAACTGTTGTCCTCCAACCAGCGCTAATGATACATTCAAGAGTGTGAAGATGATAGATAATATTAAATGGGTGGGCCACGTAAGTACCATACCTAGATTTGTCTGTCTTCTTATGTGGCCTCCTATCCAAGGGCCCTGAACTTGGCCCTTAGCAATTGTCTGACTATTCAGCCCTTTGTTAATGTTCTTGGGTATATAATTAGAAGAGGTGTTTGGGTTCCATTGTTTCTTTCCTTAGACTGTTGCTTCTCCTCCCCTCATGAAGCTGTTCTTTCTAATGTCTTGATACTAGATCAAGTCACTGTAGTGGCTAATTCGTTATTCCAAGAGAGTCTGTTTGTCAGACAGCGTCCTTGCAGAGTCTCTCCTTCAGAAGCTTGAAAGCCATGCCAGTGTGTGGAGTGACTCAGTGCCATGACTGAGAGAGGAGATGATGCAGCTGTAAGCCACAGAGGAGACTGGGGCTGAAATGGAGAGGGACGGTTGCCAAGGTAGTCTGAGCCGCTGAGGCATTAAACCGAAAGAACTGGTGCTTGCACTGCCAGCAAAGCTTGGGGGCTATTTGAAGCAGGGAGCTTAGGCTGGTGGCTGAGATGTAGGTGGTGGTATGATCTGTTGCTCCAGGGAAGGATTTTCCCCATGCTCCTCACATAGGCAAATACTTTAATAAAGCATTTGTATGCCTCGTTACACAGGGATGTGTCTATACCTAGTTGTATCTCCCCCCTTCCCCCACTAAATTTAGGGACATTCTTCCATAGAGCAGAGCACTAACATAGAATCATAGAAATTCAGGACTGGAAGGGACCTTAGTAGGGTTAGTCCTGCCTGAGTGCAGGGGATTGTACTAAGTATTATCTCCCTGATAGTTGTCTGTCTAACCTGTTCTTAAAAACCTTCAATGGTGAAGATTCCACCACCTCCCTAGATAACTTGTTCCAGTGCTTAACTACCCTGACAGTTAAACATTAGGAAAAACTTCCTAAACCTAAATCTCCCTTGCTGCAGTTTAAGCCCATGACTTCTTGTCCTATCCTTGGTGAACTATTGATCACCCTACTCTGTATAACAACCTTTTACGTACATTAAGACTGTTATAGAATCATCAAATCGTAGGACTGGAAGGGACCTCAAGAGCTAAGTTCCCTCTAAGCTGCTGAGGACTGCAACAAGGAGAGATGCCTGTTCCCCAAAGCGGACCTATAGCGGCTGGAGAGGCGTTCCTCCCCTGGCCCCAGCACAGACCTTCTTCAGCCTGAGGGGAGGTGCCCCAACACGGACCTGCCCTGGACTTGCTGAGGCCAGGGGAAAGGAGCCCATCCCTCAGCCTGGCCCAGGCCCACCGGAGCTGCTGCAGTTGGGAAAAGGCGCCACTCCCCCCTGCCCTGAGCTGCTGCGGTGAGAGAGGGCTGGGAGGAGTCCCTTTTCCACACTACAGCCCTGGGGCAGCCTGCACCCCAAGCCCCTCATCCCCAGCCCCATCCCAGAGCCTGCACCCCAGCCGTCTGCCCCAGCCCTGAGCCCCCTCCTGCACCCCAACCCCCTCATCCATGGCCCTACCCCAGAGCCCACAACCCCAGCCAGAGCCCTCAGCCCCTCAACCCCTACCCCAACCCTCTGCCCCAACCCTGAGCCCCTCCCACACTCGGAACCCCTCAGCTCCACCTCCATCCTATGAATTTTGTTATGTGCACCAATATGAAGGTGATGTGTTACATAACACACCCATACTGATGTACATAACAAAATTCATTCTGTACATGGATGTAAAAAATTAGAGGGAACAAGAAGTCATCTGGTCCAGTCCCCTGCACTCAAAGCAGTACTAAGTATCATGTCACCCCCAGCCTTCTCCAGCCTAAACAAACCCAGTTTTTTTCAATCTTTCATTGGTCACATTTTCTAGACCTCTGATCATTTTGGTTGTTCTCCTTTGGACTTTCTCCAATTTATCCACAACTTTCCTGAAGCATGATACCCAGAACTGGACACAGTACTCCAGTTGAGGCCTGATTAGTGCTGAGTAGAGCAGAAGAATTACATTTTATATCTTACTTAAACACTTCTGCTAATACATCCCAGAATGATGTTTGGGATTTTGTTTTTGCAACAGTTACATTTACTTGTATGTACTTTGTGATCCACTATAAACCCCAGATTCTTTCGTGCAATACTCCTTCTTAGGCAGCCATTTCCCATTTCATATTTGTGCAATCGATTATTCCTTTCTAAGCATTGCACATGATTGCTACTGGTCTAATCCAGGCTGCGGAGCTGTGTTGGGATCTTAGTAGCAGTAGCTGAATTAAAGGTCCAGGAGCCAGTGCTGAGAGCACCTGACAGGATTATTTCAAGGATCAGCTTACGTATTTTTCCGGCCTCTCTATCATGTACAGGGGAGCTAGCTGGAAACAGAGGCCAGCCAGCACTGTAAGACCAGACAGTAAATGCTCCATGGCCCACAGTTTTGAGTTGAATTTTTAAACAGCTAACAAAATCATCCAAAGCACAGGACTTGGTGATGATGGAGGATGTCAACTACCCAGACATCTGTTGGGAAAATACCACAGCAGGGCACAGATTATCCAACAAGTTCTTGGAATGTATTGGAGATGTTTTTTTATTTCAAAAGGTGGAGAAAGCTACTGGGGGAAGGCTCTTTCTAGATTTGATTTTGACAACTAGGGAGGAACTGGTTGAGAATTTGAAAGTGGAAGGCAGTTTGGGTGAAAGTGATCATGAAATGGTAGAGTTCATGATTCTAAGGAACAGTAGGAGTGAGAACAGCAAAATAAATACAGTGGATTTCAAGAAGGCAGACTTTAGCAAACTCAGAGAGTTGGTAGGTAAAATCCCATGGGAAGCAAGTCTAAGGGGAAAACAGTTGAAGGCAGTTGGCAGTTTTTCAAAGAGACATTATTAAGGGCAAAAGAACAAACTATCCCACTGCATAGGAAAGATAGGAAGTATGGCAAGAGACCACCTTGGCTTAACCAGGAGAACTTAAATGATCTAAAACTCAAAAAAGAGTCTTATAAAAAGTGGAAATTGGGTCAAATTACAAAGGATGAATATAAACAAATAATACAAGTTTGTAGGGCCAAAATTTGAAAGGCCATGGCACAAAACAAGATCAAACTAGCTAGGGACATAAAAAGGAAACAAGAAAACATTCTATAAATACATTAGAAGCAAGAGGAAGACCAAGGACAGATTAGGCCTGTTACTCAACGAGGGGGGAAAGACAATAACAGAAAATGTGGAAATGGCAGAGGTGCTTAATAACTTCTTTGATTCAGTTTTCACCAAGAAGGCTGGTGGCAATTTGATGTTTAACATAGTGAATATCAGTGAGAATGACATAGGATCAGAGTCTAAAATAGAGAAAGAACAAGTCAAAAATTACTTAGACAAGTTAGATGTCTTCAAATCACCAGGGCCTCATGAAATGTATCCTAGAATACTCAAGGAGCTGACTGAGGAGATATCTGAGCCATTAGCAATTATCTTTGAAAATCATGGAAGATAGGAGACATTCCGGAAGACCACAAAAGGGCAAATATAGTGCCCATCTATAAAAAGGGAAATAAGGAGAACCCGGGAAATTACAGACCAGTCAGCTTAACTTCTATACCCAGAAAGATAATGGAGCAAATAATTAAGTGTAAGCAGAGTCAGGATAAGCTCTACCCTGACATCTGGTGGAAAGAATGTCAGAGAGTGTATTTGCATAGGCACGCCTACCCTATCCCAGACTGCCGAGCTGTGGGATTGCTTGGTGACAAATGACTCACCTTCAGTTGGGTGGTACTTGCTAGACAAGGGACATGGGTTCCAAAACCCAGTGAATTGAGAGAGGCTGGGGACAGGTATCTGTGTCTGGTGGGGCAGTCTCCTTGTGGAGCCAGAAGCACCAGTTCCACCCCCTCCTCTCTCCACTGTGGAATGTCAGAGTTGGTTTTTTTATTCCCTCAAGAATCTAAATACAGGTTACTGAGCTGAACTCACTTTGGGCTAATGGTGCACTAGCACTGGGGCTCCCCTACTAAGAGCTGAGATCACTAAGAGATGAAATCACTAAAGAGCTGAAATCACTGAGCTGAGAGCACTGAGTACTGTGCTAACTAGTGGGGGAGCCTGAAGCTATAATGCAGAGCAGAGCAGCTGGTGGAGTGGAGCAGTTGCAGGGACGGCTGGAGCGGATCACGGGACAGCTGGTGGCAGCAGAGCGGCTGGCAGAGCAGAGTAGCTGTGGGACGGGTGGAGCGGCCCACAGAGCGAGCGGAGCTGAGCAGTTTGCAGAGAGAACTGGAGCAGCTCATGGAGCAGAGCAGCTGGTGGAGCGGAGCAGTTTCTGAGGATGGCTGGAGGAGCAGAATGGAGCAGCTGGTAAAGCAGAGCAGTTCGTGGAGAAGGCAGAAGCAGAACCCACGGAGAGGCAGGGCAGTTGGCCCCGGACCACGTAAGGTGCCCCTTTCTACCCAGGCTGGGGGGAGGGACCTCTACAGATAAACTCTCGAACTCTGGGGTGGCATTGACCAGAGACTTTTGGGTTGTTGGACTTTGGGGTGATTGGACTTAAAACCCTAAGGGGAAAAAGGACAATGCCAAACGTACTTGGAGGTGGGTTTTTGTTTATGGTTTGTGTTATAACCCTGTTTGTGGTGTTTCTCCAATGGGATGCCGCATTGATTCCTTCCTTTATTAAAAAGATTTTGCTACACTCAGACTCCACGCTTGCGAGAGGGGAAGTATTGCCTCCTAGAGGCGCCCAGGGAGGTGTTGGTATGTGAGGTCCCAGGTCACTGGGTGGGGGCTCGAGCCGGTTATGCATTGGTTACTGAAACGGAACCCCTGGATACTGAACCCGGCCCTTGTTGCTGCCAACTCAGAGGGGCAGAAGGGTTACATAAGCAATCAATTTGCAAACACCTAGAAAATAATAAGGCAATAAATAACAGTCAGCATGGATTTGTCAAGAACAAATCATGTCAAACCAACCTGATAGCTTTCTTTGAGAGGGTAACAAGCCTTGTGGATAGGAGAGAAGTGGCAGTTATGGTATATCTTGACTTTAGTAAGGCTTTTGGTACTCTCTCACATGACCTTCTCATAAACAAACTAGGGAAATACAACCTAGATGGAGATACTATAAGGTGGGTGCAAAACTGGTTGGAAAATCGTTCCCAGAGAATAGCTATCAGTGGTTCATGGTCATGCTGGAAGGGCATAATGAGTGGGGTCCTGCAGGGATTGGTTCTGGGTCCAGTTCTGTTCAATATCTTTAACAATGATTTAGATAATGGCATACAGAGTACACTTATAAAGTTTGCGGACAATACCAAGCTGGAAGCGGTTGCAAGTGCTTTGAGGAATAGGATTAAAATTCAAAATGATATGGACAAACTGGAGAAATGGTCTGAAGTAAATAGGATGAAATTCAATAAGGACAAATGCAAAGTACTCCATTTAGGAAGGAACAATCATTTGCACAAAATAGGAAATGACTGCTTAGGAAGGAGCACTGCAGAAAGAGGTCTGGGGATCATAGTGGACCACAGGCTAAATATGAGCCAAAATGTAACACTGTTGCAAAAAAGGAAGAAACCTTTTTTCTGGGATGTATTAGCTGGAGTGTTGTAAGCAAGACACAAGAAGTAATTCTTCCACTCTACTCCACGCTGATTAGGCCTCAACTGAAGTATTGTATCCAATTTTAGGCGCCACATTTCAGGAAGGATGTGGACAAATTGGAGAAAGTCCAGAGAAGATCAACAAAAATGATTAAAGGTCTAGAAAACATGACCTATGAGGGAAGATTGAAAAAATTGGGTTTGTTTAGTTTGGAGAAGAGAAGGCTGAGAGGGGACATGATAACAGTTTTCAAGTACAAAAAGGGTTGTTATAAGGAAGGAGAAAAATTGTTCTTCTCAACCTCTGAGGATAGGACAAGAAGCAATGGGCTTAAATTGCAGCAAGTACGGTTTAGGATGGACATTAGGCAAAACTTCCTAACTGTTAGAGTGGTTAAGCAATCTCCACCATTGGGGATTTTTTAGAGCAGGTTGGACAAGCCCCTGTCAGGGATGTTCTAGATAAACTTAGTCCTGTCTTAAGTGCAGGGGACTGGACTAGATGACCTCCCAAGATCCCTTCCAGTTCTGTGATTCTATGAACAGCTGCTGTAGATTGCCTGGAGACAGGTGTTTGTTTTTAAAGCCATCAAGCAGCTGACAGCTAAATGTTATCAAAGCCAGGCTAGGGCAGGAACAGGGGAAAACACTGTTCTGCAAGAAAAATAGAATGGGAGAATGCTTCATCTCTCAGGAGCTGGATTGTCCCCTCCCACAGAAAAACCTGCCATCCCAAGACTGAGGGGGAGGAGAATCTTCATGAGGGTCCCTTCACAACAATTCTCTCTACAGATCTGTCAGGCTGGGTCCAGTTTGCTCAGCAGTGAACCCACCCACAGCCTCACAAATCTTGAGGGAGCTGCGGGAAGGCACCAACCCTCCCTTGCTGCTCTCTGACCCCAACCCCTATTAAGAGCTGTGTAATCCAGAAGTCATTTGAAGGGTACACTAACTGTATTAGTCTTACAAATTGAACAATATTATATTATGTGCCAGTAGATGGTGCTCTGTATATTAGCCATCTGTATATTCTCACAGATGTATAGAGCCCTGAAATACCTACCTCTCTAGATTGTTACCTTTTCCAGGTAGCTGGCAGAGGGGGATGAGGTTCATCTTGCTAACCTCAGCCCCAGCCCAGCCACTCCTTTCAGGGGCCACCTAGTCTTCACTCCCTCCCCACCATACAGATCCTCAGACCCATAGAGCCTGGGGGACAGGCTGGCCAGTGCCATGGAGGCAGTTTAGTATCAGCACAAACAGGAATTACCAGAGTGGATCAGTGTCTTGGCTCTAAGAGTGGCCAGCAGCAGATGCCTCAGAGGAAGGTGTAAGAGCTCTTCTCCCCTTCAGTAAGCATATGTGGGATAATCTGCCCCCATATTAATCCTCATGTGGATATCTAATCATTAGAGGTTGGACGAGGCATGAAGTCTAATATCACTGCCAAAATTTGTGTTGGCAATAATCATTATAACTCCAAATATTCTTTATTTTGTCCATAGAAATATCTGATCCCTTTTTTATCCTTGGCTTCACCAACCTCTTGTGGCAATGAGTTCCACAGTCTAATTGCACATGCGTGGGGGAAAAGATGCATGCAACATGTATGAATTTGGCTAAGAGTTCATGGACGTTGGGGATGATTTTCACTTCGCTAACGGGGCAAAAATCACTTGTTCCTGATACAGTTCACTACTGTCCAATAGGTGGCAGCATATTTTTTTCACTCAATTGCAATAATGTGGTCCTAGAGGAGAAAACAATTATATTTTACTACTTTAGACTTTATTCTGCTGAATACTAAAACGCGTACCTAATAGCAATACTTCTTTAAAGTAATGAAATATTTACTGCCTGGAGCCTTCAGCAGCAGAACGGTACAGTATGTTTATTCTGCAGTTCAGTAAATTATAGATATAGTAAGAATCAAATTGATGCTTTCAGACCATGTTAATCCAAACAAGTCTTCTTTATGCTTTTAATCTCAAAAAATTGTTTTCTCTTCCCATGCACATAATTATCAAGGCATCTATTAGGCCCCATAAATAAACCCAAGCCCTAAAATTTGTCTCCAGACTCCAAATATGCTGAATGACTTCAGGACATATTATTTCTCAGCAGAAACTCATGTTTCTGCCATTCTCCCCAGGCCCTTGGTATAGCCCCTAAAGGAAACTGCAGCGATAGCTAAATAAACATTTGCTAAATAAGAACATATATATTGAAATAAATGGAAAACAGTATTTAGAGACAGCTGGCTCAGTTTCAGTAATTGCATAACTCTAAAGGATGCTGGTATCTTTTCTTCACCTCTGCCTAATTGTTTGTTTTATTTTAGGGTTCAGATTCATTTAACTAATCTCAGACTATTAAACGAAGAACAGTCTGTTGGGGAAGGTTGGTCCAGTGGTTAGAGTGGTAACCACAGATGAGGGAAACCCATCTTCAGTTCCTAGCTCTGACACAAATGTGCCATGTGATGTGGCACAAATCGCTTAGGCACAGATCTTTGAAGGTATGAGGTACATAACTCCGATGGGGAGGATCTGGGCCTTAATCTCTCTATGGCTCATAATCCCATCTATGAAATAGGGTTAGCAGCACTTCTCTTCCTCACAGGAATGTTGTACATTAAAGACTTAGGCCACGTCTATACTACCCGATGGATCGGCAGGTAGTAATCAATCTATCGGAGATTGATTTATCACATCTCATCTAGACGCGATAAATTGATCCCCAAATTGATGCCCGTACTCCACGTCGACAGGAGGAGCAAGTGGAATCGACGGGGGAGCTGCAGCGGTCAACTTGCTGCTATGAGGACGGCCAGGTAAGTCGAACTAAGATACTTCAACTTCAGCTATGTGAATAGCATAGCTGAAGTTGCATATCTTAGATCGATCCACCCCTGCACCCCCAGTGTAGACCAGCCCCAAGTGGAGCTCCTCAAACACTATGGCAGAAGGGGCTATCTACATGCCTAACTCAGCTAGATTAGTTATTGTAACATTAATGCTGCAGGACTAGACTCAAAAGTCAGGCAATGTGGAAGTTAAGATTGAATGCTGCACTTAAATCTTTTAATGGATTACATAAAATTAAAATGTATTTCCATTAGGCAACTATGTGGTCGGAGCACAAAGACTCTTGGCCTTTCATCCTGGTATTGCCACTGATTAAGTAATTTGACAACCAATCATATCTTTGCCATGGTTTGTCTGTCGGAGATGCAATTCACTATTCTCTGCCTCGGATACAAAGGCCATAAATTGATCAGAGCCTGATCCTGTGAGTGATGTGCTTTTCACTTCCAGAAATTAATGCACATGGAAGATACCAAAGTGGAATTTCCTCAGTCAGCCTTCTCTGAGAAACATGAAAACAGCATCCCAGGCAGAAAAATAAGCTCTGCTAGTGGTTTGCACAGTAGAGCTCATCGCAAGCACATCAGGTGGTCAATTTGTAAGTGTGCAGTGCATGGTCACAAATCTCCTGTTCTAATCCAGCCCAGATCTCTGATCACCTATTTTAGCTCTGTATCAAGTCACACATATATAGTGTCGTAGAAATGTAAGGTTGGAAGAGATGTTGAGAGGTCCATCTCATCCACGACCCTGCACCAAGGCTGGACCAAGAAACCTAACCCATTCTCAAAGGGTGTTTTGTCAACATTTTTCTTCAAAACCTCCAACCGTAGGGTTTCCACAACCTCCCTTGTAAGCCTGTTCAGTGCTTAACTCTCCTTATAGTTAGAAAGCTTTTCCTACTATTGAACCTAAATCTCTCTTGCTGCAGATTTAAGCCCATTATTTCTTGACCAACCTTCAGTGGATGTGGAGAACAATTGAGCCTCATCTTTATAACAGCCCTAAACATATTTGAAGACTGTTATTTGGTCCCCCCATCAGTCTTTTCTCAAGACTGAACATACCCAGTATTTCCTCCTTGGTCAGGTTTTCTAAACTTTTCATCATTTTTGTTTGTCTCTGAACGCTCTCTCCAATTTGTCCACATCTTTCCTAAAGTGTGTCATGCAAAACTGGACACAGTATTCCACCTGGTGCCTCATCAGTGCTGACCAGAATGTGACAATCACCTCCCATGAGTCATGATAAGAGTTATGTGATCTGAGATGTAATATTTATCTATTTATATTGCATAATAGCTTAGAGGACCCAGTCCAGTTCATGGCTGCACCCAGTAAGAGACAGCCCCTTCCCCAAAGACATTACAGTCTTAATAGATGGGGGAGGGATAGCTCAGTGGTTTGAGCATTGGCCTGCTAAACCCAGGGTTGTGAGTTCAATCCTTAAAGGGTGCATTTAGGGATCTGGGGCAAAAATCTGTCAGGGATGGTACTTGGTCCTGCCAGTGACAGCAGGGGGCTGGACTTGAAGACCTTCCAAGGCCCCTTCCAGCTCTATGAGATAGGTATAGCTCCATATATTATATAATATCATAAAATAGAGGAGGCAGACAATGGGTGGGAAGGAAGCAGAGGGACGGGGACCTACCTGAGGTCACACTGCAGGCTAGTGTCAGATCTCCAGAATCTCAGTCCAGTGCTGTGTCCCCCACACAACATTGTCTCGTGCATAGAGAAGAAATGTCCCCCTCGCTGCAACTTAGTACTGATGGCAGCCTCAGCTGAAAGGCTAAGGCTTATTGGGAATAGAGACTGAATAGCTCTCATGATCCCTAGAAGTGGTTCCTTCAGGTCAGGACTGAGGTCTGTTGGTGGGGTAATGTAGCTTGTAGAACTTTACTTGTTCAGGGGATAGATGAGTTCAGTGTCTGTCTAGGGCTGACAATCCACTCCTTTGCCCTGCCACTAAAGTTCATTAGAAACATACTATGGAGTGGGTGGTGGGATGCCTTCCTCATGCTGTATATGGAACCGAAAAGCTAGATATCCCTCCCATAGCTTTCATATGTCTGTTCCTTTCTTTACAGAGTTGGGTCCTACAGTACATTATTTCCTTGTTCTCCCTTCTTGCAGTCCTGTTTTAGAATCCTCAGCTGTACATGCTGAACTGGTGATGTACTGTATTGCTGTCAGGAAAACCAAAGGGCAACACTGCAGTGGCAGATGTGGAAGAAAGAGAGCCTGGAAAAGATACTATAGGATTTTAGGAGTGCAGAAACCAAACTCTGAATGTATTATTCTGTTACATAGTGGTATGTTGTGGCCAGTGCAACAAATGCGATCCGTCTTCACCACCACGCTCTGTAACCCTGCTCCTTTACGTGAACTGTTTGCTCTTGTCTGTTGTTCCCATATGCAGAGGCTGAGTAGACAATCTTGTCACTCTTATTTTGTTAGCTGCTTTAAAGATCAAAGGCTTGATTTCCCCACCCCCTCAGCTGTTCATGCAAGTTGCATCAAGGAGAAGATTGCTGTGCCCAAAGGAAGATTCTTCACTGCAGGAGGGGAGGCTGTGTGTACATTATTGCTCTCCACCATCATCCTTCAAGGGCAGCCGAGTCCCCTGAGTCCAGGCCATGGCCAGAATCAGTTCATCTTCTGGCTGCTCTCCATGGTGGGTCTCACCATGGAGCAGGACTTGCAGGTGGTACCTTGCACTGCAACACACTCCTCTGGGCTGTGTTTTCACAAAAGTGGGTGCTCTGCCTGAGCCCCCAAAGATGGACTGTTTTAGGGAGGAATGAAGATTTATCCAAGAGCGGTGCAGCTTCTGGAACCTATCCAGAGCTGGAGTAAATTGCATGTGCCCAGATGTGTTTTGCAGAATTCAGCGGAGAAGGATCTCTCTGCCACATACTACCCCACAGCCTGTCAGGGCTGCTGTATCCTCCATGGCTGATGTCTTCCTTTGACTCCCCTCACATACCATGTGGTGGGTGGCTGCTCCCTAGAGATCCAAGGATGCGGATCCATCAGGCCCCAAACCCTCGCTGCTCATATCGCCCCAAAGTACTGACAGTTTTGTTTGACTCTGCTGCTGACCTTAGACAGCAAGTCCCTTCACCACCGCTGCGACTCAGTTTCCTTCACAGGTTAATAATGCTTACCCACCCTTCTAAAGTGCTCTGAGAGCTGGGATAAAAGGCAGCATATAAATGCCAATAATTATCTGTGTGCTAGGATAGCCTAGAGGATAGCACACAGAGCTAGAACTCAAACTCAGGAGCCCTGGGTTTAATTCCAAGCTATGCCACTAGCCTGCAGGGTGACCTTGGCCAAGTCTCCTCTTCTCTCTCTGCCTGTTTCCCTAAATGCAGGTCATTATCCTAACCTCCATCATAAAATGCACTGAGAGCTTCTAATGAAAAGTGCATGTAAGAGCTAGATTGTATTATCATAATTGGACTGACAATAAACCAGTCCTCACTAGACTGTACTTTTTGCTTAAGCCTGATAGGCCAGATCCCTAGCTGGTACAAGCCTGCATTGCCCCATTGATGCTAATGCCAGAGAAATTTATGCCAGCTGAGGATCTGGCCTGAGTAGTTGTGGTGGGTTTTTGAAAGAAGTTGAGGGAAAGCAAATCACTGTAGGGAAAAGTGCAGAAAGCAGCTTTTCAGCCTGCTTAGCTTTCCAGCTGGATTGCTCTCTAAAGTGGCGCATTAATTGGAAAATAACAGCATTCCATCCTTTTAGAAAATCAGTATGCCTTCCTCCCTCCCCACCTTTTTCAGGGGGAATCCATTATGAGGGTGTTTTTGGACACGTGAACGAATGTGGCTCTTGACAGCTCCACCTTCCCACTTAAAAGCTCAGAATCAGTAGGCGAGGTGACAAAGCTGCATTCCTTCCCCCTTCCATATTTGCTGAGTGCTCCTGACCAGCAGCGGCTTCCAGAGCCACTGCCCCATAAAGGAAAAGGAATAAATCTCATTGCATGCTTTTGAATTGGCACAGGCTGGTGGATCAATAGTCCAGTTTGGTGCTATGTGGCAAGGCTCATAGCAACAATGACAGCTTTGCAATGATGCCTCCATAAGCAGATGTCACTGCAGACTCCCTGTCCCAAAGAAGCCAGATGAGGGAGGAAAGGAAAGAAAAGATGGTATAAAAATTGAGAATACAGGCAAATGGCGTCATATTTTTAGAGAGGACTCCATGGCAAACAGGCAATAATTCTAGTAACATAGTATCTCACAGTCCTGTTCAAATTCCCACCAGACCTAGTTAAGTTTGTTGACCACCCACCAATCATAATAATTGTGTTGGTTGCTCCATTGTAAAGAGTGTACTGTAATAAAGGGCAAAAAAAGTTATGCAGAGATATCACCTACCTGGTAAAAAGGTATGATCTCTCCACTCCATTTTATTTTTTCGCTTCCTCTTGGAAGCTGCAAAGGAGCAAATTAGATAAGAAAGTATGATAGCTTGTTCGTGCGAAGAGTTCAGCCGCACAGATGTTAAGGGGAGGCAGAATGTCCTGTGCGTGTCAATATTTTTCTGAAGAATAACTGGTGAGGATTTGAAATCCTGATAAGGGAATCTTCCTGGAGAGAAAGGAGCCATATCAATTGACATGAGCTAACTGACTGACTGCTCAGAGTTTGAATCTGGACCTCAGCTCTTCCTATGATGAAAGGAAGCACACTGGAGATAAGTTATAATGCAGTGGTTGCTATAAAGAAGTCAGCATTTGCTGTGAGTTATATGAGGTATATGAGATTCTGTTTTCTTTTCTGTACGTAGATGTGGGGAATTTCTGCAGCTCAAGATAACACTGTCAATGTTGGGGAGAGTGGTGGGGTTCATGACTGGTTATGCTGCATTATGTTTTGGAAGGACCTGATCCAAAGCCTACTGAAGTCAATAGGCCATAAATGACCTGAAATTCAAGCTTTTGTCCAAACTGGGAAGATTAGGTAATCTTGAAACATGACCTTTAGGAGTTGTGTTAACTCTCAGGAGTTAAAAATGACTGAACTAAGTGCACCCAAGTACAAATCTTGTTTAACATCCTGCGAGTTAACACACGTTTGAATAGAATTCAATTTTAAAGTGTCATAGAATCATGGACTTTAAGGTCAGAAGGGACCATTATGATCATCTAGTCTGACCTTCTGTACAACTCAGGCCACAGAATCTCACCCACCCACTCCTATATCAAACTTATGTCTGAGCCACTGAAGTCCTCAGATCATGGTTTAAAGACTTCATGGTGAAGAGAATCTTCCAGCAAGTGACCCGTGCCCCATGCTGCACAGGAAGGTGAACCCCCCCACGTCCTCTGCCAATCTGTTCTGGAGGAAAATTCCTTCCCGACCCCAATTATGGCAATCAGCCAAACCCTGAGCATGTGGACAAGACTCACCAGCCAGACACCCAGGAAAGGATTCTCTGTAGTAACTCAGATCTCACCCCATCTAACATCCCATCACAGGCCATTGGGCATATTTACTGCTAATAGTCAAAGACCAGTTAATTGCCAAAATTAGGCTATCCCATCATACCATCCCCTCCATAAACTTATCAAGCTTAGTCTTGAAGCCAAATATGTCTTTTGCCTCCACTGCTCCCCTTGGAAGGCTGTTCCAGAACTTCACTCCTCTGATGATTAGAAACCTTCGTCTAAGTTCAAGTCTAAAATTCCTGATGGCCAGTTTATATCCATTTGTTGTTGTGTTCACACTGGTACTGAACTTAAATCATTCTTCTCTCTTCCTGGTATTTATCCCTCTGATGTATTTATAGAGCGCAATCATATCTCCCCTCAGCCTTCTTTTGGTTAGGCTAAACAGGCCAAGCTCTTTGAGTCTCCTTTCATAAGGCAAGTTTTTCATTCCTCAGATCATCCTACTAGCCCTTCTCTGTACCTGTTCCAGTTTGAATTCATCCTTCTTAAACATGGGAGACCAGAACTGCACATAGTATTCCAGATGAGGTCTCACCAGTGCCTTGTATAATGGTACTAACACCTCCTTACCTCTACTGCAAGTACCTTGCCTGGTGCATCCGAAGACCGCATCAGCTTTTTTCACAGTCACATCACATTGGCGACTCATAGTCATCCTGTGATCAACCAATACTCTAAGATCCTTCTCCTCTGTTACTTCCAACTGATGCGGCCCCAGTTTATAACCAGAATTCTTCTTGTTAATCCCTAAATGCAGGACCTTGCATTTTTCACTATTAAATTTCATCCTGTAGAGAAAACCTACACTTGGATTTGGACTTGAATAAGCATTTACAAATTCAGGCGATAAAATGTTACTCGTCTAGTAGCTGTACAACTTTTAGAAGAGCACTAAAGAAAGTTAGTTTGAATATTGACAAAATTTGGGGAGTGAAATCTGGGTAAAAGAAAAGCACAAACCGAACTATTTTAAATTTAATGAAACTGTATCCAAATGATCTCCCAAGTTTATATATTAGAATCAGGTTTAAAAGGGACTGCAAGTGTTGTCTGGCATATTTACAGTATATTCTGTTCACGTGAATGCTGGGGTGGTGTATGGGACATCCAAAAGTTTTGGATAACCAGCTATTCAGCTATATGGAGTGCTATTTTGAGCTGCAATTTCACATGCTGGGGTGGTGGTAGTGGGGGGCACTATGGATTTGGATAACTAGGATGTTTGGATAAAGGTAATTTGGGTAACTGGAATTATACTGTGTAGTATGTATACATTTAAAAGGAGATTATTGGTGAAATCCTGGCCCCAATGAAATCAATTGGAGTTTTTCCACTGACTTCAATAGGACCAAGATTTTACCCTATCTATACAGTGTGTGGGGAGAGGATGGTAGGTTGGGGTGACATAAAGGTTTGTATTTGGGATAACTGCATTAGTTCTGAGTTCCTTTCACACTCTGTGCCATTTGTTTGCATTTTGCCTGCCTATCTTACCGGTTTCTAGTCAGTTTCACTTAATAGGTCTCAGGCATTAAATGTAACATTGGGGAGTATTGGGGTAACATAAGTGGATGGGTTTCTTAAAAAATGGATTTGTGAAGATGGCCCCAAACTTTCCATCTCATCATGTATACAAGGGGACCAGAAATATTACTGGGAGTAAAATAAAGCTATCATGCCAGTATTGCTTGAAGGAGTGGGCTCAAAAGCAGCCTTCCTCCCTGCCCCTTTCATCCTGCTATCTCTCTTGCTACTTAGGATACCACAGCAGAGTAAAACAGAGTTATTTTAGGATTAATCTTCCTCACTGTGCAAAATGTTTGTCCATCTATTAGTCTGGTCCAAGAATAAAGAACACTCAGCAAGAGCAGGCTCATGTCTTCAATCAGCCTCAGGTGTATGTCTCTCTTATCTTCCCTTCTCCCCTCCCCTCACTCTCAGTCAAATGAGAATGAAAAGTTTTTGCTCTTTCTCTTTAGCTGAAACTTTATTTTGCACCTAGAACTTTTAGTTGATGTCCATTCCTGGCAGTGAGAATTTCAATGGAAAACACAGGGGAGAAAAAAAGAGCCTCTGTAACGATGACAAACTGCAAATAGCATTCACAGACCATTAAATTTTTAATCTTTTTTCTTCATCATTATTCTCGTGCCTCTATTAAATTCTTCCAGAGTCAAGTGAAGAGCTAAAGATGACAGTGATAGACAAGAATTTTTATTGTCTTGTCAATACAAATAAACCCAGAGCTGATAAGTCAGGCTACTTTTTCAAGGATGACTAAAATTCAGTGATCTCTGGGAAAAAAAAAAGGCAGGGGGATTAAAATAAAATAGAAATAAATGTATGCATCTTAGGCTCTTTGGAAGATTTATGTTACTCAGGTAGTCTGACTACAGAAAGTGGCTTGAATGATATTTAGTATTCATAGAAAACTATCACCCACATTTGACTTGCATGTTTCAAAATGCAGATTTGCAAGGTTGTAAGAAGGAAGGAAGAACTTGATGCTGACTGTTGAAGGCAATAAGGGGCCAGTCCCCGTTGCCCTTTTAAGAGATGGGAAAGGCGGTGGGGTCCAGAATAGAAAGAAGCATAATGTGGTGGCAAAACCTTGCTGGAGAGCACCAAACAACTGCTGAAGGAATTGGGTTGGCTGAAAATAATAGTTCTTATCCACGTAAACAAAACTATGAATGAGTTTGTGCATGGGCCATGCAGCAGAGAGACGAGCTATGTGGGAAGTTGGCTTTATAGCAGGCAAACTCCATAACAATGAATAAACCTCTGGAGAAAGCATGGGAGAAAAACAGGGGACATTTGAACACCTGCAAAGGAAGGCCAATACTAGGAGATACCATGGTATAGTAGATAGTCCAGGGCCAGTGCTGTGTCACATCTGCCACTGGCCTGCTATATGACAATAGGCAAATCTGTTCTTCAGTCCGTGCCTCTGTTTCCTCCTACCTTTTATCTGTCTTTGTTTAGATTGTAAGAGGCGTGTGTCAGGGATTGTCTTGCTAGGAGTATTTGGAACGCCTGGCACAATGTGCTCCAGACACTGCTGCAACACAAATACCACATTTTCAAGGTGGTTTTTAGAGTTTCCTAGATTTCCAACAACTAGAAAGGGAAATTGTTAACCATGAATTTCAGCTGGGAGACTCTCAAGTCAGCCGGACCCTAAACAGTCATGGGAGGAGAGCTGGGCGTGAAATTCTATGGACAAGTGATGTGCCAAGGTGGAATGGATGAGCAGAAGTGACCAGTAAAGGGGCAGTGTGAGTAAAGGCAGAATCCTAGGACCTTGAATGTAGGCATGATGAAGACTCGGCAGTTGTGAGGGTGAGAGGAGAGACCGGGATCAAAGCGGAAATAAATGTGAGCTCGTAGAGACAGGTGAGAAAAAGCAGAAATAGCACAGACTAGAATTTCAATAGAGCTCAGCACCCAACTGTTCCCTTTTAGGCACCCCCCATAGTTCTCAGTGAGTCCTACTGGATGACGGGCACTATTAAGTGCATAAATGGAAGCTGGGTGCTCTTAAACACCGAGCACCAATTGTGGGTGTGGGGCGCTTATCTGGCCCTATAAGCAAGGACTTTTATTTAATGCACCTAACACCCAAACCTCAGGCTTTACCTGCCATCTGATGCTAAATTGCACCTCTCTGTATTTGAGGTCTTAGCAAAGTAAAATGTCTAGTTGAATTACAAATTAACACTTCTACACTATGTTGAGATTATCTTAAACCCTAGCCTTTCCAACAGACGGTGGAGAGGATAGGGGGTAAAAGAACAGACAGCCCTTGCTCTTGATATTTATAGGAACTAAAGCTACTTCATACACTTTCAGGCTAGAGGAAGCCACTGTTAAAACCAGTGCAGATTATTTTTGGAAAGGCACTGACGCTGGATTTGATTATTTGGAATAGCAAGGGAGTTTTCATGTAAATTATTTTTGGATGAGTTATTAAAGTTAATAATTTAAAAACTGCAATCACCTTTTTGGAAGTAGGTAAATTAAATCCAGTGGCAAGGATATACCAACTGTAGATTGATTTGAAACAAGTCCTGGGAATTTAACATTCTTGTGTACCAAATGTATTAATCCTATCTGAAGTCATGGGACCTGATCTGGATAATACTTGTGTGCATATTAATCCTCTGGAAAAACAATTGGGGTGGGTACATTTCCATTTGCTTAATAGAATAAGAAGCGCCTGACAATGATTGTTTTTATGTATAATAATTATTGCCTGTTTTATTTAGAGAATGGAAAGATCTGTTCATAACTAGGATTGAAAACTCTTTTTTTTATACTAAAAGAAGCCAAATCACCTCCCCCCCCAACCACTATTTCCTAAATTGTGACTTGCAAATATTAAAATTATGGCTTAGATCCTCTGTGGAAGAGTTATTTGACAAGTCTGAAAAGGGAACTTGCTGCAGCTCAGGATCAAAACTCTGGGCATGGTCAGGTTAGTTACCTATCCTACACCCTGGTCCCGTGCTGAGAACTCTGCAGTTGGACTCCAGCACTCAAATAAAGCAGGGCTCTGCTCATGCAATTCAGTTTAGACTGGGGCCCTAGCAGGCTGGATTGTGATAATCCAAACATCACAAGCATTTTAGGCCCACATTTTCACAATGAGCTTCTGAGTTCGAGGTGTTGTGGAGTAGTGGAGACTTCTGAACCCAAGAACGCTGCAGGCAGCCTGAGTGAATACTCCACTCTGTAGGTTGCCCCTGCTACCACCAATTCCGCTCTGGCAGTACAGCACTGGAAGGAGATCTCCTTTCCAGGTCTCCCTGAGTATGCTTAGCCAGAAGCAGAAACAAGGGGACAATGGGGGACTTGTTTTGTGTTCACTCTTGTAGTAAAATGCTTTGTGGTGCGAATCACCACTTTCAGCTCCGATGCCGTCTGTTGCAGCTAAGGGATCAGCCCAGCTCCATGAGTCCTTCGAATGTTAGCCACAGTTGTGTGAAATGAAAGAGCAAACTATTAACCCAGGTATATCCTGCCACCCCTGATAGAAGCTGCACGGCATTCCAACAGCAGGGGTGGAGTTGGATATGTGATACAATCTACTCCACTCCCATGGTACACCTAAAATCTCTGACGAAGTGGGTATTCACCCACGAAAGCTCATGCTCCAAAACGTCTGTTAGTCTATAAGGTGCCACAGGATTCTTTGCTGCTTTTACAGATCCAGACTAACACTGCTACCCCTCTGATACATGGTACACCTTGCGTGTTGTCAAACCAGGTAGTATTTGGGAGCCCATGGGACATGATGGTTTTCATGAGTGCTGCTACTTCCCTTTTTAAAGCATGGCTTTTGGAGAGCAGCATGCCTGGGAATCCTTTCTCTACACAGTCACTACTCAGGTGCTCCTAAGTGTAAGCCACCTGGGCTGAGTGCGGATCTTTATCCCCTTATAGTGACTGGTCTGCCTAACAGGATAAGAGCCTACCATAGCTACCAACTTGAAGAGCTACTCCTTAGCTCATGCAGTAGAAGGTTCTTTTTATGCTGATGAGTCTGGCTCCAAAGCCCACTGATGGCCCAGGCAGGATCATCATACAAGCTCTGTGATAAAGGGACTAGGTGATAATTGGACTGTCCCTGACAGGTGTTTGTCTAAGCTGTTCTTAAAAAACCTCCAATGATGGAGATTCCACAACTCTCTTGGCAACTTATCCAGTGCTTAACTACACTGACCATTAGGAAGTTTTTCCTAATGTCCACCTTAAATCTCCCTGGCTGCAATTTAAGCCCATTGCTTCTTGTCCCATCCTCAGAGGTGAAGAACAATTTTTCATTCTCCTCCTTGTAACCACCTTTTATGTACTTGAAAACTGTTATATGTCCCCCCTCAGTCTTCTCTTCTCCAGCCTAAACAAAGCCTGTTTTTTTTCAGTCTTTTCTCATAAACCGTTTGCATAAACATAAATTGTTTGCATAAATAGATTGCACAAGTACTATTCACCAACAGTCATAAGGTAAATATCTAACTACATGGAGCTTATTTATTGCCTTTCTCTCTTTTTTTTTTCCTGTTTAGCATGAACTAATCCACCTCATGGGGGTTGCATTGACATTTCCATTGCAGGCTAGAGTCATCTTTGGAGAAATCCCTCTTGAACTGTCCTAATTACCAGAGGAAATACCTCTCTCTGCACAGCTCTGTGTACAACTACTAAACCCTCCCACCACTACTTAGGAGACTTTCCCCCTTGGATCTTGTTACACAACCAGGGAACCATCAGGACAGCTGTTATCTGAAAGACTGAACAGCATGAGTTTCAACCCTGACTCTACTGCGGGCCTGCTGTATGACCCTGGGCAAATGATTTAGCCTTCTGTGCCTCGGTTTCTCTATTTGTACAACAGGGGAAATAGCCAACTTTTAAGTGCTTTGAGATCAACAGCTGGAAGGAGCTGTATAGTATAAATGCACTGTATTAATTATTACTACCAGCATATCTGTTTAATAGTAACCATTTATTTGGGAGAAATGCAAGCTGGTACAAAGTTAATTAATTTACAGTAGATTTAGCTGGTTAGACTGCAGACAATTCATCATTGTTTAAGTATCATAGAGAGTCATGCCAAACCTCTATTAATCGGAGTCTTACTTTACTGTGACCACTTGCAAAATTCCCAAGGCTTCCAAGCAGCAAACAGTTGAGTTAGATTTCTGAAATAAGTGCATGTAACTGTAAATGTCTTATTGAAATACACTGCAACACTCCTCCAACACAAGAAAGAGATACTTAAAAATAAACAAATTCCCTTTAAAATGAAACTGGGAAAAGGGAGAATAAACAGATAGGAATTGTTTACTGGAGTAGACTTAATTTACGAACTTCTCAACAAGCTTAGAGAATCCCTCTATCTGCACCTGTGCCCAGACATATACCTAATATATTTACTAATACATGTCTGAAGTAGGGAATAAATGTTAACATGGAATTGTTAAAAGGGAAGGTAAAAGTAACCCCAGTAAGTAATGTTGTGGTAAGTGATAATGAAAAATGCAGAAAAAAATAGAGAGAGGAGGGGAAAGGAACAACCCCCTCCCTGAGAACTTGATTATTTAGAACTCAGGGACAGCTCGCTTAGAGGCAAGGCTGCTATCTCTGGTTTCTAGTAAATCACTGGTGGGAACCTCCTCCTCCCCTCCGTTGTCATTTCATTTCCAAAATCATGTTCCTTTTCCTGACAGTATTAATCTGAGCAAATCTTTGCAATGCCTGAGTGGTTTATCTCAATACAGAGCGGCAGTTACTGTATCTAACAGAGCAGGAAGGGACCATGACTTCCCTCTATGCAAATACACCCTGTGTCCTTTAAAGGCGGTGGGGCTGCTTCTCGACTCGCCCTGCTGTGACTCAGGCGTATCTAACTCTCCTGAAGCTACCCCCCTCGTCACCCTGGGAGAAGAGGCAGGTGTTGCAAATTAGACGCCCTATCCCTTTTAGGAAAAAAGAAGCGGGAGGCTACTGAAACGGGGGAGCGGGTTGTTCCTTCATTCCCCGGGGGCATGTTTGCGTCTCTGCATTTTCAGAGGAGTTGTGGGGAAGATCGGAACTTTGAGCAGGACGCAGGTCTGGGGAGGTGGCATATGATCACGGGAAAGCCAGGCGCGGGGGCGGGAGCAAAGGCAGAGATCGTGTGTGTGTGTGTGTGTGTGGGGGGGGCTATAAAAGTTAAGGCGAGTGCCTAGTGCTGTGTGTTGGAGAGTAACAGATCATCCACCGCTGGAAACCTGCCGAGCATCCTGGCGGAGCTGCTGGGGCGAACGCGAGCCGAGAGAGGCGATCTGTGACGGACTGCACAAGCAGAGGCAGTCACCAGCCGGGCTGCTCTCGCTCTGACTTCAATCCAGCTCCTCCCCCTGGGTGGTTGTGGCTTTTTTCCTTCCATCCAAAAGCCTGATCAGCCCAGCCAAGCCAGCCCTGGGGGGATAAGGAGAGAGAGAGAGGGAGGACAGCCGTTTTTCTCCTTCCCTTTCCCCTGCCTGCAGCGTATCCAGCTCTGCCTGAAACTTGCATGGAGTTGGTGCCCTCTTCCCTCTGCTCCGGGTGAATCTGGTGTCTCTCGCCCGCAGCCGCAGCCATGGGAAAAGTTGCGGGCCGGTCCCCGGCGGGCTGGCGCGTTGCTCTGCTGGCCGGGACCTGGCTTGTCCAGTTCCTCTGCACCTTTGGCACCAGCGGGGCCGAGATAACGTGCCGCGTCTGCCTGGCCCCGGGGAAGCCGCCTCGGCCGCAGCGGGGATTATTCTTCGTTCCCCGGGGGCCGGGCCGCGGGGAAGAGGCGAGGCGGTTCCCGGCGGCCGGGGGGAAAGTGACCTCCCCCGCTGCTCCCAGCCAGGAGAAACCGACCGGCCAGCCCGAGCCCAGCGCATCCCCGGCGCGCTCCGCTGGCCCCGGCCTGCCCCGAGCTCCCCCCCGGTGGACTGCGCCCCGGGGCGGCCGGCTGAGCAGGAGCCCGGCGGAGCGGAGGAGAGCCAGGGGGGTCCCGGCGGAGCGGGGCCAGCAGGGCAGGGAGGCGGCCAGGGCACCCCCCGAGCAGCCGCAGGGCAAAGCCACCCGGTTCAGGCTGGAGGAGCTGAAGCTGAGCAGCAGCACCTTCGCGCTGACCGGGGACTCGGCTCACAACCAAGCCATGGTGCACTGGTCGGGCCACAACAGCAGCGTGAGTAGAGCCAGCGCCGCGGTGGGGGCGGGATGCAGACCTGGGGGGTGGGGGGTGGAGATGCAGCGCCGGGCCTTGGGCAACGTGCAGAAAGCGGGGCTGGGCCGCTGGATCTGGCTGGGCTCTGGCCCTTCGCAGCGGGTGTCACTCGGCAGTTTGCAGCCGGGCAAAAGTGCCTTTCTGCTGCAGCAAAAGTTTTCCCACCAGCCACTCGCGTTGCACTCTCGTTGCCCTTCAGTGGGTGAGGCCACCGGAAAGTTTGGAGAGAGGGCGGGGGTGGGACTGGAGAGGAGAGAGCCGTAGCATGGTGGTACGTGGAGCAATCCGTGGTGGTCCTGAAATCTCCAAACTCTCCCCAGCTTGCATGCGACGCATACTCTCGGGTCGCGAGCAACAGCAGGTGAGCAAAGATGCAAGTTACATTGCGGAGTCGGAGCTGCCTTCTGTCCTTCCCTGCACTAGGGCAGGTCTGCAGTGCAGTCTGTGCCACCCGCTCCCTAGGGGCGGACAGGTGCCGAGGGAAATAAATCAAACCCAAATCTGAAGCTGTGTGCGCAGCAGAACCAGGGTTCCAGCAGAGGAACAAAGCGGCGGTTGTTTAATTTGTCCCTGCGGTGTTAAAAGAGACAGTTCCTGTATCTATAAGTAACCCAGATCTCTTCCTTGTGAATAGCAACAACAAAGAGCAGGTGACTAAAGGCGCATTCATGCCACACGGTGCGGAAGTTTTTTTTTATCAAGTTAACTTGAGCTCTGCTCCCTCTGAGCCTTGGCTAAGTGTGAAGCGGAGCTGGGATCTTATACCAGTGAGAAACGCTCCTTGTTTTGCTTTCTTGCGTTTTAAATCTAGTCCTGCTAAGGCAGAAGCATGGACATCTCTGGGTGATTAAATGTTCGAAGTTCTGTGGCTCTTTCACTTTAAAAGAAGCAGAGAGAATGTTAATAAGAGTGAAGATGAGATGCAGTAATAGCAGGGACATGTTTTTCTTATTTATGGAGGAGATCAATGACTCAGGCTAATGGGTTCCAAGGTGTTTTCAGTTCTTATGCTACTCTGGAATACAGTTTCTGGCTATGGTTCATGAATATGTATGTGCTTATCTTCAGCTTCTGGTATCATTTTAAAATAATGGCTTGATCATTATGAATTCCGTTTGGTATTAAGGTAAATCATCACGAGCCCATTTAGTATTAATGTAGATGTCATAAACACGTGTATGTGATTCAGCCTTCATTGACTGGACCAGTATTTTATAGTCTTATCAGGAACTTTTAAATCAAATCATTGAAGCAGAAATTCTCACCATCCAGGTTTTCAGGACCTTTCCAGCCCCCTTAACGATTAGATCTCTCACAGGTATTACTAAGATTAATCCTCTAGTTTGAGCTCCAGTCTTCTAAAACTGATTGAGTTTGTCACCTTTTTTAAGGGATTCATTTGTGGAGCAAGGGCTTGTGAGCCATCAAGCTTTCTCGCCTTGTGGTACATGTAAAGACTAAATATCTAATTCCATTAAAAAAAAAGATTTTGGTCAATTACTCCAATGTGAATTGTAAAACAACACAAAACAACTTACTGTATGATAATTTTGGTTTACAGCAGGTGAGACTAGATGACTACAAGCGTCCCTTCTGGCTTTATAACCAAAGGACATATTTTGGGATGGGGTGAAGAAGTGCTTTGGCTAATTAGTTACAATCTTCCCAAATAACTGTCTGTCAGACAGGGTCATGCGGACACCTTTCTTCTGTCGTACAGGAAGATGCCAAACCATCTGATGCTGTGATCACCTCCAATCTCCAACATTTTTTTTTTCAAAAGTGGCTGTTAACCCCTATTGTCCTGGCCAAATTCCAATTTGGGTAATTATTTTTCCTACTGTAGTTTTAGTGAGATGCGATATAATTCCTCATGTTTTGTCCTGAACAGTTGTGTAAGTGCCGCTGTTACAGAGCGCTTCACGCTTCACCCAGACATGGCTACACTTCAGTGCTGGTTGGAGTGTGTGTCATTCGTATATTGGGGAAAGCACCATGGGATCCCTTTAGATGAAAGATATTCTAATACATGTAACCCTGTTGCCATAAAGCTGATATAGTAAATAACACCCATTACTACTGACCCCAGACTGATTCAGTGTTTTGGAATAAGTTTTGAGAGTTGGCTCTTTTACTTAAGACATCATTACATCAAGATATAACACGTACAAACCAAATACTTTATTCAGTTTGAGGCAGGAGAAAGGACCCACCTATATAGCTTTGATTTCAAGAACAGATGGGTCTGTTTATTTGAAGGGAATAAAGGCACAAGATGGTAAGCCCTTTAGGATAGAGGCTGCCTTTTTTGTCCAATACATGGTAATGGACCAGGACCCCATTGTGCTAGGGCTCTTCTTAGGGACTACTGCAATACAAATAAATAATAATGGCCAAATTCATCCATGGTGTAACTCCATTGAAGTCAGTAGCTTTACATCAGGGGCTAATCTGGCACATTATTGATCTGTAGTTGTACTGGTCACTGTGTCCTCTAAGGACCTGATCCATTCCTCCAGTTGAAGTCAATGGGTATCTTTCCTTTGGCCTCAGCTGGAACTGAAGGAGTGGGCGCTGGTGAGATAAGATTTCTTTGCAAAGCCTTCCTCCAAAAGCTTTCAGTCAAACTCCAGTATAGATGGGGATTGTCTTACTGTCAGAGGTGATTTGAACCAGACACACGGAAATCTAGGATTCCTGGAAATATAGCAAACTTTAATGCTCCCAATTGGAACAAATGTTCTTTAAGAATAAAGAGACTTCTCTTTAGTAACTGCATATCAATGCATATTGATAAAACACAGGAGAATTCATGCTTGATGCAGGCGGAGTGCAGAGAGGTTGAGGAGCTGAAATCCATGCCCCTGTCCTGGGTCTGGCATGCAGGACCATTGTTTGGCAACCATTCCAAAACATGACCCATCCCTAGTGAAGCCATCTGTAATCAACCAATGAATGGTTGGCACCGACACTCTTTCCATAGCATTTAGGGGCTGTGCATGCATTTCAGTATGACCATGTCATCAATGTTCCCCTCCCTCCCCAACAAATCACCATGCACACACAGATTCCATATGTGGGGTGTAAGTGGGGCTGAAGGCTTTGTGCTGCTCCTGTGCCCACAGGGGATTTTCATCACCCGTTTGGGACCTGCTACTGAGTGTGACCTCTTGTATTATTTTGCAATTATCCTCCAGATTTGGGGTATCAAGTCAGTGTAGATTTGGTGTCCCCACAGCTCCCTTGAGCCTCTTCTCGGGCTGCTGTCACCCGCTATAGAAGATGAGTAGAGTTTGAAGGTGGAGCTACAGTAGGCTGCAGGTTATTATTTTCACAGGATAGGGTGTCACCTTGCAGAGGAGAACCCCAAAGATAGTTTTACTGTGGGGTTCAGGAGCATTAGGTTATGGGTGGTTCCAACCACCTGGTCTGCAGGAGATTGCATAGAGTTTCTGAAGCCTCGAATCTGCCTCTGCCCTAGATTTGCTGTGAGTGAGTCTTGTGAATCTATTGCTTGCTGGAAAGACAGCCAGAGAGCAAAGCATAGGAAGAGATGAGGAAATAAAGTGGAGGTCCATGGGAAGAAAAGCCTTAATATCATGCTAGAGGATCCTCCTGTAAAGGAATGCAGCGCATGTCCCTAGTAATGCAGTAGTAAGTGGTCCTGAACTGGAGAGGATCTGCCACTGCTTTCCTGCAGCTGGAACAGGTGAAGAATTGATGATAATACCTAGCACTTAGTGATAGACCTCAAAGAAAATAAGTTTTGTCCCTGTTTTACAGATGAGAAATTGACTTGTTCATAGTCAACCGACCAGCACCAGAGATAGGAACGGAACCTATAAAGTGTGGGTCTCATGACAGTAGTCCATCCACTGGGCCATACTGCTTCTCTTCAGATTGCTGGAAAAGCAGAGGTGAATTTCTCTGAGATCATCATTGAGAACAGTCATCCCAAGACTGCTGGACATGGATTCTAGGTAAAACACAAAGTAGTCTGGCTGAGCTGCTTTTTAATTCCATCTGTTGGATAAAATCCATGATGCAGGTGGAATCTGCAGTGGATGCAGCCTGGGAGGATTGTCATCTCAGTGGTCAGGTGAAAAAAATTAGGTAGGAGGAGAAAAGCAAGGTCTCTTTATATCGGCGAGTGTATAGTGAGATTGTTTTGAGACTCCACAGCAGACTTTGTCTGATGTTGAGCTTGGCCTTTCCAATAACTAAGAGGTAGAACAATAGTGTGATTTTTATTGTATAAGTGACCTGGGTAGAGAACTTCTGCATTAGGAATCTTGGAATTTAACATGTATGCTAAAGCCAATTTCATACATTCTCAAGTATCAGTAGAACCTTGAATTCTTGGGATTCAGATTGCCAATAGCTTGAACTGGAATGCAGCTTTGCCTTTGACTTGGAACACTCTGAGTATTATAATGTAATGTATTACATTTTAAATACAAATAAATATAAAATAATGTAATGCATCAGTCACATGGTAAAATCACCCTAAATTGCCAATGAACCTCTTCAGCAGAGAAACCGAGAAATGTTGACAAAGTTTCATTTGTTTTCTGAGCATTTGATTCTTCAGGTGGCCCATTTGTCCATGAAATGTGTCACAATTATGATCCTCTGTCATTCCATCACAGCTAGATGATTCAACATGAAAGTGCCTGCTCTTGGTGGGTATTCCTCAAAAAAACATCCTGTCTTTGGGCACACTGAATGGCTGGTGACGACCATATTTCTTCTGCTGACTTGCTGATTACCCATCACCCTTCTTTCGCTCAGGGGCATTATTCCCAGAATGGAAATTTCACTGAGTTGAACCTGATGATAGCTATGGAACCCACAGCAAGTTATGGTTTCAAGACAACAGCTATATCAGGGTTTATATGGCTACCTCTGTCTCTGGAAGCACCTGCCTAACTGAGTCAGGTCATGTTGTCTTTAGTATGATGGTTGGAATACAGGAAATAGAGCTGAAGCTAGAGGTGAATTAATCTAAGCAGGATGTCAGCATTAAAATACACTGAAATGTAATGTTCGCTAGCAGACAGTAGTAATAATGAGCCAGATCCTGAAGTTATTTACTCAGGCAAAGTTCTCATTGATGTCAGTGGGATTGTCTGTATAAAGACTGAGTGAAAACGGGGGATTTAGCTCAACAACATTAATGCCACACACAAAACAAATATAAAATCCCTGTTTCTTTTTCTGTTATTTTGGCTTGTACCTGCTACTCTTTATGCTTCATAAAATCCTTTATTTGCACTATAGAACCAAACAATATCCTATATATCAAGTTTTCTCCCACTGAAATCATCAACTTTTCCAATCAAACCTTCAGTTAGGAAATTATTTCCCCAATAAATGCACAAGTTTTTCATCTTTCCAAACAAATCAAATAGCTAGACCATTTTTTTCTGTCTTTACCATGATCCACCTATAGCTATATTTCCTTGTGGGATAAAACAAAAGCTTTCGTTACATAGCACCTGTAAAACACACACTATTTTTCAAGGGTGGCTATGTAATGACCGAAAGTAAAGCAGCAAAGAAGATTTATGTGATTGGAAGAAAGGATTGGCTTAGAGAATATCTAGTCTCCGAGGAAGTCTGTGGGAGATCTTGACAAACTGAAGAGCTCCCATTCAGATCGGATAGACATGGCCAGTCGCTTCCAGTTTCTCATACTGTGTTCTACATTCCCAAAGAAAATTGTTTTTGCCACCCCCCACTGCCATCCTGGAGGCTAGATTGGTCAGGACCCTCAGGTTGAGTATCCATGCAATAGGGGTCTACATTTCTATGTTGTTAAATGAAAAAGGGCCTTGATTCCAATTTCCAGTGGGAGCTCTGGGTGTTAGACTTTAATTATTTGGGATCTTTAACTGCATATATAAATCCTGAAACTGGATGAAAGTCATTTTACAATCTGCATATTTTGCAGTCTCTCCTGAAATCAAACCATAACTGGAATAAGATCCTTTAATCTATAATGCTCGCGTTCTGTAACATGTTTGTTGGTACTACGCTTCCTTTCCTCTGACAATCTCCAAGCACTTTAGAAGCAATTAAACCTCCCATCAACCCCTTGAGGTACATTGTCCCCTATAATAAGGAACCAGAATGTTTCTGTTGATTCCTCTGTCAGAAGGCGTTAGAACCTTGCTGAAGTTTTGCTGTTTTTGTGCCAAGTGTACTTATTATCTCCGCCTGGAATAAAAGGGAGATGGGAGTGGTCCTCTGGAGGGAAAGGGTGCTAAATAGAGGAAAGGAATCCCCAGAGAGCCAAGCTCAGGAAAGGCCCTAGGTATGCGAAACAATCCCAAACTGACTGCTTCTCCCTGTCCTCTAAATTCTTCACACAGCTATTACTCCAGCTATTACTTTGCTCTGACTCTGGCGGATGAATATGTACATTTATACAAAGGCTTGTGTCTCTCTGTCTCTCTCTCTCTCTCTCCCTGTGGGAACAGAATGTCTGGGTGGGACTGAAAGCTGCTTCAGGCTACAGGGCTGTGTGTCTTCCTGTTAATTTGGAGGATGTGAACTGAACTGCCACCTGGCAGTTTTCTTCCTCCCAGCAGAGCTGCAGGTCTTCACACAAGATTTGGAGACCTTTAGAGAACTCATGACAAAGTGAGATGCAGGATAACCAAAACCGCAGGATACGTTCCTACAGCAAGGTGCTTTCTGTAGCATTACATTCTCTAATGCTGAAGCAGCTGGGTACAGCAGAAACCATTGGACTGGCTGGGCTAGCATAAGTACCACAGCACCTCTAATACTCAAAATACACTGCTGGTGTTTAAAGAGTGTAGCTGAAGCTCATTCATCAAGGAGATTTGCAGATTGCTGCCAGGAGTAGGCAGTTCATTGCTTATTACCTAGTGTCTGACTAATCACTTTCTGTTGTTCCTTATAACCTAAGAGCACATGTGCAGGCATTTTTCATGCTAGGCACAGATCAGCCTAATTAAGAGCAAGAAAGAAGGGGGTGGGAAGTGGTTGGGGGCTGGAAGATGATAATTCGCAGTTGTTATTTTGGATGCAGACATCTTCCAGCAAGCTATGGGTCTGATGCAGCAATGGGAGGTGGAGGGCATTTTGCAACATTCACGAGGTTCTTAGCACCTTACAGGATACGATCCTGATTGAACTTAATGTAGATATGATGTAGGCATAAAAATTCAATGTCACTTTGGCCAGTGATAACTTATAACCATCAGCACAATCAGTGTTACCTGTAATTTGAGATGCTTTGGCAGTAGGCATTTCAGAAAATTGTATGTTTCAAGGGTGAGCAAGAAGGAATCTCTTGGATTTTTCCAAATTGTATTTCCTTAAGTGCATTTAAACTAGAGCCGAGTGAATAATTCAAAGGAAATAATTTATTCAACAAATTTAGCCTCCTTTTCTGTTGACAAATTGTTCATGATCATCCTGTGGCTTTGTCAGATGTTTTTGTTCATAAGTAATCACCAAGTTCCTGATCCAAAACCCATCTGAAATCAGTGGAAAGTTTCCCAATGACTTCAATGGGCTTTGGAAGGCCCTAGCTAATCACTATAAATACATTATTGCTCCGTAGACTTTTGCCATCAGAGCTGTATTTTAATTGGGTGAATAGATCAGTTTTCAGTTTCCTGATTGGATCATTGTAATTCTTTAAGCATTAAGGGTCCTTGTCTCCACCAATAATCTTGCCAGTAAATTCCTTTGCCAGAATATTCTCAGAAAACAAACAAACAAAGAGGCATGAACATGGGTGAAACTAATGTTATATTATGCTCAAGTGAAAATTCATGGGACACTTTTTAAAAAAAAAAAATTTACCCAGTTCTCATTTAAACATAGGTATTTAATGCTAGAAGTGATGATTAATTATTGTCAAGATCATGTGACGTTTGCATAGGGATTTGACCTGGAAATTTGATTTGCTGACAGTGAAGTTTTAACTGGGGTTCTAGAAAAAAATAATTTTTTTTTGGAAAAAATCTGAATTGTGCCAGGTGCGCTCCTGAGAGTTGATGTATTGTTTGAGAACATGGTGTGCTGGGGTGTTTTTATCCATCCTGGAGACACGCATGGCCAAAGAGCATGCAACATTCATTTTGAATGTAATGAGCGAGTATAGGCTGAGCAGAGTGGTGAGGTGGTGGTGGTCTTGGCCTTGTCTCATTACCATATATGGCAGAGGAGATCTCTACACTGGCTCAGAAGACACTGAGATGGAGGGGAGGCTGGGCTAGGATAGGGAACATAGGATCTGTGCTTAACTCTGACTCAATGGCCTAAAAGCCCTGCAGAGGAGGCACTGAGGGGCAGCAGCTGCTATTTCAGCCCACAAGCCAAAAGAGTGGCCTGAGAGGCTAGCAGTTCTGGGTCCTTGTTGCAGGTAGAGAGAGTTGGCTTTGTTTTAGTTTTGTTTTTTGAATGAAAAATGGCCTTTTTTTTAACTATTAACAAAGTAATTTTTCCAGATTTTTTTTCTTTGATGGAAAAACCCAAAACCTGAGGAAAAATGTTGAAATATGTTTGTTTTTTATGATGATTTTTGGTTTATAATAACTGAAGTTTTTGGCCTTTCTTAGATTTTGGGGCCAAAAAAAAAATTCAACTTCTCACCCCAAATTTTTCATTTTGGCTTGATTTTATTTATTTTTTTTTCCGGGAAAATATCTACCCTGCTCCACATATCGCTGGCTACATGTTTAATCGCTTGTTTAGATTGACGGTGTCACTTTAAATAGTGGACAGACATTGAATTTAGACCATGGAAAAAGCTGGGAAGATTTGTGCTATTTATCATTCAAAAAGATCTGTAGAATCTCCGGCGAGTGCTTACCTTTTCCTTTCTTCCTCCAGAGTTTCATTCAGAGAGCATGGAAATGCCTTAGTCATTTTCTTCATGCTAAAGACAGCAATTTCATCTGATGGACTTGGCAGTTCTATATTTCATTCCCCCGGTGGAATATTACTTTTTCCTTCTCTGTGCCCTTGATACGAAATATTCTGTTTCTGTTCACTGCTCTTCTGGTCACCTCTCCTTGTGCCACCCACAGCCATGAAATGTTGACACTGTTACCTGGATACTACTGGGCAACGGACAGACTGCAATAGAAACGATGAGTTACACAATCTGAATTGTCATCTTAAAGCTGATATCATCACCATAATGTGACAAGCAGCAACAGCTAAGACAGCAAATTAGGGCTTGACTCATTAAATAAGGCTGTATGCCTGTAAGTGTAGGTGTAAAACTTGTCATATTCCCGCTACACCTCTGGGATGTAGAAGGCACATGTTACTACTAATGGGTGAGACAGTGTCTCCATCCACAACCAGCTGCGTAATTATCATACTGAAAAACAATCCAATAACGTACCTTGGATTATGATCCTGTAATTCGCCTGAGCTGAGCCATGTCAGCAATTGCCTAGGGCTCCAGTTGCTGGATAAAGCAAGTGGTGCTGGTTATTCAGCAGATGGTACTCTTCAGTCTGAATTAATTCTGAGCAATGGCATTGTGCGACTGGTGTCGCTGCCTTTCAAATGAGATGTTGTAGAATGAAGCTCTAGACAATTGTGAGTAGGAAAATTCCCATGGCAGTTTTTGCACAAACAGTGAATGCAAGTCCAAATTTGAAAATACAGGTTCCATTCTGCTTACCTGAAACTCCTCTTGTCATTTTCAGTTAAATTATTCATTGTTTGCATTGCACCAAAAAGTGAGGGCCAGATTTATCCCTGATGTCAATGGGAATACATCAGGTGTGAATTTGAGTCAAGTTGCTTTTCATTTTCTGTCCTAAACTATTCCTTAGCATTGCTGTGCTCTGTTAATGAGGTGCCATGTTACGTCCCAGAGGTGGTTGTCTTTCTCTGGCTGGTGAAGTGATTTTTCTATATACAGTCTGTACAATCAGTGAGTTGCTTGGGACTCGTGGGTGAAAAGTGTTCAAATCTAAGATCAAGCCAACTGTACAGAGATTGGGAAAGAAGAGTCTTTTTTGTTTTGTTTGTACAGCACCTAGCACAATGGGGTCCTGGTCCATGACTACGGCTCCTCAGTGCTATAGTTAAACAAATGTGAGTGGAGATGTATCTGAACGAAAACCTCAGATCCAAGTACTGTCAAATTTCAGAGGCAGGACGGTGGACTGGAAATCTGAAGCTGCGACAAATGTGGTCTGGCATTATAATGAGCAAGCCCAGTGTGGCAAACTTGCACAATTTTATCACCAGTCTTGTGATATTTAATGTTTTGTCTTTTAAACCCCACCTTCAGGAGTTGGGTGTCTGACTGAGAATCTAAGCTTTCCTCCTTAAGAAAAAGGGAAAAGAAAAGAGTTTGAAAACGTGATCTGAGCGCACTCTGAAGAGTCTTAAACCAGAAGACAAATAAAATGAATCCCACATTTATTATTTTTTAAAAATCATAGTTTTAAGCCAATTTCATTAGTTTTGAGGGGCATGACTCCTGATTTTTAAGCCTTATTTTATTTATTTATTAATGTATTTTTGGTGGCATGAGGTTGTTGATGCTGCAAAAACCAGATGGTTCTGAGGAATGTGGAAGAACCCTACAGCAGGCATATGTGGGACAATCTGACAGTGGTCTCATGCTGATCTCTGATAGTTAGAGATTAGCTCCCTGAAGCATGAGGTTTAGGATCCCTTCCAAAATTTTTGTTGTTAATGATAACTTTGGATATTCTTGTTATCCATATAATCTGCCAATCCCTTTTTGAATCCTGCTTTCCTAATCTATCTCCGCCCTTTTTGTGTGTGTGCATTTGCCTGGTTTTGTTTAATAGAAAAAACCCAACTAAAGCAGAAAATTGAACAAAATGTTGACAATTATGTGTCTATGCTTTGCTGGTGTAAATCAGTCTGGTTCCATCAAAATCAATGGTGGTGCACTGACTTATACCAGCTGAGAATCTGACCTACTGGAATAAGCAGATGAACATAAGAACGGCCATAGTGAGTCAGACCAAATGTCCATTATAGGGTGACCGGATGTCCCTATTTTTATAGGAACAGTCCTGATATTTGAGGCTTTTACTCATATAGGCTCCTATTAACCCCTACCCCATCTTGATTTTTCACGCTTGCTCTCTGGTCACCCTACTGTCTTCTGACAATGGCCAATGCCAGGTGCTTCAGAGGGAATGAATTGAACAGGTAATTATCAAGTGATCCATCCCCTGTCATCAATTTCCCAGTTTCTGGCACACAGAGGCTAGGGACACTATCCCTGACCATCCTGACTAATAGCCATTGATACACAAGTTTGCTATCACTCAGCAAGAGATGACACAATGTTGACTTTAGAAATCATTTTATTGAGAGAAGGTTATCCATGATACTGGGATTACCTGCTTTTTTGAAAAGTCAAATGGGTTATTCAATGTCTATTTTAACAAGCGCTAGAAAGAGGCAAGAGATCCCTCCCCCCACAGTGTAGACCAGGCCTTTAATTTCTCATATAAAGGGAGACATAAGTAATTCTGCAGTGCCCACTGCTCACAATCAACTCTGTAGTAAGGACTAAGCAGTGTTCATCCTGTGAACATTTCTGAGATTAACTAAAACTTCCCATTCCACATCAGGACAAAACTGAGACCTCCTGAAATTTTTCTTGCAAAATCAGCTATTTGAATAAGTCTGGTGATCAGGGCACTCTGGTGGAATACAGAAGACTGGAATTGAGGTCCTTGCTCCACACACATCGGTAACACCAAAATAATTACTCAGCATGTTCTTCTGGACAATCCTACAATAACACTGAAATATTCACAAGCCCTCATGAGAAATCCTGCAATGGCAAACCAGAATGCATTGCTCAGTGGCCACGAACAGCCCTACAACAGTAAGGCATGTGTTGCCTACTACCTATGAACAACCCTAATTCAAAAAACCTATTGCTGACAAGCCACCGGTGTTCATGTGCAATCTTGCAATAACAAGCCCAGCTCCGAGGAGCAAACCAGCGTGTGCTCATTGTAGACCTGGCTTGACATGAGTAATTGGATGTGGGTGAGGCCTCATCTCTTGGGAGATAGGATTAGGGAGGTAAATAGATGAGCAGGCTGGGGACAGAATGTCTGTGCTAGCTAAGATAAAGGGGAACATCCAAGAGCCATTTACAGTGGAGAAGATAACAGTGAATAAAGATAAGCCTGGAACTAAGATGAGCTAAAGAGTAAGTCGTGCATGGACAGTGCGTAGTCTACAGGGATTGGTTCCCACAAAGTGACCAAGTCAATCCCAAAACGTGTGAAGCAATGTCATGTATATAAAAGAAGAGGTCTGCTGTGGAACTTAGGTATAAGGTTTACCAGCCATCCAAATCTTTGTTTGAGTCTAATCAACTCAGCATAGCTTTGCTGTCTATCAAATAAAGGAACCTGAGGATGAGATTAGAGTCAAACTGAATTCTTGGGGAGCCCTGTGGAAGCAGTCTTGAGGGAACCCCAACACTCATGAGCAGCCCTACAATAACAAACCAGTATGTGAGCAAAGGAGGAAAAAAATCTGCTAAGAAATATACTTCAGGTTGGAACTTTCAAGGAATTTGCTATAAAGCCGTGAGGAGGGGAAATCCTGTGTCCTTTTCGCTTTGCTGCTGTTTTCCCAAAGATATTTGCATGTGGTTTATGTTGCATTCAAACTGCTTTGCCTAGGGATGGTTTCAGAGTATTTTCTTGATCCGCTGCCGCTAAATGAGAGCATAGAGGACAGTTCCATTACCAGGAAGCCATTAATCTGGGAGGTCCCCAAGGTCCTTGTCACAAAGTTAGCATTGTCTATATTCATGATTAAGTCAAGCCAAGACTTACAACAGCTCATTTCATGCAGGACCTGTACATCAGGTAAGCTCCAAAGGACTTGAATGCTGTCATTTGCAAGAAATTGTTAGTTTGGTTCATCATCTTATTTTTCCTGTGAATGGCAGTAAAGGCACAAGAGAGCAGATGGGCTCTCCTGATCAATAAACAGCAAATCATTGCAGGCCCTTTCTGCAGTGTGGGATTCCTCCTCCATGTGCAAAGCATTCTGCACCCTCTGTGTGAAGATTTAGGGGGTACAAAACAATGGGACTCCGGCTACTCAATTCTAGGTACTTTTGAAAATCTCCTCCCTGTGGCGAATGAATGATATGAGACTGCTTCCCCTTACCTGCCTCATCATGTGCTCAGATCTCCTCAGTCTATTGGTCTGTCTAAGCTCCCTTTCTGTAATTTGGGGGTTGCAGAGGGCCCCTGACATGGCAGGTCAACTGTGTACATCCATCACAAGGATTTGCTGCAGGGGTCTATCTGATGCACAGGTAAATTTCACCCATCATTTTAAACTGAGAGTTAAGGAGACATTTTGCTCAGGGTTCTTTGACCTTTTCAGCAATGTCAACTGTAGTCAGGACTTCCAGGTTGTACTGGGCTATCACATTTCCTAGATGTGCTTGGCCTCTCCCAAGGTGTTTTTAAAACGGCTGCCAAGACCCATGTCTGATAAAGCAGCAGTGAATTTTTTGTCACTACTGTTCAGGTTCTTATGCCATGCCCATCACCATGGTATCTCAGTGATGAGTTTTTTAAGAGGAAAATAACTTCGAAAAGTTCTGATCAATCAGACCTAAGTCTGTTTGTCTGTGTCTCTCTCTCTCTCTCTCTCTCTCTCATATATAAAAATAAAAGATGGCTTAAAATTAACCATTGCTCCAATCAGAGAGAGAAGTATTGCACTTCCTTTGTGGTACCATGATTTCCATATTTTCATGATGCCTGGTAAAATATCAAAAGTTTAGCATTAACCTTGGGCCTGATTCTCTACTCCTTTTACAGGTGTAAATCGGGAGTAATTCAGTGCAACTCCATCTCTTTATTTCTTCTGACTCTTAGCTATTGAAAGACCAGGCAGAAAAGGAATCATTTCTGAAATAGATGAGATTCTGACAATGGCAGATCTCAATAAGAAATGCCCCTTTATGAGAAACTTGGCAAGAGACATAAATTGAGAAATCTCCATAAACAAGCAGCAAACAACGTGGCCCAAAGGACTCGCCAGCTCCATATGAAATGTTACAAAGGAAATTTATTTTAAACTCTTGTGTAAATAGTACTCGACTCCAGGAAGGCTAAAGAAATGATTAAACAGATGGTGAGCTGTGTTTGTAGGGAATTTGGAAAGAGGACAAAATCTCCATATTTGGTGGTCATTGTCAAATATATAGACCTGTTTGTTTATGGTGGGAGTGTATGCATCCCCTTCTACTCTGGCAATGAAGGGGTTAAGCGTCGGAGTAGCTACCTCCCCAGCAGTGGCTAATTGCTTGACCAACAGGAGATGGGATAAGAAGCAGAAAGTGGTGGCTGCCAGAGAGGCTGAGGACTATGTAGAGTGAATTGCAAATGGCTAGAAGCTGCTCAAGGAGCAGGAGAGATCACCTGAGGATTAGGATGAGACTCCTGGGGGAGACCCTACCAGCCTAAATAGAGTTCCCTTCACTTATTCTCCAGGAGAAAGACTGGATGCCCTGGAGTCCTGCATCTACCAAGCCTATGAGGGATGTGACGAGGAGTTGAGGACCCTGGGAGCTGAGCTGAAAAGCTAAGAGGTCAAGGGCCAGTGTATAATTTCAAGGGGCCCAAGCATATGCCTGGAATAGGCTTCTAAGGGAGGTTGTGGAATTCCCATCATTAGATGGTTTTAAGAACAGGTTAGCGTCGGGCATGGGTCACTTGCTGGTGGATTCTCTGCAGCTTGAGGTCTTCAGACCACAATTTGAAGACTTCAATAACTCAGGCATAGGTTAGGGGTTTGTTATAGAAGTGGATGGGTAGGGTTCTGTGGCCTGCTTTGTGCAGGGGGTCGGACTAGATGATCACATTGGTCCCTTCTGACCCTAGAATCTATGAATCTAGACACAAAGGCCAGGGATGGCTTCTTGATCCAGCCTCAGCACAGGGGAATGGACTAGATGACGACCTGAGGTCTCCTCCAGCCCTATATTTCTATGATACTATGACTGGTGAGAGGGCTGAGCCCCCTCTCACTGACATTAGTGAAACTTGCTAATGAGATGTGAATTAGATGATGACCCATTCGTAATTTTGTTAGACTTACCTATACGTGACTCAGCTGATCAAAAATATGGTCCATGTATAGTTAGCCGATTTGGATTTTGTAAAAGCAGCAAAGAGTCCTGTGGCACCTTATAGACTAACAGACGTTTTGGAGCATGAGCTTTCATGGGTGAATACCCACTTCGTCAGATGCATGTAGTGGAAATTTCCAGGGGCAAGTATATATATGCAGGCAAGCTAGAGGTAATGAGGTAGTTCAATCAGGGAGGATGAGGCCCTGTTCTAGCAGTTGAGGTGTGAAAACCAAGGGAGGAGAAACTGGTTCTGTAATTGGCAAGCCATTCACAGTCTTTGTTCAATCCTGAGCTGATGGTGTCAAATTTGCAGATGAACTGAAGCTCAGCAGTTTCTCTTTGAAGTCTGGTCCTGAAGTTTTTTTGCTGCAGGATGGCCACCTTAAGGTCTGCTATAGTGTGGCCAGGGAGGTTGAAGTGTTCTCCTACAGGTTTTTGTATATTGCCATTCCTAATATCTGATTTGTGTCCGTTTATCCTTTTCCGTAGCGACTGTCCGTAGTGACTGATTTGGATTTTATTTTCTTACTGCTGGAAGGTGAAAACATTTCCTAACAGGATAAAAAAAAACATGGTGCAATAAGGTGTAGGAAACAGCTGTAATAGAAAAATTAATCCATCACATAAGGACACAATGAGTGACAAATGTTTTCAGATATTTGCCTCCCATGTGTTGTGTTTACAGACAAAGAACATGCACTGTCATTAAAGCCAAAACTCTCCTGAGAAGCATATTTGAATATTCAAACATAGCCATTTTAGCTGGTTGAAAAAATTTTGTCGAAAGTTTTCCATTGGAAAATGCAGGTTAGCTGGAATTGAAAGGTTTTGCAGGACTGTGTCTGTATTTGAAGGAGAAAAGTTGAAAAATCATTTTGTTGTGGACATTATCAAAACAAAATGAGGACATTTTATTTTGACTATGATTTTGTTTTGACTTTTATATTGCATGAAAATATTGATGCAATTTGTTTAGCATAATTTAATTATTGCTAGGTTCAAATGTCAAAACAAAATTAAATTAAACATTTCAATAGTTCAGAATAAAAACATTTCAGAATTTTTATTTTGTGAGAAACTGACTTTTTTCCCGCTTTTTGTTTTCAAAATGTTGCTGTACTTTCTCAGGGAACCAAAATTGTGGTTTCTGGCCAGCTCTAACAAGTGTGCAAACAGGCTTTTTTGAAAATCCTAAACTCCTTTAGGCAATTTTTAAGATGGCTGCTTTACAAAGATGCACTTCTTCACTGGCTCCCTAGCAAGTCTGATAATGAACTGAGAAACAACTTTCTTTTTCTTTTCTAAAACGATCTGAGCTTTAGTCAAGCGCTACATGGAAGGTTAGAATTGTTGCAATTCAGCCATTTAATGCTAGAGAGAGCACAGAGGAATGCTACGTTGCAAGGCTAACTTTCAAAAGGGAGGTATTATTCACTGCTTCTAACCCTGAACTACTGAGCAGATTGCATATTCTGGAAAGTTGAGTGTAAATCTTTTCCTTGAGTATAAGTATTGTACGCTGTTACTGTTGTTCAGTATTTTCCATACGTAATAAATGAATTTAATCCCCTTACAACTACAAATCCCCAAACAACTTTAACAATGTTATTCACTTCTTCAAAGTAGTATTCTTTAGTATTTTGACACACTGAAAAGTATACCAGGCATTTCTCAGAAGTCAAAGAAACACTCGCTTAGAGCATGGTGGGAAACAGTCTTCCCATCCCATGAAAAATTTTGAGATTTTGAGAAATGTTCCCATTCCAAATTAGAACAGAAATTGAAAATTTCAAAGTTTTTCACAACAGAATATGAGAAAAATGAATTACGGTCAATGGAAACGCTGTTTACAGCCTGACCATATTGAAAAAGTACTAAAATGGGCTTCACCTCCTAAAGGAAAATTTTGTTTTGTTTTGAACTGGAAAACCATCATTTTTTGCTTACAAAATATCAAAAGTCAAAGTTTTGACAACTTTGAAACTTTTTTTGAAAAGTTGTCAAGCTGAGAGATTCATCAGAAGTGACCCCTTCCTGCGGAAAGATTCAGTCTTGGCAAATTTGCATTTTTCAACAAAAAAAAATTCCGTCTAACATTTCCTGTCCAGCTCCCCACGCAATCCATCTCAAACAGTTGGCAGACTATGTTTAGACTGGAAATAACAAGTAGTGGTAATTCCAGCCACTGCAGGAACTCCTGGGAGAAATTCTATGGCCAGCGTTCTCATAGAAATGTAGGGCTGGAAAGGACCATGAGAAGGAAGTCAGACTAGATGGTGACAGAGGGACTCCCTTTCGGCATATTCGGGAATCTGCTACAGGCAGTAAGGAGTGGATGGGTGAGGCTTATATCACTATAATCCTGTGGTTACCATGTAAACATCTTAGTGGTTTAGTTAATGTTTGGGTTTTTTTTATTTGAAAATAAGGACAATGAAGAGATGAGATGGAGACCACTATGTATTACCTTGTTGTAGGCATCACAGAAGTATATACAGCCCGCAATCCTCTGAGCCAGGGTGGACATACTCCAGCTTGCGGGCCTTTGTCTGCCATGCTAAAAATAGCCATGTAGATATTTCAGCTTGGGCTCTGAAGCCCACCCGCTTCCTAGGCTTCAGAGCAGCCCAAGCTGCAACCGCTGTGTGTAGCTTGATGGCGCAAGCCCGAATCTGTTGACCCAGGCTCAGAGCCTGACTGCCGTGGGCCGCCACTCATTGTGTAGACATGCCCTTAAGGGGGTTGGGGCTTAGCCTCATCTGTGCCAGGTGTAACTGCCTCCCTGGGTGAAGGGAATGAATGTAGAGCATGGCAAGGGCAGTATGAGACTAAGAATGAGGCCTACTGGGGAGATGAAGGCAACCTATAGAGTGGCAGAGGAGAGAGTCTAGGGAGAAGAGATGTGCCAGTGTGGGTGTGAGAGGTGGGAAGAAAGGCACTGGTAGCAAGTGATACAGAGAGGTGACCATATAGCACCCCAAGGTGCAGGTCTTAGCTGCCTACCTGCCAGAACCCAGTGGACAGGGTGGGGCCGGGCTCCCCCACTGGCCCCTAAAGAAGGGACAATGAGAGAAGTCGGTCCCTCCACAGGGAACCTAGTTGTGGAAAATCCTGAAGGTGCAAGGGTCCAGGTCCTAAGACTTCAACCCAAGGGGGAAGCCCTGAAGTCCTTGCTGACTTCTGAAGATTTCCACATCTCTTTATGCATACCCTCAAAAGGGGTAACCTTGAAATGTGTGAGCAGGACGGAGGGCTGACTCACTAACAGGACAGACCCCCGCCCCACAGCTGATCAATAGTGAGAAAAGAAAACATCTGTGAGGAAGACAACCTGCCATACTAGGCAGCACTGCTGGTGAGGCTCACCTTCACAATGTGCTGTTAAAGCATGGGAGAGCAGCCAGGAAGGCCTATGCTTGGTGCATAGGAAGAGATCTTGGGAAGGAAAGTTACAGAGCAGACAACCCAAATGTGACAAGGCTGGAGGTCCATAGCAGAGAGTGGATGTGGGTTCACCCTAAGAGGGGGTATAGCCTCTTACTTTCAACAAGTGGAAGAAGGGTCTGATGGGAGGGCTGGATGTTGGAACAACTGAAAGGCTTGAAACTGCTTGGGAACAGCATAGGCCATGGAGGAAGAGCTGTGCCTGGCAATCTGGGGGAAGGGAGGAGATTGATATTTATGGCTTCCACTGGACTCTGATTAACTCTGGAAGGGGTGGACTTTTGTAACTGAAAAGCACTGGAAGCTGGTGGTTGACCATCTGAAGGGGGAAACTGAGGCAGTACTCTGAGGCAAAGCTTTGGCGTGCATGGGCGTAAAACCCAGACAAGGTAAGTCCCTGCTACTGAAGGTTTCCAATGGGGAGAAGCTGGTGGCCTGGCAAACCAGAACTGGGAAAGAGCCCTGCGTGTAGGGCAGCATCGGGAAATAAGTGCAATCATGCTTATGGGGGACGTGGGTGAATGGGGTACCAAAGCTGGCGTTACTGGAGAAACAGGGAGCAACGGGGACAGTGTGATCAGGGACGAGTATGTGGGGGTATATTACAGTATGTGACTTTGAAAGTGAGGATGGAAAGTTGTGATGGAGAAAGGGGAGGAAGTGGAGAGGCCCATTGGGTGGGTAGGATGGTGGTTTTAGCAGCCACATCTGGAATGGATTGTAGAGGGGTGATGTGGGGACAGGAAAGACCATGAATTGAGATGGAAGGTGACAAGAGTTTTAGCTCTTGAGATTGAGGAGAGAGCCTTGATCTTGTAAATGTTCAGAGGAAAAAAACTGGATATGAGAAGAGAACAAGAGGTAACAGTAAACAATGACTTCCATAGTTTTGATCCTGGGGAACAGGGAATATACTGTTGTTAGCAGAAACAAAGAAGAGGGGAAAAGTTGGGGGGAAAACTGAGGAGCTCTGGTTTAGCCATGTTAATCTTGGGTTATTGGTGAGACCTCCAGGAAAGATGTCAGAGAGTGGCAGAGTTGCAGGATTGGCAGAGGGAGATTTGTGCATCAGCTGGGAGATACCATGTGGGCAGATAAGTGTCTCAGGGCAGGGCATAAAAGGAAGAGCAGATCTGAACTGAATTCTTCATGCTATGATTTCCCCCACATACGCTCTGTTGTTCATACTTGATCTCAAAATGGAAAAGAATCAAAGACATCTTGTCACCTAGCCAGCACCAATGGAGCTTCTAAAGCCAGCCAGCCAGCACATCTGATGTGTCCATCTGATTTATCTGGTTTAACTGCATTTCCGTGCTTAGACTCATAGCTTTAATCTGTAAACAAGCACATCATAAGGGAGCTAGGTAATTAAGCAAATTATATTGGAGAAACTTTGCCAGAGGAGATGTATTTTGTTTACCTTCTTGAATTTGGCAGGGAATGGCTTTCTATTATAGAAGAGCCCCAGCACTCTACGCCAGAGACTGCTGTCTGGGATTGAAGAGAACACAAAGCGATTTTGTTCCTTTGCTCATATGAGTAAAGCAGTAAAAGGAGATATGTAGGCAGATAGCAGCCCAGAGGCTCAGGGGCATCAGAGGTTACATGGAGCAATACTGAGTAACTTCATTGCTCTTGGAGTCCTAGTGGATCTTAGTGAAGATCATTTTTCCAAGAGCACAGCCTGATGACACCTCTCTCATGTGACTCGTCCCATTGTCTTCCTGAGAATGTATCACTGACTTTCTGACACTATCAGATTGTCTTCAGCCATCCAGAAGCCCAACCTCTTCATTCCAAAGACGCTCAGAGGGAAACCTTATCACCTGTGTTTCATAAGCCACAAACACCATCCTAGTCAAGATTCATGGAAGAAAATCCACCATTTTCATACTGCTTATCCCCTGCAAGAGAGTTGGGTAGTTAGGTGGGACAATATCATCACTGGCTACTTCCATGTTGTGGATTTTCATCTAGAGATTTTAAGGCCATATAAGACCTCCTGTGTGTGTCCCACAAAAAGAAATTGATATCCCATTGGCCATTGACTTTAGTGGGATGACTTTAACCAGGGATGAATTTGGTTCATCGTGCTTGTTAGTCTAATCTGATTCTCGGACTAGTTGCAAGGGGTTGAAGTGTGAGTGTGTTGCGGCGATGGAGGAGGCAATCTCACTCCAATTATTAGTAGACAGGAGATCTCATCACAATTATCTGACCTCTTACATCTTACCCCAATGTCATTCAGCTGGAAGCCAATGCCTTGGGTTTGCCAACCCCAACGCTTAAACATGAGTCAGGTCTCCCCAAAATCAGCTGGTTGCCTACAAACAATCCTGATTATAAAAAGTTATCCACTCTGGGATCTCTTTTATTTGCCTCCTGGTATCTGAGGTTCTGGGATTCACATTTTCAAGTTTGTCTCTGCAACCATGAAGGCTAGAAACCTTTTAAAGGAAAGATGAGATTCTGGACCATATTTTTAGGTCAGATTAGATTGTCGCACTGGTCCATTGTGGCCTTGTAATCTGTGAGTGAATCTTGTAACCATCTGACTCCAGGCGTTATGAAAACCACCAAATGTCCCAAGACTTTTGATAAAATCATGGGAGTTGGCAACACTGCTAACGATGCCATCAGTAGCTTTCCCTTCCTCGGTTCTCTATTTTCTGTCAGTAGCCACAGTCGACTCTCGAACAGACTTAGTATTATTATTTTCCAGAACTGCGTACATGATGATCGCTCTCTAGGTACAGTAACTAGATACAAGCCGATGAATGGAGTCATAATAAGTGCCTGGCATCTTTAAATGAAAGAGAATGTCAGGTTAGAAACAAATGTAACTACAGTCTAGGAACTGTGTGTGGAGTCTGAAATAAATCAAGCAGATAGAGTGGGGCTGGGGACAAGCTGCTGATGGCGTCAAAGAACGAGAAACCAAATGATGGGTCTCAGTGGAATAGCAAAATGTAGTCCAACTCAATACAAATCATTCCATAGTTATCAAAAGGTTCCATTCCAGCTCTAATGATGATTCAATTGCATTGTTAATTAGGGAAAAGTGGCTGGAGATTGTGTAACTTTTTTAATTAGCAAAATATTTCATCCTGACCATGATTTACGTGTGTTTACACCTTAGCAACTTGTGGAGAATTTAGATTTTTCTTTTAAAGCATGAGCAAAAGGCGACATTGCGACAGCAACAGATGGGGTGGGGGAAAAGTTCTCTACACTTCAAGATGTAATAAGAGGCTACCCAGGAAATGTATGAGATTTTGAAGAAGGGACTACAGAGATCCATTCAGTCATTAAGGGCCACATCCTCTGTTGGCATAAACTGGTGTCGCTCCATTGACTTTTATACAAGCTGAGGATATGGCCCTAGGTTTTTAGGGCACTGACATGCTAGCATAAATCTGTGTGCTCAAATGGACTCTCCTCGTTTCCGTCCAGCTGGGGCCCCTCCTTGTGCTGGGATCTAGCTTAGTGGCTCCAGCTCCAGGACTGAGGCCTAAATTAGTAACTGTGACAGCTTTAGAAGGAGAGGAAACTTAACCAGCAAACTCTTACTAGGACTAAGATTTTGCTCCTTAAATTGTGAACTCTTTGAAACAGGACCTGTGCCTTTTGGGTGGAGGGGTGTGTGCAGACAGTGCCCAGCCCCTGGTGGGATACCACCAGAATAGAGATAAATAATGCCACTGTTCCTATCTGTCCGGGATATGGGATGTTACTGCCATATCAAGTGAGGGATGGAGCTGTTGGGGGCCACATGGCATGGAATGCCTATATCCTTGGATTGCCTTATTCTGCCCCCTACCCCCAGCTCCTTTGCCACCTTTTTCCTTTGCTGGGGCAAAATCCCTGTTGCTGGGCGCCGGGAGGGCAAACTTAACCTCCCTCCACCAACATGGGCTGCTGCCTCACAGGGGACAGTAAGCAACATGCAGCACGTGCCTCGGGGCTGCACTGGTTCAGGGCACCTCCTGGCCATTCACACCCACGCTTTGTCCTCGGCCACTGAGATGGTTGCAGATCCATCCCCCGGCAAAGAAAAGGTTCCACTTCCAGCAGTCCCCTGCCAGAGTCCTACTGCTAGCAGGAGGGAATTTGGCCCTGAGCATGGGCCATGGAGTTGCTAAGGTAGCTTGGATAAAGAGGTGATGGGCCATGGCGAGAGCCATCTCTAGGTATCCAAAAGGTATAAGCCTCAAGAAGGACCAGGTTATTCCTAGCTCTGTGTGGGTGGCAGAGACAGACCCCCCTGCACGCTCCATACGAGGGCCAGAGCCATTCTCCATTCCTGAGCTTGGGGGAGAGAGCAAGGAGCATGTCCTCCATTCACTTCCAGGGTTGCAAACTGCCCCGCTGGGGGAGAGGAGGAAGGCGACCATATCCGCTCCCCCCATGTCACACTAGCCTGTGGCAGTGGCAGGCTGCAGGGAAGGGTCCAGGCTGCCTTGCTCTGAAAGGAGGCATGCTCCAGGGAGTCCTGCAAGGCGGGGCTTGATCTCCCGCAGGCACAAGCTGCACTGCAGGGCCCACAGGTTTTATGGCTGTGCAGAAGTGCCCCACCCAGAAGAATTATGTAGGTAGCACAAGAGGATGGATGGATGGATAATGGGGTGGAATTAAGGATACTGGGAGTGGCAGAGGGATTTCAGAGGAGTGGGATGGATTAGGCTGGGGAACAATCTCCAAGGGAAGAGCTGAAAGACCCATTGCTTGGCATGCTTGAAATGAGACTGAGCAAAACACTAGTGACTAGGAAGTGCCCTGTAGGGAATACACCTGCCTTGGTAGGAATCTGGACAAGCAATCAGAGGGGCTTTTCCATTTCTCGCTTATTAGACTGTGAAAATTGAAATTCCCTGCAAAGCTGTTATTTAAAACCACCAAATCTGTGCAAGGCTCCATTGAAACACCAGCAGAGGAGCGGGGGGTAGGGGGGTGGGATTCATTTTCTTTCCCTGATAAAGGCAGATTAATTTTTAACACTGGCTAATGTTGCTTCCATTTTCTCTTGGTAAATGAACCATAAGACATTCCGCCAAAAGCGAACCTCCCATAATGCTTACTGTTAATATTTTAGAGCCATTTTCACTTTGGATCACAGCTTGGATGCGGGCATGTGAAAATCAGCAATGTCTGCTGCACATTAGCCTGCTTTGTATCCAGTTCAAGCTCAACTGCACTCAATGCTTTTTTCCCCCCATGCTGAATTCACAGGGCCTGTTCGTCTTTGTTATGTAAAACACAAGTTTAGGGTAATATTTTATCCCCAGGCATATGTGCTATCACTTCTGTAACCTCTTCCATGTGGCCCTTACGTCTGGGCAGAAGAGAGGAGGGATGGTATGCTGGCTAGGCGACTTTCTTGGTATATAGGAGAGCTGGGTTCAATTCTCTACTCTGCCACACAGACTTGTCCAACTTTGAGCAAGTCACTTTTTCTCTCTTCTCCAACTGTAAAATGAGGAGGCTAGCACTGGGGAGGGAGGGCTGTGGTGATAAAGATGGTAAAGATTGTGAAGGGCCCAGATGCAATGCCAATGGGAGCCATTTGAGGTCCTAAGAGAATGATGAGACCTTTCTGAGCCCATCTGCAATGCCCTGGCCCTGCCCATATCTATGTCCCTCTTAAAGACCTGCTTCCACTGTGGTGGTCCCAGTGAACTGAGCTGACTTGTGAATAATTTGCCTGCTGCTGTTCCTCTGCCTACCTGTGTCCTAAGACTCTGAGCTCTTCAGAGCAGAGTCTGTTCTTGCATATTGTGGAAGTGTCCGGCACATCATGGTATCTGTGGTATCTGATAGGTGGGGCACATGCAGAAGAAGGGCAAATCTAACAAGAAGATCTGAAGTCACAAGCTGCTTAGCCCAGCTGTCCTACCCTTGACACATCAGGGATGGCCATGGCTGGAGATGGGACTCTGGACTGGGAGGGTCAGTGCTCTGATGTGGCACCGAGCATTCTCTATCCCAGGTGCTTGGCTGGCTGGTTCTTTCTTACGTGCTCAGGGCCTAACCTGTCGTCATATGTGGGGTTGGGAAGGAATTTTTCCTCAGGTCAAAGTGGCAGTGACCGGGGTGGGGGTGGAGGTTGCCATCCTCTGTAGTGTGGGTCACATGCCAGGATTATCACTAATCATTTGCCTGCCAATGCAGGGGCCTTGGGCACTGGTGCACCTCGGTCCCTCCTAGTCTCTGCCTGTGGCACATACCATTCTAGTCTCCTGTGAGCTGTGATACTTTGGTCTAGTTTCTGTTGCTGGGCTCATTGTGAGGGTGGTGGTGGTGCCTGTGATAGGTAGGAGGTCACACACTGGATTGATCTGGTGGTCCCTTCTGACCTTAAATTCTATGACTTTATAGACTGAATGTGCTTCAGGGCCCAGATCTTGGTCCCTGATCCAACTCCATTAGAAGTAAATGGGGGTGTTTCAGTGGGAGTTGCATGAGAATCTATCAACAAAACCAAGCCTCTTCCCCCTTTTGAGGTTCACATCTCGCTAGCATGCCATCATGTGCCAAGTTAAACTGTCTCGCCTATGCCAGCTGTGCTGACTGCGTCAGTGCAAATTTGATTGTGTCCAGTACACAAACTCTAGAATGAAATGCTTTGTGGGGCTTGTGTCGCTGCTTGCCCAAGCCCCCTCACCCCGCCATGTGGGGCTGGCATTGTTGAGCCCTCACTCTATGCAGGGAAGGCCTGAGCTGCTCACCCAAACCTTCCTGGGGCTAGCCCTGGCTGAGCTACTTGCCTGAGCCCCCAGCTCCTGAGTAAGGCTGTCCCAAGCTTCCTTGGGTTTCTGCTTGCCCAAGCCCTGCCATACAGGGCTGGCATTGCCACTTGCGCCCCCCCATGTGCCTCCCCACCCTGCTAGGGGAAGTGCACTCCACTTTTTTGACAAAACTGGGCATTTGTCAAGTTGGCAAGAGCTGAGGGGACAAATGCCCAGTTTTGCCAAAAAAGTCGGGATGTCTGGGGCACGGCTTAAAAAAAGGGATTATCCTGGCCAAAACGGACCTAGGTATGGTCACCCTAGGCCCACATGAAATGGGCTGGCAATCTCTGTCTGCTTGCTGGTGGACAGTTGGACAGCCTCTGCCGAGAGACTGCTGCTCCTGAAGACTGAACTGCCAATGGCCACTTATCTCTCCTGAGCAGGATTGAGGCCCAGTGGGGGAATGGCTTGTGGTAGCTCTCACTGCTATCCACACCCTGATCATGCTTGATCTCCAGAGTTATCACCCTGGTACCCTCCATCAGCACTGATCCACTTCTGAGAAATGGAATGGTCAATAATACAATCTCCATTTTGCTTTGCTCTTCTTAAGAGTGTGTTCTGTCCGACTCATGCTAGCATCTTCTCAAAAGAAAGCGTTCTGTTCGGACTTAGCAACTCTGCTGCAAAAACCCAGTCTGTGTTTGGCAGCCTGGGTTTCCCATTAGTTTCCTAGTCCTAATGAATAAACAAGAGCAGCGGAGTAAACTATACTGTGCCTAAGAATGACTTGACCCTATCACTCTTTTTTAACATGTTTGCTTCATCCCTGCTTACAGTATCTGAAACAACTGAAATACTCCTTCGGTGTCAGAAAGTACAGCAGGAAACTAAGAGGGTATTAAAGCAGCCTGTTAGGAAGGGAAGTCGGGACAGATCATCCAGCAGTATCTGGATAATAATTTGAACCAAGGATGGGATGCAGTTTGCTGGGATAAATGTAATTGAGAACCTGTCAAGATTTGAAAAAACAAAATCTTAAGTTTTGTTTCTGCTCAGTTGCCACCAGTAACTTGACTCAAGGAGAGTAATAGGAGATGGGAGCTATCGATCCTGCTTATTAGTGTGAGTTCCACACATTTTTTTTTCTTCTGGGTGTGAAAAGGGGAACCCCAAAGAACAAAAAGCATCGTACTGTGTCACTCGAAGGGGAAAATGCAGCAAAGATTGAAAAAAGTTTCAAGGAAACAAAATGTGACTGAAAGGAAGTTTGAGGATATGTAGAACACATCTGTCTTCCAGAGAGTCTGTTCCCCAGTTCAGGGCTATCCTGTATCCTAGTAGTCTCTGTGCTTTCCCAGCTATGTTCCATTTCACAGCTCAGTCCCACACTGCAGCGTTACTGGAGGGGAAAAAAACCCTTATAAGGATGAAGTTGTCAGCACCACCTACAGGGGAAAAAAAGAGAAATTGAATATTATTAACTTGCATATGCAACATATTGTTGGTTGTTGTTTTTTAAAGTGTAATTAGTATAACTTTGTCTTTAAAATGTTCCTATACCAGTTCCTTTTTGTTGGGTGTTCCCGGGAGTTTGTATTTTGGGGGATTTATCTCCTTTCCCAAATCAAATTGAATTAATGAAGTGAATAATAAAGAATCACCATAGCATAAAGTGTGCAGAAAGATGGGGATGATTCAGAAGTCAGTCAGTTACTCTGGAACTATAGTGGGTTCTTTCATGTAACACGGTGACAAGGTAAGAATGGCCATAGTGAAATGGCATGACAATTAAATGTCCTGAAAGAAGTGGGACTAGGCAGGAGCTGTCTTGAGGCAAGTCTGCCAAAGATAAATTCATGGTCTGTACAATGGGTGTGAAGGTCTCTTGTGTAAAATTAACCCTTAAGTAGTTATCATCTGCTCTGTAATATTATGAGATTCTCCCTGTCTTTCTTAACCATCTTCTCCCCCCACATTGTTCCTTAGTTATGTTGAGACACTAGACACTATAGCTTTCCCTTATGCTTTTCCCTTCCTGCTATGAGTAACGGCTTGACCATTTGCCATACAAGACACTCCATGGCGGTGAATGGAGTAACACCATGGTCGTGAGCAGGGATTGAACATGGGTTTTCCAGCAGGAAACACGCAGGTTTCTTGATCTAGAGGAGAGCTCTAAGCTTTAGGGAAGCATCACGCCCTGCAATGTGTGGGGGCCGGTCACCACCAGGAGACTGGATTTGATGTCCTGGGCTAGGGTGTTATAAAGGAACACAGCAGGAACCATGCTGCCATGGAGAATAGGGATTGGTACAGGGCCTCAGTGCAAATACCCAGACCCCTGTGGGTGGATGTCTGACAGCTCTGTGGGCTAATTGTCATCAAATTACTGTAGGCCATGTGGAATTGTAAGACTCCAGGAATGCAAATGCAGAATTGTTCACAAAATTACATTATCCAGTGCTTTGCCCAGTCCAGTTTTAAATGATCCTAGTGACAACACTTCCCCTGGGAGACTAGCGCACAGTCTAACTGATCTCCTCATTAGCAAAGCAAATTCTCCTTGCTATTCAGCCAAAATTTTCCTTTGCTTAATTTCATCCCATCACTCGTAGTTATACCCCCTTGAATCTGCATAAGCCATTCCTGCCTCACGGTAGCTTTACATGGCTGGCTCGTAACTCACCTGAGAAATATTGTATTAACTTGCTTGTCTTGGTGCCAGCTGAGTAATATCACTGACATCTTTCTCCAGAGATGCAAGCTGGTTTCTTGCTCTCTGGCTCGAATCTCTGGATCTGGCTGCGGCTGTAGAAGAGAGCAGGGGAAGGAACTCCAGCTGTAGCTCTGTGTGGAACCAGGAGGAATGACACTTTAAAAATAGATTTTTTTCAACTGAGGTACCTCAGCTCTTGAGTGTGTATCTTGGACTTGATTTGTTAGCCTAGTGGGAACTGTGGGTGCTCAAACCCCTGAAAATCAGTGGAAATAAGTGTCAAACCAGGCAGCCAAAACCAGAGGTTGCTTTTGAAATCCCTGGCCTATGTGACTCTGGCGGTCTGGAAGGATGCATGATATTGGTGGTGGAAAATCGGGAGTGGTGCTCCATCAGGTTGCAGGAGTGTTATGGAGCATCTACAAGATGTGACTTAGTTACTGGGGAGACAGTGTCATCTGCTGATTAGAGCAGGGGATTGAGCATTGTGATTCCTGGTTTCATTTCCCACCTCTGAAATGTGTGATCTCTTGCAAATCTTAACTTCTGTATGCCTCCCTTTACTCATCTTAACATGGCTGTCATGATGCCTAAGTACTTTACAGAGGGGTGGTGGGTTTTTTTGGTGAGTTTAATTGAGGAATGTTTACAAACTGTTCTGAACTACCTGCTATATAAGGTATGCTCATTCAGTCCATTCTTAACAACGCAGATAAACAAAATTGTGAAGGTTTTTTTTATTTTATTTTTTTTTCAATTAAAAAAAATTGGTGCTGCCGTTCTCCTCTTCAGTAACAGAGCTGTGTGTGTCAGGGTGGAGGGTGGGAAAAGTTATCTCTATTCTGCCGGAATAGCAAACTCTCCTACAACAAATTATTTCTCTCACTGAGCATATTGAGCCACCAGCACAAAACTACAGCTTGAAAAGTGCAAGGCAACACACCGTGTTTAAAAAGTGTAAGGATCAAAGTCTGTATTTTAGGACTCAAAGCCCCAGTCTATGCAAAGCCAGCTGTGGTGAAGAGAAATAATAAACTCTGAAAATTGCTGCAGCTGTAGGAATTGTAGTGGGCTCAGGGTGAGCTACCCACAGATCAAAGGCCAGCGATGTGAGTGTATTAATAAACTTGAGTTGTGTGCTTCTCCGTGGTGACTGCGGAAGCAAAGCCAAGCAATTATTTGCCCATCAAGGCTAAGTTATGATGACCCCCTGCTCTTTCTGTTCTTTTGTTTCTGGTATTGTTTGGTAGAAAATGTAATATAGAAATGATTAATTGCACTGCAGACCTGATTCTGTCTCTACTCGTGATCTGTTTAAATCAGGATGCCCTAGCATAAATTACTAAATTGTGTCAAGTTATGGTGATTAAAGAATTAAAAAATACTTTCTGAATATCCTCCTGTTAGCTCTTTCTGACTTTGGACAGAAGCCCAGATGGGAGAGAGAGGGAAAAAGAATATATTCGGTGAAAGAGATTTAGGCAATATTTTGCCACCATTTCCTTGAGGAGAGAAGATTGATAACCAGCATTAGCGAGGTAAAATTACAGTGATTTGTATAGATTCCCAGGTGGACAAGCTTAAAGTTAATAAAATAATACAGGCTGCTAGACCACAGAACTGCTGTACCACTCATAAAATGGAACACTTTTATTTTTTTTATATATATATTATATATGTGCGTGTGTGTGTAATTTTTTTATAATCTAAGAAAGCATCTATCTTTCTGCTAATAGATTAAAACCCCGTGTTAAACTGCACTAGTAAACTATTTAACTTTGGGGTAGAATAGTGGATGATTATTTTTAGGTGTGTTTTTTTGCAAGTTCTCTATTTTTGCTGCCAAAGCAAACCTACAGCACCTTGATGAAATGACCTCCGAGCCACCAGGGTCTTCACAAGGCACAATCTTTTGTAGCTCATCCGTTGCTCCTAATGTGTGTGCATTTATGAATGTGACTGTGTATATGTGTGTGAGGGGGAGTGCCTGATGTGTCACATCGGAGGTGACAGTTTAAGTGCTTTCTCCTCACTGTTATGGAGCTGGCCATGGACGGGAAAGACTGAGGTTCTGAATCTTTTATATCAGAGGGGTAGCCGTGTTAGTCTGGATCTGTAAAAGCAGCAAAGTCCTGTGGCACCTTATAGACTAACAGACGTTTTGGAGCATGAGCTTTCGTGGGTGAATACCCACCCACAAAAGCTCATGCTCCAAAACATCTGTTAGTCTATAAGGTGCCACAGGATTCTTTGCTGAATCTTTTATGCTGCCCTTCTAAAAAAAATCTTTTTTTTTTTTTTTTGTCCCACTCTGATGGTTGGGTTTTTATCTTGCCTAGCCAATAGTCGCTGCACATTCAGTGAGAGGTTGATTAAACCTCCTGGGATTCCATCACTGGCTTTGTGGTGCTTGCACCTTGTGATCGGCAGTAATATTAAGAGCATGGAACCGGGAGCTGGGACTCTTGGACTCTATCATGAGCTCAGACAATTCGGACCAGATTCAATATCCCACCAAGATACACTCAGCACAGGAAGTGGGCACTAGGGAGCCAGTTCACCTCCCTGATAGACTGACTGTCCTGGGCCTGGCTGAAGTTAGAGGAGCTCTGTTAGCGTGCTCCAATTTACAACAGCTGGCTGTGGTCTCTGTGACCGGACCCCGGTAGGGAATTGGTGGCATGCTGGTGAACTTCACTGTGTCTCAGGCCCAACTCCTCCTGCACTGATACAGCCCCTATGACCCCGAATGGCACAAAATAGCCAGAATGGAACCGCTTGGTTTTTATTCCCAGCTGTGCAATTCGCTTTCAGTGTAACCCTAGGCAATCACTTGACCTTTCTGAAGAGCCTTCCTCCTACGTTTGCAGGATTGTGCCATTTCAACCCCCCTAATCTCACATCTCCTAATGGGATTGCTGAGCCACACCACGCGAATGTTCAGATGTTTGCTGAGCAACAAGGGATTGTTGTGCACTTGTACGCTTCCCTCCATGTGATCGTTATTTTAATTTAGAGATGATGTGGAGACAAGAAGAATAGAATGAACTAGTCTTACTGCTCCCAAGACCTATCCAATTACTGGGCCAAATCCAAGCATCCACCAAAGTGGATGGGAGTTGTACGCACTCAGTGTCACTCTGGATTCGACCCACACAGAGTAGGATTGTGCAATCAGTGGCTTTGGTGTCTGATTACACATGTTTTGAAGGATTATTACCAAAAGACTAATTGTGTGTTCTCGTTCTCTCTCTCTCTCAACATCACACACTAGTTCACTTTTCCTTTCCACCAGCTGAGCTGACCAGGTAGCAACAAGGCCAGGTACCTGTGTGTTGAAACTGCTTCATCCACAGAACACGATATAAGGAAGTTGCTCTCTACCCAGGAATTTATACTAGGTGCTGAGTGTGGCATTTAAGTATTTTTCCGCAATGGCATTAGGAGGTGGCATGTTTGCTCACTGAGGCTCAATGCACTCAATTCACAAGCCAAAAGATGATTTCACTGATTGCCAGTGCTATACAGTGAACCTGGGATGGTCTCATGGGCAAGGCACAAGACTGAGAGTCAGGAGATGTAATAATTTATCTGTCTACCTTTTTGACACAGCTCATCACCACAGTATGTGAGAGCTTATCTAGGCTTCATTCTCATCTCTACCCCTGGGGATAATACAAATCTCTGGCCATTTAGAACTTCCCAGTCACTCCCAGTCAGCTCTCATTATTATACACATGGCCATTTGGAACTTAACAGTGAAAAAGGTGGTTTGGCACAGGAAGTTTGGCGCTCTAAACTACATCCCCTGGCCAACCTAACTGCAGTAGGATCACTATTTACAAGAGAGGATCTATAACACTACTTAGTCCGTCTAGTAGAGGACAGCAGTACACATACACACTAGTCAGTTCATTGTAATACTTATTCATATAATATTTCATAGCGTCAGTTTATAAAGCTTCATCTTTGTTAGGTTTCATAGAGTTTAAGGTCAGAGGGGGACCATTAGATCATTTAATCTGACTTCCTGTGTGGCACAGGCTATGAAATTTCACCCAGCTAGATGTCCCTCTGTTGAGGCCAATAACTTTAGTTATCCTAAAGCAGGCTAGCATATTTGTAAAGCCTTTTTGAGAATGTTGGCTGGAAGTCACTACAGAAATCAGTAATAGAGCTGTTTGGCAAAATGCCTATTTTCAATTTTGTTTTCACCTCCCATGTCCATCAATGGCTATTATCAAGGATGGGCAGGGACGGTGTGACTAGCATCTGTTTGCCGGAAGCTGGGAATGGGCAACGGGATAGATCACTTAACGATTACCTGTTGTGTTCATTCCCTTTGAAGCACCTGGCATTGGCCTCTGTCAGAAGACAGGATACTGGGCTACATGGGCCTTTGATCTGACCAAGCATGACCGTTCTTATTTCAGTTTTCCAACAAAATCCCCAAATTGAAAAAAAATGGACTTTTGAAAAACATTTATTGTGTGTGTATGTTCGTTCAAAATCAGGACATTTTTACTGAATGCCAAATGTGTGTGCTCCCAAATTTTTGAGTATTTTGATTTCCAAGTTTTCACTGAAAAATACAAAAACCAAAAAAACTGGAGAGGCAAGGAGGGTGTGACATTTTCATTTTGGTCAAAAAGCCATGTTTAATTTTTTTTTTCAGTGAAAAATTTCAAACAAATCAGCTCTCATTATTAACACCTAGGTACTTAGATAAGTGGTGTTTCACAAATCTGACTGATACGTAAGAAAACAAGATGTGTTCCTTCTGTTGCCTCTTACGTCATTAATGCTAAAGATTCTGATCCCATTTTACTAGCAATAAATGAAGCTGGAAAGAACTCATAACACTTCAGTGATAAAAGAAGTAAAAGGTATTTTTTGTTAGAGTAGTAAACAGATCTGTCTTTAGGGGACACACAATTTTAATCTTGTTGCTCATCTTCATAGCACAATATAAATCATCCTACTAATGAGTACAAGACTCCACTTTTTTTGGCTCTAGCATGGGCACTGTCCCCTTGTTGCTACCTGTAATTACTAATAACGAAGTATGCTATCAAAGCAGGAAGCAATTTAACCACCACATCTATTTTCCATTCTCTGTTGCTTGTTAGCTTTTTTTGAGAGGAAGGATGATCTTGTGATTCAGATACTGGAGTGGCACACAGGAGACTTCTATTCTGTTCCTGCTCTGTCCAGACCTTCCCAGGTGAACTTGGATAAGCCAATCTTTTTGGCAGGGATGGTTTCTTACTGTAAATCTGGAGCTGAGCACAATGGGGTTCTGATTTTGGTTGGGGTCTCTAGATGCTACTGAAGAGCTGCTAGAAAGGTTGCACTTCAGTCAGTTTGCCAAATATGAATATTTAGCTCTTTGATCTCTCTTCATAAGCCAGTCCTTGTGGTCCCTTAATGTGTCTTTTTTTTTCCTGAATTTCCTCCAATTTATCAACATCTTTCTGCTGCCAAGATGCACAGAGCGGAACAAAATACACAATCAACCCTGGGAAAGGATGCCAGAAATTACCTTGTGTATTTATAGGTAGTTCTTAAAATGAACTCTGGGTAGTAAAATATCAGAGCTAAGCTTTTCATTTTAGGCTGTAAGGATTTCTGTGCCACCATTAGATAAAGATCTGGAAAGGATGTTGAGGTCTTAAATTGGAGCCTGACAAGCTACTCCAGGGAAGAGCTCAGCTGCTGAAGGCAAGTGTAGGTCTTTGTTGGTTACCTGCGCCAAGAGGAGGCAGCATGGCCGAATGAATAGGACAGCAGACTGGGCATCAGAAGACTTGGATTCTATTACTGGGTTGGCCACTGACCTGCTTTGTGACCTTGGGCAGTTGCTTCTTGTCTATTTTGTAAGAGGCAGGGACTTGTACTATGAATTAGTTCTTTGCCAAAAAAGTTCAGCCCCTCTTTCAGTGGGAGCCTGTCGGTGCTACTTTTATGGTACTAACCATTAGCTGTAAAAATGGCGTTCTATCCATGATCTGTAGGGGGCAACATCTTAAAGAGAAGGAGGCCTGGGTGGGAGTGAGTTGTCCAGATTTGTCCCCCAACAAGTGAAGATTAATGCACCATCTTAGCCGCAGCTATTCCTCAGGCCATTTTGTAACAGATGCATTAAAAAAAGAAATGAGGGATTGCCCTGTTTAGAATGCTGATGCCATTTTTTTTAAAAAGGGAGGTGGAATTAAAAGGAATGGCAGCTATTTCTCTCCAGGTTTATACCAGCTCTTAGCATATCATTCATATTGGTACTACTCAGACTGTGGAGGGCAGGTAAGATTTACTGGAGTTAGTTGGAATGACTGATCCCTGGTGCATAAAAATGTTTGCAAAACTCTGGGGAGGCTAACTCTGTCAAAACAAGATAAGCATAAAATGGTATGTGCTTCCAGTCTCTGAAGCAGCTGAGCTTTTCCTGGGAGACCAGTGCATCTGAGAGACAGCAGAATCTCAGAAGGATGCTCTTGGCTTGCTCCATTTCCAGGAGCTAATGTGATTCTGCAGGGAGGTGCAGAGGTAGACTACCACCTCTGGAAAGTATCAGAGGGGTAGCCGTTTTAGTCTGGATCTGTAAAAGCAGCAAAGAATCCTGTGGCACCTTATAGACTAAGGTCTAAACGTCTGTTAGTCTATAAGGTGCCACAGGATTCTTTGCTGCTTTTGCCTCTGGAAACAGCCTAGTCCAGTAGCAGAACAACAAGATGGCTGCATGTGTTCCTTCCATACACTGTGGTGCCTCTTCAAGAGCTGAAATACTGGAGCCAGAATCAGCAGCAATAAAGCACAGTAGACTCTTCTCTTTATAACAAAAAGGTGGAAGACACGAGAGAGCCAGGAAACTTGTGTAGGAGTGGAACAGAAGGAACCTCCCAATGATGAGATGGGTGGTGAAGGAGGAGGTAAACCTGAAGTTATCAATGCCCCTTCAAATACTCTTGAACTTCCTCTAAAGAGCTGTTAAGAGCAGCACTGAGGAAACACCGGAGGTGGGTTATTTGTATGCCCACCTCCAGAGATGATAGAATCCCTCTACCTGATAGACCTCCTGATCCATTTTAACTAGCCTTGCTTCTTTCACCTGCATTTGATTGGCCAACTTTTACACTGCAGGTCCCATTTTGAAATGAAATAAATTCAGATTAACAGTATTCAGTGTGACTCATCTGCAGGCTTTCAGTCTCTCTTATGTTAACATTCAGAGTCTGAAAGCACTTCCCTAAGCTCGGAAGGGTTGAGTGGGTCAGTACTTGAGTTTGAGGCTGAAGAAAGTGGTGTTTTAGTAGGCGACATTCTTTCATGGGCCATTGGACACGGTGCTGCTGTCATTCCGATGAGACGTGAACACCAGGCCCCTGACCATTTGTGGTTATTAATACTGCTCATATGAATAGAGATGCTAACCATCATATACTGACCAAACTTCAGTATGGATAATTACATTCTGGCCATGCAGGCGCTGTGTACATTGCATTGTGAACATGGTCTCTGACTCAGGTTTGAGCCTCAGGCCCCCTTCCAATCACACACAAATGAAGGTATGATAAATTGTTACCTACCTTCCAGGGAAACTGAGAGGAAAAACATTTGGACAGCATTTAATACTCATGTGCTGAGAATTAATATTGTTGAGAGCATAACTAGCTACTGTTTGTAGGGTTGTAGTTTCATCCTAGGGTGAATGGTGTAACAGAAGTGCCATGAAGTATCATTGTCTCTCAGTAAAACTGGTAATATGAGAGACTTATTTGAGATGCTCTCAGTTGAAAATTTCGCCAGCTGGTGAGTTCTCTACATTTTAGATCTTAACTTTCCTTTTGTGAATCCAATTGTTTTCCAAAATCATCTCTGGAAGTTTTCCATATTTCATTTTCATTTCAAAATGCGTTCCAGCAAAAGAGAGGTAGGCTGGCCTAAGGTATGAAGTTGGACTTGAAGGTGTACAAAAAATGTAATGAGGTCATGAGATTTCAACATACAATGGCTGAAAGATCTCAAGATATCTGCCCTCTTTGGCTGAAATTATCTAAGATTTCCACTTCATCTGAACCAGAACTGGATAATCAGAACCCTTCTAGCTTCAGACCCAGCGTGGAACTGAAATCATAGGATTGGGCTGGGATCAAATGTTTTAGATTTTAGGTTCCAGTCTGGATGCACATCTGATTATGAAGTTTTAAAAACAAACAAAATATTTACTTTACGATCAATCAGAATTCTGACATGCAGAATTCTGGAAAGCAAATATGAGGGAAACAATTCTGTTAGTGGACCTGGGTCTTATGAGGGGACCTGCTGTAAGCAGGTGCAATGCAGGTATGCACAATGGAATTGTGCTCATCTGCACCACGTCTGAACTTAGCCTCAGGGAATATCTGATTGCTCCAGGTTTCCTCCTGCGCTATAGCGTTCATGCACTGCATACATAACTTATCCCGGTTTGTGGTCTCTGTTGGCATTCATATAATATGAGATGGATTGTGAATGCTGTGTGGTCTGCTGAACCACTAAATGATTATATGTCTCTAGAAAGCAATGGGCCCTCTAGCTGCTGTGCTTACGGCAGATTAGTCAGCTCTTCTCCAACTCAGCAACTTGACGCTGTGTGAAAACAAGTGTGTGTGTGTGTGTGGGGGGGGAAATAATCTTTGTGCTGGAAATGTTCTATATTCAGTTATACACGGTCTAGTATGCAATGTCTTTCTCATGTATAAGTAGGGGCATTGCCAGCAGATCGAGGGACGTGACCATTCCCCTCTATTCATTGATGAAGTCTCATGGAGTACTGTGTCCAGTTTTAGGCCCCATGCTACAAGAAGGATGTGGAAAAATTGGAAGGAGTCCAGTGGAGGGCAACAAAAATGATTGGGGCAGGGCTGGTTCCAGCATTTTTGCCACCCCAGGGGGCAGAGGGAGTGGAGGGAAAGTTGCCACAAGAAAGGAGTGGGGGGAGCCATGATCAGCGACACTTTGGCGGCAGCTCTACCACCGTCGCTTCATTCTTTGGTGGCAGTTTGGCCGCAGGTCCTTCCTTCTGAGAGGGACTGGGGGACCCGCCGCCGAAGAGCCACACATGCCACCCCTTTTCATTGGCCGCCCCAAGCACCTGCTTGCTGCCCTGGTGCCTGGAGCCGGCCCTGATTAGAGGGCTGGAGCACATGACTTATGAGGAGAGGCTGAGGGAACTGGGATTGTTTAGTTTGCAGAAGAGAAGAATGAAGGGGGATTTGATAGCTGCTTTCAACTACCTGAAAGGGGGTTCCAAAGAGGATGGATCTAGACTGTTCTCAGTGGTACCAGATGACAGAACAAGGAGTAATGGTCTCAAGTTGCAGTGGGGGAGGTTTAGGTTGGATATTAGGAAACACTATTTCACTAGGAGGGTGGTGAAGCCTGGAATGGGTTACCTGGGGAGGTGGTGGAATCTCCTTCCTTAGAGGTTTTTAAGGTCAGGCTTGACAAAGCCCTGGCTGGGATGATTTAGTTGGGGATTGGTCCTGCTTTGAGCAGGGGGTTGGACTAGATGACCTCCTGAGGTCCCTTCCAGCCCTGAGATTTGATGATTCTTCTTGAACAGAGCGCTTTTATAGACACATTTGATAATTGGATAGATATTCAACTACTACTCCATGGATGTAATAGAGTTGACCCAATACAATATGAGGGGCTCCTTTTGTATCCAGCGTCTCACCCAGATGCTGTTTGAAAGTGACATTATTTTGATTTCTTTAGCTTTCTCAAAGACTCTTCAAACTCAGTCCTAGATTTTGGGGTAAGAAACAATCATTTCCCTAAAGTACCCCTTGTTGGACTGAACTGGACAAGTATGAGCTAAAGAGAAGCCAGCTTCCTTAAGTTTCATTGAAACAACAATTGAGCAAATTTCACTCTAGTAGTGTTACAGCTCCATGGGTGCAATGTCCAATTAAGGTTTTATTTTTCTGTAATTATTTGTATTTTAATAAGAGCATAAACCTGAGCACAGAGTTGATATTTAGGGCCAGTTTGTGGTTCTCTGTTTGCAAGAGCATCAGAGAACATCCAAAAATAGGCATAAAAAATGCTTCTGCTTGTGCCCTCTCTGTGCACAGAGAGTTGTCTCTTGCTGTTGGCAATGTTCAGGGCTGCAAGGGGGGTGGCATAGGGCCAGGCTGGTGGGAGGGAGCTCTTTCAGCTGAGGCTGAGGACTAGCCAGCCCAGGCTTCAGGCAGATTAATGGACCCAGCTGGATTGCGGTAGGACTGCCTAATTGGCTGAAGGGAGCCAGCAGGCCTGCTTTTAAGCTCAGCAGCAGCCGGTTGCTGGTTGCTTAACACACGTGCCTGGAGTTGCAATCATTCCTGGGGCCTCCTATGCCCCGTCCTCATTCCTGCCTTACTCCTGTCCTGTTTGGGTCCATCCCGGCCCTACTTGCCCCTGACTCCACCTTGGACCCTCTGCTTGACTCCACTAGACATGACTGCTCATGCTCCTAGTTGTGCACCCACTTGCACCTGGTGGCTTGAGCTGAGAGAATTTAGGGCCTCTCTTTGTCTCACACAGCACCCTGTGGGCCTAGGAATCCTCATTTAGCATTCTCTCCCCTTTCCATATTACGACGTCATGTTAGAACAGAAAGTTTTAGGGACCTCCCATCCCTGAGATGTAGGGACCTCAATATCCAAAGGGGACTGTCCGGCACAGGGCAGAATGGAAATTCTGTGCTCTAAGCAAAACCATTGGAATTTTTGATTGTGCATGTTTTGGTCTGTGCCAGAAGTTTCCTCAGTAAAATTATTTACAGTAGTCAAGTTAGTTTTCACACCCTACAATGTGTTCCCCACATGCCAACTCCTGCCCCCTTGTTCAGTGGAGCAACCAAGTGGGCAACAGGCCACAAAATGAGCTGTAAGAGTGAGCTGATCAGCCGGTCTTGCCTTACTCTGCTGTATGTGGTTGCCTTCCAGCTAGTTGTCCACCTGAGACAGAATTACTGCACTTCTACCCTCAGCAGCAACTAGTGCTGCTGGCATACTAAATTTCAAAGCTTCACTGTGGCTATATTTTGCCATAAATAAGCCCACTGAAAGCCATGGAGAATTCTGTCATCTTATCCATGGCACATAGTGAGTAGTTATGAAAAAGGCATTCTAGCAACATCTGTATCCCATGGAAAATAATATTAGTAACTGATATTGCTCTTTGTCCCCCTCCAGTGGTCGAACCATGTACTGAAGTCTGCAAGTCTGCTACCACCTCCCAGTTGCTAGAGTTGTCCCGTTAGCTCAAATGGTGGCTTTTGCTTTCAGATCCAGAGAAATGGGGTTCAAGTCCATGGATGGATGCGGCTAGATGCATCATTGCAAATAACGAATGCTTAGCTCAACCAAGGCCTGTGAGCTCTCCCCTACTTTACCCTCTCCAGATTTTAAATGACAAACTCTGGGATTTTCACCTCTTCCTTGGAGAGACCATAGAAGGCATTCCAAGACACTTTGCTTAAGTATTCTGTTGCTCAGTTCATCTTTGTCATTTGTTATGCCGCTTCAGGCCACCAGACAGAAATTCCTTGCTCTCTCACTTGTGTTTGCATCCTCTGGATATTTGTAAGCTATTCTGGCCCGTCCCCACAGTTATTTAGTCATAACAGCATTATAATAAATGACATTTTAATGAACAGTAAGATTCATGGCTAGGGTGCATCTTTTTATAACTCCAATCTTCCAGAATGAAATTATTCCATGCAGGGCAGATTCAACATCTTGTTTAATTATACACAATCAAACTTTCTAGCTGCTGGGAGAGGCAGATTGTAACTAGCATTTAATGTCTGTTCTATCACTGGGAGATGTGAGCTTAGGAATTGTAGGATCTATTTTATTTTTGTATTTTATATTTGTACTGGTGGCCTCAAAGGTGATAAACCCCATCTCCAATAGCTGGAGAACAATGCTGTAACTCTAGGTATATCTTTGCTTGGAGCTAAGGAAGAAAGTGGATGTAACAGAAATTAATCCCCCACCCATGGCAATGAATGAGACCAATTCAATTTAGTTTAACACTGCCTTATCAGTATAAAGACTCAAGCAAGGCTGGAGGGAAAAGGAGATGGGGCCTACTTCTTATTACTTTGTCCCAGTGCTTGGGGCTGGGCCAGAGGTTATAGTTAAGCGATCGTTTGTATGACCTCAGAATAGGGAAAAAGCAGTGTCTAATTGGTTCCTGGTGTAATCAGAGCAGCCTTTGGACTGCTCTAACTTATGCTGTGTTTCCCTTGGCCCTGTGTGAGCAGAGCAAATTAGAGAATAGCCATAATGCTGTGCACTCAGAGCATGTTCCCAGCATTGCCCAGATCTATCCCCTATTCCAGAAGCTGGAAGCAAAGCCAGTACAGAGCTTAGCACTGGCCAGGAGGGTCCTCTGCGCAGAGAATATTCTCAAATGCCCCTTCCCGCTTTTTATGCTGCAAGCGTGACATCACAGGGCTTTACAATAAATTTGGTTCAGTGTTTCTGTGTTGGAGAAAGGAGTCAGGACTCCTGGCTCCCATTCTTGGCTGCAGCCTTGAGTAAACCTCGTAACCATTCATTGCTTCTACGTAAGCATCCGTAACATGTGCATCCTGATACTTGCCCTCATCCAAGGGCTATTTCTCAATTAAATATCATCTGAGCTCTTCAGGTGAAAGGTGCTTTAGAAAAATCAAAGCAGCAAAGGGGGGAAAAAAGAGGTGTGTGACTTTCAAATGTGCTTGTCCCATTTTCAGAAGGGATTTAGGAGCCTAAATCTCACTGAAAGTCAGTGGGATTACAGTTGCCAAGTAGGTGTGCTTGAAAATTTTTAGCCCCAGAGCTTTTTGCATGCAGCTGTTCAGCATGAAAACACTCCTGATGCTGTCAGATGTCTCTTTATTTGATGTCTTCCTTCAGCCTCAGACGCAACTAGAGGACACGTGGCACTCTACACACGTCCCTCGGTAAATGTTTGAAGTCAAGAGGCACCTGTCAGAATCGCTTATCTGCATTCCAGGTCCCTTGCACGGATGGCTCTGCTGAGGCTCGCCTGGCTGTAATTTCGACTGCTGACAGCACACCTGTACTGTTAAGGGCTCAGCAGGATTTTCAGCAGTCCAAGCTTTTGCGAGCCTCTGGGACTCCTAGGAACAGACCAGATGGGGGATAATGCAGGGTGGCAGCTGTACCTAGACATAATCCCTGTAAATTAGTCATGGCCCTGGCGTCAGATATGTGAGAGCTGCTGAGGAGCCATTCGTTTCACAGAGGGGCAACTGAGGAGAGCGTTCAGAACTTCTTGTTCTCAGAGGCCACCAGATATGCTCCTCTCATTCTTGAGGTTCAGTCAAATGGACTTCACACATCACTACGTCCTCACCCCCTGCGCAGCACTTCCAGTGTAGTTAAGTTTGATATCCAGTCGATTCAGGGTTTCTTGCTCTGTTACAGTCACCATTTCTGGTGAAGCAATGAGAGAGACACTCCTTCGAGCTGGATTTCATTGGCCTCAGCTGAAGCTTCTGTTCTACCAGCATATATTTCATTCCTGAATCAGGAGGGAACACTGGTTCTTATGTCTCCGTTCCTAAGCTTGTTTTGTGGTGGTGCTATTATACTGCTGCCATATCAGAATTCAGTGGTGGGGCAAACTGACTCCTGCATATATAGAGTATGATTCTGCAAAAACTCTTCCTCACCAAATGGCTGTTACTCCTGAGAAGGATGAAGTCAGGAGGGATACTCACATGAAGGAGGGTTTGCAAAGTTGGTCAAGAGTCATTTTGTAAAACTCTTTCATAGAATCTCAGGGTTGGAAGGGACCTCAGGAGTTCATCTAGTCCAACCCCCTGCTCAAAGCAGGGCCAGTCTCCAACTATTCCCCTCCCATCCCTAAATGGCCCCCTCAAGGATTGATCTCACAACCCTGGGTTTAGTGGGCCAGTGCTCAAACCACTGAGCTATCCCTCCTCCGCTTTCTGAATATTTTGGAATAAAGGCCATGATCCAGTAAAGCACTTACACGTGTGTAGTGCCCTTGGCAGAAATGGAGCCACTGTTAATGATAGTAAGCACTTTGGTTGGCTTACATTCTATTTTTTTTTAAATCATAGATACCAAGGCCAGAAAGGATCATTGTGATCATCTACTCTGACCTGCCCTATAAAAGAAGCCGTGGAACTTCCCCCCAATAATTCCTAGTGCAGATTTTCTAGACAAACATCCAATCTTGATTTTTAAAATTGTCAGTGATGGAGAATCCACTATGACTCTCAGTAAGTTGTTCCAGAGCTTAATTACCCTCATGGCTACAATTGTCCTTTCTCAAACTATAGACACAGGAAAGTGTTTCATTGAGATGGGGAAATTGCCTCCCGCAGGTGAGATAATAGAAGACAATGTAATAAAACTTTAATATTTTGCTTATAGGATTGCTGACAACCTATGACATCAAAAGCTCCATATAAACAAATGTTGTAATATGATTACCAAGCAGATAGCTCTGTTATGTTCAGCACTGGGAGCACACACTAGGAACATAAGAATGACCGTACAGAATCAGACCAAAGGTTCATCTAGCCCAGTATCTGTCTACTGATGGTGGCCAATGCCAGGTACCACAGAGGGAGTGAACCTAACAGGCAATGGTCAAGTGATCTCTCTCCTGCCATCCATCTCCATCCTCTGATGAACAGAGGCTAGGGACACCATTCTTTACCCAACCTGGCTAATAACCATTTACGGACTTAGCCACCATGAATTTATCCAGTTCCCTTTTAAACATTGTTATAGTCCCAGCCTTCACAACCTCCTCAGGTAAGGAGTTCTACAAGTTGACACTGCGCTGCGTGAAGAACAACTTCCTTTTAATTGTTTAAAACCTGCTGCCTATTAATGTCATTTGGTGACCCCTAGTTCTTGTATTATGGGAATAAGTAAATAACTTTTCCTTATCCAGTTTCTCAACATCACTCGTGATTTTATATACCTCTATCATATCCCCCCCTTAGTCTCCTCTTTTCCAGGCTGAAGAGTCCTAGCCTCTTTAATCTTTCCTCGTATGGGACCCTCTCCAAACCCCTAATCATTTTAGTTGCCCTTTTCTGAACCTTTTCTAGTGCTAGAATATCTTTTTTGATGTGAGGAGACCACATCTGTACACAGTATTTGAGATGTGAGCGTATCATGGATTTATATAAGGGCAATAATATATTCTCCGTCTTATTCTCTATCCCCTTTTTAATGATTCCTAACATCCTGTTTGCTTTTTTGACCGGCTCTGCACACTGTGTGGACATCTTCAGAGAACTATCCACGATGACTCCAAGATCTTTTTCCTGACTCATTGTAGCTAAATTTGCCCCCATCATATTGTATGTATAGTTGGGGTTATTTTTTCCAATGTGCATTACTTTACATTTATCCACATGAAATTTCATTTGCCATTTTGTTGCCCAATCACTTAGTTTTGTGAGATCTTTTTGAAGTTCTTCACAATCTGCTTTGGTCTTAACTATCTTGAGTAGTTTATCATCTGCAAACTTTGCCACCTCACTGTCTACCCCTTTCTCCAGATCATTTATGAATAAATTGAATAGGATTGGTCCTAGGATTGACCCTTGGAGAACACCACTAGTTACCCGTCTCCTTTCTGAGAATTTACCATTAATTCCTACCCTTTGTTCCCTGTCTTTTAACCAGTTCTCAATCCATGAAAGGGCCTTCCCTTTTATCCCATGACAGCTTAATTTATGTAAGAGTCTTTGGTGAGGGACCTTGTCAAAGGCTTTCTGGAAATCTAAGTACACTATGTCCACTGGATCCCCCTTGTCCACATGTTTGTTGACCTCTTCAAAGAACTCTAATAGATTAGTAAGACACAATTTCCCTTTACAGAAACCATGTTGATTATTGTTCAACAGTTTATGTTTTTCTGAAAGTCTCATAATCATGTCAAACGGAGGAAGTATTTCGATTTGTATAATTAGTAGAGCAGGATGGAAAATGGAAATTCTTTCCTATGTAAAAATTCACATTTTTAAAAATAAATGTCATCCCAGATCAGGGCAAAGTCACAAAAGGAGATTTTTTTTTTTGCATTCCAGGAGAACCAAAATGACATGTTTCGAGTTTCTCAGGCAGAAAGTGAAATTGACAAAAGCCTTCTAGGTGGGGAGCTGATGGGTTTTTCTTCTCCTACCCCCCAGACATAAAATTGAATTGTTGGGACAAAGTTGACATTTTTCCCTGGAAAACTTAGATATTTTTTTTCCCCCTCAAAAGGGCATTTTCCACTGGAAAATCATTCTGATAGAATTTGTACTGATTTGACTCTAATATCTGAATCAGTCTGTCAGAGAAGATGTGTCCAGGAGAGATTTTATTTCTGTGAGGTTCTCCACATTTTTTTCTGGGTGGGACAAGGAACATGTGGAAAAAAGCTAGGACTGCTTCCTATTGACAGCTTAGTGGCGAGATATGATGGTGATTGTCACTTCAGAAATGCCATAGGAATGGTGGGTAGATTTTTGGGTGTGTTACGATTTATATTGCTGTAGTGCTGATATGCTGCAGCTGAAAACAGGGCCCCGTTATGCGAAGTATGGTGCATACATATAGTAAAACAGTCCCTGCTTGGAAAAGATAACAATTTTAAATAGACCAGACTAACAAAGGTACTGAGAGGTGAAGTGACTTGTTCAAGGTCACAAAGCAGGTCCGTGGCAGAGGTGGGAATACAACCCAGGTCTGCTGAGCTGTTGTTTCCTTCCCAGTGGTAAGCTAAGCAGGATCAGTGGAGAGCTGGATAAAGCTCTGAGGAGCTCTCAAATACTTGAAGGCAGCCGAAACAGTGAGGCAGAGGTGGGCTGTTTGGAATAGATCTAAAAATGGAAAAGAACCTGGGATGTTTACAGCAGCAATTTCATTGCTTGGAAACCTGGACTTTTAATATATCCAAGCCTTTTGTAATATATGCAGTTGCATCTCCAAGGAATTAGAGTAGCAAGAATTATTTGGATTGCCTATGTAAATTTGTATTACCATTTGGAAACTGAATTGCTTTTTGTCTGTAGTTTTTGAATAAAATCCTGGATTGGAGCAGCACAGGAAAAAGTCTCAAGCTATCTAAGGGGCAAGCTCTTATTTGAAAAAGGAGCCTCCTTGTAGTGATTAAATCCATTTGTCATCTCACTGCTGAGTGGACCCAACAGCTGTGCCACATAGTGCCAAGTTGCACAACCTAATATGGGGGGGGGGGGAGTTTTTGCTTGTGAAGCCAAACACGTAATATGTTGGCAGAAACCCTTTCCCCTCCACTACTTTGAGTTAGTGGGAGTTGATGCTGTTTGCATTGTTATTGGGTTGCCTGATGCCAAGCCCAGTGAAATCAATGGAAATCTCTCTGCTGACTTGGATGGACTTTGGATCAGAACCTTGGCTGGCCGACTGCGTTAGCAGAACCTGTGAGCATGATTTCCCTACTCTCTCAGATTAAAGCAGAAGCACTCAGAATTCGCAGCACCACGGGCCAAGTTGGAAGCATGCTAAGAACACCTAGATTGCACTTAAATTGCATATAAACCTGCGTAACTAATCCCGAATAGACTCATGAGACCTGAGTGTAGGCATATCTTCATTGACGGAGGAAGAAGAGTTTTTGGGAGAGGGTGGGGAGGTGGCTGTACAAAGCTATGTGATTTTAGCTTTAGCCTCACCTTGTATTTTCCTCCTTTCTGTTTCTTTCATTTTATAAAAATGTCTCTCTCCAGAACTCTGTTGATTTGTATTTACACTCTTAGTGTTGCTGATCCTCATGATTTTATCGCAGGTCTCATGAGATGTGGGATAAACTCACGGACGTTAGTTAACCAGAAGTAGAAAAACAACAACACTGTGATGACAAGGCTTATGTGTAGCTCAAGTGTTGTTTCCTAGTGCAGCTGCTCTCATTCATGCTAGTGTAGCTCAAGGGGACTTAACTCAAGTATAGATCATTCGCAGTAGCTCTCTAGTGAAGACATACTCTAACTGACCATTCGTACCATTGGTTTATTTTGTTTGATGCCACTAGCGGACCTCATCCTCCTTCTGAGGAAGGCTAATGGCACAGGATGAAGTAAGCTGCACATCTTGGCATTGTCAGAAGCACAATCACCAGCACTATGTATCCAGCATAACTTATTAAAGGGCATTAATCTGCTGAATTTTCATTTAGTTCCTGTTCTTTGTTACTTTAGATGCAGAGGATGGGGGAGGCGGGAGAGAGGAGCAGAGAGCTACCCTGATCCTTCTCTTTTGGGAGATAGAAGAGTGAAGCATTCTGTTTCATTGTTGAAATGATATATCTTCCTGACAAATTGAGGGGGAACAATGCTTTGGACAAACAGGGCGATTCTAGACATGAAGAATAGGATAGTTAAAAACCCAGCCAGTTAGTTAGATTAAAAAAAGACCCCACTGATTATTCACCCATATACTGATGAAAAAATGAAGCCAGTTGGTACCAGATCAAGACTGTTCAGGAAAGACTGTTCTCTCAGGAAGTGCTCCCTAGAGGATGGAGTTTAGAATTGGGACTTGGCTATTTCCAGCTATGCCACTGGCCTCCTGGGTGAACTTGAGCCAGTCACGTCACCTCCCCGTGCCTCAGTTTCCCCATATGTAAAATTGGAATGATGCTGCTGATCTTCTTGGTAAAGTTATTGGAAACCTACTCATGAAAAGTGCTATATAAAAAGCTAGCTACTACTAATATTTGTTATGAAAATGTCCTATCGAATTTAAAAGGGATGAATCCAATGGAAGAAATATAATGAGACTATAGAAATTACTTTAAGAACAGTAAATTACATAGGAATATAACTGAAACATCTTATAGAATTTAACAGGGAAATATATTCTGGCTATAGAATTCTTTGTGTTGGTTTTATAATGAAATTAAAAGGTTACCATTCTCTGTGGGCTTTTTCCATTGGGAGAAATAATGCCACTTATGGTTTCTGTGATGGGGACACCTCTCCAATGGGAGCTAGACTGAGACCCACCAATCTCATTTCATGTAGCAGCTTTCAAATAGTAATGACTTTTGTTCACTCCAAGAGATGGGATTGTGAATCATAGAAAAATCATAGAAGATTAGGGTTGGAAGAGACCTCAGGAGGTCATCTAGTCCCGCCCCCTGCTCAAAACAGGGCCAACTTCATCTACATCAAGCCGGGCCTTAAAAACTTCTAAGGATGGAGATTCTACCACCATCCTAGGTAATCCATTCCAGTGCTTCACCACCCTCTTATGAAATAATTTTCCCTAATATCCAACCTAGACCTTCTCCATTGCAACTTCAGACCATTGGTCCTTGTTCTGTCATCTGCCATCATTGACAATAGCTGAGCTCCATCCTCTTTGGCACCCCCCTTCAGGTAGTTGAAGGCTCCTATCAAATCCCCCCCCTTCTCTTCTGCAGGCTAAATAACCCCAGTTCCCTCAGCCTCTCCTAGTAAGTCATGTGCCCCAGACCTCTAATCATTTTCATTGCCCTCTGTTGTACTCTCTCCAATTTGTCCATGTCCTTTCTGTAACAGGGGGCCCCAAACTGGACACACTACTCCTGGTGTGGCCTGACCAGTGCCAAATAGAGGGGAATAATCACTTCCCTCAATCTGCTGATAATGCTCCTACTATGGAGTTTCGGACCTCGAATTGAATCAGAGTTCAAACCCCATCAAAGAAGCCTCAGGAGTCTGAACTCACATTTTGTGGTGAGCAAAGGATGACATCATTTTCAAGTGCTTTCTTCTACAACATGTGAACTTCACAATATACTGTATATTGATCTGTGGGCTCAAACAGGGTATTTTTACATGCAAACCGCCATCACAATTGACAGTCCCAGCAAGGAGACCCAAGGTTAGGTTCTCACTGACCTGAATGAGTGTACCTGTGGACTTATACCAGTACATGTGTGATCAGACTCCTAGTCTAAGGAATCAATGGCCCAGGAAGACTTTCACCCATGGAGATGGTCTCTCCAGGGCAGGCTTGAGGGGCATGGTGTATACTCACTTGCACTATATCTGTCCTTTGGATCTAGGACACAAGTCTCCTGGGGCTGATGATCCCTTGGCTCTTTTTGTCAGCACTGATTTGCTCAGACATTTTAATTCTGTCAAATGAAAACTAGAAATACAAAGGACCAAACCCTCAGTTGGTGCAAACTGCACCAGTGCAATGAAGCTTTTGCGTTCCATTGCAAGGGGGCTTGATGTCAGTTCTCCGTGAGAGAGTATGCACAGAACAGATCCTTGATAGCAGGAATCGGTGAAATGGGGTCGGAGCTGAAATTCACATTTAAACCAACTTTTGCATCCTGAATCCGAAGAACATGCTGAGCTACATCAGTGATTTTTTTTTTATCCAGCAAGTACAACCTGCTTCACAAAATGTTATCAACAAAACAAGTACACAGAAAATTAACCTCTAAATATCACATATTGAACATGACAAAAGCCTTGAGATACTGTCTGCAGCACATGTGCTCTTCTCATCTGAGATGGCATTTTCGCTTGCCTTGATTATCTGCTGGAGCCTTTTAAAAGGAAGCTAAGGTTGGCAATAAAATACGACCAAGCTCCTTGGCACAAGCAAGTCCAGATCCTCGTGGGCAGGCTCTGATGGGCTCTCAGCATGCTGGTTATAAATGCCACCTCCCTGGCCTACATGGACCCACCAAGAAGAATCGCTGTCCCTTAGGGGCAATTTGGCACAATTCATGGTGAGCTGGCAGCAAGGGAGAAGGTAGGCACAGTAGGGGAGTGAGAGCTAAAGAGAAGACTAGAGATACGGGAAGGAAAGACGAGGAAAAGGAAGGGGTTGGCGATGTAAGAGGGGAGGAGAAGAGGGGGAAAGGGTGGGGCAGAAAGGTGAATGGAGAATAGAAGGGAAAGACTTCTGTGGAAGAAAGGGGGGGAAGGAAGCAAGGAGAAAGACAAAGGATGAGAAAACAGGTTAAGGGGAAATGGAAAACAGAAGACAACAGGAAAAGGAAGCAATTCCCTTCATGGGTCATCAGTGGAATTTGAATCCTGAATCTTCCCCACTATGGCACAGTCCTCCACCCCCTGTGCTAAATGAGTACTGTAGTTTAATAATCCTGCAGCAGGAGCAGCTTGTTATCTTTGAACAACCATCAAGTGCTACCACATGCTCTGCTGGAGTGTCGGAGGCAGAGAAGAAAGGGAGGAGGCAACAGAAGAATGACACTGCCTCTTGTTCTCCTGTTCCCTCTCCCACCTTCTCCATTTTTCGTGTGTGTGTGTGTTCCGGGGGGAGATCTAGTCATTATAAATCAATCATATTTTCTTCCACGGAGACACTTCCCCCACCAATCACTCAAAGAACTAAAAAGGAACCCCATGTGCCCTGTAAACACTAGTTTAATGCTGCAGCTGTAACACCTTCAGTGCAGTGAGGGTGTATGAAAAACAAACTAACAGAAGATGCTTAGAGGAGGCTCAAGATGTGTGTGTCTAGGCTGTGACACTTCCCACTTCTTCCAGTACATCCCTCAGCCTGCGCCGCTTCCCGCAGCTCCCATTGGCCTGGAGCGGCGAAGCGCAGCCAGTAGGCGCTGCGATCGGCTGAACCTGCAGACGCAGCAGGTAAACAAACCAGCCTGGCCCGCCAGGGGCTTTCCCTGCACAAGGGGCGGCCTGACTTTGAGAACCACTGCTCTAGACACTGATTCAGCAAGTTACTTGAGCACCTGCCCAGCTTAAACATCTGAGTAATCCCCTCATTGGTGATGACCCACATGCAGCAAACAAAGGCGTAAACTGGTGGATTGTTTCACCAGCCAGGACAGCAAAAGAAAGCTCCAAGCATCATTCCTTTTAAAGCCCTTTGCTCAGGCCTCGTTCTGTTATCTGTAGTCACCAAACAGAATAATGATTCCCACAGGCCAGGTGTGTGCTCTCACATGCTCACTGTCTCTCTCTGCACCAGCCAGCTGGGATGCTTCTTAGTTCTGCTTTGCCTGCCTCTTATATACCTTCCGCTTCGCCCCAGGGACAGTTTAACCCTTTTCATTGTCACAATAAGAATGCAAGAATTATCATACTGGGTCAGACCAGTGGTCGGTCTGTCTACTCCACTGTGCTGTCTCCAGTAAGGTCTTATATTAGGTCGACTAACAGCCACGGCAGTGATTTCTGCGATGGCGCATGTCCACACTACTTCATTGGATCGGTGGTGCGCGTCCTCACTAGCAGTGCTTCCACCACCCTAAAAGGGGCAATGTGGGGAACTATGAGACACCCCCACTGGCAGCTCCCTACTGGGAGCCCAGCTGGCCCACCAATTCCCAGGCTGTCAGTGGGCTGCCGCTCCCCTCTACTCCCTGTTCCCTGCCGGGAGTGGGGGGAAGCCACTCAGGGCTTCTCACCTCCCTGCTCTCTGCCAGAAGTGTGGAGGGGAAGCTGCCTGGGGCTTCTCTGCCCCCCACTGCCTGCTCCTAGCCTTGTCAATTTCACAGTCCAGTCTCACTCTGGCTCCCAGCCTGGAGAGGAGTCCAGCCACCCAACTCTCCAGAAGGGGGGGAGAGCTGTGAAATTGACAAGATGGCCAACAGCCAATGTAAGGAATGCAGGGTCTACACAGACACTGTCGCCCTAACTACACCGACATAAGCCTTACTCCTCTCACGGAGGTGAGGTTATGATGTCATTGTAGCAGGGCATTTACATTGACGGGAGTAGACACTGACATAGTTAGGTCGATATAAGAAGCCTTCCAATGACATGTGTTTTGTAGGCCAGGCCTACGAGCCCATGTTTGTGCCAATTACATGATGGAGGGATCACAGTGCAGTGTGTGTGTGTGTGTGTTCAATGGCTCCAAGATTTCACTCCTTGTAGTTCCTCATCTAAGAGCCTGATCCAAAGCCCATTGAAGTTAATGGAAAGAAATCCCTGTCTCCAGTAAGGTCCTGGACAGTATAATCAATATAAGCCTTCCTGGGTGAGGACGTGAACCCATGAACTCCAAATGAAAATTGGATGAGGCCATAATTAAGGTAAGGGTTTCTCAATCAGAGTTTAGCTTTTGACACACTGACGCCAGTTTCCTACCCTCTCTCATTAGCCAAGATCATATTTGATGAGGTAGCATTGTGTTGCTTTCTGTAAATTATCCTTGCCAAACATGTGTTCAGTTCCTTTTTTGCTGTGAGGTCTCAGTTATCTTTAGTTACAGCCAGATCTCCATCTTTAATTAAATATAGGTGATAGCACTTCCTTAATAATTATTCCCCTAAGAAATTACTTTAGAGACATTAATATATTTCACGAAAAACAGTCCTAGAGGATTTGGGCTGATATGCAGCAATACTGATGGTGGCAAAGGGAGAAATTTAATTTTGTGATTTTAATATAAAAACATTTTAGATTTTTTTTAAGTATTAAATTTACTACACATTCAGCTACTGCATGATTAAATAGGATTATTCAAATGAAATATTGATGGAGTGTAAAGGAACTTCACAAATCCTGCTACACAAAGGACTTGAATTATGGTCATAGATAGAGGTCCCAAACGAAATTGAGGCTCCATTTTGCTAAGCGCTGTACAGCCCAGACCCAGTCTCTGCCCCAGTGATGTTGCATTCTAAACAGGCAAAGACCGTATTGTCATCTCTCCATTTTTCAGATGGGACGACTGAGGCACAAGGCAATTAAATGACTTGGCCAAAGTCAGAAAAAGAACTCTGGGGCAGAGCTGGGAAATGAACCAAAATCTCCAAAGTCCCTGACTTAACAAGACCAGACTTCTTCTTCTCCATGGACCTCTGTGTTCTCATCTTTTGACTATCTCCTCTGAAAAAGTCTGCATACATTGCATCCTGCTTTAATTAGTCACTTCTCAATGGGGGCTTGTTTTCTTTTTGACATCAAGTCTGATCAGTTACTGGCCCTCCCCAGACTTAGGATGATAATGCTACTTGGCAGTTATGTAATCATTTCAATCTTCAAAGTATATTGTTAACAGTAACTAATTTAATCCTCACAACACCCTTTTCAGTATGTTTACCCTATTAAAAAGATAGAGAAACTGAGATAGACATTCAGGGATTTCAGTAACTCCGACCTGGTCTACACCACACAGTTAGATAGATGTAAGCTGCCTTGCATTGACCTAACTATGGAAGTGTCTACATTTAAATTTTGCTACTGCCAATGGAACTGCTCTACTACGCTGACTTACTAACCCCACCTCCAAGAGCAGTGTAGAGTCCGCTTTAGTGTAGTGAGGCCAATGTAGTGTCAGTGTAGACACTACGTTGCTTTTGTTGACTGTTAGTGGCTTTCAGGAGCCTTCCCACAATGTGCAACACTGACAGTACAATCAATACAAGCATTCCTGGGTGAGGACGTGAACCACTGGCACGAAGAGCAAAGTGTAGACCCACACAATTTAATTACTGGGGTGGCTGTAAGCCAACACAAGTTAGGTTTGGCTTAATTTTATAGTGTAGACATGGCCTCAGTCAGAGGCTATGGATCTAACACAGTAGTGGGTAGGTGATGTTCTGTGGCCTGCAATGTGTAGGAGGTTAGCTTCGATCTTGGTGGTCCCTTTCTGCCTTAAAGGGTTTGAGTTGGAGTCTCAGGGCAGAGCTACGCTAAAACGCTGCACCACTGTGGCACTTCAGTGAAGATGCTACTTTGCTGACAGAAGAGCTTCTCCCATCAGCACAGTTAACCTGCCTCTGCAAGAGGTGGTAGCTACGTTGAGGGGAAAAGCCCTCCTGTCAGCTTAGTGCTGTCTATACCAGGGTTAGGTTGGTGTAACTGCGTCGCTCATGGGTGTGGATTTTTCACGCTCCTGAGCAATGTAATTATACCAATGTACATTTGTAGTGTAGACTGGCCTAAATGAAGGTCAAAACATCCAATTCTGGGTGCCTAAAGACTGGCACCTCAATGCGTAGTTAGGAACCAAAATAAAAGTAAGCTGTTTTCAGAGGTGCTGAGCACTTCTTGACTTTGATGGGAATTAGGCTCCTAAATAAGAAGCCTAACTTCAGGCTTCCACATTTAAGAATATTGACCTCAGTGGCTCGTCCAAGGCCATGAAGAAAGTTAGGCTGAGATCTAATATAGAGATACACCTATCTCCTAGAACTGGAAGGGACCTTGAAAGGTCATTGAATCCAGTCCCCTGCCTTCACAGCTGGACCAACTACTGTCCCTGACAGATTTTTGCCCCAGATCCCTAAATGGCCCCCTCAAGGATTGAACTCACCTGGGTTTAGCAGGCCAATGCTCAAACCACTGAGCTATCCCTCCCCAATCTGGAATTTGAATTTTGAGAGCCTATGTCCCAATCACATGCTAAGTCCACAGTCCATGTGTGTCTGACTGAGCCCAAGTTTGTCTATCTTCACGGCATGTTTGCAAGGCTTATTCATTCATTCAACTGCTATTCTCCATTTTGGCAGGTCCTGTTGGTTTTGAGCAAGATTCCCCTGAAATGGGGAATAGTGGTACAACCAGTAATCTCTCTCCAAGAGCTGGAAACCTTTTGAAGTGTGACTGCTGCATGTAAATACCTAGTAACTGAGCTGAGATCCTAAACCACTTACATTTTTTTTAAATGCTTTCCAATTTATTATTAATACCAATATACTAAATGAAAATGTCAATTAACAAATTACATTTACTGCATATGAGTGATAAATTTACTACCTATATCCATAGGTGCCTAAGTGCTTGACAGACTGTATATGCATGGGTCTCTTTAACAATCACTGGGTTGGATTATTGAAATGATTTTACCACAGCAGTTATACATATGTAATAATCATGCAAACATCCAAGCTCCCTCATTAACCTCAATAGAACTTGAATGTAATCAGCACCTCCGGGAAGGGCATTTGCTTATTACTTAACCAGAAGGACAGCCATCACTTCCTGCAGCCACCAGCTGTTCTGGGAGGTCTCCCATCCAGCAACTGGTGTTCTCTATTCCCTGTTTAGTTTCGCAAGGCTGAGCGATTCAGTAGATGAAGTTGCTCGGCTGCAGACTGGCAACAGACTGGGGTTCTCGTCAGTGTAGCAGAACTCTGTCATGTAACAGCAAACATTTGGCATATTTGAAATATATGTCACCACTGGTCCTGAATAAGTAGCGCTGTTCATTTTTAATTATAAATCTGTGCCTGAGCTGACCTGTGTACCGAATAGAAAAGACTTGCCGTTTAGAAACGGAGGCTGTCACGGAGCTTGTCAAAGTGTCAAATACTTAGAAAAGCATAGCTCGGCTGCATAAATACCTCTTTTCCTCAGTTTTAGATATGCCCGCTCAATAAAAGCGAACAGCGGGTAATCTGAAATGTGATGCTAATCTTAGTGTTTTAAGGGAACTTGGTTGCAAAACCAGAAGTTTTAAGGACTATCCGCAGCAAACAGTGTGAACATCTTGAAGCAATACACTTTTTTTTTTTAATGGCTGGAGTTTTCTCTATGAATCAAAATGACATTTTATTGTAAATAGTTTTCCCTCCTGAATTACCAACCCCACTTCCAGAGGTTACCAAGTCTTTCTTTGAGGTCTTCCCTACAAATTTTGACTAAACTTGAACCTGCTTAGCTTCTGTGAGAGTATAGTAGGAGAGCTGTCTTAGAAGTGCAAAACCCTGTCTCTTTCACTAACAGAAATGGATTCAGTAAAAGATATTGCCTCACCCACCTTGTCTCTAAAGTAGATACAGTCTCTTTCCAGAGTATTTTTGCAGACATAAGGAGCAGTACAGAATGACTATACATTCCTATCCTTGGGCTTATTCCTCCTTTATGCCCAGTCATATGTCTGTGTACAATGTCCCACCATCTAGTCAGTGGTTGACCTCTAGGTCCGACTGGTCTTGAGTATGTTTGCAGTATTTCCTTTGGCATCCTATCATCTGTTTTTCTTTTGCAGTGTCCCCTAGGAAAATGGAACATCAACGACAGCAGTTAGTCTGTTGCAAGTGGTTTTCACACAGCCATGTGCTTGCTTTTGTTTATTTTTAAAATATGTTGCATTTAGACACAGTGAATTTTAAAATGACGGGCAAACTGCGAAGAATTATCCATGAGTATACGTTCAGACTTTTTCAAATGAGTTTCACTTTAAATGGGTTCATTCCCTATTTGTGTCTGCAAATATTGTAGCCAATGAGTTTTGGGGCTGGAATGGTCCCAGTAAGATGACAAAATATTCACAAACTGAATTTTGCAGTTCCAGTCCAGACAATATTTATATGCACTGAGCTGATGGGACTACTCACATACGTAAAGTTACTCCCGATTAGAGCTGATCAAAAAATGACACTTTTTAGGAAATGGAACTTGTCATGAAGAATTGTCAACACCTTCAAAATTTTCCTCTTTTTTGCATCGTTGTAATAATTTTTTAATTAATCAAAATTTTGTTTTTAAATCATTCTTCCCAGAAAAAATGTTTTACTGGTTTCTTTATTGATAAATGGAAAATGCTCAATGATTTTTTGAAGACTATGTATGTAGTAATTTCAATTTAGAAAATATTGATAGAAATGTCCTGGAAATTTTCAGAAAGTAAGTCCATTTTGAACCCTGTGATGTGGAAACAGCTGAGAAATTTCAAATTTTCCTGCAAACCCCCTTCCCCTCCATTTTGTAAGCATCTCCAGTCAGGAGCAGAAGTGTTTGCTGAATCAAATCTCAATTTTGTAGTCATGAATATTCAGACTAGAAACCTGATTCTAAGAACTTATCCACCCAAGTTTTATACCACTACATTTTGTTAATGAGCAGATGAGTTTCCTTAAATGTGTCATGGCTGTTCAGGATTATTTAGTAGTTAGTTCTTGGTCTGTAAATTGTTGGGGATGTGAATCATTCTGCATATTCAGAATTTAAAGTCTTTTCATTGTAGTTATAGTAGTAAAAAAGTGGTGACATAAGGTATGTCTACACTACCCGCTGGATCCAGCGGGGATCAATTTATTGCATCTAGTCTAGATGCAATAAATCGACCCCCCACTCCCCTCCCGTCGACTCCTGTACTCCAGCTCAGTGAGAGGCACAGGCAGACTCGATGGGGGAGCGGCAGCAGTTGGCTTACCACGGTGTCTAAGTCAATCTAAGTATGTCGACTTCAGTTACGTTATTCATGTAGCTGAAGTTGCGTAACTTAGATCGATTCTCTCCCCCACCCCTTGCCCCAGTGTAGACCAGGGCATAACTTATTTTCATCAATGTACAGGGATCAGCTATAGTGGCATTGTGGCAGAGTTCTGACCTTGCTCCTGTGGGTCCTGCGTGTCTAGGCGGTTTATGCTAGCCTCAGTGGCTCACTGTGACCCTCCATGTAGCCCTTCTCTCTCTAGGGCCAGGGTTACAGTCTACTGAGCCCTTTTCATCATAGACCTGCAAGGAGGTTGGTGAGAGAACTCCCACAGTCTCTGTTCAGCCTCCTGTCCTGACAGGGGCCAGACTTCCCCTCCCAGGAGATGTTCTTGTAGTGGTGGGTTGGGGGGAACCTGGGCCTGCCCTCTACTCCAGGTTCCAGCCCAGTGATCCTAATGGTAGCAGTTGTTGGCAGCCAACCTTTCACTGCCAGAGTTGCTACATTTCCCTGGGTCACTTCCCCACAGCTCTCCTGCTTCTCCCTTCTTCACCCTTACCTTAGGGCTCCTTTAACAGTGGTCTGAGCGTGTCTTCAGTAACCAGTCCTTCAGCCGCACTTCCTCATCCCTGGCTCCTCTCTGTCTGACTGAACTGAGCCCTTTTTATATTATCAGCAGGGCCTTAATTAGAGTCAGGCGGTCACATTAACTGAATGGCCTCACCTGACTCTTTGCAGGTTAATTAGAGTCAGGTGTTCTCATTAGCCTGGAGCAGCCCCTGCTCTGTTCAGTCAGGGAACAGAAAACTGTTAACCCAGTGGCCAGTATATCTGCCTTCTGCTATTCTGCTGTACCCAGCTGGCCTGGGTCTATCACAGGCATACATACCTTTATACAGGTATAACTACATACGCACTTCGGAGTTGTATACTTTAACTGTATTGACTTCTAAATCAGTACAGTTACAGCAGTATATAAATTGTGCATAGACCAGGCAAAAAAGAGTTATGCTTATCCAAACTCTTAGAGACTGTGCATGTGATATATCTGCCCAATCAAAAGAATCTGAATATTCTGAATGAATCACATGCTAACAAGTTATAGACCAGAACCATTCACTAATATTGAATAATTCTGAAGAACAGTTATACATGAGAACTGTAATCTGCGCATGGCCGAAGTGTGTACAGAACAGTGGGTGAAAGACATTCAGTGAGTTTGTTACAAATGATTTATCGAAAACGTGTTAACACCAGTGGGTATTGTGGACTCAGTCCCACAAGGTGCTTACTACTCCAGCACTGTGCGAGGCATTTCTCTCCAGAGCTCATGTGCATTAGCACTATACAGGAGTGCTTGACAGCTGCAGGAGAGAACCGTTCATGAGCAGCATTGTGCCTTTGGCCCAAAATGCCAGATGTAACTTACTGTGAATATTCCAACACACTCCACTTTAATAACAAATGAAGTTCATCACTGGTGAAGTCATATGCTACATCCACAGGATGTATTTGCTTTTTTTAATTGCAAAAAAAAAAATCTTCTATACAAATTCTACTTTAATATTAGATGTTTAAGAAAGAACCCATTGGGCCATCTTGTGATTCTCACTCCCAACCTCTTAATGTAACCTTTGTCCTCAAAACCGATTGGATTACCCACTGAATCATACAGGTTCATCCTCATGGCTTGTCTGTCCTTCTGCAGCATTCCCTTTTAATCTTTCCTTCACCTGTGATGAGATTAATTGTTTCTAATACACGTGATGATCAGTGGCCTCCCCTCCCCTCCCCCACCAGCATTCAAATAAACTATTACGCCGAAACCAGTCCTCTTTTCATTGCACTTGTCAATGCTTTTTCTCTCACTTGAACTACCGCTGGCTTCCATGCCAACCTCCCTCTGACCATGGCTAATACCATTAAGCAATGTACAAAGTACACCGAGTAATTACTTTTGTTAGGAGGCTCTCTTGAATGCATGGAAAATGTTTTGAAAAATGGAGCTTTGTGCTGGGAAATTGTAGCTGTCTTCTTTCATGGTGTCATTGAAAACAGAAACCCATCTTTGTCATTTGCAGCTGAAAGGGCTTCTTTATAATTTGCTAATGGGATTTGTTTTCAACCTCGTTTTAGCAGAGACTTCTACAAAGCCACTGCTCCAAACCCAGAGCTCCCCTCCAAAGCCCTGTTTGGTGATGTGACAGTAAGCTGACAGGCAGAGAGGAAACAAAAGTTTTATCTGCTAGGTTAGAGATGACTTGGACTGTGGGAGAAGTATTTCATTGCATACAGTGAGTATAAAAAGCCTGAACTCTAATCAATAACAATCTGAAGCGTTTGCGTCCGTCCTCTGGGACCAACAGATGTGAAAGTTGCTGTAAGTTAAAATACCTGTAGTTACATTATTCTTTCTGCAACACAGAGCCACAGCTTTTGCATTGGAAATCTACATTAAGGGTAGGGCGGCAGGTTTGTTATGATGGGGGGAGTGGAAATTAGATGGGTATCAAGAAGAGGCTGGATAGCTGTCTGCCTTGGACGGTTTAAACATACCAAATCCTGCACAACAAATCAAGGGTTAGTGTAGCATGACGCTTGTGGTCCCTATAATTCTGTGATTTTCCTGTTTCTGTGACCTTTTTTCTGTGCTCATGACTCTCCCCGCAGTGACAGCTCCTGTCCCACAGGGCGGGGCCCAGCTCCCTGCTCTGATCTTTGCAACCTTCTGGAGCGGGTTGCAGCATTGTTCAGGTTTGACCCATCTGATCCTTTTTGTCATGATGGGGTGGGGTGGGCAGAGGGTAGGGAGGGGCAAACCTGAGCAATGCTGTGACCCTGCATGCCAGCTCACAATGCCCAGAGCAGAGTGCTGGACAGAGCCGCCACTGCGGGATGATTGCAGGGCGGGCTGGTTTTCCAGACCCACTCACTCACCAGGACAGAAGGAGGATGCTGCTGCCTGTTTTCTGTCTGGCAAAAAGAACTATGGCCCATATTTTTGAAAATAACTCATGATTTCGGGCACACAACTCAAGTTACTCCAGTGGAATCAAGAAGTACCAGAAACTTCCCAAGCCATCCAACCCAATTCTTCAGATCACTAAGGTTCAGATGTGCAATTAGGCTGTGAATTTTTCAAATGTCCTAAGTGAGTTAGGTTTAAATGGGATTTGGGCATCTAACTCCCTTCAGTTTGTTTTGAAACTCCCAGCCAAAAACTTTTAGGCACAAAGTACCCCGAGTAATTGCTTGAAATCCAATGTAAGTTAGGAGCCTAAATACCTTTCAGGATCTGAGTCTTAGTGATCTAAACCTCTTGAGCTCATCCCATCCCTATTCGTGTGCCCCTGTTTTGGAGTGAAAGATAAGTCTGTGCTCCCCAAGCTGTATTGTATGAATGTACATTTGTAGGTTCTTTTAGGAGCATCTGTGAATGACTTTCCCTGCTGCCATTTTGGAAGAGGCATGAAAAAAGATGAAGGGAACTCTAAATAAGAAGGGTGCTTTAGATGAGTTTTCAAAAATGTTCCTGTGACGGTGCTGCCCGTGGGAGCCAGCTGAGGTCACTCAATCAGGGTGAACTGCAAACAAAAGGGGGAGACAAACCCCAAACACTGGTGGTTATTTCAATACTTAGATTTACCAAGCCAGCACAAAAACAGCTTCTGTAGTACCTCACTGGTTACTTAGAAGTTTAAACAGTGCAGTTCCCTTAAAGTGCCTGGCCTCAGGCCTCCATCCAGACACACTTATCAGATATGATGATGATTCCTGAAAATCTTACTTCATCATATAAAAGAAAAGGTTCTTCCAATCCCAAAGGATCAGCCACATTCCCAGGTCCAATTACAACTTAGATTTTACCCACAATACACGCTACAGCCAATTCTTATTAACTAAGCTAAAATTTATTAGAAAAGAAAAGAGAGAGTGTTGGTTAAAAAATCAATACACATACAGACTTGAATTCAGTTCTTGAGGTTTAGATACATAGTAGAGGTGAGCTTGTAGTTGCCAAAAGTCCTTTTAGAAATAGTCCATAGGTTATAATTCAATATCCATATTCAGGGTGACTCCAGTCAGTGACTGGGGATCTCAATCCTTGTGGCTTAAGGTTTCCCCTTCTTGAAACCCAAAGAAGATCTGAGATGAACAAGATTGTGTCCCAGGCTTCTTATACATTTTCAGCAGCCTTTCGGCCTGAGAAAACAATAGGCTTGACTCCTTCTCCCAAACATCCTGGCCATTAGCACAGAGTAATTTATCCATTAAACGATTCAGATACAGGTTACCACAACCTTCAAAGAGACACATAGACAATAATACTATTTTACTCAAGTATCGTCTTAAGTGCTAATATTCCTTTTTTGATCTTTGAATTAAAACTATAGCAATAGACAAGACTTGTTTGCTTACATCACAAGACCTGAGTAAACACCTTCCCTTCTACTTCTAACAATGCAGACTTGCATTTCAAAGCTCTATTCATTTACATATCTTGCTAACCAGTTCTTAAGGTTCACCTGTGGGTCAGGTCAGTCGGTGAGGTGAATTAATTAACTCTTTCTGGCCCTGTCACCTTTCAATGAGATATTATATTATACTGATAACATCACAGCTCCCACCTTCTTCTTTTTCTGGATACTTTAAACCTTTGCTATCTCTTGCAGCCAGGTTGGCAGAGAGCTCCTATGAAATGCCCTACACTTGTAGAATACTATTATTTCCTTGAACGTAGTTCAGGAGTTCATTTTCTCAAGCTAGTGGAGGAAAAGAAGGGCCAGAAAGGTTAGTTAGAAATAAACACCGCTATCTTTCTGTGTGTGCATAAGGATGGGCTTCCAGAACGGCGTTCATGACTTGGGCTTTCATTTTCACCTCATCTTGATCTTTTGCTCAGCTCTAGGCGGCAATTTTTGTTGTCTTCCTCCTCCTGCCCCTGACACTTAGTTCACACCATGTTTTAAAGGGGCTGCGAAGGAGCAGAAGAGAGGTCCGAGGTCAAGGCTCAGCCCTTCAGCAGGGATGGGGGAATGGGATAATTAAGTGCTGAAAGGATTCTGCAGTAGGATATGCTGGGAGTGAGGGCAAAAGGGTAAATAACAAAATGAGGGTGTCAAGTATCAGAGGGGTAGCCGTGTTAGTCTGGATCTGTAAAAGCAGCAAAGAATCCTGTGGCACCTTATAGACTAACAGACGTTTTGGAGCATGAGCTTTCGTGGGTGAATACTCACTTCTTCAGATGCAAATGAGGGTGGTTTGATAAACACTTCTGGGTGCTGCTTCTGGCAGGCAAAGCTGTTCTTCAGCTCCGTGAGGCTCCTCAATATCTGTATGCACCATTGATCTAGTGAAAGGTACTATGAAACTCCAGCAACATTGCTTCCAAGCCTCCAGTTTTCTCTGCCTGCCTCTAGTTGGATAGTGTATGGACAGAACATGCCCATGTGCCGTAACAGGCCATGCATAAAATGTTGCCATTAAGTTTCACAGGGGTGGATAAATGGGGGGGTTAAAGCAGCATGCATTTACTTCCATGCATACTCCTCTGGTGATGGAAAGGCAACAAAATGCTTTAAAATATAGAATGGCTTCTGCCTTTGTCTGACCTCATAGCAGAAGTAAAGGTACAGTCCCTTTTCTCTATAGCTAATAGTACAGAGTACTAAAAATAATACCACTGTGGGCACCATGTTATCCCCTCCTGCAGCCATGGGTAGTACGGTTCTATTCAACGGGTGCAATGATGAGACATTTAAAAAGGGTATTTTTACTTTTTCCATGTAATCACCAAATATACTACAGGGAGAATAGTCAGATTCTAGGACCCTGAATGGAGATGCTGGGCTATTCTGCTGATCCGTCTTGGCAAACAGACTAGGTGTCGGTCTCAATAGCTCCATCTCAGGAGGATTTAAAAACAAAAAACTTAAAGGAAAGAGAGGGATTACAGAATGAGACAGGAGATAATCTCAGAAAACAGCCAATACACTGTGAATGTGTAGGTGGAGACTTCTGGTTTGCTACTGCCATCATATCTGAGTGCTCAGCACTCTCAGTTCATGGGGAGAGGACGCTGAGGTCTTTATGGAACAGTGTATTCTCTAGTCCATTATTTTATTTTATTTTGGATATATAAGCCTTTTTGATTTCCTTCTGGTTCCTTTTCTCTTGTATATTGCTCCTGCCAAATATTTTGCTGGTATCGTATTAAACTCTTGCATTCTTCCTCCGCTGTTCTTATGGCTGCCTGTTTCTGATGCACAGAAACTCCCTTTGCCAACCAGCCTCTTCCTTGATTTTACTGAGTTCTAGCAATTTGACATGACAAGCCAATCTTTCTAACATCACAGGCCATCATCACCCTAACAGCACAGTGAACTCGCAGTCAGCAGAATGTGGTGGGATTTTAATAAGATATAAAACATAGAAAAAAATTTTCTTTCCCAGAGTTTGACTGCATCTTAACACAAGTTAGAAGTAGAGTGGTTGGGTCCTATTGACGCGGAGGAGGTTGGCTTCTGGTTGTGTGTGGTGTTTTTTGTTTTGTGTGTGTGTGTGTTTTTGTTTTTGTTTTGTTTTGTTTGCTGCAAATAAAGGTTATGAGGGTAAGTAAGCGCATGAATTCAGAACTGATTGATAGTCCTTAATTCTAGAATTCAAGGGCTATTTGGCAGTTGCTTTGCTGTTACTAGCTTTTGGTTTCTTTGGCATTTTTACTGACACAAATACTTGATTTGAAATGAAAAGGTTTGAATCTATTCAATTTACCTGTACATTGAAATACACCTCTACCCTGATATAACGTGACCTGATATAACACAAATTTGGATATAATGTGGTAAAGCACTGTCCCGGGGGGGGGTGCGCACTCCAGTGGATCAAAACAAGTTTGATATAATGTGGTTTTACCTATAACAGGATAAGATTTTTTGGCTCCCGAGGACAGCGTTATATCAAGGTAAAGGTGTAATAGAAGAAAAACAATTTCTTGGGCAGTGAGAGGTTCCTAAATGGATGGAAACATGTTTGCTTTTCAGTCTTGTTTCTTGACTTTTTACCCATGCCAGAGTATAGACGCTGCCATGAATGGAGATTGCAAAGCATGTAGAATGTTTGGAAAGATTACAACTTCCGAAGCCTCTACACTTTCCCTATTGCATTGGAAAGGAATTCAGCTGGATTTGTGTTCTTTTCTCCTTCTGGTGAATGGACATTGCTCTTAACAGACCAAATTCTCCTCTGAGTGCTCCCCTGAGATGTCAGTGAATGAGTATTTAAATCGGGGCTTGTGTTGAGAATAAGGATTCCCAAGGTCCATTCACAGTCCTGCATCTGACGAGGCAAGTTACTTAGCACCTGATACAAAGCTAATTAAGTAATGGGAGTCTGGTCTTTATCCTTCTGTGCCTCAGCTTACCCATCAGTAAAATGGGGTAACATTTGTATTATAACAGTGCTACAGCTACCAACCAATGTTGGGTCCCCATTGCACAAATTCAATGGTCTAATAAATGGACCCTCAACAATGTATAGGGCTGGACCCTTTGCAGCTAGTTACTCTCTGTGTGTGTGTGTGTGTGTGTGTGTGTGTGTGTGTGTGTGTGTGGCCAGACTTCCATTGACCTAACATGATCATGGACAAACACTTTGTGCGAGACAGTCCCTGCCCCGAAGAGCTTGCAATCTAAACAGACAATGGGTGGGAGGGGACAGAGGCCTCAAACGTTGGGAGAGTCAGAAATACGTTCAGGTCTCCTGACTCTCAGTCTAGGGCCTGATCCACTAGACAACTACGCCTCCTTAATAGATACAATACTGATATAGCAGGGGCATCAATCATTTATCACAGCCCCTTTATTTTATTTAATGGGCCTTTCAGTTCACGTGCTCATGCTGCTATCCAAGCCCGTTGGAATGAGTTTTGAGAGTAACCTCTTCTCGGACTGCAGTAATTGCGACAGACAGGACGTGAGAGGAGATGTATAACCTATATACAGCAAAGAAGAACGATGAAAGGATCTGCCACAACAATATGAAAGCTGTCTCTTGAATCCCGTAATTGTTATTGCATAATTAACGGCTCTTGCCGACACGTTCTCCCTTATGACTGTCTTTAACTTGGAGCATCTGGATGGGGGTTGCACTGAGCCCAGTTCTGTTCTCCCAATACAACAGAGTTCTGATTAATTAATCATTATTTGTGCTTGAATAATACATTAAAGATAAACTAGAATGCTCGGTGCCAAAGAAAAGGGGAATGTTGCTCTTATCACTGAAAGGACGTGGTCCCCAAGTGGTGAGAGAGTTGTAAAGGTGCTGAAGTTCTTTGCATCCCCATCTCTCTCTTGCCGTTTGTTTGCACAAAGAGGTTCCTGTGCATTAGGTTTGGTGATAGTGGTTTCCACAGCAGCAGGCTGCTGAAGTCACTGAGGGTTGTGATCCTTTAATACAACAAAGCGAGAGGCTGATACAGTGGTGAGTGATAAACCTTTGAGTCAACAAATAGCTCTATTAAGAAAATAATAAATAATTGTAAAATACAACCTTAGGTAGCTACTGTACATGTTCCTCTGTTCTTTGGAGACCAGAAAAAACAGGAAATTCTCACACAATAAGCCAGGGTTTTCAAAAGACTTTGGTGCTGTATCTTCAGGTGTATAGCCCACAAAAGCTTATGCCCAAATAAATCTGTTAATCTCTAAGGTGCCACAAGGACTCCTCGTTTCTGCCAGAAGGTGGCCAGATTTTAGGTGCTGTCATTTGAGCACCAAACTAAGGTTGGGATTTCTCAAAGTGTACATCATTCAGTAGCTCCTGTTTTTACACACACACACACAGATTTTCAAAAAGAACTCATGACATTGCGTGCTGGCTTTTTAAAATCTGGTCACTTTGGCTGCTCTCATTGAATTCAGTGGCAAAATTCCCATTGAATTCAACGGCAGAAGTTATGGTATCAGTGAGTGCTGCTGAAAGTCCCATTTGTAGTGTAGGGCTGTATCCCTTTAAATAGTTTGTGATCCCTCTAGGGCAGGAGTGGGCAAATGTTTTGGCCTGAGGGCCACATCGGGGTGTGAAACTGTATGGAGGGCCGGGTAGGGAAGGCTGTGCCTCCCCAAACAGCCTGGCCTCTGCCCCCTGACTGCCCCCCTCAGAACACCCGACCCATTCAATCCCCCCTGCTGCTTCTCCCTTGACCACCCCCTCCCGGGACCCCACATCCCACTTGTGCTCACCACTCAGAGCAGCAGTAATTATGGAGATAGGTCTCACATGTTTGTGTATATTTAGTAAATATGGTTATTTGGGATCCAACTGTGCTGGTTTTTGTGTGTAATGAGAAAAAGCTGCAATATCATCCTTAGTGCCCAAATGAGAGCTGAACTCTTGAAAATTCTGGTCACTATGACCAGCTGGGTGTGGGAGCCCCTTTGCAGAGGTTGTAAGGTGCTCGGATCCCACTTGTCCATTTATCCGTTTAACAGAACACGGAGCAATGGTCTCAAGTTGCAGTGGGGGAGGTTTAGGTTGGATTTTAAGAAAAATCTTTTGTCAGTGGGAGGGTGGTGAAACACTGGAATGGGGTTACCTAGGGAGGTGGTGGAATTTCCTTCTTTAGAGGTCTTTAAGGTCAGGCTTGACAAAGCCCTGGCTGGGATGATTTAGTTGGGGATTGGTCCTGCTTTGAGCAGGGGATTGGACTAGATGAGCCTCCTGAGGTGCCTTCCAACCGTGATATTCTATGATCCAGATCGCCAGTCTTGCAGGGTCCTGAGTGCCCTCACTCCATAGATGTCTCACAGCATGGAGGATGAGGGCATTATAGAAATACCAGTACAGTACAGTAGCTCCTATCTTGATATCATTTGCAATGTCTGTGCACTCATTGAAAAAGCTCTGTATTGAAAGCCAGCAGGTTGAGTCTGCATGGAGAGGGCTGCCTGGTGAGATCTAACCAGGTTCCTTTAGGGCGCTATTGCCAAATCAGTCCAGTTGAGGCTCTTGCAATGGCTTTTTCTTTTTTTGAATCTCCATTTTCAAACCTTGCGGCATCTCATGTTTGCAGAGCAGGCCAGTGGGTAAAGGTCAGTTTTATTTCTCTGACCTTTTGCAGTTTAGTAAACATGGGCAGCTGGAGGTCCTCACTGCAGGCTTGTCAGGTACAATGTAATCCTGGTTCAAGTAACCACATGCATACAGAGCATATACAGCCTTATCTCCGCTGCTGTACACAAGACAGGACAGTGCTCCTGACTTCCTCCCACAGATAGAGAACATGGATCATTTTCTTTCAAAGAATTTGTTTATCTGGTTCAGGATGGTGGATACTCATAATATTAAATATATATAGGCTTGGCAGAATTTGACTTTTTGTGTGTGTGTAATTTTGACAGATAATATTATTTTTTCAAGCTTTAAATTTTTTTAATCTATTTTAAATATTTACCGTTGTGAAAGTTTATGGTTTTTAAGCACTTTTTTTCATTTTGATCTATTTAAATGTTTGCAGTTGCAGGAAATTATGGGGGAAGGAGAGAGACAGGAAATAATTAATAACACTAGACACTGAGATTTAAAAAGTCAAAGCTTTATAACCATTAAAACACAAATTGTCAAAATATATAAAGTAAAATGTCCTCCAATCAAACCCTAGGAAGTTCTCAAGCCACATTTTTCTTTCTTTGCTTATCTGTAAATGTTGATTATTGAAGGAAATATTTGTTGATTTGTGTGTGATGGTGAAATGGACATTTACTGACATTTACTGACTAAGCATCTTGTCCTTCCAAGTGTGTGTGGGTGCGAGTATGTGAGTATAGTGCCTAAAATACAAATGGCTGCCATGCTGAGACATTTCCTTGAAGTACTGGTCCTGATTTGTTAAGATGTAATGTGGCCATGATCAGGACTGCACACTGAGGGATAACCAGAAACTAGCTAAGCAGAGCCATTAAAGAGTCAGGTTTTGGAGTGGTGGCCATGTTAGTCTGTATCAGCAAAAACACTGAAGAGTCCTTGTGGCACCTTAGTCCCAAATACATTTGTTAGTCTCTAAAGTGCCACAAGGACTCCTTATTGTTTTTATCAAAGAGTCAGGTTTCTGACAGGGTATTACAAGCAGAAGAGAGACTCTAGAACCTTCTATGAGAAAGGAAAATAGGCTTTGCCTCCTCTGCTAAATTTAACTCTAGTGACGATGGAAGCAAACTTCTTACAGGCTTCAAAGGGAGCTTCATTATCATTTGTAGTGTGGCCACATGGTACAGATGCATTATAAGAGAGTCCCTGCATAAAAGCGCTTACTCATTAAATATGCAAATTTGGGAGGGAAACTGAGGCACAGAGCTGGGAGGTGGCTTGCCTAAGGTCATACAGAAAAACAATCACAGAGCTGAGACTAGAACTCAGCTTTCCAGAGTCAAAGCCCAAGGCCTTATCCACTGGCCCATGCTGCATCTCTAGCTGCATAGCTTCATGTGGGCCTCTTTCTTTTCTTAGCTCAACTCACTATCCAGGGAAGCAAGAGACATAATGGGGTAAAGCAGGAAAAGAAGGGGATTGGCTTTACCATCAAAAAAGTGGATCCTCTAGGACAGCAAAAAAGCTCTAGGCAGCAAAAAATTACATCATCAATGATGCTGTTTTTTTGGGTGGCTCTGGGTTGGGAAGGGGGAGACACATGCTGGAATGCCCAGGGCAGCAGAATCATTAAAGCAGCCCTGCTGTTGGCTTCTGAACTAAATTGGAAAATAAGAAAAGTTCCAGGTGCTGTAACTTTGCTGACATTAGCCTCCCCTGCAAAAAAAATTCCAATTAGCCATCTGTGCTCAACCCACAATTATTTTGCAGCATCTTCCCTGTGAACATTCAGGTAACTCCTTATGGGATAAAACCTGAAGCATGCAGATCGCAGGTCTCCACTATTTGGTACTTAGTCATGAATCCAAGAAGTCACGTTTTCAGGCAATCTAATATAGGCTGGAAAAGTCTTTTAAGGTCACTTTGTCCCTTCAATTTTAAATTACCTAAATGGTGGAGCTTCCATCACCATAGGACTTCATGTTGATGGAATCTCACTTGATATTTAATGTAAATTTCAGCTTGCTCAATTTTCTCCCTTGATGGGAAACTGAATCGAGGGTCAGCATGGATGGGTGGGTGGCTGGGGAGAGTGTGTCTCCCCTTTTTTAAAATTTTCAGTTCAGAAAGGAACAATAAAACACAGAAAACCAGGAACCATGGGGGCAGGATTCTGACCCCACTTACACCAGGATAAAGTGGATTTAAGTTCATGGGAGCGAGTGGACCTACACCGTTTGTAAAACCAGTGTATGTGAGAAGAGAATCAGGTCCTGGGTTTTTACACATCCCTGAATTTTAGAAGCTTGTGCCAATCTATTACTCCTGATCTCTGAGCCATACTGACTCCCTGCACATTCTCTTCTGAGGTTGACGTTAAACCTGCTTTTGGACACATGCAACACTCTGTGACCAGTCCTGCACGCATTTACTCCCTCAAGCCCTTGTTCCTGATGTGTACAGCAAGCCCACTGACGTCAATGGGACCCTGCTTGGGAATTGGCTGACGCACAAGAGTGAATTTTCAAATGTTCCGGCTCATTGTGTTTGTCTCTGATTATTCACGAGTTTCAAACACCCTCGGCTGGGGATTCACTGTATAACTCCCATTAGAGAAATTATTCCCATTGTCTTCCTAAAGTTCTGTCTGCCACCTTCCACTCGAGCTGTCTAAATTTCTCCAGTAACCAAGGACTTGTCTGCACACCATTGTGCGACAAGCTTGGGTGTGAAACTGCAGTTCACTAGCTTGCTGCAAGCTGGCTGGCCAGGTGGACCCTGCTTTGCACTCACTACAGAACTTGTTAACATGTGGCACACTTGTTATAACCTTAGTCCCAGATTTGGACCTTAGCGTCCAAAATATGGGGGTTAGCATGAAAACCTCCAAGCTTAGCTACCAGCTTGGACCTGGTACTTGCTGCCACCACCCAAAAAATTAGAGTGTTTTGGGGCACTCTGGTCCCCCTGAAAAACCTTCCCTGGGGACCCCAAGACCCAAATCCCTTGAGTCTCACAACAAAGGGAAATAATCCTTTTTCCCTTCCCCCCTCCAGGTGCTCCTGGAGAGATACACAGACACAAGCTCTGTGAATCCAAACAGAGTGACTCCCCCTCTCCGTTCCAGGTCCTGGAAACAAAAAGTACTTTCCTCTTCCCCCAGAGGGAATGCAAAATCAGGCTAGCCAATTCAACACACATAGATCTCCCCTGATTTCTTCCTCCCACCAATTCCCTGGTGAGTACAGACTCAATTTCCCTGAAGTAAAGAAAAACTCCAACAGGTCTTAAAAGAAAGCTTTATATAAAAGAAAGAAAAAATACATACAAATGTTCTCTCTGTATTAAGGTGACACAACACAGGGTCGATTGCTTAAAAGAATATTGAATAAACAGCCTTATTCAAAAAGAATACAAATCAAAGCACTCCAGCACTTATATTCATGCAAATACCAAAGAAAAGAAACCATATAACTTACTATCTGATCTCTTTGTCCTTACACTTAGAAACAGAAGATTAGAAAACAGAACTACTTCTCCAAAGCTCAGAGAAAGCAGGCAGACAGAAAACAAAGACCTCAGACACAAAATTCCCTCCACCCAAAGTTGAAATAATCCGGTTTCCTGGTTGGTCCTCTGGTCAGGTGCTTCAGGTGAAAGAGACATTAACCCTTAGCTATCTGTTTATGACAACACTATAACACACTGTAGAGACCCAGCCTGGCTTCCCGGGCACTATGTCTCTGTATAGACTAGTCCTGGCTGATCCCTGTACTATCCAGTCTGTAAGGTGCTTTGGGATCCTCCAGAGCGAAAGATACGATGTAAGTTGAGTGGCTTGGACATGCTCATGCATTCTGGAGGAAATACGACTGCCGTGTTTTAGCTGAGAGGGAATGTTAATGGTCAGATTCGAACCCTTCAAAACGACACTGCAACACGCCCCACCTACTAGTTAATAACCAGAAATGCTGCCATCCTTGTAATGTTATGGCAAGGGTTGGGTACCCCTGTTGTACAATGCACAACAAGTCCTTTGCTCTCTTGTTAATATCTCATTTTGGTTGTTACATTTTTAATATTGGGCATATGGCAGTTACACACTTGGCCCGTTTCAGTCTAATGGGTGAACATTGTTTTCTTTTGTGTTTGTGTGCTGTTGTCTGGAGATGAAAAGGAGAAATCGCGCGGTTTGAAGGGTTGTGGGTGGTTTGTTTTCTTTTTTCTTTTTTTTGGTCTTTGTTCCCAAATTACAATTGGGAACCCGAGCAGAGATTTTAATCATGACTGAGCAAAGGAAAGCCCCAGTGAAGGGAAATGGAACTGATGATTCATCAACAGTGCCAGAATCTCACTGGGTACGAGGGGAAAGAAAACAGCGAGCAATGCACCTCTGTAGAGGGTAACCCTGTTTACTTTGTGGTCATTATTTCATTGACGCATGAGGTTGTGGAAGGAGCATGTTATGTTTTGCATTAAGCAATTCATGTACACTGTGTGTGGGAGGAGGGATAGCTCAGTGTTTGCACACTAGCCTGCCAAGCCCTGGGTTGTGAGTTCAGCCCTTGAGGGGGCCACTTAAGGATCTGGGGCAAAATCAGTACTTGGTCCTGCTTGTGAAGGCAGGGGGCTAGACTTGATGACCTTTCAAGGTCCCTTCCAATTCTATGAGATAAGTATATCTCCATATTTAAAGTCAAACCAAAACAGCACTGCTGTTGGCCCAGAAACTGAAAAGCTTTTGGCACTTCCAGTCCGGTGAACAGAAAGTGAAAATGTAGGTGTCTTAGACCATTCCAGCTTCCAGTGGAAAAGAGCACAACCTCTGTGTATTTGTATGTAGGGCCCGAAAATTACCCAAGAGCCTCTTAGCTGGTCAGTGCATGCAGGTTCTTTCCCCCTACTCTCCGCTTAGGACTTTGGGATTCCATATAGTATTTCCACAGCTGTCACCTGGCGTAATTAAATGCTGAGTAAAAACAAAAAGTCAATAGAAACAAATTGCTACTGAGGTCCTGACTGACCAAGCACAAAAAGTTGGAGAAAATTAATATGGCAAGAGAGAGCTTGGAAAACAGAGAGGGATCATTTCAGTAATTAAAAAAACAGCCCACATCTGATTTGTTCGCTCCAGTAATGTTGCATTTCTGAGCTGAGCGAATATTGCTTAATGCAATGCACTCCCTGCAGCTGGCGATGGGCACTTAGGGCTTCTTTAATCTTAACATTTCTGCAGTGCTCCTGGGAAGTGCTGGATTGACAGTTGTGAAAGTAGAATGAATTATATTGTGAAAATAGAAAGGATTAAAGAAATGCTGTCTGTACCTTTTAAGCAAAATTGTTGGAATGCTGCAATCCAGGGGTCAGGAATACAGACATTAACATAGAACAATTGCACCGTTTAAGGGCAATTGGTGAAGTATTAGCCTTAGGGCTGGTCCACACTAGGGGGGGGAAATCGATCTTAGATACGCAACTTCAGCTACGTGAATAATGTAGCTGAAGTCGAATATCTAAGATCGGATTACTCACCCATCCACACCGCGCGGGATCGATGTTCGCGGCTCTCCGTGTCGATTCCGGAACTCCATTGGGGTTGATGGAGTTCCGGAATCGATATAAGCGCTCGGGGATCGATATATTAGATGAGACGCGATATATCGATCCCCGAGCAATCGATTTTAACCCGCCGATACGGCGGGTAGTCTGGACGTGGCCTTAGATGGATAAGAGTTAGTAAGGAAGTAGGATATGCGTGCTGTGCCCCAGGTGAATTTTACTGTTTTGCTTTCTTTGTCCACTCTTTTATCTGTATAAATAAGACTGTTTGGGTCTTGCATGGCCGCTCACATTATCTGGGTGCTATTGGCGGAGCGTTGTGCTAATAAAACAGAGTGGTCTGACAAACTGTGAGTCCTGAGTCTAACTTTGACAATTTGGAGGTTCCACCGAGATGGCAACCGTCTTCACTGGGGCTGTGTGATTCCTCACTGTTTTTGTGGGATGACCGTGGCAGCCGGCACCTGGGCATTTGGCCCGAGCGGTCCTCCACTAGGGCGGAAAGGCGCACAAACACAGTGAGGTCTACGCCATCAAACCTGTTGGTTCCCACTCTGTTCTGGTAGGGATCCCGGGATCTGACATCAGGAATCTGGTCAGGTAATTATTTCTGTGTTTTGTCCGGACTGAGGACTGTCCTGTCTCTGTGTCTATCTGTCCTCTTGTGGAGTGTTTGAGTCTGGATGCCGTCTCTGTCTGGGGATCGGCCGACCAAGGGGTTCCTGTCCCCACGGTCTGAGTGAGTGGAATCTGCACAATTGCAGCTGCGCCGCACTTTGGGTAAAACCCCTGCTGTGAAAGCAAGGGCGATTGAGGCAGTAGTCTGTGGGCTCCTTTTGTGTGTTGCACTGGACATCGCTCTGACGAACCCAAATTTCCTTCTTGTGTGATTGGTGTATGAAGTCCTCCTGTGTTGGTAAACAGATGTCTAAGTCGGGACAGTTCCCTAAATGAACGCTGGCTCATTTTATGTATTTAGGATGGGTCCGGACTCTGTAAAAAGGATCCAGACTCCCGTAAATTTCTGGGAAAATGGTCTAGACTAACTCAGGGGGATCCCAAAACTCAGTGGCCACTGTTAAAATCTTGGAACAAAGACTGAGTGGACATCTTAAAGGACAAACTCGGCCAACCTAAAACTAAATTGGCTAAAGGAGAGGTTAATTGTTTCATGCAGTGGTGGCAAGAGGCAAATCATAGGTGGACAAAATCAAAACTGGCCTCTCTCAATTATTCAAATAATAAGTTAAAAGCTTTATTAAAAGCCTCCTCTCCCACCACTAGACCGAGCGCTCCTCTTTACCCCGTTCTCCAAACCCTGGATCAATCCAACCCCCTTCATACTCCCATCTCATTGTAAAAATGACCAAAAAGCCCCTTGTTCTGTTCTCCTTTGCTGTCTGCCTCAAAAACTGATTCTTTAGTGTTCCACTACCAATTCAGCAAGGAGGGTGGGCTCCTGAACTAGCCCCCACCTTTCCTGGTCCCTTTCCTTGAACATTTCTTTCAAAATTGTGAAGTGACCACAACATCACTCACAAACGGTTCATTGGAAAAAGCAGGATCGGGCCCAGACAAGCAGGCAAGCAACAGATAAAGAAACTGAAAAACAGGTTGAAAGCCCTAAGGGAATAGTGTCAGGAGTAAGAAAAGCAGTAAGTGCAGGCATGAATCCCTGGAACAATACTTAAAATGATGAAATCTGAGGTGATAAAGGTGTCATTTTGGGACAGAAACAAGTGATTTAAGGAAAGAGAGTGAAAAGTTAACTCTACAGAGGCTGGAGAGAATTAAGCAGTTAAACTTTGTGAAAATGTTAAAAAGGACCAGAATTCTTGGTTTCTTTGCAGCCATTCTGAAGGGAAAATGGGCCCTTTTCCAGAAGAATGCCTGTAAATGATCCAAATATATATACAGCTATGTAAAAACAAAGCAGTGTAAAGGAATGTTAAGGAAAAGAAAGTGTATGTATCTATTTGTCTGTGAAAATATGTAAAGTTCTAAGAATCTAAACCAGCATATCTGGTTTGTAAAACTCTTGTTTTGTAGGGGTAAGATAAATTGATTTTGTTTTTGTTTTTAATGCCACTACAAATTCATTTGATTCTTTAATTCAAAGTTGCAAAACTGACAGACCTTTTTTCAAGACGCAGGTAATTAGTGTTGTTTGGCTTTGGGATTTAGCATTTAACCCTTACGGGGTAACTTCATTCTTTACAAAAATTAAAATGTTTTTAAATAAAGACCAAGTCATGGCTGCAATAGGGCAGTCAAAATCAGGAGAATAGGTAGAGATTCCGAAGTCTTTTTGTTTGTTTGTTTGTTTGTTTTGTAACAGTAGCAGATAAAACCTGTAATGAAAGAATAAGAAATTAACAGTGACCCTCTGAAGCAACAGCAGAGGTGAGGTGCACAAAACAAAAAGAAGCAATGTTAAAAACACTGAGCCTTAAAATGGCTCTGTGGAATCAGACTGTCACTTTGATAAGGATACATGAAAACTCTGTAAGAACAAAAGAAACAGTTATACCTTATATAAAAATCGATATGGCTAATGTTTTTAAAAACTTACAGTATAGAAGGAATGTGCATTTTCCCTCGGACATGTGCCTATATTGTAGAAAGGGGTAAAAAAAAATGCAAATGAAACGTGCTGCTGAATTAAAATCCTATTAGGGCTCCAAAAAGAGCCGCAATAGGCTGTGTTTTCTTTTTCAGATCCCTGTATGTTAAGACAGAGTCTCTGAGCTCTGCTGATGGCTTTAAATCCAAAAGCCTAGCCTGTGTTGACATAAAAATTACCTAACTGATAAAGAAAACTGAGAACTGCCAGGACAAAAGAAGCTGCAAATAAAGAACATACCTGGTCAGCAAACAAACAAATTGCCTACATAAAAGGCATGATATAACAAGATACCTTTAATAGATTTGATGCTACTGTTACTGTTAATATTAAACATTAAAATAACTTTAATGTTAGTAAGTACCCCTGTAACAACTTGTAGTGTGTATGATTTTTGGAAAAATCCTTTAAAGTAATATGGTAATGATACTTCTCAGCTATTACCTGTGAATAAACTTAAAGCTTAACATAGCAGGAAAAACATTACAAACTTGGTCTGCTATATAAGAGGAAAAACTTGAGGTACACCACCTCATGAATTTAATAACTAAACAGTGGAATAATTTCCGCATAACCCTTAAAAAGTAGAAGCCATTAAAACCTGGCCTGCCTACAGAACAAAAAAACACAAGAAAATATGGGGGTAATTCCTCTGTTTTGCCTGAAATCAGCAAGGGTATTTGTAAAAGAAAGGAATCTTTTAAGTAATAATCAATGCCACCCCAAAAGGGGTAGAAAAATGTTATTTTTGTCTTTCAGATAATCCAAAGTACTGTATAATGGGCTATGTGTATGTGTTAATTCTTGGGGGAAAGTGTTTAAAAAGTGTTAGCAACCCACCAGAAGACAAATGTAAATATAATATAAGTACTGTGTTTACCAATACTCACATTTACTATTTGCCACAACAACAACAACAACAAAAGAAAGTCTCAGCTTCCTGTAAGCACTGAGTCTAACTTTGACACAGTGGAGTGATCTTTTCATGTAGAGCCAGATTCTGATACCTGATGTTGAATAATAGCAGCCTGCTCCACTTGTGGCTCCCTGGTGAGTAAAGGGATCAGAATCTGACCCTTCACCCATATTGTACCTGCTCTAGGTGGGCAAGGATTTCCCACCACTTTCGGCAGAGCAGAGGGCAGTTCACCTGCATTTAGTCTTTTTGGCTTCTCTGCTAAAACCAGCTGGTGACTAGGATAGTGGTTTTATAGACACTGATCAGCCTGGGATATGAATCAACAGCCATCAAATGGTCTTTACCAGTTTGGGTTCTATGAGGCCTCCTTCCATAACTGTAATATCCAAGCACCTCACAATCTTTGATGTGATTATTCTCCCAGCACTGTTCTGTGGCAGGGCAGTGCTATTGTCCCTATTGTACAGATGGGAAACTGAGGCACAAAGAGGCTAAGTGGCTTGCCAGACGGGAAATCTGTGGCAGACCAGGGAACTGAACATTAGTCCCCTGTGTCCACAACCCACTAACCTTTGGACTATACTTCAACTCATAGGCCACTCACTAGATGGTTGGCAATTCTCTAACCCATCTGGCTTTTGAGGAGGATTTTGTGTCCTGTTGTCTGGTGGATAGCTTGAAAAGGGCTTACGGAGAAACTCTGCAAGTTCGAAGTCAGCATTGTCATTGATTTCCTTTGGGGGATATGCCCTCAGTGTTGCCTGAAGCACAGTGAAGAAGTTTGTTCTGCTGTAGAAGGGCCAGATACAAACTCTCCAGTACCTTCCATTGGGCCCTTTCCCCCCTTTTAATTTACCCCTTAAAGGGCTTGATCCATAATTCTCTTCTCCCCATTCCCAATTTGAAGCAGAAGTAAAAAAAGTGAAGTAGCTCTGTTCCCCTCCACATTTCTGAATTTACAGTAGACAAGGTTACTCTCATGATTTCCAGGCTAGCTTCACCTCTGCCCCTTTCTGGTCCCTCTCAGAGCACTCCAGCAGGCGTGTGGCCTCTTGCCCCTATCTGTCAGCTACCAATAAACCTACCAAATGGACAGCTGACTCTGCTTTTCCAGTCCTTTTTGGCACAATAGAAAGCACAACCAACAGTATCTTATGCAGCAGCAGTGGGCTAATCGCCAATCCTGTAAAGGCCCAATTAACTCAAGACTTCAGTTGTTTGGAGGTTTATTCTAAGCTCATCTAAACTTGCAGAGGCCACCACCCATAGTTGGTTGAAAATATACAGTTGAAGCCATTTCCACCCCACCCATGAAAAATGGCCTTTTTTCCAAAGGAAATTGTTGGCAGAAATTGTTCATTTTGTCCAACCTTCCCGGTTTGTTGAACCTTCCCGGTTTTGCTGTGGGGAAAACAACTGACAATGGAAACTGTAAAATGTTCTGGTCAAGTTATTCTTTGCAAATCAAGTCCAATGAATTTAGCATGTTTTTTTTCTGTTTGTGGGCCTGTCTCCACTTACTGGGGGATCGACACATGGCAATCAATCCACCGGGGGTTGATTTAGCAGTTCTAGTGGAGACTCGCTCTCCCGCTGACTCTGGTACTCTACTGGAAAGAGAAGCATAAGATAAGTCAACAGGAGAGTTTCTCCCATCAATGCAGTGCGATGTAGACACCGCAATAAGTCAACCTAAGGTACGTCGGCTCCAGCTATATTATTCACATAGATGGAGTTGTGTAACTTAGGTTGACTTAGCTCCATAGTGTAGACCTTCCCTGTTGTTCATGAACTGATTCTGATTTCTGCATCTGGATTTGCTATTTTCTGGTATTTGCCAAATAGTTTGCATGAACAATTTTCAGCCTATGGAATATTTGCAAGTTCCTCATTTTAACTATTCATTTTCTGTTTTATCCCTGGTAAATGATTGGTCATCTAAGTCATGGTTAGGGTGACCAGACAGTAAGTGTGAAAAATTGGGATGAGGGTGAGGGATAATAGAAGCCTATATAAGAAACAACCCCAAATATTGGGATTGTCCCTGTAAAATCAGGGCATCTGGTCACCCTAGTCATGTTGGTTTCTCTCGCTCTCTGTCTACCTGGTTTGAGGACAGAAACTTTTTAAACATGAGAATGAACAGTGAGTATTGATAGTGAAAAATTGATAGCAAATATCCTTATTCTCACACACATACCTCTTGTTTGAAAGCATATATGGATATTAGTACAAGGAGCAACCATTCTCCAACTATCTATGCACCCTAAATCCAGTTTGCATGAATATTCACTAATAATGAACAAACAAGGAACATGAGCATGGGCAAACTGTGAATGAATTTTCACATTTTCACAATTTTTTCCCCTTCTCCTCCTTTTTTCCCCCTCCCTGGTTTCAGGCAACTCTTAACAGGATTTTAAGTGTCACACTTTGCCTAGAGCTTTGAAAAGTGTAGGAGTCGGGGAAGGATTAGAATACAATACAATAGTCAGCTGCAGGGTTCGCTGGAAAACAAATTAGGTGTCATGAAAAAATGTGAGGTTTACATTTGTTTTTGTTCTGATGCAGAAAGAAAATGAGGCCCTTCAAAATGTTTCATGAGAGAGAATAGCCCAGTGGCTAGGCCATCTACTTGGGATGTGGGAGAACCAGATACAACCTCTCCAAATCAGGCAGGGTCGCTCTCTCTCTCTCTTTCTCTCAATTCCATCTTGGACCTGAGGAATATTTTGATTTGTGAAACAGAATGGTTCAATGGGGAAAAGAAAATTATATCCCTGACTTATTTGCTGAAAAGTCCTGCTGGACTCAATCTTTCTCTGCTCTGTATTGGAGCTACAATATCATGTCCATTTTCCGAATTGTAGAAGGATATTGAATAACTTCAGATATTGGGGCTTCACTTAAGGAATTTTCTGTCCTGCCACTTATATGGGAAATATTCATTCCAAGTGAACACAAAAGGCTTTTTTAAGCTGTATATTTCATAGTATATGTACATGAATCACTTCACCACCCACTGTTGAAATGCGGCCACCTCTGGAGTGGACACTGGTAGCTGTTAAATACTCCACAGTTACACCCCCTAACAGTTTAGGATGGGAAACAAAGAAGAATATTGGGCCAGAGTCATCGCCATGGTAACCTCCAAGCTTCAGTGGAGTTACATGAGGATGAATTGGGTCCTTTTGGGAGTTAAGGGGGATTTTTCAAAGGCAGAATGTAATTACCTGAGTTGGAATGTGGCCAGGAGATGCTGAACTTAGCATAACCCTTCCCTTGCAAAAAGTGCTGTGGGATTGATCTTTAATGACTATCTGTGGTCAGGACACTGGCTTTATATCTCACCTAAAAGATCACTCCAGCAGTGCAGTGTTCCGTAACAGCATTATGGGGCATTGGTTCAGTATTCACTTCGAAGGAAGAATGTTGCCTATTCGATCTCTAACATCACTGCCAAGGAAGACTTCCTAGGACGGTCAACCAAGTACTAGCAATACTCAACCATGTGTTGCTTCTGAGCTCTGATGCATTCACAGTTAAAGTACGGCTGCTGCTATCGTACTGTCTGGGACTGAGTGTTCATTGCCCTGCAATATAGGTGTAAAATATGGCTGAGAATGTGTGGGAGCTCAGCATTGGTGCAGAGATGAGGATCCAGGCCCACTGTGAGAATCTCAGTGAACTCATTATCCTTTCATTTATCTGTCAAGGACAACTGTGAACAGCTTATTCTCACCTTGGGGAAGTTTCCATTTAATATACATAAGTAGATAAAGCATAGGAGAGCTGAAACTTCTCTGGGCATGGTACTGCAAAGCACCTCTACTGGATCAATTCATTTGCAAGCTCTCTAAGCCTGAATATAAATGTAGCACCATGATTAGCCTGCTTTGCAACACTTCGACACCTTGAAAAGCTGGTCTATGCAATAAATACCTAATGAGCATTGAACCTTTTCTTTTGGGGCGGCGCGGGGGAGCTCGAAATCCAGGTGATGCTTTCAATCAGCCAGCAATAAATCCTGCCTCAGCTGTACTAATCTTTATTTGAAATGGAGACCGAGCTGATGAAACATGTTGCTAAGGATTCTATCCACTGATGATTTCCCCAACCCCTCGGTGTTAATGACAAACGTGAATGACTTTCTCCGTCCTCAGACTTTTAAGGTCAGAAGGGACCATTATGATCATCTAGTCTGATCTCCTGCACAATGCAGGCCACAGAATCTCACCCACCCACTGCTGTAACAAACCCCTGACCTATGTCTGAGTTACTGAAGTCCTCAAATTGTAGTTTAAAGACCTCAAGGTGCAGAGAATCCTCCAGCAAGTGACCTGTGCCCCCTGCTGCAGAGGAAGGCGAAAAACCTCCAGGGCCTCTGCCAATCTGACCTGGAGGAAAATTCCTTCCCAGTCCCAAATATGGTGATCAGTTAAACCCTGAGCCCGTGGGCAAGACTCACCAGCCAGCACCCAGGAAAGAATTTTCTGTAGTAACTCAGATTTCACCCCTCTTCCAATCACAGCTCTGACACCAGCAGTCAGCCTACACAAGCATGTGGGTCATGTGCTGGCTTCCACTGCCCAGCTGCTTTTTGCAGGGTGACTCTAACATCCCCCAGTCTTAAATTTCCCTGACATTATCTGCTCTCTAGTGTCCAACCCCTCACTGAACACTTACAGAAGTTATTACGATAAGTTTGCTGCTCCCTTAAAGAGACAGCACCTAGCAGCCCATTAGCTTAACTGGGGTTAACAAACATTCTGTTTCAGGGATCGGCAACCCTTGGCATGCGGCTCTCCAGGGTAAGCACCTTGGCAGGCCGGGCTGGTTTGTTTACCTGCCGCATCCGCAGATTTAGCCGATCACGGCTCCCACTGGCTGTGGTTTGCTGCTCTGGGTGAATGGGGCCTGCGGGAAGCGATATGGGCAAGGGATGTGCAGCCCCCATTGGCCCGGAGCGGCAAACCGCGGCCAGTGGGAGCCACGATCGACCAAACGTGTGGATGTGGCAGGTAAACAAACTAGCCCAGCCCGCCAGAGGGCTTACCCTGGAGAGCCGCATGCCAAAGGTTGCTGATCCCTGCTCCATTTTAATCAAAGCACTGAATTGGTTTATAGTAAAAGTGAAACAAGTTTAATAATCAGAAAGGCATAGATTTAAGTGATGCCAAGTATCAAGAATAAAGACAGAGAGGGCTACAAGCAAACACAGTTATAAGGTACAAATACACTTCTAAGCCTAAAACTTAATATAAGTAAATTACAATCTTTGCCTAACTAGGTTCCCAGAAAAACCAGCAAAGAATCCTGTGGCACTTTATAGACTAACAGACGTTTTGGAGCATGAGCTTTTGCGAGTGAATACCCACTTCGTCAGATGCAGCTTCCCAGAGACTCAGGTTCCCAGAGACTTCAACCCTCTTGGATAAAGGATCCATTTTTCTGTGATTTCAAGAGCTCTGACCCCTCTAGTCTACCACATGATGGATGCTTTTTCTCTCTCCTTATATCTTCCCAAAGTTCTTTAACCTTGCTTTAAGAAGCAGAAGTCTTCCTGTGGGTGCAGTCTGCACCCCCTTCTTTGAGCTGATTAAGTAGTCATGTTTCCCCACTTGCTCCCCTTATGGCTTTCTTTACCTTGCATGTAAATGTGCTTTTCTTTGTCTTTAGTCACACCTTGCCTATATTGGAGACGGAGGCAGAACCACATTCCTTTGTCTGGAATAGGCATAGCTTAGGCCAAATACATTTTAAGAGCATATTTGCAGTACATATCAATAAAGTCCTTTATGGATTTACCATACATACGTGATGCAAGAATATGAATGATGCGTGAGTTACTAGTTTTCCAGTGATATATTACATACTACCTTTTGGGTATATATCATGTGCCAGTTGCCAGGGCGGTGCCTCTAGGGTCTTAGTGGGTTTACAGCAGTTTGAAAGACTGTACTTAGAGTCATTATCAACACTTCACTGGCAAACGGGGAAACACATCTAGAGGGGTCTTACAGTGGTCTGCTCTGTCCTGTGTCCAGAACTACTCAATACTTTCATTAATGACTTGGATAATGGAGTGGAGGGTATGCATATGAAATTTGCAGATGACACCAGGCTGGGAGGGGTTGCAAGCACTTTGGAAGACAGGATTAGACTTCAATAGGACTTTGACAAATTGGAGAATTGGTCTGAATTCAACAAGATGAAATCAATAAAGACAAGTGCAAAGTACTTCACTTAGGAAGCTAAAAATCAAATGCACAGCTACAAAATGGGGAATAACTGGTAGCAGTACTGCCAAAAAGGATCTGAGGGTTATAGTAGCTCACAAATTGAATATTAGTCAAGCATTTAATGCAGCTGCAAAAAAAGCAAATATCATTCTGGACTTCATTAAAAGTAATGTCATATTTAAGATACAACAGGTAATTGTCCCACACTCCTCCACATCGGTGAATACTGGTGAGCGCAATTGGAACACTGTGTCCAATTCTGGGTGCCATACTTCAGGAAAGCGAGGACAAACTGGAGAGTCTAGAGAGCAATAAAAATGATAAAAGTTTTAGAAAACTTGACCTCTGAGGGAAGGTTTAAAAAAACTGGACCTATTTAGTCTTGAGAAAAGACAACGGAAGGGGGACCTGATGACATTCTTCAAATATGTTAAGGGTTGTTATAAAGAGGATGGAGATCAATTGTTCTCTATGTCCATCGAAGGTCAGACAAGAAGAAATAGACTTAATCTGCAGCTGGGGCGATTTAGGTTAGATATTATGGAAAGCTTTCTAACTCTAAGGATAGTTAAGCTCTGGAATAGGCTTCCAAAAGAGGTTGTGGAATCCTGTCACTGGAAGTTTTTGAGAACAGGTGGGACAAACACCTGTCAGGGATGATTTGGATTTACTTGACCTTGCCTCTCCATAGGGGGGCTGAACTTAATGACTTCTCGAAATCCCTTCCAACGCCCTACATTGCCATACTTCTGTGCTTCCTTGGTTTGTGGTTCTGTCCTTTTCAGTTATTTAAATGTTAAGGGGTGGCAGTTTTGAAGAACAGGCTAGACAGACACCTGTCATGGATGGTTTTGGTATATCTAATCCTTTCTCAGTTTGCGGGGCGTGGACTAGGTGACCTCTTGAGATCACTTAGAATCATAGAGGATTAGGGTTGGAAGATACTTCAGGAGATCATCTAGTCCAACCCCCTGCTCAAAGCAGGGCCAACCCCAACTAAATCATCCCAGACAGGGCTTTGTCAAGCCAGGCCCTTCCAGCCCTGTATTTCTATGAGTCTGTGACTGAAACTCCATTAAGCATTAACACAGCTCAGATTTAGGGGTGTTTTTCTTTTGTTTTAAAAGACCATCTGTTATGATAGGCATCAATTAAAAATTGTCAGTGGCGCTTCCAGTAGGTGGGACTAAAAGATGTCCCAGTTTGAGCTGTACATTTCAGTTTTCCCCAAGCACTCTTTGAAAATCTGTCCAGTGGTAACGCTGACTGGGTTTCTTATTTTTTTCCTTCCCCCACAGCAAAGGGAGAGTAGGTTAACTGCTTTATAATTGTGCCTCCTGTTCCCCGAGACAAGCAGAGTGATTTATGCCCAATGTTTGGTTTGCATGCTTTGCTCTGTAAATCATTATATTAGTATGCACACCCACCCACTGCTGACTCAGTCACTGCTCATTGTCAGTGGCTCTGGGCTAGCGGAAAGGAACATGGCAAATCTAGGCAGATAATCTTTAACATCTCTCCCCTCCCCATCATAGATAACTCAAAATATAAGACAATGCGCTCCAGTCAAATCCACATGAATACGATCTGGAAGGAACACTGAGATAAAAGGCCTTGATTCTTCCAGTTAAGGGAAATGCCTCAATAAAGTTATCCACTTGCCAAGACAAAATTTTCATGACACTATATTATTATCATCATTGGTATTGCTGTAGCATGTAGAGGTTTCAAGTAGTTTGGAGCTCCACTGGGCTAGGCTCGGTAAAAGCACACAGTAAATGACAGTCTGTGCCCTAAGTAGCTGCCGATCAAAAGACACTGATCTCACAGTGGGCGTGTCAGTGACCACTCTAGTTTAGGCTGAGTTCCAACATGCAATCACTAGCGCAATTTTTTTTTTTAATGTCTGAGTGAGGAAGAGAAGTGCTTTCCTCCCTGTGCGTTCCACTCGGAAATGTTGCAGATGCATAACGCAAAACCAGAGAAAGATAGGACCTCCAAGCCAGTGCTGTGCTGGAGGGGGCTTGCGTGAATCACTTGCCAATAGAGCAGCTTTTAGCGGAATCTTTCATTTGCATTTTTTTAAAAGGTGTGTTTCCAGCTCTCTGCTTTGCATAGAGCCTGGAAAACACAAACTGATGACAATTGAAAGATTGCACGGAAAGGACCAAGTCGCCAGGTTCCACTTCTGCAGCAGAAGGCTCAGGGGTCCTGCACGCCATGCACATACACACCCCTCTCATCTACAATGAATCAATTGAAGTTTGGGGTGTACCCCCCCGAAAAGCTTATTGACCTTCCCCCAGAATCCTCAAGCCAGCTCTGTGCAGCCTGCTATGAGATGTGTTTTGGAGCAGAGATGGAAAGTTGTTACAGACGTTCACTTAAAATGCACAGGCCAGCAGTTCTCCTGGTCAAAGCTTCCACTTATGATTGAGGCTGGAAACTAGTGGGCAGCTGCTTGGTCAGGGGGCTGTGGTGCTGTGTCCCAGACAATAAAACTTCTGAAAGATTACCCCCACCAGCACTGGACATGGAACATAGTGTTCTGTTATCATATCAGCCCACCTCACTGAGAGAGCTGATCTTTGGCACCAACTGAAACTTCTGAAGGTTCTAAGGCAACCCATTTTAGATCACATCACTGGCTTAACAAAGATATGGACACCTCATACACAAGCCTGTTTTAGTAGGAGGAGTACAGAAAAGAAAACGAATCCCATTCCCATTTGAAACCTAGAGCAAATGCTGAATAGTTTGAAATCCAAAAGCAGATGCAGAGAACCCTGGGATAACTCCCATGCATTTACCTGCCTCCTGATGTGATGAGTAGTCCCAAGAATGTGGCTGGATCTCATTCCCTTGTGTGAGCAGGCATCAGCCTAAGCAGGCCAGAGGCCGGATCCTGTTTTTTGCTACCCTGGTTTTGGGCTGGTGTGACTTCAATTGATTTGACAGGAATGATGCCTGATTTACACCAGTGAAATAAGCTCAGAATCAGGCCTGGTAAATATGACTGTGTCCAGAGAATCTAGTGGTTCTGCAGATCAGGGGTCTTGCACATCCATCACAAAGAGTTTCCCAGAGATAGACAGGCTGTGCTGTTATTTCTGAAAACACTGAAATTAGCAGTAAGAAATGAATATTTTCCTTGCACATTGTCTCTTTCCAGTTGTCTACCTAGACTGCACATGACATAAACAAAGCCAAGGCTGCCTTTTAGCTTCAGGGGAAAAGCTGTCAGTAAGCTGCAGCCTAATGGCTTTGGGTGTCTGAGTCTGGCTCTATTTACTGTGTGACAGGGACATTTCTCCAGTCGGGCAGAAACACACCTTAAAACAGCCTCCCAATTGCTGAGACAAGCAGCTTGTCCTAGTTTATAATGTACAACCTGTAGTCAGCAGTGCCCTGGGGATTTTGATGCCACCTTAAACATCTCTCTTGGGTTGCTTGCTGGAGTGGGTACTAACGTTCCCCTGCACCATAAGCTCTTGGACTTGCTTTGGAGAGAAGTGGTGTAGCATTGTGCTAGTTACTCAGGATGTTCAGAACATCTGGTTATCTGGTTGCTCTCATTAGAGCATCCTGCCTTTTTTGTCCAGTGTTCCACAGGGCTTTGACTATAGCACCAAACTTCCAGGTGACTCTTATCTGTGTATCTATCACTATTAATGGGAAGATGCCTATTATCATGGTGAATAAACACCATGTGACTTTAAAAAGTGTCACCGTCTGTAACAAAAGTGGTTGCTGTTGGATGTGACAAGGTGGACCAAATTCATCCCTTGTGTAATGTTTTGTACCCCAAAGATCCAATGACTTTGTCTAGATCAGAACCATGAATCCTTCCTAGCTCTGTGCAGTGTTCCACTTGCTGCGCTCTTGATAGCTTTCCAAGGTAAGTACAAATCAGCTCCGTAGGCAGAGGAAAGAATACAATGAAGAAAGCATTGTCAAGGTTAGTTGACCCTAAATGTGCCCTGCATAGAATCATAGAATATCAGGGTTGGAAGGGACCTCAGGAGGTATCTAGTCCAACACCCCACTCAAAGCAGGACCAATCCTCAACTAAATCATCACAGCCAGGACTTTGCCAAGCTTGACCTTAAAAACCTCTAAGGAAGGAGATTCCACCACCTCCCTAGGAAACCCATTCCAGTGCTTCACCATCCTCTTAGTGAAAAAGTTTTTCCTAATATCCAACCTAAACCTCCCCCACTGCAATTTGAGACCATTGCTCCTTATTCTGTCTTCAGGTACTACTGAGAACAGTCTAGATCCATCCTCTTTGGAACCCCCTTTCATGTAGTTGAAAGCAGCTATCAAATCCCCCCTCATTCTTCTCTTCTGCAGGGTAAATAATACCAGTTCCCTCAGCCTCTCCTCATAAGTCATGTGCTCCAGCCCCCTAATCATTTTTCTTGCCTGCCGCTGGACTCTTTCCAATTTTTCCACATCCTTCTTGTATTGTGGGGCCCACAACTGGGCACAGTACTCCAGATGAGGCCTCATCAGTGCCAAATAGAGGGAAATGATCACATTCCTCGATCATCTGGCAATGCTCCTACTTATACAGCCCAAAATGCGATTAGCCTTCTTGGCAACAAGGGCAAACTGTTGACTTATATCCAGCTTCTCGTCCACTGTAACTCCTAGGTCATTTTCCGCAAAACTGCTGCCCAGCCGCTCGGTCCCAAGTCTGTAGCAGTGCATGGCATTCTATGATTCTTTCGTCATAAGTGCAGGACTCTACACTTGTCCTTGTTGAACCTCTTCAGATTTCTTTTGGCACAATCCTCTAATTTGTCTAGGGGTATGTCTACACTACAGGATTATTCTGATTTTACATAAACCGGTTTTGTGAAACAAATTGTATAAAGTCGAGTGCACGTGGCCACACAAAGCACAATAATTCGGCGGTGTGCGTCCATGTACCGAGGCTAGCGTCGATTCCTGGAGCGTTGCACCGTGGGTAGCTATCCCATAGTTCCCACAGTCTCCCCCACCCATTGGAATTCTGGGTTGAGATCCCAATGCATGACGGTGCAAAAACAGTGTCATGGGTGATTCTGGGTAAATGTCGTCACTCATTCCTTCCTCCGTGAAAGCAACGGCAGACAATCATTTCGCTCCCTTTTTCCCTGGATCGCCCTGGCAGACGCCATAGCATGGCAACCATGGAGCCCGTTTTGCCTTTTGTCACTGTCACCGTATGTGTACTGGATGCTGCTGACAGACGCGGTACTGCAGTGCTACACAGCAGCATTCATTTGCCTTTGCAAGGTAGCAGAGACAGTTACCATCCCTATTGTACCATCTGCCATGCCATTGTAAATTGGTGATGAGATGATGGTTATCAGTCGTTCTGTACCATCTACTGCTGTCATGGGTGCTCGTGGCTGGCCTTTGCTGAGGTCGGCCGGGGGCACAAGACAAAAATGGGAATGACTCCCCGGGTTATTCCCTCCTTTATATTTTATTTAAAAATAGAGTCAGTCCTGCCTAGAATATGGGGCAAGTGTACTACAGAACCAGTGTACCAGAGAACCAGAGAGCACAGCCGCTCCGTGTCAGATCCCACAGAAATGAGCTGCATGCCATTCTAGGGGGTGCCCCTGCAACAACCCCACTCGTTGCTTCCCTCCTCCCCCAACCTTCCTGGGCTACTGTTGCAGCGTCCCCCCATTTGTGTGATGAAGTAATAAAGAATGCAGGAATAAGAAACACTGACTTGTTAGTGAGATAAAATGAGAGGGAGGCAGCCTCCAGCTGCTATGATAGTCCAGGCAGGACATTAAATGGTGGCGGGGGAGAGGAGCCCAGCCTCCCGCTGCTATGATAGTCCAGGCAGTACAGAATCTTTTCTTTAGACATGAAAGGGGGGGCTGATGGAGCTCAGCCCCCAGTTGCTATAATGAAGACGGTTACCAGCCGTTCTGTACCATCTGCTGGGAATGACTGGGAGTCATTACTATTTTTACCCAGACGCCCCCGGCCGACCTCACCGAGGCCAGCCAGGAACACTCACAGGATGATGACTGCTATCAGTCATTTTGTCCTGTACCGTCTGCCACCAGGGAGGGGAGGGCAGAGGATGCTGCTGTTCAGTGCCGCAGCACCGTGTCTCCCAGCAGCATGCAGTAGACATACGGTGACATTGAAAAAAGTCAAGAAGCAATTTTTTTCCCTTTTCTTTCAGGGGTGGTGGGGAGTAAATTGACGAGCTATACTCTGAACCACCCCGGACAATGTGTTTGACCCTACAGGCATTGGGAGCTCAGCCAAGAATGCAAATGGTTTTCGGAGACTGCGGGGACTGTGGGATAGCTGGAGTCCTCAGTACCCCTTCCCTCCCTCCATGAGCGTCCATTTGATTCTTTGGCTTTCCGTTACGCTTGTCACACAGCACTGTGCTGTGGCCTCTGTCTATCATAGCCGGGAGATTTTTTCAAATGCTTTGGAAGTTTTGTCTTCTGTAACGGAGCTGTGATAGAACAGATTTATCTCCCGATACAGCAATTAGATCCAGTATCTCCCATACAGTCCATGCTGGAGCTCTTTTTGGATTTGGGACTGCGTGGCCACCCGTGCTGATCAGAGCTCCACGCTGGGCAAACAGGAAATGAAATTCAAAAGTTTGCAGTGCTTTTCCTGTCTACCTGGCCAGTGCATCCGAGTTCAGATTGCTTTCCAGAGCGGTCACAATGGTGCACTGTGGGATGCCACCTGGAGGCCAATACCATCGATTTGTGGCCACACTAACCCTAATCCGATATGGTAATACCGATTTCAGCGCTACTCCTCTCGTCAGGAAGGAGTACAGAAACCGGTTTAAAGAGTCCTTTCTATCGATATAAAGGGCCTCGTTGTGTAGAGGGTGCAGGGTTAAATCAGTTTAACACTGCTAAATTTGGTTTAAATGAGTAGTGTAGACCAGGTCTAGGTCCCTCTGTATCCTGTACCTACCCTCCAGCATATCTACCACTCCTCCCAGTTTAGTGTTATCTGCAAATTTGCTGAGAGTGCAATCCATCCCATGCTCCAGATCATTAATGAAGATATTGAACAAAACCAGCCCCAGGACCAACCCTTGGGGCACTCCACTTGATACCGGCTGCCAGCTAGACATGGAGCCATTGATCATTACCCACTGAGCCCGATGATCTAGCCAGCTTTCTATCCACCATCTCCCGGGTAGTGTGTTTTTAGCAAAGTGAATGTCATTCTTTTGCATTTTTGTCATTCAATGCATTTTTCTTTCTTTGGCTCTTTGCCCCTCACCCAAAACAGAACTGTAGCATCAGTGACCCAGCATTTTTGAACAACCCAGTAATAACAAACTTGCCAACGTTTAATTTCCTGGGATCAGTTAGGGAGGTTGCTACTGAACCTAGGGAGAGGAGTCGGGGAATAGCCAGATGAGCATGCCAGTTGGAATGCAGTCAAGTGAGGTGATGGAAAAGCTGTAGGCCCTTCTTCTGAAGAGAGTGGCGCCTGTGTTCTTCCACTGAGGATGAGCACTAGCACCTCATGGGGAAGATGAGAGTGTTGGACTAGCTGGTGATCCCCCGACGATGAGTGACAGCAGGAGGAAAGGTCACTGTCCCACACCCTTTGAAGATTCCAAGATGAAATGAGACAGCTGAGGCCAAGTCGAGACATATGGGAATGATTGAGGGAGCAGATGGAGTGGTAGCTGGGAGTGGGTTTGGGGGATCTGGGCTCTTAGATTTGGGAGGGAAGCTGGGAACTGGGGAGAAGGAGTGGTGACAGCCACAGACAAGAACTGTTAGTTTCACGGGAGCTTGGAGGAGTCTGGGGTTGAGAACTGAAGTGGGGATGCAGCTGATGGTGGGGTTGATGTTAGGGGTGACAGGGACCTTAGGAAAATGAGGTCTTTGGGAGGGAAGCTTGGGCCCTTGGAGCCAGACAAAGTTTGGGAACAGGTGGCTGGAGTCATGGGGCGGCAGGTGGATCTCAGTTAGTAGAGACGATAGTGGTAGGGGGATCAGTGGTTCTGGGGTAGTTTGGGGACTGGCTAGAGAGGGCATTTGGGTTGATGAAAGGAATGGGACTGACTGGGCTGGGGACACAGCTCGGGAATATCTGGGTTGGGCATTGGAGACGGGTCTTGTAGGAAAGAGGAGGAATCTTCAGGTTCCAGCGAGATGACAAGCTGCTCTCTCTGAAGCAGAGATTGTGCCCACCCTCCCTTCGCTGCTGGGAAACAAGTGGCCAGGGTTGGGGGAGCTACTCTTGCAGGACAGCCGCCTATGGCTACGCCAGGAATATGGTCACTGGGCTGTTGTTTCCTGCTCTATTTTTTGTTTAAAAATATGGAATTGAAATGTTGTTTGCAATTTCCTTTTCCACCACCAAGAAAAAATTTAAGTAAAAAAAAAAATAAAAAAGTCAGAAAAAACTGTGAAAAGTTTTGATTTTGTCAACTGGCATTTTTCCAACGTGATGTCAAAAAATTCCCGGCCAGTGTTGGCAGAGATTGGGGGGTCCAGAATGCAGGTCAGCGCTTGAAAGTTCTAGGGCCGGTGTACAAAATCCAAGACTGCTCCGGCTCACCTGAGGTCATTGGCAGCTGTGCATTGACAAACTGGCTTGCAAGCAACACTGCAATTACAAACTAGTATCCACTGCCCCTCACTCACAAACAACCCGACCATAGCACAATATATGCAGCTCAACACTTGGCCCCCAACAACAAGCTAGCGTGGGCATAATATGGAAGGACAGAATGTGTCAGAAAACAAAGTGATAATTCCTTTACATTTGCAAAGAAAAAAATATAAACAACTATGAAAAATACCATAGCAATGACCCTTATACCGCATCTGACCTCGGGCATGTAACAGATGTAGCTGTGAAGGACTAATGAGGGTGACTCATAGATGCAACTGAGTCTCTTAATGAGAGCACTGAACTGTCTGACAAAAGGGTTAACCTGGGACTGGGTTTCCTTCAGGAGGATGAGATGGTGATTTAAAAACTCTCACGCCCTAGATGTTCCTGCTAATAAATCAGGTTGGAGCCGCTGTTCTAGTCTCTGGTGCCGTCCTTGAATGAGGCTGTCATACAGATGCTTAGGAATGAATATAATGGTTTATGACTCCATCACCTGAAGTCCTATCACACTGCAAGCTCCCTGGAGATGATAATGATACAAAACTAATATTGCTTTGCTAGTGATAATGTCATGCCGCCACGCTGAGTAACATGGATTGCCGCTGCTAACTCCTGGCTGGTTAATTCTGCTTCAATGTAAATAGAAGTGGGATCAAGGATACTGTAAATAAAAAAATGGCTGTGGAGATGAAGACATTAACAGGGACCTGAAGAGCAGAATCACACAGCCAAGGTCCTCAATCAGACGCTGACAGTATCGTTGTTGTAATATACACTACTGCACTCATCCACTCAGACACCGAGATGCCTGGAAATCCCCTTAAGTTAGATAGGTGTGTCTGTTCCATTGTTTTAGAGATCGGGCTACGTCAGTAGTTGACACTGTTGGTTTCAGTGGGAAATGCACATGTGCAGCTGATGGTAGCTAGACCTTGGTGGCCCAGTCTGAGGTGGAGTCTACCAATGTATTGAAAGCACTATTATGACAAGGTGTTTTGTATGTCAGGGCACTCCCCAAATGCAGCCCCCAGGGTCAAAAGACCTCCTAAAATGCAGCTATTGGCCATCATCTTTATATCTGCAATACTAATTATTCATATTTATTATTTGGATTATGATATCGCTGACAGGCTTCACTTGAGAAAAAGCTACCCCTCATGCAAGGTGCTATACAAACCCATAGTAAGAGAGAGTGTCTGTCCCGAGCGGGTTGTGATCTAAGTAGACCAAAAGTGAGAGGGTAAATGGAGGAACAGAGAGATGAAGTGACTTGCTCAGGGTCACATAGGAAATCAGTGGCAGAGCCAGAAGTAGAACCCAGGTCTCCTGTATCCCAATAATAATTCTAATTAAAACCACATGCAGTTTTTTTCATCCATCAATGACCAAAGTGTTAACAAAGGCGGGTACGAATCGTCATCTCCAGGTTTACAGATGAGGAAACTGAGGCACAGAATGGTGAGGTGACTTCCCTAAGATAGTGAGTCAGTGGCAGACCTGGGAATAGAACCAATATCCTCTAATCTCCTGCCCCCCTGCCCCCAACTTTGATACAGATGTACAGAGCCTACAGAGACTGGTTCCAGCGGAGCCTAACTCTACTGTTCCTCTCTAATGGTTCTGTGGATGCCTGGGTGATGTTTGTTTATACTTTATTTAAGATCACATTATCCTTGTATTGAATCAACCCATCAGCCATAATTAGTTCCTGTAACCACAGGATGAAGAGAGAACTGATCAGCTGCAGGTTTTCATTGCTGATGAAATCAGCTAACCGTTTCTCTCCCTTGATCCAGGAAGGTGGAGTTCTTTTTAATTTTTAAAATCCATCCAAATATATATATGCAAATATACTTACGCATGTAGGTAATCACATAAAAGTGAATAAAGGCTGTGGTAGGTCCCTGGATTTTATTTACTTTTTTTGCAGAGCATGGTGGGAGCTGGACTCTGATCTGAATGCACATGTGAGTGCTAAAAGTATCTGAACAAAACCTGGGATCAGTTATTTATGTTTGAGGAAAAAATCATCCCCTGCCTTTCATCCCATTGGATGCTTCCCTGCTATTTGGATAGTGTACTGAAGTAGGTTCATTGTCCTGGCCATGAAAAGAAGGGTGCTTTTGTAGACTAGAGCTTGGTTTTGTTTTATACTGTCTGTGTGACCTTGGGCAAATCACAAAATTACCTTCAGAGAGAAGATGGCGGAGGTAATGTCTTTTATTGGACCAACTTCTGAGAAAGATGAGCTTTGGAGCTTATACTAAGCTTGAAAACTGGTCTCTCTCCCCAACAGAAGTTGGTCGAATAAAAAAGAGTCCCTCACTGACCTTGTCCCCCTAATATCCTAGGACCATCAGGGCTACAACAACACTGCATAGTTCCCCTGTAGTTTTTCCTCATTTGCTAAACGGAGATATTAATTACCAACTCCACAGAGGTGTAGCCGAAATTAATTGTGTATATTATATTGAGATCCCCAGACAAAGCTGCAGAAGCACTGCTAAGTATTGTTGTTTATCCATGGCATGAAAAGTTCGCTCCAATGGAAATGGAAGGAATACACAATCTGAAGAATAAAAATCTGTGTATGGCAGATTAAATCTAGTTATATAAATGGCATTCTTCGCAAAAGATCCCAAAGCACAAGCTCATCCAGGAATCGCTTTGACAGTGAAATGCAGCCATGGTTAGGCTGAGGGTAATGAGCCAAAGAAGTTGACAGCAGACTGCCTAGTACTGTGTGATGGTAGGGGAAAAAACAAACCCATAGAGAAAGTTCCATGGGATCTTTAGGATTTTGGTCTTTAAAGTCTGTTTATCTGTCTTTGTTACTCCAGATTCATTCCTATAAGACTCAGATAAGAATTTGGCCACAGAATGCGTTTGGTTTTTTATCTGATGTTCCTTTACAATGGGGGGAGGGATGAGGTAATTAAGAATAAAACAGCATTAAAGGTGCGTTAGTTGCGTCTGGCAAATCAGAAATCTATTTAGTTGGCTCCTTTTTATTGCCTTAAAAATTGAAACAGTTTATTTGTGTCCCATTTCAGTGATTGCTTCCTAAAAGCAGGTTTTTATCATTTTGACTAAAAAGATTTTTTTATGCTGATACGTAGAGCTACCAATAAGTATGTAATAGGGGAAGGATAGTATATGACTCTCGCAGGAAAAAAATAGAGCGATAGAGTTTCATACATATGCATGTGCACACACACAGAGAAATGAGCGAACGTGGTCTTTGTTACAGTGATGCATACCTGGAGCAACTCCATGGAAGTAATTGAAATCCAAGTTGAGGCTGGAATGTGTGATTACACTACAGTAGCTGCTACAATGATGGATTTCTTACAAATCAGTTCAATTAATAAGGAATAAATAATTAACACAAATCATAGTGTAAAACAGACTCTAATGGCTATAGAAGTATTTTTAGCTGGATTTGTGCATTCAGTGCCAAACCATTTTATAGCAATTATCTGAATTCCGGGGAACCTAATAAAACTCAGCCTTGGGCATGTTAGCTTGAAATTTAATTTGGGCTAAAGACTGAAGGAATCCCAAAATATACAGTACTCATGAATTTTACCTGCTTTTATAATGTCAAAAAAAAGTCAGGGCAAAGGTGGTAAGAGACACCTATCAACAAATATACTGAGTATATCAGTGCATCTAACTGGTGCTTAAAGTTACGTAACTGATTCACTCCCATTTGACATCAATGAGAGTTAAATGTGCTTAAAGTTAAGCATATGCTCAAGTGCTGTGCTAATAAGGATGAACTTGAGCATGCTCTTAAGTGTTTTGCTAAATCAAGGTTACCCTGGGCCACATCCTCAGCTGGAGTAAATCAGCATAGCTCAGTTGAAGTTACGGTGATTTACAACAGCTGAGGATCATCTGGTCCAGGGTATGGATTAGTGCATCTGACAATTTCTTCTGCAAATTCTATTTCCAATAGACTTCTTAAAAACAGCAGTGTGACTAGTCCAGCCTTTTCTCTGGGATCCCCCGGGGCTCAGAGAGTGAATATTGCTGGAAGTCGTTTGAACAAGGAAGGCCACCAGGGAATTCCTAGTGGTGTTCTAATCATTACGTGGATTTTTATTTTTTAATAACTGCAGCCTGAATTTAGTCCCTGCATAGAAGTGTTTCTCCTTTCCAATAAATATTCGTAAAGAGCTCTCTTTATTCTCCACCCAACACTTAATTACAATGTGTAAATATGCACACAGCCCTATTATAGATGTTAATCCCAAAGCTGATAAGGCAGGATGGAGGAGAATGGTAATGAACTGGAGTATGGATAAGCCCTGGTCTTTCATTAGTCTAGCTAAAGTAATCATAGATCTACTGCTGGTAAATATACATCTTCCAGATACACACAGCACTAATTACTTTTGGCAGAGCAATGCTCCATCAGTGTGATGTCTTTATTGTATTTCTGTGATGATCAAATACCTTTACATGCCATTTACTTTTGATTATGTGACCTTCTTGCTAAAATTGCAGCAAGCCAGGCCTGTCTGTGTCAGGGCTTAGGGAAGTTGCCAAGTTCCATTTCTTTGTCCCAGTCAGTTTGCCTTCAACAAGCCATAAAGTCAGTCTACACAGAAGTCAGAGATACTAACTCCAGCGTAAAATGTGCCCCGTGTAACATTTTATCTAGCAGCCTGTATGGTTGCAATTGAGTCATTGTTAAATAAATCAACAACTCTCCACTTATACAGCACCTTTCTTCCCAGAGAGTCCTGAATTGCTTTACAAACAAGGTTTTCAAACTTGAAGTTTGCTTGAAGTTTGGCTCCTAAATCCATATGTAGGGCAAGATTTGGATCCCCTTAACTCCTATACAGTAGCACTTTACTCCAAGGAAACTTCCATGGACTTCAGTAGAACCACTGGTGGAATGAGGTTCTAGTCAAGATGATTAAGGAAATTGGAATCTGTCCCATAGACGTTGAAATGAGGGGCCTGATTTTCCAAATTGCTTGGCACCCAGCAGCTCCTACTTATGTCAGTGCCTTGTTCGGGTCTCATAATGGATCAAGACACAATGTCAGCTCTCCTGTATGTGGTTTTGTTGTACCCTGAATGTGTTTATCAACACTGTTGGATCATCTACCTTAACAATTATCCTTAAATTTTCCAATCTCTTTAGGCCATCAGCCTTATAATACAACTGGGATTATTTGTAAGCAGTGTACCATAGGCTCAATAATGGTATCCATTTTAATCTTGGACTCCTCATAAACTGCCCGTCCCCCTCCATGAAATAACATCTGTGTATTCTTTCATTAGAATATCTGGCTTGGCAGATGCCAGTGGCACTGAAATGGAACGTCTCCTACTGCCATTGCTAACTCAATCAAATTAAGGTGCAGACATGCTCTGAGATCAAACATTGCTAGCGCCTCTGGGTTTAAGGTGTACTCATGTAGACCATTTGTTCTCTGTGTGCTTATATGTTGCAATACAGGTACCTTTCACATCCAGCTGCTGATCTCCATAACCAAATAATTTCTGGATGATGGATATAATGAGATCTGAGAACTTCAGCAGTTCATATGGTTTATATATTTTTCTAGGTATTGCATTGACGTGTGCACCAGAAATCAGTTGAGCTGAGATCTGGGAACATTTTCCTCAACTGGTGTCCTTCGTGAATGCTTTGTCTGGCTGGGCTGGTGTAGCTGATATAATTGTTACTTTTGTCCTTGTGTGGTTGGCTCCTTTCATTAAAATATTATCTGTAGCTGATGGCCCACCCAGCATATTCTTCTGGATTTGCTCATCTTTGCTTAGTGAATTCCTTTTCTCTGTTTGACATATCTGACCTTCACCTGGATGTTTGTTAGGCTAGTGTGATCTCCCACATAGATGATGTAGTGTCTCTTTGTTTCCAAATTTGTAGCCTGCCTGCTTGTATGCATTGGAAATCGGTTCTTTCTGTAGTTTCCTAAAATTATGGTCAGGGCTTGGTTGCTCTATACAAGGTTGCTGCTTTGGTCTGAGTTTCCAGATGGATTTGTGCTTATTCACTGGGGATTATTCAAGTTCCAAAATCAAAACAACTTTTTTTTAAAATATCAGTTTATGTTGCTGAATAACAGTTGACTGACTTCTCCCATCATTTGACAAAAATCAATGACTCAAATGCAAGGAAAAGCATTCTTGGAGCACCCACAGGGACATGACTCAACTTCAGGTATGCCTGTGCCTTTGATCGAAGATTTGTGGTAGCAGTGCCCGTTGGATTTGTGCATGTGTCCCATGTCAAAGCTATATGGGGCTGTGCAGGTGAACCATGCTCATTTCCTCCTCAGTCTCCTTTACCCTGAGACACAATGTGTGCCTGTTCTCCTATATTTAGCTTTTTCTCATACAGTTACTTACCTTATAGTGTTATAGTTGAAACAATTGTTCCCTCTGTTTTTTCTTTTCTTTCTCTAAAAAGCCCACTTTTTTGTTTATAGAGGTGGTTATATTGTCAGGAGATTTCCCCTTCTAGGGGCTACATTTTCATTAGTTTATCTTGGGAATGCTGGGCTCCCTGAGGTTCAGATAGTGCCTCTCCTCTCAGGAGGCGGTTCCAAAATATGATGGGCACTCCCAGGGCTTCCACTGTCTGGGTGATACCCCCAAGAAGTGCAAAATCCACACGTCCTTCAAGGGTAAATCCCAAAACAATAGAGACATTAAATTTAAACTCCAAATGATGGAGCAAGTTTTATGTTCAGCGTCTGACCCAGGGTGGAAGACCCTCCTGTACATAAACCTCCCAGTACATCTAGTGCCCCATCCACCCTGAGATCTTGGTCACAGGAGACTGGTAGAGTGGTAGGCGGTACTGCAGTGCCGAGTACCTCTATTATCAGAGGGGTAGCCGTGTTAGTCTGGATCTGTAAAAGCAGCAAAGAATCCTGTGGCACCTTATAGACTAACAGACGTTTTGGAGCATGAGCTTTCATGGGTGAATACCCACTTCTTCAGATGCATGTCACCTCTATGGTACTGAAGTCCTCATCTACATCTGTTCTAAGCAAAAAGAAGTAAGGAGTAAATCTCTGAGAAGCTGTTGGTCACCATCTCACAAGAAGACTACCGAGACCTCAGGTCCCAAGAGGAGTTCCGTGCAGTTTCTGAGTGAGGGCAATACTGCAAAGGTGAAGGGAAGTCTGTCATCTAAGACAGACTTAGTAGTGAGTTTGGATACCTGTACCCAAAGTGGCAGAGACAGGATTAAAAAGAACAAGCCCACCCCTAAACAACACTCGGTACCAATAGCAAGAAAATCAATGGTATCAAAGACAACTCCCTTTACCTACGGTACTGAGGGAATTCCATACCAAGCGCATGGTAACAGCTGAATTTGTACTAGAGCCATTCTCCACAGGTTCACACTTGGCCCAGTCTTTGATACTGTCAGTACCACCGGAGTTTAGATGCCCTAAGTGTCTGATGATATCTTCAGAGCCGGAGTCTCCTCTGTTAACAAGTGCTGGGAGTTGGTCAAGACTCTCTCGCTTGCTGACCCCTTTGTCACCTAGAATATCACACTCACCCGCATCTACTCTGCAAGCCAAACAACTATCTCAACTATCTAACTGTGTGGAAGATGATTCATCAGACTCTCAAATTTCGGTGCCGGGTTCCTCTATCTATTCTAAGACACATCGCTTCCCCTCCCAACAGTGATTCAGATAACGGCATGGAGAGTACACTCATAGAAGTTTGTGGACAATGTACTCTGGGATGTTTTTAAAAAAATCTGTCATCTGAAGCATCAGTGATGGCCATGGCTGGAGCTGGGACATTGGAAGAGGTGGGCCAGTGCTCTGAGGTGGCACTGAGTATTCTCTCTCTCTCAGGTGCTTTGCTGGATGGTTTTTGCTGACATGCTGAGGATCTAACTGATCACCGTGTGGAGTCGGGAAGGCATTTCCTTGGCAGTGAGATTGGCAGTGAACTTGGGAGGTTTTAGCCTTCCTCCGCAGTGTGTGGATGTGGGTCTCTTCCCTGGATTTTCTGGGTGTAGCTTACTTAATCATTTGCTTGCCAGTGCAGGGCTTTCAGGTCCTGGTGCACCTCAGTCCCTGCTAATCTCTACCTGTGGCACAGAATAATTTAGTCTCCTGTGGGCTCTAATACTTTGGTCAAATTTCATTGTTGGGTTTCATGTGCAGGTGCTAGGTGGCATTGGTGGTCTGGGATTTTCAGGTGGTCAGACTAATAACTCTGGTGGTCCCTTCTGGCCTTAAACTCTATGGTTCTATGACTTTTTGACCGTTAATCTTGGACCAATGACTTTTATTTAAATACTTTAAATAGGCAAAGGGAAGTGGAGATGACTAGTGCTTTCATATTGCATTGCTGTGCAGCCCCAGGAGCCTGGTGAAGGATCCTGTAGGTCTGAAGATGACTTGGTTTCTGCAGAACCTTGCTTTTTTAAAACTAAAGGATAGGGGGCTTTGCTCTTACTGTTGACAGCCACATAGCTTCAATCTCAGCAGGATTAGATCACAGGAACAATACAAGATGTTATTTTGATGATATCTGATTTCAGGGCTATGATAAGTCCTTTGTTTTGTAGGCTGAGATGGAAGTCATAACTTTTGAAGTGCCAAGAATCATAGTTTATATGCGAATTGCATCTGAAACTGATGTTTAGATTTGTTTGTCTGTTTATATTTTTGGGTGGGAAGTGTAGGTGTTTGTAAAGAAAATTTAAAAAGTAATGGGAGAAAAAAGCGGTTTGGGAGACATTTAGTGCTGATGAATAATTCAATCTGATTTACTATGGAAATGAAAGAGAATGGCATTGAGCTTTTTTCTTACTGTAAAAGAGAGATCTTCAGTTTAGCTTTAACAGCTAAGGATAGTTTGAAGGCAGTTTATGCTGCTTATTTTTATTCTAGGTCAAGTCATCAGCATTTAAATGCAGTTTAAAAACCTGCAATCATAGTACAGCGTGCTTCCTTTAAAAAGAGAGAGAGAAAAAAAAACTGAAATATGTTCTATTAATTAAATAGAACAGAACATTTTGCCTAATTGCAAAGCAAACCTTTTAAAAATCTAGAATATCAATGGGACATCAATACAACTTCAGTGTAGCCAAGTTGGAGAAGAAAAGAAGCAGCACTTGTTGCTAGCTGGTAGAGAAATGTTTTGACTGAAAAAAAATTTTCCATTGATCAATTTCAAATCAATTTTCAATTCATCAGAATTTGAAAAGATTTGCAAAAGCTCCTCTGGGAAATGGGCATGTGCGGGAATTTAAAAGGGGAGAAAAAGAGAAGGAAAAAAATCCTGATAATCTAGACTTTTGATTTTTTCCCATTAAAAAAATTGCAATTTGAAATAAGATGAAAAATGTTTTGCTTCCGATGGCTTTGTTGAAAAATCAAAAATTTTCAGTAGAAATTTTATAACGAACTATTTTATTTTGTTTACTTAGCAGGAAAAAATTCAGTTTTTTTGATCAGCTCCACTGTCTACCCAAGATTGGACATAGGGTCCTATCCAACACCCTGTACTCACACAAAGCTCCCATTAATCACAGGATCAGGCTCACAATGGAGAGTTTCAGGTAATAATAATACCTAACGCTTCAGACCACTTTTCATTACTAGATCTCAAAGCATTTTACAAAGGAGCTGAGTATCATTACCCCCATGTTACAGATGGGGAAACTGAGGCATAGGAAGGCAAGTGACTTGCCCAAGGTTACCCAGAAGACAATGGCAGAGCTGAGAATGGAATTCACATCTCCCCATTCCCCCAGTCCAGTGCTCTAACCATTAGAGAACACTGTCTTCCCTGCCAATCTGAAACACTGGAATTTTGGGACCAGATTAAAAAATCGGAAATAAAGCACAGCAGCATTGTCCTCCCTGATTAACTTTTCTGCACTGGAGAAAGTTGACGACAGACATCTGAAGCTTAATGTTGTCCACAGCAAGTGTGATATTGTTTGGATAAGTGCACAGTAAAAAGTGATGTGCAGGGGAATGTGAACTTGCATTAATGGGAGCGTGGTTGAATGGCAGCCAAATTACTCTATAAGCAAAGCTAAGTACCTCGTTAATATGAGGAGGATACTCAAGCCTACATATCCTCATCTACTTCCAGCCCTTGCCTACACAATGTACCTTATTCACCTTGTCCCATGAGAGTAGAGCTCGTGAAGAATCTTCTATCAAAATGTTTTTTCAATGGAAAGTGTGGTTTTCGCAAAATTGCCAGTTTTCACAGGAAAATGTTGATACTGTTGAAATGTTTAAAATTCTCCATCAAGGAAAATCTACATTTGTTTCATATTGTGTCGACATTAATCTGTGTCTGCTTGAGCTACTGTGGTGCCTTTTGGGAATAATACCATACCTTTGGTATATCATGGAAGATGTAGTTCAGCTGGGGAGCCTGGGCAGTAAGAAGAAATAAGCTGGCATGAGGCACCCAAACTACAACTCCTATGAGGCACTCTGGTAGCTGAGGCAGACTGAGTTTAACACTGAACTGAAATTAAATGTTTTGATGTTTCTGAATCAATTTCTTTGAACTTTAAATTAGTGCTGGATGGAAAACAGTTTTCCTGAGTAAAAATTTAAGAGATCTTGAAAACTTTTCTTGTCCTGAAAAGTCAAAATCTCAATTTTTTTTTTTGTATATCTCTGGTCAATGAAAACATTTGATAATTTTGAAATACTTCATTTTGATGACCATTTTTATTTTTTTCAGAAATTATATTCTTGCTTATAACTCTCTTAAATTTCAAAGCAAAAAGTCATTCTGAACCACAAAAAAATGATTTTTTTTCCTGTCAAAATATCAAAATGAAACAATTGGGCAATTTTAATTTTTTTCAAACAAATTTTTCAAGTTGAAATTTGTTAAAACTTACTTTTTCTTGTGAAATGTTTTGGTTTTGATGAATTGGCATTTTCCAACAACAACAACAACAACAACAAAAGTTTTGTCAAAAATTCTCCCCCAATTCGACTTTTCACTCTGTGAAAGATGCTGATTTGTGTGTGTGTGTGTGTGTTGATTGGAGATCAGAACAAATGTTAAAATATTGGAATTTCCTGCCAGAGGAAAAAATCCAGCTTTCGATTAGTAGTAGTTGAGCTTGAGGGAATGGGCTGCACAGGGTTTGAGACTACTGATGTGTAGGAGAAGGCTCAGGAAGAAGGGGTGCTGCAGTATGTGTCTGGCTTAAAGTACAGGGGTGCTGTGCACCTGCCTGGCTCCTCGCTTCACGTGTTGCGACCTGGTACACAGGTATGGAATGCTGCTAAGGTTTGCCCTATCTGCGACCCTGTAGATGAAGATAGATCAGCAGATGGGCCACATTTGATTGATGATGTGACCTAGTGCACTCCCTTTCAGCCCCCCCACTGTAAAAATTGTTCCAGTGCCCCTGTACTTAGATGCTGCTCATACTTGTCATGAAGCAAAGCAGCATTGTTCTCCCTGCTCTGCACTGTGTGGGGGTTTGCAGGATCAGTTCTCCCTGGTTCACCAGACTTTGCACAGGTTATGTAGAGGGATTGAATCCACACACCAGTCAACTCACAGAATATGGCCAAGAATCTGCCACGTAGGTTTTCTGAGTACTAGACCTATGTCAGTAGAGCTGGTTGATTATTTAGGGGACAGTGTGGGGAACCGAACTAGTAAAATATTCACCGACACATGCACGTTTCGGGACACTGAAATTGTTGACATATATCAGGTTGAATTCGGTGAATAGTTTTGTCTGAAAACATGGGGGAGGGGGTTAAAGAAGTCAAAACAGTTCGTTTTAACCATTTCAAAACAAAAGGTCTTCGCTTTTCACTTTGGCAGTGGGTGGGCGGTGTTTTGGTGAGAGGAAAAAAAAATCAGTTTCAGTTGGAACTGAACCAATCTGACTTTTTTGGGATTAGTTGGTTCAGCCTCTGAACCCAAAAAACAATTACTGTTTGCTCAGCTCCACGTGTACCTGCAGGTCCAGATATGGGGTTCTGGGGGCAGGGGACAGGGAGAAGGGGTGGTTGGATGGGCAGGGATCCCTGAGGGGGGCAATCAGGAATGAGAGGAGGGGTTGGATGGGACAGCGGGGGGCAGTCAGGGACGGTGAGGGGACAGGGAGCAGGGGGGGTGGATGGGGCAGGGATCCCACCCGGGGGCTGTCAGAGAACAGAGGGGGGATTGGATGGGGCAGAAATCTGTGAGGGAAGGTGTTAGGGAGTGAGAAGCAGGGGGGGTCAGATGGGGGCAAAGCTGGGCCAAGCCACGCCACGCCACACCTGGCTGTTTGGGGAGGCACAGCCTCCCCTAACCGGCCCTCCAAACAATTTCCGAAATCCGATGTGGCCCTCAGGCCAAAAAGTTAGCCTGCCCCTGGCTTAAATGATGCAGAAAGCCTCCTGATGCACTGGGACTGAATCGATTGACAAGCCCTGAGTTTTATTGCTAATATATCAATGCCAATGCAACTTTCTTGCCATCCAATGTTTCAAACGTTGCTGCTATCGGTTGAGCTGAACGGCGTATGTGGCCACTGACAAGCATCCTCTTTAATTTGTGCCTTTCTGTCAGGTATGGAGTCCCCTGTCACTTGCCAGTTTGACATGAGCAATTGCTTTATTTTCTATGCACACAGGGAGAAAGATTGAGAAAAAGAATAGAGAAAAAAATCCCCAGCTCTGTGTTTAACTGCATGGTGTTTTCTCTTCTTAGCGAGATTGCTATCAAGGAGCCAGAGTTTTGCCTCTTCATCTAGTTCTTCTCCAGCAAAATGTTCTGGTTCATTTCATAGTGGTATTTTCTTTGCCTTTGCAAAGTTCTGCTTGGAATTTTAACATGGCGCGAACACTAAATAATAAGTTGTCACGGAGTGTGGGGGAGTCCGGTCCTGCACCCCTCCTCCTGGGACCCACAGTGACTCTCAGCCAGCCAGTAAAACAGAAAGTTTATTGGACAACAGGAACACAGGTTACAGCAGAGCTTGCAGGCACAGTCAGGACCCCTCCACCGAGTCCTTCTGGGCTTTCAGGGTGCTTGGATCCTAGCTAGGATACCCTGAATTCCACCCACACAGCCCCAAGCCCAAACTCAAACTGCTTCCCTCCTGCCACTCCCTTCCTTTTTGTCCCCTTCCCGGGCAAAGGTGTTGCCTAGCTCAGGTTACAGGCCCTGGCATCGTCCATCCCCTAAAGTCCTCCCCTGCTCTCCCACTCCCCACACAGACAGTCCCTACTGCATCACATAAGTTTCCTTACGAAAAGTAAATGAAATCAAAGGGCCTGTGTTCCTTTCTTGGGGCAAATACATGACTTCTTTTTTTCCTGCCTGAAATTGCTTTAATCATTTGTTTAAAATTTGAGACCCTTTAAAAAAATAGGCTAGTTTAAAAAGAAAAAAGCTAGGAATCTTTCATTTATTGAAGCAACAAAGAATCCTGTGGCACCTTATAGACTAACAGACGTTTTGGAGCATGAGCTTTCGTGGGTGAATACCCACTTTGTCATATGACGAAGTGGGTATTCACCCACGAAAGCTCATGCTCCAAAACGTCTGTTAGTCTATAAGGTGCCCCAGGATTCTTTGCTGCTTTTACAGATCCAGACTAACATGGCTACCCCTCTGATACTTTCATTTACTGGTTTAACATTCAGGCGCCGTAACAGCTGAGAGGTCTTTAATCATAAACTGCAGTCTATGCAGGGCAATCCCTTCTGAAGAATATCACGCTGATATCATTCAGAGCTAAATTTTATTTTAGGTTGTTCCACGTAAAGCCTCCAGGAAGAAATTAGCTTTCACTGAGAATGTTAAAGGGAGTGGGGCACTGCCAAGAGGAAAGTCAATCTTGCCAATTCCAGGTACTCACAGATCATGAGGCTTCAAAATCATAAAAGATTTTTAACTAATAAATGTTGGGTCTGTTTGTTTTTCTTCTGGTTTCTGAGCTTTCAGGGGTCATGTTTTCCTGCTTTTCTCAGCAGCTAGCAGGTCAGAAACTTTTTTAAAATGAGTTGATTTTTTTCATGGAATCATGTGACTCCAGAAGCTGGGGCTTTAAGAAGAACACCAAATATTGCAAGACTGGTAATAAAATTGCAAGAGCAAGCAATACACTGAAGTTTTCTGTAGTGGAACAAGTGCTTTTTTTCAAGGAACAGTTTCACTATAAGTTGGATGTTGCTGTAAGCAGAATTGTTCTTTGCTCTTTGCAGTTTGCAATATTTATTCTATTTGCATTTCAAAGGACTTGTACTGTACCTAAGTTCTATAGAATCAGGTTTTCTTTCTTTACCTTGGTTACTAATAACACCCTAATTTATAAAATTGAAAGAAACTAATGCCTAATTCAAGAGCACCTCAGAAAATATTTTCTTCCCTCGCATCCTGAGAAAATGTCCACTTCTCAGCAAAAAATTGAAAACCAAAATATTACGGCCAAAACCGAGACTAGTTTGATTTGGAAATGTTGCTGTGATGCCTTATGGGAGTTGTAATTCCATTTTTATCTCTGTGCCAGTTCCCTAGTTGGACTATATCTCCATGGTGTATCATGGCCTCCCTTCTAGGTGGGAGGTGGTGCATCATGGGAGACGAAGTCTGGCTGGGGAGCTTGGCCCATAGAGGACAGTGAAGACATGAGGCAAACCATGAGTTGCTGCAGCGGAGTAGCCAAATTGAAATAATTCCATTTTTGGCTGAAAACCAAAAACAATTTTGTTGGGGCAGCTTTTTTTTAATGAAAAATCAGAATTTCCTGTGGAAAGCAGATACTTTTTTTTGCACAAAACAAAAATGATTGTCAGAATCCCAATTTTTGGTCAAAAAAAAAGAAAAGAAAAGGAAAAAAACCCCCAGTGTTGATGGAAAAGTTTTGAGAAGCCCTGTCTAGCTCACATTTTCATATGTGTCAATTGTTTTACTTTTGGGGTTTACCTTTACTGCCACAGTTAGCTTGACTTACTACACTAAATTTACTCCACTGGAGCAGCACAGGCTGAATTAATTAGCAGCATAGATTCATTGGATTAATGTGCTAACTCAAGATGTACCCCATAGTTCCCTCCTCACTTAACCCCCCAGCCTTGCTACCTAGCTTGAGTTTCAGTCCCCAGTTAACTCACACTAGAGATTTGTGTGTGTGGACAGGGGCAACCCTTGAGTTTTATGTCAAGCTAACACTGTAGTGAAGACAAGCCCTTTGTGTTTCACTCAGGTTTGTTAATCATAGAATATTAGATTTGGAAGGGACCTCAGGAGGTGATCTAGTCCAACCCACTGCTCAAAGCAGGACCAATCCCCAGATAGATTTTTGCCCCAAGCGCCTCCTTCAAGGATTGAACTCACAACCCTGACTTTAGCAAGCTAATACTGGAACTACTGAGCTATCTCTCCCCCTTCACACTGGTGATTTTCACTTTCTGTTTCTAGTAAGGCTGTGTCTACAGTATCGGCACTGCAGCCACACAGTTACCGCGCCAATGACACACCATAGTGCAGATGTTTTCTACAGCAACAGAAGGGGTTTTTCTCTCACTGTAGTTAATCCACCTCTTTGACTGGCAGCAGCTGGGATGAGAGAAGAATTCTTGTATTGGCCTGAGTTGTATGTACACCCAGGGTGAGGTCGGCGTTACCATAGCACACAGAGGTGTGAATTTTTCACATCTGTGAGTGATGTTGTTAGGTTGAGCTACATTTTAAATGTAGAACGGGGGTAAGTGTCACTTTCAGGTTCCTGTGATCTAGGCCAAAGCTGTAGTGTTGAGATCACTGCAGGGAAAGGATGGAATCATTAAATGAAATAAACAAAAACAAATGGATTTTCACTGAAGTTTAAAAAAGAACTCCATTAAAACCTTTCTCTTTATCTTCTGAACTTTACTTTCCTTCCTCCCCTCTAAATTTGGATCCTAATGTTAGCTGGCCGTATCCCTTTAAAAAGATCATAGAAGATGTTCATAAAGTTGCACACTGAAGTTGGTTACAGATGTGAGGTAAGTTGTGGGGTTAGTGGCCGTGCTGAAGGACTGAGAGTTTTGCTGATATTCACTAATTATTATTTATTTATTTTATATACAAAAATGCCCTGAAATTTGAAAAACTTCACAGCTGACTCCCATGCTCCTGCCTTACTCTGTCCTTGACTCCTTTGCTTCTCTCTCCCATCAGATCTCCACCACTCCAGTGCCCAACCTCCACTTCTTTTGTTTCTATCACTGCACTGTTGAACGCGACTGGAGAAAATCCAAAAGACAGCAGAACTTCCTCCGATACCAACTCATTCTTTCCTTCAAGTCCCTACAAAATTTCTCCTTGGCATTCTTCTCAGATGTTGTCTTCTACCTTAGCCCTCTTCCTCCACCCAACCCTCTGCTCCACCAATGGCCTAAGTCCCTCATTCATCACCAAGGGAGTAGATTATGGGGATAGGAGGGGCATTGCCTCCCCAAACTGCAACCCTTTGGCAAATGTGGAATTTGGCCCTTCGTACGTGGCCTGACTGGAGCTGTCCTCCCCCACCCCTCACCCCAAACAAATATAGAAATCAAACTACACCTATGTTCATCGCCCTCATTCTTATCTGTGTGTTTTGCATGCGGTCCTTTTCCATGGAATGAACTCCAAATTTCTGTTGTCCGAGTCACCATTCTCTCCTCATTGAAATCGCTCCTCAGAGGCCAGTTCTTACATGAAGCCCTTAACAACTGAACTATATTACATTTAGGAATTAAAAAACAAACACAGCTAGATCTCAATTGATATAAATCACCATTATTCCATTCAAGTCAATGGAGCTACGCTGATTTACACCAAATGCAAATCTAGGTCACAAAGTATAAATTATCTCCTCCTCTGAGGATTTCTCAGTGTGGCTCTGTCTTCTATGGGCCAGATCCTCAACTGGTGTAAATTGTTCTTACTCCACTCAGGTCCATGATGCTATGCTGACTTCCACCATCTGAAAATCTGGTCCACAAACCAAATTATCCCCACTTCTGAGCAACAGTAGAGTCCTGAATCATAGGACTGGAAGGAACCTTGAGAGATCATCTAGTCCAGTCCCCTGCACTCAGGGCAGGACTAAGTATTAGCTAGACCATTCCTGACAGGTGTTCATCTAATCTGCTCTTAAAAATCTCCAATGATGGAGATTCCACAACCTCCCTAGGCAATTTATTCCAGTGCTTAACCACCCTGACAGTTAGGAATTTTTTTCCTAATGTCCAGCCTAAACCGCCTTTGCTGCAATTTAAGCCCACTGCTTCTTGTCCTATTCTCAGCGGTTAAGAACAACAATTTTTCTCCCTCCTCCTTGTCACAACCTTTATATACTTGAAAACTGTTATCGTGTCCCCTCTCAGTCTTCTCTTTTCCACACTAAACAAACTCAATTTTTTCAATCTTCCCTTATACATCATGTTTTCTAGACCTTTATTCATTTTTGTTGCTCTTCTCTGGACTCTCTCCAATTTGTCCACATCTTTCCTGAAATGTGGCACCCAGATTTGGACACAATACTCCAGCTGAGGCCTAATCAGTATGGAGCAGAGTGAAAGAATTACTTCTCGTGTTTTGCTTACAACACTCCTGCTAATAAAGGGAATATGTAAGCTCTGGTACTACCGGAATGGTGTGACTGTATTCCCTTTGTTGTGACCTTGCATGCATGGTGTGCATAAAATCATGCTGTGCAGAGGACATCGTTTTGTGACCTCACACAGAATATGTCATTTTGAGGAGCAAAATGGCATCCTCTGTACAGCCTGACCTTGCAAAAGTGCCCTGCTCTGGCTTCACTACACCTGTGCTTCTGAGAATTTCCCAGTATGCCCTATGTGTCAGATCCTCAGTTGGGACCCTGGGTTTGTACTCAAGAGGCTATCTCCTGCTGCCATGATTTCATGACTACTGATATTCACACTGTCTAGATCAGAGGTTTCAAACATGTGGCCCGCAGAGTTATTTTCTGCAGCCCACCATAGCTCCCCTCACCCCCCGCCTCCGCCACTCCTGAGCTGTGTCCCTGCTCCTCCGCCTACCTCCCAGCGCTTCCCGAGGCCAGACAGCTGTTTGGTGGTGCTTAGGACTTTCCAGGAGGGAGAGGGGAGGAGCAGGGACATGGTGTTCATAGGGGAGGATGCGGAGAAGAGGCGGGGCCGGGGTAGGGATTTGGGGAAGGGGTTGGAATAGGGGCAGAGTTGCGGCGGGGACTTTGGGGAAGGGATTGAAATGGGGGCAGGGAAGAGGTGGGGCAAGGGCAGGGCCTCATGGAAAAGGTGGAGAGGGTGTGGGGCCGGGGGCAGAGGAGGAGGCTTTTGTATCTTTGTATGAAAACGTGTCAGTGATGCTGCCCTTGGGCCAATGTACTAGTCTTCACAGCCCCCATGGTGATTTGAGTTTGAGATCCCTGGTCTAGATCAAAACCAGCTTAGGTGTGTCTACGCACGCTACAGTCACACCTTTGAGCAGTACAGAAAGGACCTCAGACTCTAATCACTTTAGGGAATATAAAGTCTTTATTTGCATGTAGTCTCTTAGTACTTTTCTAGTTGAGTTTCATTCTGCAAGAAGCTGAGGACGATGATGGTGATTGACATTATGGGCTTTTTGTTGCCAATAGTCTGAAGCCATGAAAACAGAAATAACACCATTCTCTCCTGCAACAGGCGCTGAACAGGTATGCGAGGGGGGATGGATGCATGCTATGTGTTTCCCTGGAGGCGCACATGTCAAAAGTAAAACATAAGTCAAAGGGAATGGAATATAAAGCTCCGTTCCCTACCTGCAACTTGACAAACGGCTGACCATAAGCATAAATCAAATTAGTGTAGTACACGAGGCACTGAACTGGTGACAAGACTGCAAGTCTTCTTTAGAAATAATTCAGGTAGGTTTTGTGCTGTTATACAGGGATGTAGTTTGGAGTAGCACCAGGGACTCCGGGATTTAAGTGGGTGGAACCTCAGCATGTAACGCTGGAGCATCAGCATCCTTGATCAAGACCTTTCCGACGACTCTGCCAGCCACATCCTTTACTGCTAATGAAATGCAACCAACCTGCTGCCAGCATAGCATGGGAGAGTGGGTGAGGTTAGAGAAAGGGCATGGACAGGGTGCCAACCCTTCCAGTGTTGTTAGCCTCCTGTGGCCATTACAGCCTCCTCTAACACAGCACATGGAGCTCCAGGATCAGGGCAGTGCAAAGGAGAGCGTCCACTGCCCTTTGCACCCCACCTGCTGATTTGATGTATTTTGGCTGAGGCTGATGATCTGTCCCTAGAGTTAGCTGAAGATGTTGTAACAGTAAAATGAAGGTGGTGATCTCTTTACACCAGGGAGCCAGATATCGCTATATCACAACTGATGCTTTCCAGGAATCTATAGGAGCATGTCTCTTCCTTCTGCTCTCCCAGCTGTGGGAGAAGACATGGCAAGCAATAGGAGTTTGGCTCTCCTGATAGAAAAGGCCCCCAAAACATGCCCCCAGCAACACACCTCATGTGACCTTAAAGCAGAAGCAAGAGGACAAAAGCTGGTTTCATTTGTATGGTAAGATCACCAACCAGATGGGATGATAGCATCTGTGCTGTGCTTTCAGCCAAAACCTCGAAGACATAGACAGAATAGAGCCTTGATCTGTTATCCTTCAGATAATGGGATCTTATTCACACATCTTAGTGGGCTGAGAAGATAGGAATCATTGTGCCTTTCATTATAACACACTTTGACGTGTAGATCCCTTTGAGTCAGGCGGTGTGGTGGTGAAAAGCGCCCTCGGGGAAACAGAAGATGTAATTGAGGTGCAGTTCTTGTCACCATCCTGCCCTTTAAGGGATGATCCACACGGAGTGGTTATAGGTGTGCACTGTTTATAAAAGGAAATAAATAAAACAAGAGTAGGGGGTTTATGTTCAACCCCTATTCACTATATAGCGCTTCCATTTAGAACCAGCTCAGTTATTGCAAATCCTTGCTTTTTCCCTTCCTAGCGCTGCCCATTTTTTTTATTACTGTATTAATCTCTTGCCACCTCCTGTTCTGACTACAAGATGGATTACATCCAGCCCTTCTGCAAGTGGCTAGTGGAAAGAGCTGTGTCTCAGGAGACCTGGGTTCTGTCCCTGGCTTTGATACTGGCCTACTGGGTGACCTTGGGCAAGTCACTTTACTTCTCCGTGCCTCGATTTCCCCATCTGATGAGTAACAACAGCTGTGGGGGAAGATGAAAGCTACTCAGCTTTGGATTTGGCCCTAGCTTATGTTCCTGGATGTGGGGCACTATTAGGCATTCTCAGTGCTTCCCAAGCGGAACCTTTATTGTCTTTCCCTTCAGAACAGGGGGAGAAGGGGTTAATCCCATGTTCCCTGAGGATAACGTAATTTCTCTACACCCTATCTCACCCCCTATTTTATACCTGGGCCCTGCAGGGATGACTAGGTGCATTAAACATGGACATTTTCCCCCACACCCCGAGGCAAAAAAATAGCTGAGAGTTGTTTTGGTTTTAATGGTTCTGTCTGCATTGCCACATCCTTACTTTCAGTAACGCTAAAGCCAAGGCCTACAGTGCCTCTCAAAGGCTGACATTTATGGGAGCTACTAAAACACTTCCACTCCAGGGTTGGAATGATTCCTTCCATTACAGGATTTGTACCGAGGCTTGGTAATGGTAGCTGGATGCTTTTCTACCTGTTGGGTGGCATTTACCTGCCCCCAAGAAGGGTGGACAGAGTTTAATGTCAAAGAGCCAGAATCCTTGAGTCTTTTCTGCTCATTCTTTTAAATCCCGTGCTCCAAAGCAGGCAAAGCACAGGCAGGGTGAAGCGTTAAAGGAAAATTCCAGTGCTGTCCTATCCTGCAGTGTTTAAGTTGAGACATATACCCTAAGAAATGTCTCCATGAATTTTCAACTGCTCTTTGGCTTTGGATGTTTCTTGTTTTATTTCAGGGAGGCTGCCAGTCCAAAAAAAAAAAAAAAAATCTATTGATTTTGGTACAAGTTCTGAAATAAGCCTTGGAGATTCTTGGACTCCAAAAGTGAACTCTGTAGACACAATCTAACTATATTTTCAAATGAAAGGGACAGCTTTTCTAGGAATTAATGTAGTGCATTGTTGTAACCCAACTGACTCTTGTACTGCTCGTTACTGTAAGATCCCTTTGACCTGTACAAACTTGCTGCGAACAAGTGGATTTTTGGCTACCTGGTGATGAGCGCTTTAGTAAAATAATTTGTGTTTGACTGAGATATTAACTTTTTTCTAAAGGAGGAGGGAATCTCACTTTTGTCACTAATGAGATTATTTCCCTCTTCCTTTAACAATCAGATGCATTTTTAGCAACTGCTAGGGATTTTCATCCGAGCCCGCCTCTCTTCCCTGAAATGAAATAGTTTTTGTATTGACAGCATCAACACATTCTGTGTAATATGTGGGCCCAGTGAGAACAGACCTTTAACAGGAATTTATATCCCAAGTCTGAAATGTGCACTTTATATTGGTGGTTATTCCTGGATACTTGTTAAGGGTTTACCATCCTAAATCTTTTTCCATAAACAAATAAAACCTTTGCAATCCAAGGTTGAAGGAAAAACCTTAAATGACAACACTTGGGGGATAAGTTAAGGAGGAAGAATGAAGAATTGATGAGTTATTAACAGTTGCAATTTCCCATCTTGAATTATTGACTACATGTGACATTGTAACCCTAAGGTTGTAATCTATAAACAGCTTGGAAAATATGACCTTTGCATTACAATTGGTCTCGAGATACCTTGTAGCTTGTAATAACAGCTGCCACTGGCGTATTTTGTTGACGATTGAGTGACTGCGAGTAACTGAAGAACTTCATTATATATTCAGGCAAATCTGTGCAAGACCTAGGAGATCTAATGGATTGTGGGTGGTGCAGCTACTGTTGAGATGGGGTGAAACTGGTAGAAGTTTTGGGTTGTAATTGATTTGCACTCAATTAGCTGGACTTAGTTGACTTAGCACTTTTTTGTTTGTTTGTTTTTTGTTTAAAGCAGGCAGAAACAGTGCATGTAGAAGAAGCAGAAAAGCGGAAAGTTACTCCAGTTCCTCTTACAACCTTGCGGAGATCAGCAAGGGAGGCTGATTGGCTCCTTTAGTCATGGGTGTTCATGGAAAAACGAATGACCTAAATTCCAGTCCTATTATTATTCATGTGCTGTACTAGGTCATGCCTTATGAGACAAAATAAGAATGTGGAGCCAGATTCAACCCTGGTAAAACGCCATTGACCTAAATGCTTTTGCACCTGAGTACATGAAGGCTCAGCTTGGCTCATTGTCTCTCAACTGCTGTAGGGGCAATAATAGACAAAGTAGTTCTGGCATCCATATAGCTCACAAAAAACTTTCCTGATCGTATGACTGAGCCAAGTTCATACTTGATTTAACTCCATTGATGTTAATGGAGTTACACTATAGGTGGGCCTGGTCCAATATATTCATTTATCTATAATGCAGTACATTATATTGTTGAGTGTTAGTGTAGTAAACAGGGGGATTGATACAGGGACCTATTTTTAGTCAGAAGACCACGTTTATCCCTACACAGTGGAACACACCACTGTGAGGAATAATATTATACTTTCTCATGCATACTGGGACATACCTTAGAGTTCTTTAGCTTGCTGGGGGAACCAGATTGTTGAGGACTGCGGGCAAAATTCTGTCCTCTTACCTGCACCACGACTCCCTTGCTGCAGGTTTCATGCGTGGCACTTCCACTGACGTCGCTCATGCAATCAAGGAGGGATATGCAATAGAATTGCATTGTGGGAAGATGGATTTTGACCTGGTCCCTTTAATGCTAAAGAGGGTGAATTCTGACTTTCAATCACCAACAGACCTGAACCTTCTGCAGTTCATCTGCCCCTATGTGAGAGGAGGAGGAAGCATGAGATCTAGGGGTTAACACTCAGGAATCAGTCAGAATCCTGATTTTAATTCCTAGCTCTGTGTGCATAAACTCTCTGTGCCCCTTCTCTACTGTATATATAATAATACCTACCTCACAGAGCTGTTCTTAAGCTTGATCAGTTACTGTTTTTACCGTTCTTTTGGGCTATGCGGATGAAAGGCACTTACATTCATAAGTACCACTCTCTCCGGCTGTCCCAGTATGAAAGGGTACGACTTCACTACCGGCCGTATCGGTGGGTAGCAATAGATTTCTCGGGGATCGATATATCGCGTCTCATCTAGATGCAATATATCGATCCCCAAACACGCTCCTGTCGACTCCGGAACTCCACCAACGCGAACGGCAGTAGCGGAGTCAACATGGGGAGCCACAGACGTCGATCCCGCGCCGTGAGGCCGGTAGGTAATTTGATCTAAGATACTTAGACTTCAGCTACGCTATTCACATAGCTGAAGTTGTGTATCTTAGATCGATCCCCCTCCCTTAGTGTAGACCAGCCCATCGTCTCACTTCAAGGATGCATTTCCCTTCCCCCAAACTCCCCCCACCCCAAAGTCTATTACTCAAGGACATCACCCTTATCTTGGTTGTACTTGCCTCATGGCCATGCGATGCCATTCAATAATTCTGTCAAGTGGTATCTTTGCCTTGTGACAGAGTGCTAAACAGTGATTTATTACTTGAGTACACATAGCTTTCTTGAAAGCGATTTGTTTAAACAACAGTAAAGTGCTAAATAAATTATTCATTGCATGCTAATTTTTCACTTTTATGTGCTGTAGTAAGTTTCAGAATAAGCAGTCTGTGAGGCATTATATATCTCACATTAATCCGGGGTGATTTTTCACTGCTCGTCCCTTTCCCAAGGAAGGTCTTTCACTTCAACCTTTATCCACGCAACTGGCTTTGCGATATTTTTCCATTTCGTCTGCAGAAAAGATTGGGTGAATTATGTCTGGCACTCATGGTTGGGGGTTTGATTGCCGGCAGGGGAGATGCTGTATGTTTGGAGTTTATGGGTGGTACTAACCCCTTCAATAAATACTCTGGGTCTCGCTGCAAGGCACAACTGCTAATACACCCTGCAAAGTATGATGCTCACAAAAAGCATGTACATTTTCAAAATGTCTCTTTATACCATTTTCTTTGGAGATTTGCATGCTGTTTTCTTTTAGCTGCTGGGGGCTAGAGGGCCAGTCTGGTTTGCTCATAATATGGTGCTTGAATTGCTCCTCATAGTTGTATTTTCACATGAGAATGCAGACTTTCCAATTTCACTTCAAAATTTTCTACTCAGCATATAAAATCGTCACTCCCCAGCAAAGCACAAAGATCACTGAATTGCTGTCAAGGCTGCAGCTGCACTGCAGAGCAGTTAGGGGACATATCAGCCTGGTGTTTCTCTGTAACTGAACCTTTCACCCTTGCTGTGTATCCACACTAAAGCACCACCAGTAATTGTACAATGAGTTAAAGTTGTTGATTGACATTGAAATTATGTTCAAACTGCTTTCTGGGTTCAGCCTGCTCTGATTTTAATTTGGAAATAATCCCCCAAAGTCCCATGTTGATATGCAATGAAATGAATAAACAGAAGGGTATATTCTCCTCTTGATGCATACATTTAACTCTTATGCTAACAGACATTAAACATTAAGAAAATCATAGACAGTTTGTGAGAGATTCTACCAATTGAGACTTCGTCTTTGAAAAGCAGCCTGCTATATTCTTCACTGTATTCTATTGCATTTGTATGCTTCAAGAAGACAGACAGGCATCTACAATTTGTGTCTCCATCATCCCCAGATGTGATGTTCTGCCAGTGAAACGAAAGCTATTGTACCTTTACTTTGGGAATCCAAGGGTCTCTGCTTCTGGCCCTCATGGCACCAAATTTTTTGGATCCTTCCTTTAAACTGCCTTCCTCATACTCATGATGATCTTAATTATTTGTAGTATGGTAGCACACAGAACTAGTGCTGGTTGGGAGTTTTTCAACAAAACTGTTTTTTTGTTGGAAAATGCTGATTCATCAAAACTGAAACTTTTTGCTGGCATGTACCAAATTCACCAAAAGTTTAGTCGAGGTTTTCCAGGTCCAAGATGGAATGTTTGGTCAGAACCAGAGAGAGAGAGGGAGAGCATGACATAAATAATCTGGTGGTTCGGACACTCAGTGGGGATCTGAATGACCTAAATTCAAATCTCTGTTCTGCCTAATTCAAACCAGGGACTTGAACCTGGGTTTACTACGTCCTAAGTGAGAGCCCAAGCAACTCAGTTATTGGCTATTCTGGTGTCAGCTTCTCTGTTTGTTTGTTTTTGTTTTTTTCCCATTTAAAAACTTCAAAAGCTCTCTGATTTGTCCTGCTGCAGAACGGAAAGGAAAAATATGTGGAATCTCAAACAGCTTTCGTGTCCTGTGAAATTTTTCCCACTCAGCTGTACATAGAAGCCCCACCCAAGCTTGGGGTCCCTTTGTGCTAAGCATTGTATATACATCCATTAATAGAAGTATTGTTATATGGAACTCAGGAGCAGAGAGACTCACCCAAAGAAGGCTGTGGCAGAACCAAGAATTAAACTCAGGTTTTCCGAGTCAGTCCAGCGCTTTAACTACACGGCCATCCTCCTTCTCTTTGGGTATGTGTACACTTTGAGTTGGGTATGTAGTTCCCATCTTGAGGAGATATTATGTGCTCTATCTACAATCAAGCTAGCATGCTAAAAACAGCAGGGGAGCTGCAATGAGAGGAGCTAGCCACTCCAAATACATACCTTTCTGAGATGCTGGGAATATACTCCAGTAGCTATCTCCTCCCACCGCTTGCACTGGCTGCATTCTATTTTCAAAAAAAGAACAGGAGTACTTGTGGCACCTTAAAGACTAACAAATTTATTTCAGCATGAGCTTTTGTTAGTCTCTAAGGTGCCACAAGTACTCCTGTTCTTTTTGCGGATACAGACTAACACGGCTGCTACTCTGAAATCTGTCATTCTATTTTCAGTATACAAGCTCTATCACAACAAGTGCAAATAAGAGTATGTCTGCACTACTCACCGGATCGGTGGCAAGCAATTGATCCAGTGGGGATCGATTCATCGCGTCTAGTTTAGACACGATAAATCGAGCCTTCTCCCGTCGACTCCTGTACTCCAGCGCCGTGAGAGGTGCAGGCAGAGTCAACAGGGGAGTGGCAGCAGTTGACTCACTGTAGTGAAGACACCATGGTGAGTAGATCTAAGTACGTCGACTTCAACTACATTATTCACATAGCTGAAGTTGCATAACTTAGATCGATTCCACCCCCCGCCCTCAGTTTAGACCAGGACTAAGTGTCTTTGATCTGAGAATTACATACCCAGCTTGAAGTGTAGACATACCCAAAGAGAAGAAGGATGCTCTTGTGGTTAAAATGCTGCATTGACTGCTGTTCTTTCTCTCTCTTCTCCTAGTGGGTGATGTTTGTCTGTTAAGGGATAGAAGGCCTGATGAGCAGTTATAAATGTGGGGAAAAAAATCAGATGGAAGGATCTTTAAAGCAGGCACTGTGGTCTTTTTAGGTGTTTGTACAGCATCTTCCACCGTGAGTTCCTGATCCTGACTTTCTGACTGTTCTAAAAATATTAAATAAGAATATTGTGTTGGACAAGGTTTGCACCAATTATTTGCCCCAAATGCTGAGTTCTTTGGGTTATGTCTTTTTTTGCTATTGATGAGCAGAATATGAAATTCTTGGTTGAATTAAAGAGTTCGGTGGTACCTTAAAGACTAACAGATGTATTGGAGCATAAGCTTTTTTCGTCAGATGCATGTAATGGAAATTTCCAGAGGCAGGTATAAATATGCAGGCAAGAATTAGTCTGGAGATAACGAGGTTAGTTCAATCAGGGAAAATGAGGTCCTCTTCTGGCAGTTGAGGTGTGAATACCAAGGGAGGAGAAACTGCTTTTGTAGTTGGCCTGCCGTTCACAGTCTTTGTTTAATCCTGAGCTGATGGTGTCAAATTTGCAAATGAACTGAAGCTCAGCAGTTTCTCTTTGAAGTCTGGTCCTGAAGTTTTTTTGCTGTAAAATGGCTACCTTTACATCTGCTATTGTGTGGCCATGGAGGTTGAAGTGTTCTCCTATGGGTTTTTGTGTATTGCCATTCCTAATATCTGACTTTTATCCGTTAATCCTTTTATGCAGGGACTGTCCAGCTTGGCCGATATACATAGCAGAGGGGCATTGCTGGCAAATGACGGCGTATATAACATTGGTGGACATGCAGGTGAATGAACCAGTGATGTTGTAGCTGATCTGGTTAGGTCCTGTGGTGGTGTCGCTGGTGTAGATATGTGGGCAGAGTTGGCATTGAGGTTTGTTGCATGGATTGGTTCCTAAGAGTTGTTATGGTGAGCTTCACCTCGTTATCACTTCTGAAAGGTTGCTGACCCCTGTATTAGTGTATAGAAGGCTGATAAGTTTAAGGAAAAGTTTCTGTTTATACTTCCCCAAATAGGGGGCCTGTTGTGCCTTTTGGAGTCAGCATTTGGATCCTGTAAGGTGCCTCTTCCTGACACACAGTTTTAGGTCAGTCTAGTCACAATAGCTTGTAACAACCAATTCCCTGGAAGTTATAACAGACTTTGTTTGATTGGCTTCTTCTGTCTGAAGAAGCCTTCCCACCACAGAGCTATAAAAATTGCTATGAAACCCTGTTGTGCTGTATAAGTGGAAGACATTTGCAGTCAGGAGCCGAGGGATTTGTGAGAATATAGATGATCAAATGTCTCCAGCCGAGGGAACTTTTTTGTTGAAATAAGGTTAAATGTGAGGATGCAGGGGCTTTTTTGCACAGTGGGTCCTTAGTGGTGGTGATATAGAGTAGGTTTACAGTACAGACACTACATACCCAGCTACTACATGTATAAATATCCATGTAGACTGTGAGGCACCACTTAGGTGAGTAAAATAGAAATACAGCAGAATTCTAGGATATATATTCTGCATGACTTTCTGCAGAACCATGTAATGCCTCTCCTGTCTACACTGCTATTATTAGCAATGTAGTGTCTGGCTTCCTCCCCACGGCTGGAGCATTTCCCTGCTGCAGCGAAAGGCTCCAGCCATTCTGGCCGGGGAGAGACAGCGGGAAAAAGCTCTGGCAGCTCCCGGCTGCCTCCCTCCTGCCAGAACATTTCACTGACGCTTATAGCTATGCATGCTGCCAGAAGTTTAGACAAAGCCTTAGACATGGCTTAACAGTGTTTCCTTTTCTCATCCCTGCCATGCAGGACATGTCTTTACTGCACAGTTTACGAGGCCTTTATCCCAGCTCCCCCTACCATTCACGCAGAAAACCTCTGACCTGGGTTTGTGGGTGTTTTTAAGCCCTGGCCAACCTGCCTGGCTGGGAGTACAGGTGAGACCCCAGGGATTGCTTTCACTGGCCTGGAACCCACTCACTGTGCAGTGAGGATGCAGGCTAAATCACTAGAGGACTGATAGTCCTGCAATTTATTCCCACAATTCCCCCTAAAGGACAGACGAGTCCTTTCTTGCAATTGAAAAAGCTGACTGGGAAAGTATCCAGTTCAAAGAAGTATGGGATACGCCCCAAGACACACCAGGTGAGTGCAGAAACAATGAGGGGATAGTAATGTGTGTAAGGCTTTGCCCTGAGGGGTATGCCCACATCTGGGACAGGCTAACTCTTGTGCTTAGACCCAAGTGCCGATCACTCCAGTTCGCTGTGCAGTGAAGATGTAACTATAATTGTGAAAGACTAAAAAATAGCCTGCAGAAGAACATCCTGTGGCTTGGAAAAACAAAAGAACCTTTGGGCTTGTCTTCACAGCAACAGATAGCTCGAGTTGCTCCCCTCGACCTAGCCTAGCTTGAATTAGAGCAACGGCACAACACCACTCGAGCTGCACAGAGGGATTGGATTAGCTTCTGGTGAGTTGTGCTAACCGGAGCTGTAGCTGGTAGCTAGCAGCACTCAAGCTTCAACTCACTTCCCTAGCATTCACCTTAAACGTGCTAACTAGATTGAGTTTGAAGCACCACTTCACTTGAACTGGAGATTTGTGTGTGTGGAAGGGAGCTGGGTTAGGGGCACCTCTTAAGTTACATATTGAGCTAACCCTGCAGGGAAAGACAAGCCCTTCTTCAGCTACCAGGGTGATAGATGCCTGTGTTAGAACCTCAACAAATTAATTTGCCGCAGAACAGTATAAAAGAAGGTTTACGATAGACACAAATGTGACAGGAAGAGACTGCCAATTTCTTGTCTATTTGGATTTTAAATAACTCAAGGCAGGCCTTGTGTCATTTATTTTTTTTCTATATACAGGTTTTTAAGGACAGTTAAGCGGGTACCTATTCAATAAGCAACACAAACCCATACACATTTTAAATCTGTCATGTTACTCCCTCTCTCTCCCATCTCCATAGTGCAATGCAGAGCCAGAAAGTGTACTGCTGCGGATGAGGCTCAAATCCCTGTACAGGTCATAGTGCCTTGGGATGCTGTCTTGTTACCATGGCAATGTATGAGGGCGTTGCCATGGTAGACACGGCTTGGTGAGGCTGCGGCAGTGTTGCAATAGCTGTGGCCGGTTCCGACAGCGGGCCTGAAGGAGGCTCCTTCTCAGCGCTGACTGGAAGGGGCTCCCTGCACATCCCAGGGGCCAAAGACCCCAGAATGCAAGGCGTGGGGGAGCCTGCAGTCTTCCTGGCCCAGTGGAACTGAGACCCCTGGCCAACACTGCAAGGAGAAGGACAAGCCCCCGGCCGCGAGATAGGCCGCCCGGCAGCCAGAGGTGAAAGTGAGCTGGTCCGGTCCGGTCCGGCGTGCCAGACTGGACTAGCTTCCCCAGGCTGGTGATTTAAAGGGACTGGGGTTCCCTGCAGCGGCCAGACCCCAGGGCCCTTTAAATTGCCTCCTGAGCCCTGCTGCTGGAGCCCTGGGGTAGTGGCAGCAGGGCTCAGGCAGTGATTTAAAGGGCCTGGGGCTCCAGTCACTGTGGGGAGCCCCGAGCCCTTTAAATCACCCCTGAAGCCCTGCCACTACTACCCTGGGGCACTGACAGGAGGGCTCGGGCGGCGTTTTAAAGGGCACGGGGCTCCTCCGGGGTAGTGGGGCTCCGGCAGCGGGCCTCGGGCAATGCTTTAAAGGGCCGGGGGGCTCCTGCTGCTGTGGGGAGCCCTGGCCCTTTAAATCCTCACAGGAGCCTTACCGTCGCTACCCTGGACCCTTGAAATCACCATCTGCTCCCAGCTGCTGGAGCCCCAGGGTAGCCCATTGGTGATTTAAAGGTCCTGGAGCTCCGCTGCGGTAGTGACGGCCAGAGCCCCGGGCCCTTTAAATAGCCCCTGAGCCCCGGGGCTCCCAGCCGCCTCTGCAGCTGGTAGCTCCGGGGTGATTTAAAGGCCCCTGGGCTCCCAGCCGCAGCTGGAGCTCCAGGACCTTTACATCTTGATTTAAAGGCCCCAATTCTTCTGGTTGCGGCGCCACCTCTTCTGGTTGAGGCCACGCCCCTGCTCAGCACTCTGGCGTACCGGTAAGTCCTTTAACTTACTTTCACCCCTGCCCATGGCTGAACATTTCTGGCCCAGGGATGCTTCCTACACTCCTGACTGGTGAGGGAGGCCATGACGGCAGAGCTGCACAGGGAAACTTGCACTGCTGCAGGGCCAGTGATGCTGGATCCCTGCAGTCACAAGGTGCCAGGGGAAGCTGGGGCCCTGGCAGGGCAAAGCAGAGTCCCTCTCCACACATGCCTCCCCTGGCCAAGACTGCAAGGAGATGGGCAGATACGGAATTTATGAGACTTTGTGATACGTCCGTCACCTCTCAAAAAAGTCATTAGCCACCACTGCCAGCCACTGTTGTTTGGGTGAGTAGATTTAGGCCAAGATTTTCCAAAGTTATAAGTGATTTTGTGCTCCCAAACCGGGGACAATGTAAAGGCCTGATTTTCAGAAAGTGCTGAGCACTCAGCCTCTGAAAATCAGGCCCTTTTAAGGTGTATGTCTGGTTGAGGACCCAAAATCCAAGGTGTCCAACTCAACTAGGTTCTTTAGAAAGTGTTGGCAATTCACTGTAGGCTCCCAAGTTTGAAAAACATAGAGTTGGTTGAAATGTTGTTCATGAAAACACTTTGGGTTGTGAGGCACGATGGCTTTTCAGCCAAAATGGAAGTTTTCTAACTGAGTTTCTTGCTGTTCTGTCATTTGAGGACCAGATGAGCTGCAGGCCATCACCTGTGTTTGGGCCTCAAAAACATCACCTGGTGTGCAGCTAATTAGTCATGAGTGGAGCCAAGCTCCCCTCTTCCAAAGGGCCATCCCATCCTGTGCCACTTCCCATAAACAGGGAAAGGTGAGGGACCCATTTCAAAACCACCTTACTTCAGGGGCATGAAAGCAAAGCTGTATCTTTGGCTGTAATAGTAGAGTTTATATCCCTGAAAAGAACATTTCTCTTTTTATCTCAGTTTTTAAAAGAGCTCACAGGCATAAAACCAGATTTTCAGCTCCTGTGTGTGTATGTTGCACACACCACAATTTTGGCTGTTCTTTTCTTCTTGCCCTTGTTAGTTTGTGTTGATTGGTAAATGTAGGGAGCAGGAAAGAGGAAGAAAAACCAAACACATGTGAAGGGTGAGACATCCTGTTTCATTTCATTACAGCGTTCCATCACAGCCTATATTCTGACATTTAAGACAACATAATATGCATGTCTTTGATCATTAGTTCCTCTAAGCTATCTGGCGACAGCCTGGGAAAACAAAGCAAAAAACCAACCACTGCATCAACAAAACCCACCGCGATATTAAACACAAACTAACCTTTAGCAGTCTGAATAACAAAGAAATGAAAACAGGAGAAAGGAGAAATAATGAAATGAAAAGGAGAAATAATACTTTTAAAAAAAAAGATGGCTTTGCACAGGTTATTGAAATAACAGTTTAACAAAAAGCACATATGGGAATTTGGCATAAATAAGCAATTTTGCTGTCCAGCCATGACTTGTTCACGTTGCCTGTGTGTCTTGGTTTGGAGTAACCGTATTGCTGCTGCTTGAGGTAAAATGAATGGAAAAAAGAGACTGTTGTGGAGATGGTCTCTGATGAAACCTAAGGGATATGTTATATGTGCAGCATCCTGGGCAAAAGTGTGTTGAAGTCAGAATCTCTGCACAGAGAGATGGCAGAAAAAGTAGTTTTGTGGTCAAGGCTCTGGACTGGGAATTTGGAACGCTGACCTTACTTCTTGGCTCTGCTACAGACTCACTGTGACCTTGGATAAGTCCTTTAATCTCTCATCTACTATGATGGAAGGGGGTTGTCTATATGATTCTAGAATAAGATGTGATTGACTATTATAAGGTGACCAGATACCACAGTGATGGGCATAGACTAAGAACCTAGACAGACATCACCAAGTAATGAAATAACAAAAATGCCTTCTGTTTATATGGTGTCCCTTCCCAAGAAGGATTTGAAAGTGCTCTCCTCATAATGATCCAGATGTAAAGTGTTTCACAGATAACTAGGTTTGGTAGGGATTAGACTTTTATCAGTAAATGTCAGTAAAGGTTGATTTCACCGTACACCCACAAACTGAAAAAAAAATAATTCCATATATAATGTTAGAAATTTACATACAGGCAAAGTCAGAAAAATTCTGCTTGAGAACTCATTAGAGTTTGCTTTAAGGATATTTACTTCGAATATTTTGACATGTGCTGTAGACAATTTGTGTTTTAATTATTGTAAAGCTTTAACTTTTTGAATCTGAATGTCTACTATAATTAAATAATTGTCTGACTCTTCCAATTTCCTGTGACTGTGAAAATTTAAACAGATGAAAATGTAAAAAAAAAAAAATGCATGCAATCATGGGTTTTATACAGTTGTGAACATTTAAATTGCTAAAAATTGAAAAAAAAGTTTCAAAATAAACATCAATATTAGCTGTTGAAATTATTAGAAAAAAGAAGAAAAAAATAATTCTGCCAAGCCTGCAAATAACAGATCCTGTTGTCATTGGAATCAGTGGATACATTCCGATTGCCATAGGTGGGAGTAGGACAAAGAGAATTTATACAATTTGTATTGAGATTACCATCCACCACTGGGAGCCATCGTATGCCAGCACAATATTATTAAGGAGCAAAGAAGCACTTCTCTAAATGGGATTGTACTCCCTTGACCTTTGCATCAGGTTTGTAGAATACAGAGCAATAACTAGAACAGATTTGAAAAATTTTGACACAATAGTTTGTCATCAGCAAATACAGTTCTGTTGAAACCGAAATACTTCGTGAAATGTTGTCAGTGTTGCTGAAATTTTGTTTTGGAGGGAACAAAGTTTACAGCAAAGCAGAAACTTCCTGATGTCATATCTAGCAAAGATATGAATTTAAGCTCCCAGGCTTGTCTTTTTAAAGTGTTAGGTAGGTTTCCTTTGAGGATGAGGACTGATAGGTTAGATATAGAGTGATTGCTTTGTGAAAAGTGTTCACCCACAGGCAATAGTATTTTTGTCTTTGATCATTTTCCTGTGAGTTCATTTGAGAGTGTGGTGATGGTCTGGTTTCACTCACATAGTTGTTGTTAGGGCATTTAGTGCACTGGATGAGGTACACCACGTGCTGTGATCTTGAGAGGTGTGCTGTGGGCCACAACACTCCTACTGAAGGAATATTGGGACTCATAGACACCGTCCACAATCATTTGCCACACAAAGGGCCAGCTTCCCCCAGGACATAACTGACTTTCTCCACAAACTTCTCAACCTTAAAACACCATCCTTGCCACCATGTATGTCACTTTCATATACAGTATATCCCTCAAAATGATGGCATAGCTGTCTGCCACAAATATTTACAAGACAGTGAATGGCCCTCATATATCCATCCCAAACAGATTGCCAAACTCATCCATTTCATCCTCACCCATAAGAGTTTTACATTCAATGACAAATATTTTGTCCAAACAATGGGAACAGCTGTGGGATGGCTTCCCAACATGCCAACCTCTTCATGGGCCATCTTAAAGAAGAATTTCCAGACAAATGCACAACAAAGCCAGTGATAATACTTGAAATACATCAATGATATTTTGATCCTCTGGACAGATGACTTAACCTCCCTCATAGATTTCCACCACAACTTCAACAGCTATCATCCATCCATGAGACTGTCTTTAGAATGCTCCCACACTAGCATCAGTTTCCTGGACACCACAATCAGCTTCTACAACCGAACCCTACAGACAACTATGTACAAGAAATCCACTGATCACTTACCTTCGTAGATCCAGTAACCACCCCAAACACACCAAGAAATCAGTTATCTACAGATAGGCACACAGATACCACAGAATATGCTCTGAGGAGAAAGTCCAGGATATACACCTTTACAGACTCAAAACAGCCTTCACCAAACAAGGACACTCCACCAGACAAGTAGATCATATCATGGAACAGGCCACCCCAAATACCCTGAGAAAACTTGCTTCGCTATAGAAATAAAATGCCTTCCAACCACACACCCCTAGTTCTCACCTGCCACTCCACACTGGAACCCATGGGGGGTAACATCAAACAACCACAACCCATACTCAATGGAGACTTGATTCTGAAAGAAATCATTCCTGAACCCTTCTTCTAGCCTTCAGGCAACCCTCCCTGCTGTCTCTCCAAGCTCATCATCAGAAGCAAGCTCCACGTGGACCAGGACATCAACTCAAAGAGGCACTGGATGCTGCCAATCAACAAATGCAAAACCTGACACACACGTCTTCACTGTAACAATGATCAACACCACCCGCAACACACCTTTCTAGATCCATGGGTCCTACCTCTTCAATGCACTAAATACCTCAATATTAACTAAATGGGTGAAACTAGAAAGTCACTCAAAATGGAGTCACACAGGACAAAGATGAAAAAGACAAAAACACCATATCACCTGTGGGTGAACACTTTTCATTAAGTGATTGTCTACACTTGTGTTAGGTAATAAAGCAAGTCCTCACTCACCTCTCCAACACCCAAGTTTGTGCGGAGTTGGTATTTGGGCACACAATTCTGTCAGAGACCAGACACCAATGCGTTGATCAACGGGCTCACACTAACCCAAAAGCTTTAGAATAAGTGTGGCCCCTTTATTAGGGGTGAGCATCAATATTTATACACAGAAGTAAACAAAGTGATTAATAAAAGATAATGGTCATGCATAATCAATCAAGATTTTACAGGAAAAGCAAGTTTAACAAGTAAATGCATAGAGATAAAGGCTAATGGCTACTTAATAAAGGGGGTGTCATGAGTAGTTTGCAGGTCAGTGCTTTGTTCGATAAAGGGTTCAGAAAGGATTATGCAGAGATGGCCAGTCTGGGTGTGTTTTGGCTCCAAAGTTCACCAAAAGTTTAGACCCAACATTCCTCCATTTGTAGCTTTGAGATAACTATTAATCAAAAAGCTACACCCTATTTCAAGATTTCAAGGGCCGCTTGGCAATTTCAGCCTGGGCCAATTCGAAGAGAGTAAGGCTTTTAGCTGAAGTGGGAAAAGAATAAACTGACTTACATGAGTTTATGAGGGAGGGGACACACTGAATACAGCAACACAGTATTATAAGGACTACTATGGCCCCAACAACACCCACCAAGAGGTTTTTAACCCACCCAAATCCGGGCAGCCAATTCCATAAGGCTCCCCACCAATCATAAGGTGGCTGGCCAGAGGAGTAGTTTTTAGCCATTTCCCTTAGGTGTTTGGTACGTTGAAAAGTGTCAGAGTAGGTGTCATTTACAAAAACACAGCATTCTTCATTTATGAGGGCGCAAGTTCCTCCCTGGGCTGCTAACATCATATCTAAAGCCATTCTGTTTTGCAAAGCTAACTGGCGCAGCTGGGACATTTCCCCGGCCTGATTCTCAAATAGGGTTGCAGTTTCATTGGTCAAAGATTCTAATAGTCCCTGTAGACGGATGATAGCACCCTTCAAGCTAGTGTGACCAGCCCACCGCTGCCAGGACAAACCATCACGGAGATTAATATCTCTGTCAGTTTCACGAATGTTACGAACATGGGGAAAATGAGGGGGAGTGAGGGAGATCCGAGAAGGCGGTGCTAGCCATGCCAAATAACATGACCCTGCCCAATCAGGGGAGAGAAAATAATAAGCCTTGGGCCCGCACACCCAGTATGTTCCATATAATGCGTTTTGGGTATTCCATTTCTCAAAGTAGGAGGTAACCCACCACCCGTTGTACCACTGTTCCCCTGGTAACGCAGAGGGGTCGTTGTGTGAACTGCAGAGGCACAATTTGGTAGTGTTGTCCTCAAAGGGCAGTGTAGTACTGCTTGAGCAGTTGTAGAAGGCAATTGTGTATCCTTTAACAATTAGTTGGACACCCTCGAGATCTGAGCAGGGCTTTTTAAAAACTGACTCTGAAAACCTGTCCCTCCATGAAAAAGTTGAAAAGGTTGGATCGGGGTGAGGGATCCACATATGGGATAAGTGGGATGCGCAAGGCTTGAAGCCAAGATTTTTACTAAAGGCAGTGCCATTAAAATATATGTTGCATTTACTTGTTCCCACAAAAGTTGACCCTTTTTCTTTAACAAAACACAGTGATCCTGTTTGATTGGTTACCCTGAGATATTTGTTAATTGGCACTTCTGTTTTGTCCCATGTAAGATTGGGTTGGACTGGATCTTTTATTCTAGTCGGTGGCATCCAAGTCATATTAGCAGTGGTTAGGGGAATGGGTGTGAAGGGGAGTCCCTGTGCTGCATTTACTGGAAATTGAGTACATACCCAGCAATCACTTCTATTTCCTAAAATACGAGTTTTAACCTCGTGGGAATATCTAATAAAAGCATTATTTTCATAAGCAGAAAATAAACTAAAAAAGCATAAAAAACATACAGTTGTCAGAATAAAGGGTCCTCTCATTTTTTCCGAGTTAATTTAAGTCTAATGTCTGAGAGAGGTAAGCTGGTCCACTGGTCGAAGGCAGTGTCCTCAGTGGTGACAAGAGCTGCTGGTCCGTCACTGTGGTCCACTACGGCTGGCTTGACGTGGGAGTGGTGGATCCAAGATTTGCGTCCTTCCAGGAACACTGCAGTCTGGGTTGTCAAAAGAACCTGGTGGGGTCCAGTAAACCTTGGCTGGAGGGTGTCATCACGAACGAACTTTTTGGCCCAGACAAAGTCCCCTGGTTGGAACGGGTGGATTTGTTCCTCCAGCGGCACGGTCTGGGAAAACTGCGAGGCTTTCCAAAGGGTACGGAGGTGAGCCTGTAGGGAGAGAAACTGACACGCGGTCATATGATCCCCTCCCAATAGTGAAACATCAGCATGTGGTAGCGCCCCGCCTTTGAAAGGGGGGTGTCCATAGAGCAGTTCAAAGGGGGATAATCCCAATGCGCGGGTTGGGCGAGTACGAAGGTGAAACAGGACCAAGGGAAGTACCTGAGGCCACTTTAATCCTGTTTCCTGACAGTATTTAGCCAATGTAAACTTAAGTTCCCTATTCATACGCTCAACTTTCCCGCTAGACTGGGGGTGGTAGGGTGTATGAAAGGAGTGTGAAATGCCCAGTCCTTGTTCTAAACGGCCAAGGACATGACCAGTAAAGTGAGGTCCGCGATCTGAGTCGAGCACAAGAGGGATGCCAAAACGGGGTACAATATCTCTAAGGAGAATCTTCGCCACTGTGGCAGCAGTACAATTAGCAGTAGGAAAAGCTTCGACCCAGGAAGTCAGAGGGCAAACCAAAACAAGGAGGTGCTTTTTCCCAAAAGCCTTTGGCATATCTGCAAAGTCAATTTGAAGATGTTGAAATGGAGCAGCAGGCGGAGGTCTTCCACCCTTAATTTTGTTAAGAGGCGGAGCAGGTCCATTACGCTGACATGTGCTGCATGCTTTCACTATTGATAGGCAATAGGGTTGAATGCCTGGAGCATACCAAAAGCGAGCGATAGTGTCCACGAGGGCGTGCGTGCCGTAGTGACCCCCTTTATCATGGTGCCAGCGAACTGCCACAAGGTATGTGGAGCGAGGGAGGCAGGCTCGGCCATCTGGCATAAGCCAGGTCCCTTTGACCAGAGTGGCCCCGAGGCTTTCCCATGATTTTAGTTCAGCAGCGGGTACTGGTACGGGGTGCGGTGGAGTAAAGGAGGAGGTTGCAATAGCCAATGTGAGCATGGCTAAAGGTAAGGTGGCAGCCTTCTTGGCGGAGGCGTGAGCCAGGGCATTCCCACGGGTAACGGGGCTGCTATCTTTAGTATGGGCCCGGCAGTGAACTACAGCCAGGACAGAGGGTTTTTGGAGGGCGTCCAAAAGCTTGTGGATGAGGGGGAGGTGCTGAATGGGTTTACCGGTAGCTGTCTGGAAACCTCGAAACTTCCAGAGGTGGATATGACAATGCACAACTCCAAAAGCATATTTGCTATCAGTAAAAATGGTAACGGTCTTACCAGCGGCCAACTGGCAAGCTCGGGCCAGGGCATAGAGTTCAGCAGCTTGGGCTCCCCAGTTGCCTGGCAGTGAGGCGGCCTCTTGAATGTCCCATTCAGAGGTGACAGCATAACCAGTGAAACGCTTGCCATCAACATAGAAGGAGCTTCCGTCCGAGAAGAGGATGCAATCGGGATTGTCCAGTGGCACGTCAAACAGGTTGTCCCTTATCTGTAAGATGCTGGAAACTACTTCCACACAGTCGTGCTGATCCTGGAGGACTGGCAGGTCAGGAAGCAAGGTAGCTGGATTAAGGGGTCCACACCTTTCAAAAATTAGGTTAGTGTCTTCTAAGAGTTCGGCCTCTAGCTGTTGCTGACGATGGGCCGAAAAGACTTGGGTTGTGCCCCTACGCAGAAGGGCTGACAAGGCATGAGAGGTCCAAACCGTGGTAAAATGACCCAGGGTTAGGCTCTTTGCCTTTGTGATCAGCAGGGCAGCTGCTGCCAGAGTCCGGGTGCAGGATGGGGTTCCCTGAGCGACAGGGTCGATTTGCTGAGAGTAAAAAGCAAGCGGGAAATGGTGGGGCCCGCTCAGCTGGGTAAGGACACCACTAGCAATTCCGCCCCTCTCGTGGACAAAAAGGTGAAAGGGTTTGCTGTAATTGGGGGGGCGGAGAGACATGGAGGAGGCCACACTGTCCTTGAGTAACTGAAAGGCTTGAATAGTGTCCGGGGACCACTGCAAAGGGTCAGGAGCAAGGTTAGCAGTGAGTCGGTGGAGCGGTTTGCTTAACTCCCCGCAGGATGGCAACCAGGGGCGACAGAAGCCAATTAATCCTAAGAAACCTCGAAGTTGTTTCTTGGTGTTCGGTAGAGGGCAGTTTTGAATAGTCTTTATGCGGGCTGGGTCCATCTGTCTTCCCTCTGGGGTTAACAGGAAGCCCAGATATCGGACCTTCTGTGAGACCCACTGAATCTTTTTAGGGTCTACCTTGTGGCCTCTGGTGTGTAGGTATAATAAAAGTGCCTTACCATCGATGCGGAGGGCAGCTTCTTCGCGATTACCTAATAGGATGTCATCTACGTATAGGACCAGTGTGGATCCCTGCGGACTGGTGAAACCTTCCAAGTCGTGGCGGAGGCACTGGCTGAAAATCGTGGGGCTGTCTCTGTAGCCTTGAGGAAGTCGTTGCCAGACATAACTTTGTCCCTCCCAGGTGAAACCAAAGAGATACTGAGAGTCTGGGTGCACAGGAATGCTGAAAAAAGCTGATTTTAAGTCAATAACAGTGAACCACTCAGCATCCCAGGGGATTTGGCTGATGATAGTAGCTGGGTCAGGGACTACTGCATGAAGAGGGACCACATACTGATTAACAACTCGTAGATCCTGTACAAAGCGCCAACGAACAGGGTCTCCGTCCTTTTTAGGAGGCTTTTTGACAGGCAGTATAGGGGTGTTACAGGGAGTGCGCTGAGGGCGGACTAGCTTTTGTGCAATGAATCCCTCGATAATGGGGCGGATGCCCTCCCGGGCTTCCAGCGACAGGGGGTATTGAGGGACTGACGGGGGGCTTAAGGAAGGCTTTACCTGAATCCTTACGGGCTCTGCCGAAAGGAGCAGGCCAACATCAGTGTCAGAAATTCCCCAGAGGGTTGAAGGCAAGTCAGTGAGGTCAGGGGAGAGAGAGAGGGGTGTTTCCCAATTACCCTGAGTAGGGGCCGAATCTCCTAACACTGTCATCAATAATCCTACCCCTTCAGGAGTGCAGGTTAAAGTAGCCTCAAGCTTACAGAGTAAATCCCGGCCCATCAAAGGGATCGGACAAGCTGGGGAAAAAAGAAAACGGTGAGGAAAACATTTATCAGCATAAACAACATTCAAAGGCAAAGTGAGTTCCAGAGACTGTGGGTTGCCCTCCACCCCAGTCGCAGTTTTAACCTCAGAGGATAGCCAGGGAGAGGGGGCATGATTTAAAAGAGAGAAAGTAGCCCCAGTATCAATGAGGAAAGAGATAGGCAGTCCCTGGACTGAAAGGGTTAAACGAGGCTCTTTGATCGGAGGGGAGAAAGTGAGAAAGGAGCCGGCTAAAGACATTAAGGAAATAAGACCATCACATTGTTTGCCTTCGCCCCCGGGGTACCGTCATTGAGGAGGCTGAGTTTGCTGCAGCTGCTGCTGTTTCCCGTAGTTGATCCAGGCCTGGGGAATTGGCTGAGCTGGTGGTGCAGGGGTGTATTCCTCACTTGTGTAAGCATCTGCGGATGCAACCAGACCCTCTGGGCGTCCCCAGGGGCATTCACGTTTAAAGTGACCAGGCTGTCCGCACTGAAAACAATTTCCTGATGGCTGGGGTCGCCAGGACCCTCTTCCTCGGGCACCCTGGAATCCCCTGCCACGGCCACGGCCTTTGCCTCGAACACCACCGTGAAAAGCTAAAGCCATCAGCTTATATTCTTCCTTTTTCTCTTTCTTTTTACTACTTTCCCTTTCTTTCTCCCAGGCAAAATCAGCTACGTCCAACACTGAAGTGACTGACTCACCTCCCCAACCAGGGCGAAACTTTAAGAAGTAATCCCTTACAGGGGGCACCGACTGATTCACAAAAAATGAAATAAGAGTAGGGTGGTCTGCTTCTCTCTCAGGATCCATCTGAGTGAACATTCGGGCCCCCTCCAATAGCCTCGACCAGAACTTTCTGGGCGGCTCATCAGATTCCTGCCGAATCTGCATGAACTTAGCCTGATTAGGCGAGCGGCGAGCCATTTCCTTGAGTCTCTCTAACAATCGCTCTCGATCTGTTCGCAGCTGAGTCAGCCTTAGCTGAGTCCAGTCTAGGGGATTCCAGCCAGCGGCCAGATCCCGCCTATCCATCCAAGTAAGATTAACTGCATTGCTATCTCCCCATGTCCTTTCTGCCATCCACAATCTACTACGTTCCTCTCCGGTCAAAACTCTACTTAACAACTGATCCACATCCGTATAAGTAGGATTATAACTTAAAAACAATCTTTCTAGAAGTTCTATGATCTTTCGGGGATTTTCCCCAAAAGACCCTGACAACTGTCCCCACTCTTTCAAATCCCATTCTAGCCATCCTTTATATTCCACAATACTAGCATGTTGCAATCGTCCATCATTGCCCATATAAGGTTGATCGTGCACCTGTAAAGGCATCTCTCTAACTATACTTTCCTCAGGGGGGGGGCATGCACCCTGCCGTACCTGCTTGGACATAAGCCTAGTAACTACTCCTCCCGAGGTTTGCCCTTCCATTTCCTCCTCATCCTTCTGCACAAATTCCAATCTGGTATCCTGCAGATTCCCCTCTGCTACAAGGAGAGAGTCCCCCTGCGGAGGAATAGGGGCAGGTGCAGAGGGGACCAGCTGACGAGTCAAAACACGCCGTGGTCTACACCCTTCATCGAAATAACCTGGAGGGGGTTCACTCTTGGGAGAGTACCTGACTGCCATAATTTTTTAAAGATTTCCACAGCTCTGCTGCTGTGTCCCAACAAAACCAGTAACATAACTGTCCCGGATGGTCTTTTTCGATCTGGCTCTTTACTCCTCTTAAGGCAGCCTGTTCGAAAGAGCCATAAGAAGGCCACCTCATCTCCGGGTCGGCCAATACCGCGGTATACCCAGTCCAATTCCTTACACATAGTGTGTACAATTTCTTCCTAGACATTCCTGTCTGTACTGGGAGTTTCCCTTCGTTCCATAACTTATTTACAATCCCCAACGGACTCTCAAGAGGCACGCTAGTCCCTTGACCCATGGTGTCTGACAGGAGCCCTCCAACTGGCGTTTACCCTGCTGTCCAATACACGACCCCTCAATATTGAATTGGCTGGGAGAAATCTCCTGTGGCGCCTTGCCAATTCATATATGAGTGGTCTGACCACTGGACAGAGGTACCGCACCAGAAGGAATCCCGGACGAGCCCCCAAATTGTTAGGTAATAAAGTAAGTCCTCACTCACCTCTCCAACACCCAAGTTTGTGCGGAGTTGGTATTTGGGCACACAATTCTGTCAGAGACCAGACACCAATGCGTTGATCAACGGGCTCACACTAACCCAAAAGCTTTAGAATAAGTGTGGCCCCTTTATTAGGGGTGAGCATCAATATTTATACACAGAAGTAAACAAAGTGATTAATAAAAGATAATGGTCATGCATAATCAATCAAGATTTTACAGGAAAAGCAAGTTTAACAAGTAAATGCATAGAGATAAAGGCTAATGGCTACTTAATAAAGGGGGTGTCATGAGTAGTTTGCAGGTCAGTGCTTTGTTCGATAAAGGGTTCAGAAAGGATTATGCAGAGACGGCCAGTCTGGGTGTGTTTTGGCTCCAAAGTTCACCAAAAGTTTAGACCCAATATTTGCAGCTGTGCCGCTGTAGCGCTTAATGAAGAGGCTACCTACGCCAACAGGAGAGCTTCTCCCATCAGCATGGGTACTTCACCTCTCTGAGAGGCGCTAGCCTTTTCAACAGGACAAGCCCTCCCGTCAACACTGGGGGTTAGGTCGGTATAACTTCGTTTCTCAGGTGTGGATTTTCCACACCCCTGAGCGATGTCGTGATACCGCCATAAGTTGGTGGTATAGACCAAGCCAAACCTCTGACCTTTTCAGTTTTCAGCAACTGAAACCCGCAACTCTTAATCCAGACCCCTCCCCCCTGAAATCAGTGTGGTTTTTGCTTTGTTTTGGAGGCAGGGTGGGGGGATTGGCAAAAACCCAAAAACTTTTGAAGAAAAAATGTTGATGAAAACAAAACCTTTTATTCATGTTAAATCAAATGTTCTGCATGAGCAAAGCCCATTTCCTGAGCAGTTTTAGCAGGCCTGGCCATTGCCCCCATAGTCCTCCACCAGTTTTTCATGCTTTTACAATCATGTTTACATATTGTTAAGTGTCTTTTCTTTCCACTCTTGCTGTTTGAAAGGCTAACAAAAGTAACTGGCTAAGCCCAGCAAATACATACACACAAGTAATATTGACAGTCTCATAGGCATTTGAGAAGCCAATGACTTATTTGGATGTCTAAATTCAGCTTTAGATTCCTAACTCTAGGCACCCATTTTAAAAAATTCTGGTCTTAATTTCCCTATGGCTCAACTTGTATGTCTGTCATGTGGTTATAACAATATCTACCCCACAGAGCAGTGATGCAAGGCTAAATCTTGGTGCCTGTGCATAGCCCAAGGAAATGTTCGGTTTGCAATCCTCTCCCATGACCATGGTGCAGCTGCTGCTGCAGCCCATTGGCTACTCTAGCTTTCAATCACAGCTATTCTTCCCCTGCAATGGATCCATGCAGATGTACTAGCACTTCCTAGTTTTAGGAAAGGCCAAAAGCTGGAGCATAGGATGGAACAATTGCCCAGACCAGGAGGAAGTCTTGTATGAATGCCTAATTTGCACTCGTATCAGTAAGAGGTGAAGGATCTGGCCCAGAAATCCTTAATTTAAAGCAAAACCCAGCATAGTTAAAGGAGCCATAAGGTATGATTAGGTTGCCTGACAGAGGTTTTGGAGCTCTAAGAAAAATGTTGGAAGGGATCCAAAACCTCATGCTTTGGAATTTAAGCCACTCTCTACTTTTTAGGGGTTAGAATGAGGCCTTCATGGCGGACAGATTAGCCCACAGTGGCCTTCTTCAGGGTTCTTACGTCTTCTGGTACTGGCCACCATGAAAAACAAGATTCTGGCCCAGAAGGACCTCTGCTCCATTATAGGCTGGTGGTTCTCATGCTCAGGAATCCCAGTGGAAGGCAATCACTCTTTCTGCCACATACTGCAGATATCCTCCTCTATCCGCAAGCATTTTGTCTGGCATATTTTGTCACCTGCTTTGCCTTCTGGGGGAAGAACGTACCGTATAATGGTACAGCGGCATTGAACAGGGAAAGGTCTGCTCAGTTCAAAATACAGCATCTGCAAGCACTTCCCATGTCAGTTTAGGCAAATGCTTTAACAATTCATTCAGTTATGTTAAGCACCCATTAAAGGAATCCTAAACCCTCCCTTGGGTCATTTCAATTCTAGGAGATTGTAATTGTTTCAGACTAACCATGATTTCTTCTTTTGCCTCCAGGTGATTCTAATTCTGACAAAGCTGTATGACTACAACCTGGGGAGCATCACCGAGAGCTCACTTTGGAGGTACATAGATAAATTGAGTTAATAATTACCGTCTTACTTAAACATGAACAGTCTGGTACAGTTCTTTTATTGAATTTAATTGGATTTTTTACATGCTGGAAGGTTCATGGCTAAGCATTCTCTCTCTCTCTCTCTTTTAGTCCTTTGTTCTCTCATTCTTGGTGATGATGGGACTGAGGTCTGATTGTCTTGTTCAGCTAGCTAGATAATGCATTTCATGTAAATCAATTAGGTGTGGTTGGTTTTTTTTTTGTTTTTTGTTTTTTTTTATACACAATCCTGTTCAGAATTAATAAACCAATTGATCGAAACCCAGCCAACAACCCCCCTGTTTTGATCTGTAACACTTTATTTCAGTTTGATTCTTTCAAAAGTTTACAACTGAACATTGACTTAATACAGCTTTGAAACCTTATTATGCATAGAAAAATGCTGCTTTTAACCATCTTAATTTAAATGAAACAAGCACAGAAACAGTTTCCTTACTTTGTCAAATCTTTTTTAAAACTTTGCCTTTATTTTTTTAGTCGTTTACATTTAACACAGTACTGTAAGGTATTTGTGGTGTGTGTGTGTGTGTGTGTGTGTGTCTTTCTCTGCTGCTGCCTGATTGCGTACTACTGGTTCCAGATGAGGTGGCTGTCCGGTCAATTCCTAACTCTGGTGTTCTGTTATAACTCGTGTAGTGCCTGTAGGGGTGCTTGTGTGTTTGAGGACTGTTCAAGTGAATAGTAAGGGTTTTCTGGCCCACATCCATTGTTGTTAGGACTGGGTGACTAATCACCACTTCACATTGACTTCAGTAGGCTTCAGCTTAAACCTTGAGTTTGTCAGTTGCTTCAAGAGCCTCAGAGGAAGAATGTTCATATGAGTGTTAAGTATGTTTTGTTGCTATTTTCTTCCCCCTGCTTTCCTGGTGAAATCTGTTGGGGTTTTTTTTTTAGCTTTACCAGTGGCCGTGAGTGAGGATCCTTGCGACGGTCCCATTGGAGGTTTCCCATTTTCGGTGTAACGAGAGAAAATGATGGAAGGGCATTTATTATTTAAAGTGCCTGATACACTTGTATAAAAAAAAATCAAGGAAAATAGAAATAAGAGGGAGAAAAAAAATCCTTCATTTCTCTGATTTGTTTTATTTCTTGAGAGATGATGTTGGCCAGTGAAAGAACACGCTATCCCTGGTTTACTTTGCTTTTGCACATCGGTGACTGTTTCCAAAAGAGAGAAGAGAAGAGCATGTCTTTCTGTATCCACACACAACCTTGGAAAAGTGTCTTGTCTGTGATACGTGGCATATATATAACACACTTCATATTAAGGGGAGAGGGATAGCTCAGTGGTTTGAGCATTGGCCTGCTAAACCCAGGGTTGTGAGTTTAATTCTTGAGGGTGCCATTTAGGGATCTGGGGCAAAAATCTGTCTGGGGATTGGTCCTGCTTTGAGCAGGTAATTGGATTAGATGATCTCCTGAGTTCCCTTCCATCCCTGAGATTCTATGAAGGGTACATGAATAAAGGGCTGGAAAATGATTAGCAATTGTTTAAGTAGAGTAGTTTGGGTTATAACTGGTTAAAAGTAGACCTATGTGGATTACTGATTTTTTGGTTCACTCACAGTTCTGAAAAACTGAATAAAAATTGGGTTGGCTCGACCTGAAACATTTTGGGGGGGGATTATTCACCTACACGAAAAGTCAAAAGATTATTATGGGTCAAACAAAGTGAAAGATTTTCATTAATAAGATGCAAAGAAATTTCAAAGCAAAAGTAATTTTGAATTAAAAAAACTGAAATGTAAAAAATTTCAAAACAAAACTTTGGGTTTTTTTTTCAGATTTTTTCAGTATTTTTTTCAACCAAAACAATTCAGAGAAATGGACATGAATTTTCAAAATGTGTTTTTATGTTAAAAAAGCTTTGGCTGAAAAAGTTTTGCCCAGTTCTAGTTATAAACTCAGTAGTTGAAGGAGTTATCGATGGTCATAAGCAGTCTGTTGACCAGTTGCGCTCTATAGCTATCTATAACACACACCGCCTACTGACCATAGCATGTGGATTTTTTTTTTTTTATAAATATACTAATATTTGCCAGGATGACATTTCTTTTGAATTCCTCAGCCGATTTAACTATCCTCCTGCAGTGATAATGTATGGAGCTTGCCACAAATCCAGAGAGTAAAAAGGCTATTGGCAGCTGACTCGTGTATGTGATAAAAACAGCAAAAGAGAGAGGCAAGGAAAGAGGATGACAATCTTCTTAAAAGTTAAGCTTCAGGCCTGATCTACACGTAATAATTAGATCTACCTAGCTATGTTGCTCAGGGCTGTGATAAATGCTGCATCCTGAGTGCAGTAGTAAAGTCAGCCTAAAGCCTGGCTGTAGATGCAGCTAGATTGATGGAAGAATTCTTTCTTTCAACCTCTCAAAGACATGGATTGGCTACACTGATGGCAAATCCCCTCTGTCAATGTAGGAAGTGTCTACAATACAGCTTCAGTGCCGTAGCTGTGCCATTCTAGCGGCTGTAGTGAAGACATACTCTTAGTGATCAGTAGACTCTTGGTGGCAAGTGAGATGCTGCCTCTGAAGCGAGCGAATGAGATTTCTTGTTGGCTGGACCTGGCATTAATTACACCATACTCCTCTCGATAGATTCTCCACCCCCCTTGGGTTTTATTTATTTATTTAATTCATTCAAGAAAGAGAAAAGAGGGCAAAGCAAAGATTATTTCATGCCGAGCAATTATTCGAGGTTTTATTTTTCTTCCTCTCCCAGTTGTCTCTTGGATCACAAAGAGGATTACACTTTGAGGCTTGGGAGAAGATGGTGGTTTTCACTACAGGAGCAAGATAAGCTTAGGTCTGAGATAAATAAAATGTCAGAATAACAGATATAGAGTCTGTGGGGAGTGGGAGGAAATAATCTTCTCCCTTTTCTTTGTTTTGATGTGATCAGAGTTCTGGGGAGCTCTGCATTGAACTCTTCATTCAGGGCCTGAAGAGGAAAAGCAGCTAATTGCATGCTGTTAGCCTCATCCCTGCAGACATTTAGGTATGTGCTTTACTTTATTCCCTTGAGCCGTCCCATTGGGATCAGTGGGACGACTTCTGATAAGATGCCCTAGCTTTTGTATAGTCTCTTTCATCAGTAGAACTCAAAGGGCTTTACAAAGGAGCTCAGTACCATTATCCCCATTTTACAGATGGCACAGAGCGGGAAAGTGACTTGCCCAAGGTCATCCAGGGGACCAGTGACACAGGTAGGATCAGAACTCAGGTATTCTGAATCCTAATCAGTGCTCTGTCCGCTAAGCCGTGCTGCCTCTGTTTAAGCACACGTGTAAATGGTTGCAAGATTAAGGCATGCTGTCATACATGGCAGGCATCCAATTTATCCCACTCACTTCTCCAACAAATTACATTTTCTGCTTTAAATTGTCCCCAAGATAGTATCCCCGTCTTCACCTGCCTTATCCCCTAAAAATCGATTAGTCCTGCAAAACAAGGGCTGCAAAAGTCTCAATATCTCAGATCTTACCTACACCAATGTTTGGTCAACAAAGAGTACAGTCATTGAAGTCCTTAGGGCTACATCTATGTAAAATGGGTGCAAATGAAACCAGGCCCTTGAGCTTCTAACTTGGAAGGGATGCAAGCAGCATGGCCAGATGCATTGAACTTGGGAACTCCTTTGTTCAAATCCCAGCTCTGCCTCTGCCTTGCTGTGTAGCTTCAGGCAAATGTAAAACGGGGATATTAATCACCATATTTCCTAGGCATGTTTTGAGGGAGAGATGATTCATGTTTGCTATGGTTTGAAAATCTAAAATAATATGTACAGAATAACTAGAATTGTTACAGCGGTGAAAGCAATAGAGAGAGTTTCAGAATTCCCCGCTTCTGTTTCCAGCTTTGTCATGAACTTCTTGTGTGATCTTGAGCAAGAGTCTCTTAACCTCTCTATCAGTTTACTCAGCTGTGAAACAGAAAAAAACAATATTTACCTTCCTCATGGAGTTTGTTAGAAGTCTCAATGAATTTATGTTTGCAAAGCACCCTGTGTTCCATGGATAAAAGGTAGTAGAAGTGGAAAGCAGTTTCCAGCTCAGCTCGTCCAGGATGTGTTTGTAGAGGCATGTGCGTATGTCATCGCCATCACCCCTTTGCTCTCTCCTCAGTTTGCTTTTGTGAGTCAGCAGAGAGAGGAAGGACCAAAACTGACCATGATCAATTTCACCTTCCCTTCCCCCTTTGGATCAGGTGATGTTGTCTAATTATAGGTTATGTTAAATATCCTCTACCTGTTTTTGACTGTATGGAGTATACTTGCTACAAATGAGAATTATGTTATACCAGAGCACTTTAAAGCTTTGTGATATACACTTGCCTGTTTTGAATGAAACTTCCCAAATACCCCATTATTCCATAAATCAATCTCCTGTGTTTCTCAGGCTGGTTCAATTCACTTTTATTTTCCACTTGCTGAGCTGCATTAATAAGGTCATAACCTATGGTTTAGAGACATGCCGCAAGTTGCAGCTGCAGAGGATTAGGGTGTTTTAGCTGGAGAAAGCAGGAGAAACAAATCAATTCAGAAAAGTGACAGACAAAGACCTTTTACTGAATACATTCTAACTGGCAGTTTTGGGGAAAAGGGACTTGAAAGAACTATTTGAAATATGTTTTATCCCTAAATTCAGTACTTCAATTACACTGTGTGATTAAGTTAGTTTCCTTACCTGAATATCAGAGCCGGGGAATTGCTGCCACATATCTCCTAGTGGTTTTCAACATTTTTCATTTATGGATCCCTAAAAAATTTCAAATAGAAGGTGCAGACCCCTTTGTAAATCTGAGACATAATCTGCAGACCCCAGTGGTCTGAAAACCACTATCGTATGGGAATTCACTTGAATTTAAAAATTAATTTTGCACGTGCCTCTATTTCGTTTTTCCCTCCTGTGAACATTCAGACCCTTCGCTGTCGCTCTCATGAATGCCTGAGGGTCCTGGGGTTTGAGTTCACATGCTCAGTTTTGCGCACAGGAAGCTGTACATTTTACAATTTGATCCTAGTGGGATCCTTGCCTGAGTGGGGCCTCAATAAGAACCTCAGGATTTGGTTTCCTGACTTCAGTGGGAGCTGAGTGCCCTCCATCCATCTCAGGATTGGATGCTTTGTGTTCAGCACCCAAGTCCACTAGGGATTTTACATGGAAGGTGATCAGATACCAGGGTGATGGGCAGCAGAATAAAACCTTACAATAGAAACCTAGTCAGTTTCTCCCAACCCTAGTTGATATTAGTAAAAGGCTTCCTGGGGTACTTTGCATGCTACCAATGGGAATTCCAATGATGTTAGCTAAGTCTTATGGACATTGGTCTATAACTAGGCTTGAAAGGACTAGATTTTTATTGGTAAATGTCAGTAAATGTCAATGTCACCATACACACTCAAAATGATGAAAAGCATATTTCCATCAATAATAATTGAAATTTACAGATCGTCAAAGTAAGAAAAATGCTGCTTAAGAATTTATTAGAGTTTGATTTAAGGATATCTATTACTTTGGATATTTTGACTTGTGATGTTGACAATTTGTGTTATAAAGCTTTAACTTTTTGAATCTCAGCATCTACAGTCATTAAATCATTACTGTCTGACCACCAATATAATAAATATTGATATTAGCCACTGGAATTACAAAACAATAAAACCTGAATTCTGCCAAGCCCACCTATAACTTCCAGCAGATGCGTAAGTGCTTTGCTGAATCACAGCCTATGAAAGCATGTGCTGAAGTTTCAGTGACTTCACTGCTCAAGCACTTTGCTGAATCAGAGCCATATAAACACAGGCCTCTTCCACAACTGAATCCACTGGTCCTGATTCTGACCTCACTTACATTTAAACCAATGGATTTACACCATGAGGAGAATCAAGCCCGCAACCTTTAAGGTCTGACTTGGTTGAGAGTTTCATCTAGCGCCTTCTGCATCACGTGGTTTGCATGGATAAAATATTCAGCATTAATGACGATGCAAATTTATTATGCACATTAAAAGTGCGTTCTCTGTTGCATCCAGTCCTGAAATGTGGTAGTGCAACCATGTAAATCAACCCCCCCCCCGATCCCATTGCAGTGTGAAAGCCAATATGTAAATCATGATTATGAATATTAATGTAGGCATATATTATCAATATACTGTAAATAACAGATGTACGATGTTCATGCTGCTTCGCAGATGTCTATAATACTTTAAATGGGGTTTGTCAGTGGTTGTTCTGCTTTATAAAAGGGCTAATAAAAGGAGGAATCTGGCTATGTGGTATCCAGTTAATGCTGGGGTCCTGTTCAACTGCATGCCATGGCGGGCATTGTGTAGGCACATAGTACAGGCCCAATGGGGCAAAATGTCCCTTGGCATAACTCAATCGAAGTCAGCATTATTTTAGACACATTCACACACTGGGCCAGATTCAGGGATGATGCATAAGATATAAGGTACACAATGTCTAGTGGTTCTCAGGGAGCCTAAAGTTGGAGTAATGTCCTGCCACAGTTCAGGGCAACAGTTCAGCGAGGGTCCCACTCTCAGGCTTCCGGCTCCCCAGCCTTCACGTCTCATGCCCTGCTTTCTGGAGTTTTTCCAGGTTTCATTCAGTTCTCTGCCAACACTGTGTTATTCCCCAGCAAAAGAGACCACCTAGAGAGGCCTGTGTCTATGCTTTGTGTAGTCTTCAAAGCCTACAAACAGTTGCAATTGCCCACAGTTCTAAGTTACCCCACACAGCACTTTCTAAGCAAGGACATTTCTTCTCAACCTAAAAGCATTACAGAGAAAACTTTAAGAACAACAGGAGAATCTACATACGTGCTAAGACGCTTACAGGACATCACCCCCTGATTCCAACCTGGGCTCTGGCAAGTGAACACCACCCACAGGCTTTTCTGTGGATACAAGTTCATGACTCCTCTTGCTCAGAACTGGAATACCCACAAATCTGTGAGTTACTCCCAAATGCCGTTTGGCCCTTTTTGATCCTGGGATCAAGTAATTCCAGACGAAGGTCCCCTCCCCAAGGTGAAGCTTCAAAAGTTATTGGGCCCAGAGGTGAGTATTTGCATTCTATTCCTCCCAAGTATTTCCTAGGAAACCTGCACAACTCACAGTTCATTCTTGTCTTAGCCCATTGTTAAAAAGCATCCTTTGAAGTGCGTAACTCTTCCCCAGGTTTACATTAGTCATGTTTCCTAGACAAGTTACTTAAAATCCCAAAATAACGTGCACACATAGTTGCATTTTAATACAATGCGCTCTTAAGATTCTTAAATTTAATTTAATGAGGTTTAACTTAATTTAGTGAAGTTTGTCCAGTATATTGCAGGAAATGGCCATACTTGTCATAGGTACACCTTATGTAGCAACCTGCATGGAACATGGACTGAGAGGCTCGGGTTGCGGGAGGGAAGAGTTTATAGGAGGCACCAGGGACTCAGTTCATGTGCATAAGGATCCTACAACCTGAACTGCTCCCTTCATGATCCATGCAGATTGTTATCCCTGAGGTCCTGGTTCTCCACTGCTTTGCACCTTGCGATGTCATTTACACCCAAGCAAAGGGGATGTAAAACTTTACTATCCTCCTTCTTTTTGTATGTGTGTGTGTGTGTGTTACACTCCCTTTGTACTTGTTTTGCACAGATCCAAAAAAGGAAAGAACACGTACAGGGCTGGATCTTCAGCCGGTGTAAATCGGCATCGCTCCACTGAAGTTAATGGAGATGCCCTGATTTATGCCAGCTGAGGATCTAGTCCTGTAGGTGTTCTTTCCTTTTCCGTCTTTTAAAAAGTGGAAGTCAAATCCTAGTAAGGTAAATAGAAAGGAGCATAAACACTGCCTAATTAAGTGTAAAAATGTAATAAGAAAAGCCAAAGAGGCTTTGAAGAACGGCTAGCCAAAAACTCCAAAGGTAATAACAAAATTTTTTTTAAGTACATCAGAAGCAGGAAGTCTGCTAAACAGCCAGTGGGCCCCTGGACAATCGAGATACAAAAGGAGCACTTAAAGACGATAAAGTCATTGCGGAGAAACTAAATGAATTCTTTGCTTCAGTCTTCACGGCTGAGGATGTTAGGGAGATTCCCAAACCTGAGCCATTCTTTATAGGTGACAAATCTGAGGAATTGTCACAAATTGAAGTGTCACTAGAAGAGGTTTTGGAATTAATCGATAAACTTAATAGTAACAAGTCACCTGGACCAGATGGCATTCACCCAAGAGTTCTGAAAGAACTCAAATATGAAATTGCAGAACTATTAACTATGGTTTGTAACCTGCCCTTTGAATCAGCTTCTGTACCCAATGACTGGAAGATAGCTAATGTAACACCAATATTTAAAAAGGGCTCTAGAGGTGATCCCAGCAATTACAGACCAGAAAGTGTAACATCAGTACCGGGCAAATTAGTGGAAACAATAGTAAAGAATAAAATTGTCAGACACATAGAAGAACATAAATTTGTGGGCAAAAGTCAACATGGTTTCTGTAAAGGGAAATCATGTCTTACTAATCTGTTAGAGTTCTTTGAAGGGGTGAACAAACACGTGGACAAGGGGAATCCAGTGGACATAGTGTACTTAGATTTCCAAAAAGCCTTTGACAAGGTCCCCAAAAGCTCTTGTGTAAATTAAGTTGTCATGGGATAAGAGGGAAGATCCTTTCATGGATTGAGAACTGGTTAAAAGACAGGGAACAAAGGGTAGGAATAAGCGGTAAATTTTCAGAATGGAGAAGGGTAACTAGTGGTGTTCCCCGAGGGTCAGTCCTAGGACCAATTCTATACAACTTATTCTTAAATGATCTGGAGAAAGGGGTGAACAGTGAGGTGGCAATGTTTGCAGCTAATACGAAACTGCTCAAGATAGTTAAGACCAAAGCAGACTATGAAGAACTTCAAAAAGATCTCACAAAACTAAGTGATTGGGCAACAAAATGGCAAATGAAATTTAATGTGGATAAATGTAAAGTAATGCACATTGGGAAAAAAAACCCCAACTATGCATAGAATATGATGGGGGATTAATTTAGCTACAACTAATCAGGAAAGAGATCTTGGAGTCATTGTGAATAGCTCTCTGAAGACATCCACGGAGTGTGCAGCGGCAGTCAAAAAAGCTAACAGGATGTTAGGAATCATTCAAAAAGGGATAGAGAATAAGACGAAGAATATCTTATTGCCTTTATATAAATCCATGGTACACCCACATCTTGAATACTCCATACAGATGTGATCTCCTCATCTCAAAAAAGATATACTGGCACTAGAAAAAGTTCAGAGAAGGGCAACTACAATGTTTAGGGTTTGGAGAGGGTCCCATATGAGGAGAGATTAAAGAAGCTAGGACTCTTCAGCTTGGGAAAGAGGAGACTAAGGGGGGATATGATAGAGGCATATAAAATCATGAGTGGTGTGGAGAAAGTGGATAAGGAAAAGTTATTTACTTATTCCCATAATATAAGAACTAGGGGCCACCAAATGAAATTAATGGGCAGCAGGTTTAAAACAAACAAAAGAAAGTTCTTCACACAGCGCACAGTCAACCTGTGGAACTCCTTGCCTGAGGAGGTTGTGAAGGCTAGGACTATAACAGTGTTTAAAAGAGAACTAAATAAATTCATGGAGGTTAAGTCCATAAATGGCTATTAGCTAGGATGGGTGAGGATGGTGTCCCTAGACTCTGTTTGTCAGAGGGCGGAGATGGATGGCAGGAGAGAGATCACTTGATTATTACCTGTTAGGTTCACTCCCCCTGGGACACCTGGCATTGGTCACTGTTGGTAGACAGGATACTGGGCTGGATGGACGTTTGGTCTGACCCAGTATGCCCATTATTATGTTCTTATCTGTCTTGTAAAGTCTCCCAGAGAGAGAGACACTCACTCTAACATTTTTCATCCTGTTCTATTTATGTTAATGAGAGTCTTGCTGTTGATTTAATTGTAAACAGGATCAAGCCTCAGTACCAAACACAAAATGGCAACTGTCCTTGCAACTGGCAGGGACACTCCTTAAAATGTAAAGGTATAGCACACATAAAACAGAAAAATGTTTTTTTTCAGTTACATAGCTACATAAAACACAGGCCCACACCAAAGTCGTGGATCTAACTTTCCCTCATCGACACCCAAAATAATAATGAAAAACACTTTAGGAGTGTTTGAAATACAGGCGTTATCCTGGATCTTAATTTTGCCCATGGTTCCTGTCTTTGTAATGGAACAAAACCTCAGATTCAAAATGATCCTGAAATCTTGATCCAGATTTTGGAGCTTTCATAATTTCATAGAGTTTAAGGCCAGAAGGGATCATTGGATCATCTAGTCTGATCTCCTGTATAACTCAAGCCACTAAATTTCACCAAAATACCCCTATGTTGAACCTAATGATTATAACTGGACTAAAATACTTCAGTCCTCAGAAGACTGAACTGTTGTGTCCCATGGGCAGAGAATGGAGAAATTCCAGTGCCACCAATGCCCAAGACCCGGGTAACGGCAGGGAATTGGTTAGGTGAGATGTGCCCAGATGGTCCCACTAGGTGATCCATGACTAAGGGATGATGGAAAAAAAAAACCCTGGTCCCTCAATCTGGTCTTGGTAAAAGTTCCTTCACGACATCTCATCTGATGGGTGCGCCAACCTTTCAGTGCTGTGATCCAGATGTTAGTATTGAAGCATCTCCACCACCCTCGTGCAGAAATACATCAAGTATCAGAGGGGTAGCTGTGTTAGTCTGGATCTGTAAAAGCAGCAAAGAGTCTTCTGGCACCTTATAGACTAACAGAAGTATTGGAGCATGAGCTTTCGTGGATGAATACCCACTTCGTTGGATGCAATACATGCAGAAATACATGCCATACAAAATGGCATCCTCCATGCAGTATGACCTCGCACCTACAGTGTGTGCAAGGTCATGTGCGGAGGACACCATTTTGCTCTATAAAATGGCATCCACCACACAATGTGACCTCACGCATATGATGTGTGTGAATTCACGCCACATGGATGATGCCATTTTGTAGAGCAGGTCTGCTGGGCCGAGAGGGCAGATATGTGCAGGGGCTGGACAAAATCATCCCGTGTGCTGGATTTGTCCTGGGAGCTGCTGGTTGGATGTGCCGCCAATCCTTATTGCAAGCATAAAACCAAGGAGGTTTTGCACAACTCTGCTCACTCACTAATTAACTTGTGAGGAGATAGCTGCACATAGGGACAGCATGTGAATGGACAGAATGCTACGACCTGTTGCAGAGTGACTTGTATTCAGTTATAAAAGCCTGCTACTAAAGCCATTATTAAAACTGAACATGTGTTCACTGCTCCTGTGCTCTTCGAGGAGGAGATGGAGAGAAAGCTGAAGATTGGGTGCTGCAAATAACCTGTATTCAAACATTCAGCGGCTCTGCCACATATTTTGCAGTGTAAGCTGATGAATGTTTACTCTACAGCATGATAGCTCTGTTCAAACTGACCTTTTTCTCATGATTTTCTAACCATCTAGTCTGAACCCTTTTGTTCATTAATTTTCTGAAAGCACCCAAAGTCTTTCGCCAGCAATGGCTCATTTCTTCCCTGCTCTCAAAAGTATTAGTTGAAGAATTTTAATGACCACATGCAATTTATTCACATCCATCTTGCTGCCGTCTCGTTGTCTGAGTGCTGGGCTTGCATGGGAAACTTTCTGTCTGGATTTGAAGCTGTGCCAGGAAAGTGGTGGCTAATGGACTATCAGGGATGCCATTTGGCTTTCTGCACACTTGTCATCCAGGTTTTTTTGCCGCCTCAAGCTCAAAAAAACAAAACAAAAACAAAAAAAAGGTCGGAATGCTGCCCTTTGAAAAGGGCTGTCCCAAGCACATGCTTGGAATGCTGGTGCCTAGAGCTTGCCCTGTTGTCATGCTATATACTGCTCCAAACTGGTGCCTCATTGGTAATATGCCAGATGTTATATAGGAGCCTATCACAGCTGGCTTGTATTTGGGAATAGTTCCAGATTAACAATCACTGGACCAGCAACTTGGTATATTCAAGCCATGCCACAAATCCCAAGCAAAGCTATGGTTTGCATTGGTCAAGCTTACCCTGGTTGCAAGTGAAGGGAAATTTCAAATCACCGCTTTGCCTATCCTGGCTGTGCTGGCAAGAGTACCGGTTGTTGTGGAGTCTCTGCCAATTCCACTGTCTCTCTGCCTATGAGAGTAACTTTGAACATGCAATTTTCCATTTCACCAACAGGCACTCTCACACTCTGTCCCGTGCTGCCCCTTTCAGGTGGAAAAGGTCCATGTTCAAATCCATAAAGCCACCATCATGGGTTGCAGGTATGACAGGCCAGGGGATGCTGAGACGCTCCAAACAGCCAGGCATGTCCCTGTCCACTCTCTGCCCCGAAGCCCCCTCCTGCTTCCTGCTCTTCTCCAGTGGCCCCAACCCAGACTGCTCCTCTTCCCTGAAGCAGGCTAGAGCAGGCTGGGCTGCGGCCTGGGATTTGGGGCAGCTGGGACCAGTGCTGGGGCCACCCAGTGCTCCAGGACTGGAGGCACTGGGGCTGTGCCACTTGGCATTCTGGGACTGGGGGCACTGGGGCTGCGCTGCCTGGCACTCTGGGGCTGGGGGCTCTGGGGCTGCACTGACTGGCACATGGGCTGGGAGCACTAGGGTGCCCACCTGGCACTCTGGGGCTGGGGGCTCTTTGGTGGGCTGGCTGGAGTGGTCCAGGGCTGTGACGGGGGTCTAGTCGGCACAGTGTGGGGCTTGGGACTCCAGCAGGTGGAGACGAGGGCAGAAGGAGTGGGGACAGGAGCTAGCCTCCCCGAACGGTGGTTCACATGCCACCCATTGCCACCACCTTGGTCTCCTTCAAGTCCTCCCTCAAACCACACCTCTCCTGTTGTTCATAGAGTAAGATACAACCTACTTTAGGCAGTTCAAGAGCTGTGATTGCCACTGCTGCCTGGCTAAGAATTGTTCACATCCTGTTGTGTTTGTTATCCCACCTTCTCACCCTGCTGTACTTGTCTCCTCTACGTGTTTGTAACTGGCCTGTTAGATGTAAGGTCTTTGGGGCAAGGGAGAGTCATTTACCATATACTAATACAGTGCCTAATCGGCTTTAGGTATTACCACAATATGAATGCTAAATAATAACAACAGACGAAAGCCTTTGTCAGTCCAAATCAGATTCTTCCTGCAGAACTGGACGGTGCTGCTGTCACAGAGTAGCTGGCTCCTGAGGGAGTCAGGCACTCACTCAGCCTATTTGTGACAGGCTCTGCTGAGGAGAATGAGGCAACCCCAGGCCACCTGTGAGGCATTAGGTGCCTAGATGGCTGAGTGCAGTTAATTAGTTAAGAAACCCCAGGGCCTAATCAAGGGTTCTGAAGGCTCACTTAGGAAGCCCCAGAACACAGAAAGCTTCTGAGAGGGACTTCTGAGAGGAGCTGGTTAGAGGACTCAACAGCAAAGATATCTCCTGGAGGGAAGTGGTTCCAAAAGGGGAGAGCTTTGAGTGCTCTGTAACTTGAGGTCTTTAAACCATGATTTGAGGACTTCAGTAACTCAGCCAAAGGTTAGGGGTCTATTGCTGGAGTGGGTGGGTGAGCATCTGTGGCATGCAATGTGCAGGAGGTCAGACTAGATGATCATGATAGTCCCTTCTGACCTTAAAGTCTATAGTGCAAAACCCCTAGGGAATCTGATCCCAGTGAAAGGACCTTAGAAGGCAGTGGCGGACATTCTGCGTTGCAGAGGTTACAACATGCCACCTCACAGGTCAGCAGCAGGGATGTGACAGTTACAGGGATCCTGATTCCAGAGAGGGAACCCTTCCCTGGGTGATGGTAAGGGGCCCGACTCAGGTGGTGGGCTATTGGACAAGAGGGTCTTTCTGGTAAAGAGCCTGGACAGAGGAGACTTCACTGAAAAGTCAGATTTTCCATGGACACTTTATTTTTCTCTGAAACTATGGAAAAAGAGCACATTTGCCTACCAGCTCTATCTTTGTAGAAACTGGCAGGAAATATTTTGAGAAGATGCTTCCATAGGAGATTTTCTTATTACTTGCTTCCCATACTTGTCATATGCTGCTTCCAATCCCAGTCAGCCCTGGGAAATGCTGGATGCCTATGCCAATGAAAAATAATGGGAACGAGGTTTTGGATGGTGGATTGTTTTTTACTTTGTCCAGACTTGTTTGCCCACTGGTCACCATTAATATAGTATTATCTTTTCTAATATAACATCTGCACACAACAGTAAATATGGTATTGGAAAAAAATAAGGCAAAGAAGAAAAATACAAGAAGGTAAACATTAAAATTAAAACAAAACAAAACAAAACCAGTAACACATGGACTAGCTGATCAGGAGTCCTGGTATTAATAGAATTTCTGTAGTCTGGATTTCCATTTGGTATGCATGAAATCACTGCTTTTGATGAACCTTGTTACATGAAAAATTGGGTCCTTACTGAGCAAGTGGCTCTGTGCAAGCAGAATATTGCTTCATCCCTTAAATAAGCAGCCCAGTTGAATTTCATAGGGCTCAGCACATTTCTTTTTGGCTTGCCTCCATAATAGCATCCTAGTAAGAGGGAAGGTGTCAGCAAAAGCATTTATTACTATTTGTATTGTGGTAGTATCTAGAGGCTCCAATCAAGATCGAGGATCCCATTTTGCTAATACACAATGGTGTACAAAAACAGAGTGAGAGGCATTCCCTGCCTTGAAGTGCTTGCAGTCTAAATAGGCGAGGGGAAGGAGTGTTATCCCAGCTCTTACGGTTGAGGAACTGAAGCATGAGGAGGGATGGGGTCTGAAGTGACTTGTCCAATTCCTTGGAGTTGACGCAAATTCTGCTGAGTGCCAGACCAGTGCCCTCGTCACAAGGCCATCCTTTATCTTGAGGATCATTTGTCGTCTTAAATGGCTTTCAGTGTGACTGATGGAGGACAACTAGTCACAGGGAATGGGGAAAGAACTGTTAGGACATCAAGAAATAAGGTGGGTGAGAGGACATCAAGTCCATCTCATGCAAAGTCAGGACAGATTCTCCAGATAGAGAATGACAGGTTTCAGAGTAGCAGCCGTGTTAGTCTTTATCTGCAAAAAGAACAGGAGTACTTGTGGCACCTTAGAGACGAACAAATTTATTTCAGCATGAGCTTTTGTGAGCTACAGCTCCTGTCCCTCACTTAAGAAGTGGTCTGTAGCTCACGAAAGCTCATGCTGAAATAAATTTGTGTCTCTAAGGTGCCACAAGTACTCCTGTTCTTTTTGCAGATAGAGAATGTATCTGATATTAAACTGCTTCTCTACCTGATCTTAGACAAATGGGGTTGTCATTATGGCCCCCATCTTCCAACTGGAAATCAGTGGGTCCTTTGTGCAGGTTCAGGGGTGCATCACCTTGTCTGTTAGTTATATGTAGAATCATCTCAAATTGCCCTGCTAGTGGAAAAGAAACACAAACTGAATGGACAGTAATAAACCCCATGACTGAGAAGTTCTAACGTTCGACATGTTAACAGAAATGCTGTTGTTTGAGGGCTGTGCTGCTGGTAGCTTATAGACTCAGAACATAAAATGTTTCTTGGCAGCAATTTTTCTCATCTCGGAAGCTTAGCAGGGGTGTGGGTGGGGGGGAGCAAGACCACCCATTGCTCAGCAAAAAGGCCCTTAGTGCACACCCTGGGGGCACTGACAGACAGCAAGTCCCAGGAATAACTGAGCTCCAGGCTGTGGCAGCTAATAGATCTGTTTATGAGCAGCAGTATTTCAAGTCAATTTTGCACTTTGCAGGAAGCCAGTACAATTAGGCTATCTTGGGTTTAATACATCTCTAATGCTTTGTGCCAGTCAGCTGGTGGCACACCCGTGCTGGCGGCACACCCATAGTGGCCAGCAAGTCGGGAGAGCCAAGATGCAGGCCAACTAGAAGAGCTAAAACTTTGTCAGAGGTTGTACCTGGGAAGCAGGGTGTTAACGGCAGTTCAGCACAGGAGTTTAGGGCTGTAAATTGGCTGGCTGGGTTGTAGAAGGAGATGTGGCACCTGGTGTCATAGGACTGAACTGAACTCCACCCAAGATTGGAGGCAGTTTTGCTTCTGGCAATTTATTTCCTTTCTTTCTTTGAGAAATAGGCCTCTCTGGCTGACTGCTTTTTTTTTTTTTGTTCTGCCGAGTAATTTCCCCAGCTTACCTGGGAGAATTTATTTAAGGGATGGTAAGTTTATTATAAAAATCACTTATATCACACTGTGAACTGATAAAGTGCTTTACGAATGTGGTGTCAGCCATGTTTCTTGTCTCAAGGGGTTTATTCTATAAGCCTTTTCTGTGTATTTTGCTAACAGTGTGTGCGGTGCTGTATAGCTAGGTGTGAAAACTGTATCAGTGCTCTGATTATCTTGCACTCTGACTAGTGGTACGACATGAGACATGCACAAGGAAGCGTTTCCCCCACATCTTGTGTTTTACATGACTTTGTGGGGAAAGGTACAGAGAGGTTTAGATGTCGTCCATTTGTCATCAAAGGCAAAATCCTCACATAGACAAAACCAGTGGAGTCAATCTAGAGATTTTTTTTTATTTTGTGTATTGTGATACTTTGTGTGTGTGTGATGTGTGTTTCCCCTTAAAGTAGCATCTCTTGGAGTCAGGGGGTTGCGTCAGAATCTCAGACATTTTCTTTCCCCAAATAAAATAACTTTGTAGCCTTCGAGGTGTGTGTGGGGGTGGTGGGGAGGAAGAAAGCTTGAAAGTCTTAAACCAACAGGCAAATAAAGAGAACCCCAAATGTATATCTTTGTTTAAAAAAAAACTCTTGATATTTGTTTTTCAGAAGGGGTGGGAGGGTTCTACTTCATCATAGGTGAATGCATGGGGTTGGTAAATTAAAAGGGGTCAAAGAAGTTTCTACAAAACTTTTTCTGAAGAAACCAAAATGTGTTGCAGAAATGTAACACATTTGACAACAATTTTGCAGGGAAGGGCCCTCTGGTCTAGGATGTAATTTCTGACAGAGAGAGAAAGAGACACACAAACAGTCTATAGCCATTGTGGTTAAGGTGTTCACCTGACAGGTGGGAGAGCCAGGTTCAACTCACTCCTCTGAATCAAGCAGAACAGAGACCTGAGCCTGGATCTCTTTCACCAGACAGAATTGTTGTTTTCCAGCCAGCCCTCTTGTTACTATTGCAAAGTTTCCCCTGACAGGTTTTAGCCCCAAATGCCTGGTATAGCAGGTGGCAGAAATAAAACAGAGCATCAGGAATGAAACAAGTAACTAGTGATTTATCCTGCCAGTCATCTTCATGTTCCAAAGTGAAACACAGTATGATGGAAAGGACAAAGTGATGTTGCTAATAGTCTGATCAGATTGTAGGTTTCTTGTCATTAATTACAAACCATCAAGCTTCCCCAGCACACAGTGGCTGGCAGAGAGCTGTGTTTCTGGGAGTTTTTTGTTAAGCTGCAGGCTTTAAAATGAGCATAATGCTCAACTGCCTGTTTGATAGAGCCAATAATTGTTGAGTGGCATAGCCATAGAAATCAGACCCGAATCATCTCTTAGCTTTTAAATAAAAAACGGATGCTGGAGACTTTCGGGGGAGCTGTGCGTTAAAACTCCTTCGGTGTGACAGAAGGATAAAAAAAGGAGCTGGAGGAACCAAGGGTATGTGTGATCTCTCATATTTCGGCAGTGAGTCACTGTATTCAGACTGAAGCCCCAGGTATGGATGTGTACATTTTCCCAGGATATTTTAATACCTAGGGGATCTATGATGAGTCTGAAAAACACACATTCAGCCAGAGGCGGCTCTAGGTATTCTGCCGTCCCAAGCACAGCAGGCAGGCTGCCTTCGGTGGCTTGCCTGCTGGAGGTCCCCGGTACCACGGATTTGGCGGCAGACTTGCGGGAGGTTCGCCGAAGCCGCGGGACCAGCGGACCCTCTGCAGGCATGCTGCCAAAGGCAACCTGCCTGCTGCCCTCGCTGCGAGCGGCAGAGCACCCCCCTTGGCTTGCCACCCCAGGCACATGCTTGGCGTGCTGGGGCCTGGAGCCACCCTTGCTTTCAGCTCTTCTCAGGTTATTTTTACCCCTGCTTATGGGAGGTCTTATGTCTATTTGTTAGAGCTGGGGGTTGAAAGCCAGAAGTCATGGGTTGTAATCCTTACTCTGCCCCCGCCTTGTGCAGCTTTAGGTTAGTCCCTTACCCCCTCTGCACAATAGGAATTCTGAGCCATGCTGCACATGCTGATATACTACTTGTCTCCATTTAGTGTACACAATTATTTGAGTCACGGAGACAAATGCAAGTAGATTGCAAATGGCAATAACAAGGGTTGGATTCAATCTGTCTAGGAGTCCTTCTGTAAAATAAATAAATTTATGGCTCGAGCCCACAGCCATGCTCCTATCTTTTGGCCCTAGGAAATTAAAACACAACCTCCCTAGTCACCATGGTAGGTGACGCTTCCCCAGTTGCAAGCACTTGGGGGAACAGGGAATCATAAGCATCTTTTATTTTGGGGCGGGTGAGGGTGATAAGTAAACAAAAGAGATGTGATAACCACATAATTTGATACACTGAGTTGGTTCTGCTCCTTTAGGAGCATGGCCACCAGCAGCACAGTTCCAGCGTATAGATTGTCTTGCTTGTTGAGGTCCAGAAGCAAATAATGCTTTCCTCTTCAAACCCCGCTAGTGAGTATAAATGGATAGCATGGCTTCAGAGAGAGCTGTGATATCAGGGTCTCCCCCAATGGCTGGCTGCTCCTGGAATACTCCTCCAGAGAGGGATAGAGGGTAAAAGGCTCTTATGAATGCGAGCGGCAGCCACAGAAATCTTTTCTGTCCCTGTTTTCAGGAAGCTACTCTGCTTTAGCCTGCAGACTCAGAGAGGGATAGCACAACAGGAGGGTATCCCCTCAATAGGGCTGGCCTTAGGGGCCAGTCTTCCTGGGTGCCAACTTCTGGGGAGGGCCAAATCATCATCTGGGGTAAGGGGTGCACCACATTGCTTGGCCTTGGTTTTGCTTAGCTCGGGGAGATGCTGAAGACATTTGCTGTTCTGGGTGGCAAAAGACTGAGGGTTGGCCCTGCCCCACAAACCCTCTATATTTATGGCAGTTTCACAGAGGGACTTCTGCGGGATGGGGGCTATGGGGCAGCATCATTCCCCAGCTCTCCAGTAGCAGTGAATCTGGGGCCAGACTCCCCTCCATGCAAGGAAATGGATGGTAGCATAAAGGTTTTATATGGTGCTTTCTCAGTCAAAGTGAGCTTGACCTAGTAAAGGCCTCAAGATCTGGCATGCTGTTATTATTTTCCTGCCTCCAGGAGTGACTGGCATTCATAAGTCGCATCAAACTTCCCTCCCAATTACTAACCTGGTGTCACTAGGTCAATTTTTTCCTGACACCTCTAGGAAATCAATGTCTTCCCTAAGCATAAGGTTTAATTGCTCATGCAGGAGATTAGCGTACATGTTCTTAAAATTCCCTATAAAGCCATCTGCAGCATGTAAGTCTCTGACCTCTCATTGCATCGAACTGGCCAGATTGCCCACAAGCAATGAGGAAAATATTCTGCTGCTGCCTCGAGTGATGACATGTTCTTTTGTTATGGGGCAGCATAAAATGGAGAGATCAATTATTTCTCACTGTGCTTGTCATAATCTTTAGAACTTCAGTAAATCCCCCCTCTAAAATGTTAGTTTCTTCCAGGCTAAGTAATCCTTTTCTTTGTAGTCTCTCATGATAGGTTAACGCTGTGATGGGTCTTAGCTATTTGTATGTGAAAAGCACATTACAATACACCACATTTCATCTCTGGTCAAGGAAAACAAAAAGCGAGCTGATAAATTTTGTATTAAAACCCAGCATTTTCCCCCCAGTGCACACATACTGTAAATTTCCAACATCGATGCGTTACTCGGGGAAGCGAGCTAGATGTCAGATGTGATTTAATAGCCTTTGATTTATTTTCTTAAGTGCTTATTAGAATGATCAATAACAGTGTTTTGAAGCCAATAGTAGACTTGGGAGACACTTGGACTACTCATTATCCTTCCACCGAGTTTTTCTTCTAACACAGTAATTTGTGGACCTGAATGCACAACAGGGATCTCATCCTTTATTTGATGTTATCTGTGAGAGTTAATCAGCCCAGTTTTCACATGATTGTGTAGGAGAACGTTATAGCTGCAATAGCTGGTTGGTCCAGTGGACATGAGTACAGAGCTGGGAATCAGCAGACCTGAGATGGTTCCTGGCTCTAGGATGGTTTAGTGCATAGGGCTATCATTGAGGTTGCAGTTTGGCATAGCTGATTTAAGAACTGGCTAAGTTAGATCTCAAAAAGGAGTCCTCAATGGGATGTCGTCATTGACTGGGAATGCTTCTGCAGGAATCGGTGTGAGACCTGAGGATATTCAACATTTTTCTCAATGATCTGACTGTAAATATAAAATCCCTGCTTATAAAGCTTGTGAATGATCAAAGTTTAGCAGAATGGTAAACAGTGAGGACAGGGCAGTTGTACAGAGCAATCTGGATAGGTGGGTAAACTGGGCTAAATGCAGAATTATGCACCTACGAGCAAGCACTGCAGGACAGACCTACAGAATGGGGGACTGTATCATGGAAAGCAGTGATTCTTAAAAGGGTTTAGGGGTCACAGTAGACAAGCAACTCAACATGAGCTCCCGGTACCATACTCTGGCAACAAAGGATCCAGGTGATCTTGGATGTATAAATGACACTAGTGAGTAGGAGAAGGGAGATGAATTTTAATTTTGTGTACGGCACTGGTAAGACCGATACTAGGGTGTTTTGTATGGTACTGGTGAGACTGATACTAGAATGCTGTGTGTGTCTCTGGTGTCGACATTTTAAGAAGGATGTTGCAAAAATTGGAGAGGGTCCAGAAAAGAGCCACAAAAATGATTCATGGGCTAAAGAAAATGCTTTAGAGTGAGCAACTTAAAGAGCTCGACCTGTATAGCTTATCAAAAATAAGATCGCGAGGGGACTTTTTTATGGTGTATTAGTATCTTCATGGCGAGAAGATGCTGGAGAAAGGCATGACAGGAAGCTGATGCCAAACAAATTCAAACTGAAACTTTGGCTCAGATTTTTACAGTGAGGATGATTGACCATTGGAACAAACTACCAAGGGATGTCTTCAGATCAAGACTGGGTACCTTTCTGAAAGATCTGCTTGAACCAAACACAATGAGTCAGTCAAACCCAACTTGCTGAGCGTAGTACAGGAGTAACTGGATTAAATTTAATGGCCTATGATAAACAGGAGGTCAGATTTAGAGGATCTCCCTTGTGGCTTTAAAATCTATGACTCTATAATTTCCCCATTACAGACTATGGGAGACTTAATCATTAAAGCCTGAATGCTTCTTTGAATGGGGTGCACCCAAATAGCTTCTTGAAGATGAAGTGAGTCTGGATTACTGGGAATGTCATTCCATGCTTGTGTGGAAGGCAGAGAGACAAGATTTGGCGAATGGGGCAGTGAGGTGACAAACTTGGGCAGAATGCACAGAGCAAGAAGAAGCAAGCAGAAATGTGTAAAAGGGCAAACCCTGGAGTCCCTTATGATAGACCTTTGAGGGAAAGAAGCTTGGACTTGATAGACAAGAGAATAAGAGTATGAATAAAGGGAGAGATCCTCAGCTGGTGCACACTGCCATGGTTTGATTGAAGCCAGTGAAGCTACACCACTACGCTAGGTGGAGACCTGATCTGAAAATAAATTCTGGCCATTGACATAAGATCACAATGGCCCCACTCTAGATATGTATTTTTTCAGTAATTATGTTGGGTTTTTTTACCCATTCCATGCACCAAAATGCAAAATAAACAGAGTGGGTGGAGTAATATATAATAGTCAATTTATAAAGTCCATTCAGCCAAGTGTACTAATACAAAATAATGCTCAGTTTTATAAACAAATGTAATTTCATCCTGCCGCCCCTCTATTAATGTAATTTAAAAATAATTAAACAGTCATTGGGTTGGGCAGTTGCCATCTTTTAAGTTCAAAAGCTTTTTGTTATTTCAGAAAATCTTGCTGAGTCAAGCAAAAAACCCCAAAACAATGCTTGTTAATTTGCAAGATTTCTATGGAAATTGCTTAGAGAAGAAATTGTGCAGAGACATAATAGTTAAGCTCTGTATGTGTTAATTGTCTTCACGGTGTACAGTAACTTGTGGGATGCCAACAGGCAATTGGCAATCACAATGGAATTCATTTGTCCCTACTCTGGGATGCATTTTCTCGCCAGATGTATTGTCCAGCCTGTGTTGATTCAAATAAAGACTGCTCTTAAAAATATTCAAATCTGTGTAGTGGCAGACACAGCTCTCTTTATCTAGGTTTTTATAGCCTGCCCATCTCTGTAGGATGGTCCTGGGACTTTAAGGTTCCACCTGTTCTTTAGAAGATTGCCTACCTTGCAGAGTGAGTGAATAGAGCGGGCTGGAGATTTTTCTTAGAACTGTTTTTCGATGAAAAAATCAATTTTTGTCAACTAATGGGTCGATTTTGATGAAATTTAGTTTCAAGAGGAAGCGTTTTGGTAACGCTGGACACTTCCGTCTGGACACTTCTGGAGTGGAATGTTTTGACTTTTTGTTTCTGAGTGACTTTTCCAAATGAAATTCATTAGTTTCTGTATTAAAAACAAAAATTATAGGTCAAAATTGGAACAAAATATTTTGATCAGCCCGAAACACATTTTTTTGAAGTTCCATTTTACAGAAAATTTGAATATTTGTTTTTGTTCTGTTTCAGAATGGGAAAAGTTTTGAAATGCTGTAATTTCCCCTGAAATGGAAAATGTGATTCCAATTCACCTGAGCTGTTGAATAATATTGAGAGTACTTGACTGTGACTTGGGTACCCGGCTCCTGTTCTCAGCTCTGCCACTGAATAGCTGGGTGAGCTATGACAAGTCACTTCTCCTCCCTGTGCTTTGGTTTCCTCATCTGTAAAATGGGCAAAATGATGCTGATTCCTTTGTAAAATGGTTTGAGATCTATAGAGGAAAAGTGCTATACTAGAGCTAGGTACGTTCTTGTAATAGACGTTTCCTTCCAGCAGAACAAATGGGACTTCAAGGCTGCTGGACTGTTCTTCAGCTTCTACAAGCCTCTGTGCTATAGGAACAAGTGGGTCTGATTCTCTTGTTGATGGGTGGAAATTATCATCCACCCCTTTGAGGCCATTGAAAAAGAACTGATTAATTTGCGGCTAGATGCTCAAAAGTGCTGAGCACCCAGCAGCTCCCATTCTTCTCGAAGGAAGTGGAGAGAAAAAGAGGGTGGTGGGGAGAGTGGAGAGGTACAGATTTTCCATCATCATTTATGGGGCACTAAATGTCTTTGAAAATCTGGCCTTGAACAGAAGGGGGAAGACGTTTTTCCCATCTGAGCCGCTGCAAGTTACTAAAGAGATTGCCATTACAAAAATGGAAAATGGCGCAAAGCTTAAATATTGCACCAAATTGGAGACAAATCTTTGCCTGTAATCACCTGAATATTGTATCCCTCTTGGAGAGGCAGAAATCCAGCATGCAGGCACATTAACAAGGCCTCCCATACTGCGCTCCAAGGAGCTCTGAGTGTATCCACTAGATGCACTGGATGGGTGGTTTATGGAGAAGGGTTTGTGCTCATCTCACTTTCTTGGAATTCACCCAGCACACAGTAGAATGCTGCTTGACATCCAAGCAGAGTGGGAGGTAAAGAAACTCTCTGTTTTCAATGGCAAATCAAGACAAATGAAACGTAATACAGCCCATATTTCTCTAAGTGTCTGGCCAGTTTGTCAGGCACCTTGGACCAAATCCTTGAGTCCCCTATTCAGGCAAAAGTCTCAGTATCTTTGCTGGAAGTTCTACCTGAGTAAAAACACCAAGCCCCTGCCACCTCTAATATATTATCATCAAAGTGTAGAAAGCTCAACCTTCCAGTGTTTACACAGTTTTATGCTGCATATAGGAATACCTGCCTTACACCATGTGCAGCTGGCTGCAGTGCAAAATGGGAACCATCTTATAGAAGGCCAGCAAAGTGACCTATACTTGTGATACACAGCAATAGTAGGGCCCGATTCTGCACCATTGTAGTCATTGAGAGTTTTACCCTTGACTTAAATAGCAGCAAGATCAAGACCTTAAAAGGCCTTGAAGTTATCTCTAGAAAGCACGTTCTGCCTCAGTCGCTGCTACATCTTTCCTCCTCCTGTTTAAAAGTGAATTTAGCATTGGTGAAAGGTGCTAGTTTTACAACTGAAAGAACACAAAATAGACACCGTGTAGAATCAAGCAGGTGGGTTTATTATGCGCAGCGCTGGTGGAGTGTCACCTTGCTTACTAGGCTCTGAGACACTGCCAGTCAATTGATTACAGTAGATTATATGGATTTTTCATGGGCAGAGGAAAGTGACGGGGTAGGTAGTCCCAAACCGCTGGATAGGTCTAGCAGCAAGACAAGATAAGCACAGTAGCCAATAATCAAAGATTACATAATGTCCCCAGCCATGGTTTCAGGTTAACAAGTAACATACAATTAGTACTTCAAACAGTGTACAAAATGTATATTAGTATAAAATATTGTCATAGATTTTACCCCCACTCTGAACTTTAGGGGACAGATGGGACCTGTATGAACACCTTTAAGCTTACCTACCAGCTTAGATATGGTTTTGCTGCCACCATCCAGATTTTTGAGTTATTTGGAAAACTTTTTGACCCCCCAAAACCTTCCACTCCCTGGGTAGCCTTGAGAGACTCCTCCACCAATTCCCTGGTGAGTCCAGATCCAATTCCCTTGGATCTCGAAAACAAGGAAGAATTATTCCTTCCCCCTCCCTTTTTCCCCCACCAATCTCTAGTGAGTCCGGATCCAATTTTCTTGGATCTCAAAAACAGGGAAAAAAATCAATTAAGTTCTTAAAAAGAAGGCTTTTAATGAAATAAAAGAAAGATAAAAGAAAAAAAAAACTCTGGGAGACAGCATACAAGTGGATCTCACAGACGACAGATTTAAAACACAGGATCTTCTCCTGAGCAAAAACCTTAGTACACACAAGAATACCCAAATTTGATTACTCCCCTAATTGCACAAAGACAAGTTACAAAAGAAAATAAACATAAACCTATTTATTCCTTTCTAAAACTTTCTGATAAGAGGCTGGTTCCTTGATCTTTTTCACTCTGGCTGAAACTGACTTTAAACAAAGGAAACTTCCCTCCTTCCTTTTGAAACATCTTGTTCACCTCTATTCAGGTGTCAGCTAGGCTAGGTGAACTTCTTAACCCTTTGCAGGTAAAAGAGGCATTAACCCTTGACTATCTGTTTCTGACAAATATATATGTTGAATTCTGATTTGGAGTCTATAGGAATGAATTAGCCCTTCTGATTGTCCAACAGGTACATACCTAGGGGTTAAAACAAAAAGACATTTGAAAAGTACGTGTAGTAGAAATTGTTTTTCAGTTGCACATTTGTGCTGCTAAGGCAGGCACTGGTATCTGTGGGAAGCAGCAGGGAGGACGTCATATCTCATACTGACATGCTTGAACCTTTTTCCATAAATTCAAGTTTGATGTGTGGGCAGAGCATCTCTTTCTACAGAAAAAATGGACACAGGCATAAGTCTCCTTTCATTCCTTTGGTCTGTTTGCAGCTTCAGATAAAGACACCAGTTACGGCTCCTCACCTGGCTTTTTGCTGACCAAGCTTATCTGAGCAAAAAGCAAAGTTGTCTTTTGTTTGTTCTGCTTCATTTAGCTAATATTGTTCACTGTTTACTAGGTCTCTGGCCTTTTAACCAAACTCTGGACTTTGGGCCTGTAACAAGAGTGGACATAGTCTGTATCAGGTTGTTACATAAACAGCACATGGATTTCGGCCCTTGAACAACCCAGGAGATGAATGTCCTCCATTTAAACCATAGGCAGCAGCTGTGTAAGCTTCCCCCATTCTGCCACTATCCCTGCCAGCAGTTCCACGGAGGAGAAGATAGCATGGCCCATTAATCACTAGTGTCTCTGAGACTACCGAGGGTGTCTATGATAGTGGCACTTATTATATGGGTCCTTCTGTCCTAGCAACTATGTGGAGACTATCCTATCTCAGGCCATTGAATAGGCTTCTAGCCAGTATCAACCTGGAGCAGAATGGTCTAGGTAGGTGAATGTTCCTGTGTTCTGTCACCAGTCCCTTGAACCAGCCAGCCACTCTCCCTATGTCTTTTGCCATTTATGCTCACGCTCATTCGTGAAACCACATTGTGATATGAAACAAACATCAACCGGCAATGTATTGGTGGGGAAAATACATGTGCCACGTGCCACTTCTGATTGGGTGTCCTCAGGATGCTAAAATGTTTTTAATCTATTGAAAGTTACACTTGTGAGTGGCCTTTAAGGCAGGCAGTTCCATATGTCAGAGAGGTGAGCTGCCTCATGTCTGAATCATTTGCTTTTAAGCCTTCCATTGCTGTTGTTAATATAGAAATTAAAGATAGAATTTTGAAAGCCCCGATTAATATCAATAAGACAATTTTCCTGTTGACTAACAAGCTGCTGGGCTGTAGTGCAAGGCTGTTGCTTTGATCTAAAATTCAGTACTATGCTACTGGTTGGAAGATGCCATGGGGAATGGAAGAATAAAGCAGCTATGGTTTTGGATGGTATGCAGTACTGCATTAGTCCTAAACTGGTTTGTTGTATCCTCCCACCAACCCCGTCCACTATATGTTTGTCTGCATACATAAGGCAGAGAACTTGGCTTGGAGGACTCTGATCTTTGAGACCCACAATTCAAAGCAGCATATGTATTATTTAATTTGGTGTGCTTGAATTTGCAATGGGACTTTGTTGGGCCATTACTCAGCTTTAACATGCAGGGGAGTTAACAGCTTTTTTTCCCTCCTTTCTATTTTAAATTAGTTTTATGTTGGGAGGACACTTCATCCCTCTCTCTCTCATTTCTCCAATCTCACTTTCATTTACAAAGAGCATGAGTTAAGACATTGTTGTGAACCCAAAAGGGCTGCGTGTCATTCTTGGGGAACCAGACAGTGGCTGCCTGGCTGTGGAACAGGATAGAGCAACAATATAGGTTTCATGGTGGAAAAAAATGGGAGATGTGGGTAAATCTTTGGCAGAAAAGGAATGGGAGAGAGAGTTAAAGCTGCTGCAGTTGTGTCCGGTCTTCACTCTTTTGTCTACAATGCTAGCTATTCAGAGTAGGGGCTGTCTGCATTTTGTGATTTGATCAGCTCCAGGCACATTGGTAGCACTTTAGAGTCTAATCCAAAGTTTATTGAAATCAATGGAAAGAATACTATTGGTTTCAAGTGGGTTTTGGATTTGGTCCTTAATTTCTGAGGTCAACCTTGCTGGTTTGCAAAGCATCTCATAACAGCAAGAAGGAAAAAGCAAGGAAAGGGACATGTACTAATCTTGCCTGGATTGTGCAGTTTTGCTATAATGTATATCACGTGTGAAATAACACCTCTGACTCCAATCCAGCAAACCCCATAAAACCATGCGTAAGTGACTTGCTCCATCAGGTTCTGTGTCCGTAGCTCAGGAAGGAGGGTTATATTTCACTGGGAGTTCTGTACTTTTTAAACAAAGTCACAACAGTGCCTGATGTGTGGATGGGTAGGTTCAAGATCCCTGACCTAAAATCTGGCTGGATAATTAAATTTGCTTTGGAAACTGCTGTCTAGCACATAAGGATTCAGTTTCCTCCAACTGCACCTAATGAACCCACATTCCATCAAGGGAGGGAGATGATGATGCGTGAGTAGCTTGTTGAGATAATCAGAATCCCAGAATGGAATTCGAGCATTACTTTATGTATGTATTTGATATGCACTTACAATGATCATGTCCGTGCCTAAAAACCTATTCTCTATAGCTTTGCATTGTCAACTCATCCGCCTTTGATGCCTGGTGTCCTTCTCCTCTTCCCAGCATTCTGCTTATCTGTTTTCTCCCTTTCTGTCCCTCCCCTGTAAACTTAATGAGTCTTCATTGTTCTTGCTCTGTAAAGCCCATAAACATTTTATGTACTCTTATGTGAGATCATGTTCTTAGCACAGGACTGTGCTACATGCAGAGGGGTCATCAGCATCAGTTTCCTCACCCCATAAGCCTCTGACAGAATTTCATTTAACTTTATATGAGCGTTAGAGTTTGCTCTGAATTCCTCAATTGAAAGACTTCTATTAAATTCAACAGGCTTTGTAGTAGGCCCTATATGGATTTTCCTATCAAAAGAACAGAGTGGTGGTGGTGGTTTCTTTCTTATAAGTATGTATGATTTAGAAACTGAGCTTGTACTGTTTGTTTGTCGGGACCTAGAGTACCCAATCAGAGACTGGGTTTCATTTTGCTAGTCTTTTTTTATGTGTGTGCACGTCTGAGTATATAGGATACCTGGGACAGGTGAGCGCAATGTAACAATGAGATGATTCAGATCAGTGCAATAAGCAGTGATGACAGCACATCAGCTGCCTCACCATTGTTACGTGTGTTCTAGGAATGATAGTGGAGGCGAGTTCTAAGGAAGGTTTTGAAGGAGGATAATGTAGTGGCTTATCAGTTTCTTACAGGCAGCTGATTCTGGTATAAGAGGTGGCATGAGCCAAGGCACAAAGGGGCCTGTGGGAAAGTTTGACCAATGGACAGCGAAGGCTGAAGTGAAGGTGGGTGTTGATAGTTCCATGCCATACAAGAGAAGACAGGTAGGTGAGGACAATCCATGAAGGTCCTTAAAAGCAAAGACAAGTGGCTTCTGATAAACCCCCAAAGGTCTGCTGGCCTGTTATTACTCTACCCACATAGAGATCACTAAGACCTTGAATATTGAATACCACCTTCAGTGTTCCATAGAGAAAATCAGTGGGAGGTGTGATGGGGCAAGGCCAGATGGCTATAGAAAAGTAGTGGGAGACAGATATATTAGCCCCAGGTTAAATAAATCCCTGGTACCAGGATAAGTAAATGGCAGCTGCTCTAGGTCAATTAAGACACCTGGGGCCAATTAAGATCTTTCCAGAAGGCAGTGGAGATTGCTAGATTTATTGGGACACTTGAAGCCAGTCAGGGGCTGGCTGAAACTAGTTAAAAAGCCTCCCAGTTAGTCAGATGGGTGCGCATGTCAGGAGTAGTGAGAAGTTGCGCTGTTGGAGAGACTGAGCTGTACACACCATACTAGGTACAAGGAAGGAGGCCCTGAGGCAAGGATGAAGTGGAGTTTGAGGAAATGGGAGCTGCTGTGGGGAAGTAGCCCAGGGAATTGTATGTGTCCTGTTCCTAAAAGGTCAGCTACCATAGCTGATACTCTTAGGGTCCCTGGGCTGGAGCCTGTAGTAGAGGGTGGACCCGGGGTCCCTCTCACCCCTTTGCCCCCTGATTAATCACTGAGACTGGGAGACAACAGAGACTGTGCGAGGGAGGGTTGCTTCTCCTCCTCCCTCACTGGCTTATGATGAAAATGGCTCAGTAGACTGTGACCCTTGTCTCTAGAGAGAGAAGGGTTAAAGGGAGAGTCACAGTGAGCCTCTGAGGCTAGCGAAATCTGTCAGGAAACGCAGGACCCACGGAGACAAGGACAGAGCTTTGTCACAGAGGCTACTCTGGGAATGCCTGGGTGATCAATGCAGAGAAAAGAAATGGTCACCCCCACCACTTCTCCTCAGCACAGAGCAATTTCCATCAAATGGTTCTTGGCTGAAGCTGTTGGGGATGGAACTTTAAAGGGAAACTAACATGTTCTCCCTACTCAGTGTTGCAGTGTAGCTTCATCTGGATGGCATGAGCTGTAGAAATGGTTTGCTTCTGTCTGGAAGGAAAGAGAAAGGAGCAAAGGAGGGGATGGATTAGGAAGCATCTTTTAGTCCCTCTGTTTCTATGATGTCGACCAAGATATAAAGTGAAAAAGGGCTAGGCAGATCCTCATAGGGGTGGTTTCTGGTGAAACTTGGGAGGAAATCTTCCAGCCACAACTCTAGATCCTCTCCATCAGCAGCAGCATCACCACTACTCGACTGGCTGTAATTAATGGTGCCTTAAATTCAGGTTCTTTTGTTCTGAGTTGCTGGTCTCATGAAGTGCCAAGCTCCTCCTGTGAGACTTTGAGATGCTGGCTTTGCCTGCACTTCTCCTCCTACGTGCGGTTCAACACCTCATAGGACTAGGCCCTCAGAACACAAAAGACTGACAATCTGTCTCAATCACCAGTGTCTACATTTGCGGTGGTGCTGTAATGTGTGGTAATGTTGCATCAGAGGAGATAAGGGATCAGAGTGACTAGATGTCCTGATTTTATAGGGGCAGTCCAGATATTTGGGGCTTTGTCTTATATAGGCACCTATTAACTCCTTCCCCCCTCCGCCCACCCATGTCCCGATTTTTCGCACTTGCTATCTGGTCACCCTGTAGGTGACCTACTAGTACTATCTCCAGTAACAACTAAGGAGGCTCTTCACAAGCGCCAATGGTAGAGGCCTGTCTTGGGAGGTGAAGGAATAGCCAGTTTCTCAGGCGTAATGTGTTTTATCTACCGTTTTTCTTGAGCATGTAGATTGGTTACAGTGCTACAACTCACTGTAATACAGAGGGTTTTCTTGGGTCAGTCCCTTTAAACTCAGTTACCAGTGCTTCTCCTCAATGAACACCTTACCACCAAGCAACTGTAACTTCTCACAGATTTCAGTGCAGGGGAGGAGGCTGCTCATCTCCCCTCTGATTCTGATAGTTAGTGGATTGACTCCACCCAACACATGCTGTCCAGCTTAAGGAGGGTAGTCAGTTGCAGAAGATAAACGCTTGATACCTGTATTCTCACCTCTCTTGAATCATGGAGGGAAGCTAGGAATGAATTCAGTCCCAGGCCTGCTCCCAGGGTTACATAACTCTGTGTTACTCCTTATTCAGGGCTCGTGTTAGCTCTACAGCAGAGCTCTTCAATAAACAGAAGAACTACAGTGAGCACGTTATGTAGCAGAGGACGGGTCTTCAAGGGAAGAAGTTGGCAGCCAGCCTCCTCCACAAACACTGGCTGCTTTTCGCTCTTGATTGACAGCTCTCTGTTGGCTCCGATGTGAAAAGTGTGTGCACTCCAGACAAGTGGAGCGAAATCTAATTTGTCTGGAATGGACCATCCTGTTAAATGTTAAACTGACCTTTTCAAAGGAAATTTACTTGATAGTTCTAAGTGGAGCCCTGCTTTAAGCTAAACCTGTCACCAAGACATGATTAAAATCACTTAAATGTACATCAGTTGCATATATTATTAATGGAAATTGAAATCAGCCTAAATAGTAACCATCAATTTTAAAGGAAGGGGGGAAAGCATGATCTGAAGGTTAAGGTGCCTTATACACCCAAAGATTCTGCATGCAGAACTGGAAACATTATTCCAGAGTCATGAAATAGCATAGATTGTCTTCTGTATATTTACCGTGGCCTAATTCTCTGATCCCCTTCCTATCTCAGTGCTCCACTGAGGAAAGGGAATTCAGTTAATTTCCCCACAGGATTTGGTGCAGGGCAGGTTGAAAGGGTTGGTCACAGTTGCCTGATCTTCTCACCTGTCTCTAGACCTTCGTGAGAAGCGAACGATCAGACCTCATCTCAGAGCTCTGACAGCCCCTTTGATTGATGATGGGAGCAAACACCATGCCGGTAGAATAGATAGAGAAACTCTGTGTGGGAGAGGCAGGGGAATGACTGGAAATGCTGGGGGGATGCAGAAATAGAGCTGCATTCTCCAACTGGGTCATACTCTACACTTCTTTCAGCCCCCGCATCCCAGTGTGGCAGTTACAATGCTTGGTTATTCTGATGACAGTCACTAATGTATCTGATCCAGGCAGGTCTTATTAAATCACATCTAAATTGAATGCCTTCCACTTTACTGACATTTATCTGTAACTTCGTCAAACAGGCGAACTGGAGTTCGCAAATGTCTCCTGAAAAAGCATAGGGAGGCTATGAAGGTTCTTTTCTTATACAGTATCCTCATGTATCTGTGGGTCCTTCATGAGGTAATCTTGAATCTACAACTGTTAACAGTTCAGGTTAGCAGGGCTATCTTCTAGATAGTTCACCTTAGCTTGTCTTTAGCCAATCTGGTTTGGGGCACATTGCATCTCTGCTGTATTGGAAGGTACTGTGTAGATAAATCATGTGATCTGCTCACTAGGCAGAGTACAAGTCAATTTCCCCCAGTGTTATGTGGGAAAGGAATATTTCTTCCCTTTGCATAGTATAGATATGGTGCTAGGTTCTTATTTCAGGTCACATATGTGAACCTGGAGTAGAACTGGTTGGACCATTTTCAGCCATGAAGTTTCACTGAAATATGCTTTTTGAGAAAGATTTCATGCAGGGTAGGGTTGGAGAGACAGACTGACTTCTTTAACCTGGTGGATAGAGGACCCTGGTTCTGTCTGATTCAGAGTGATCTCTGCTTTAAAACCCTATTCAGAATGAGGCAGACTTAGGACTCCTAATCTAGGTCTCCCACATCTAAAGCCAGTGGCTCCCCAACCATTTCTTAGGTTTTGGTCCAAATACAGGCATTTCAACAAGATTCTGTTTCCATAAAAACATTTGAAAGGTTTTGTTTTCATTGCGATGTGGAAGGAAAACAAATTTAGAAACCTTGAAAGTTACCGTGAAATGGAATTGTCTTCCTCCGGTCAGGTGCAACTCCACTGAGGTTAGTGAAGCTACTCCAGGCTTACACCAATATTAATTAGATAAAAATATGTCCTGTTGGATCTTTCCAAAAGATCATTAGGGATGTTACAAAAAGGTCTCATGTTGTATAATTTTAAAAGATAGGGTTTCTGGCTAGCCTGCATAAGTGATTTGGGTGCCCATTTTCCCCTTGGCATTACAATTATTATTAATTTTGTTTACTAACTAGTGAGAATTGAACATCCAGATCCCTTCGGATGAGACTCTGGAAGTTGCTCCTCCGGTTGGTCCAAAATATCCTGAATTTGCTGACCTTCCAGGCACATTGCATAAGAGGTTAGCTTGACAGGGCTGAGGCTTTGCATCCTATAGTGATGAGGGGGTGGGTAGGAATCTCAGAAGGCTTGTGGCTGGCTGAGATGCCTTTGGAATCATTATTGTAATGCTGATGGCATTTCATTGTATGCATAATGTGTTGGGTACACCTGGAGCCTTGGATAGGCTTCTTTTTATCCTTTTAAATCTAACTAAATCAAAATAGATTGCTTTGAAACCCCCCCATGCAATTTCTTTGATTAAGTTAGTAAAGAATTTGAGATACAAGGTACAAGTAACAGAGGAATACATCCCATCAGTGAGAATATTAGTAAAGGGGAATATTTACAGTGCTTCAATTCATAGGCTTCCCTGCACGCTGCCTCCCCCCACCCCCTCTGAAAAAAATTCCCTTCAGCACTAAAAACATATACTCTCATAACCTAGAGCAAAATGATTATTAGATATTGTAGAAGACAAGATCTATGCTGCGGCTTCAGCTGTGCTCCATCATTTACCAATGACATACGGCTAAGATACCATTTTATCTGTAGCAGCATTGACTTATAAAGATCATTTTCAGAAACATAGCGCGGGAGAAGTGAAGCTCATCTCTAGAATATTAGACTATAATTGCCTGACACAGAAACACCAGTCTCTCAATTCGCTAATAGACTGCTTGAACACCTCACCTTGACCACCTCTTGTTGTGTTCTCAAAACATGATGTATGCCACTGGCCATTTTTCTCCAGAGTGGCTCGCAACATGCTTTATTCTCGGGCTTAGAAAACTGTATTAATCTTCTGTTCTATGCTTTCATTTCATTTCCTGTAAAAATCCATCTTCTGCTACTGCAGTTGACCTAAGGTTAGATGTCAAGGGAACAAATTACTGGCTCTTGCTCCATATCCCAAGAGTAGCTATAAATAGCATGCTTTATATCCCAGTTGATCCTTCAGATACATAGTGATAAATATACTGCTGCCAAAAAAAAAAAGAGAGAGAAAAGAAAAAGACCAAGCTGACTTGCCTCTCTGCAACTCTAGTTGACGCATAATATTTAAAAGAGGCAGAGAAATTATAGGCTGAGTTATTCAGTAAACAACAACCAGGGTGCATTTGTAGGTATTAAAGCAACAAGTCCTTCTTCTTGGGTGAAATCATTGATTTCTGGCATATGAAAGTCATTAAGAGTGTGTCTGCCCAGGCTTTTGGACTGCGTGCCTGTGAGCTTCCTGGTCCCGGTCAACAGACTCAGTGTAATAAGGCTTGCACTAATGCTCTTAAAAATAGCTGTGTAGACACTGCTCTGGCATCGTGGCTCAGGCTGGAGCTCGGTCTTTGAAATCTAAGGACTGAGGTGGGCTTGCTTCTAAGCGCTGTTTATACAGATATTTTTAAAGCACTAGCATGAGCCCTTGTAGCCCGAGTCCGTGGACCCGGGCTGGGAGCTCACTCCAAAATGCTATGAAGACATACCCCAAGAGTCCTGAGTGCACAAGGGATACAGATTTGAGCTACTATACGTTTTATTTTTTTAGGTTTATATCTACTGCTATTTTCAGTTAAAGCGATGAATGCTCCATCTAATATCCTGTCCTATCTCCAACTATAGCTCAAAGAGCTGGTTCAAACATTTTCAGCTGAATGGCTTTCCAGAGTTGAAATATTTCATGGGAATGTGTCAATTCTGATGACAGTTCCAATGGGAAATTTTTGAAATGACTCAAAATTGAAATGGAGTATTTCATTCCAAATTTCCCATATATTAAAATTATAATTTGGTATTTAGCAATTTATGCTTTGAAATTACTAAAATGAAATGGGTCAATAAGGTTTTGATGTTTCTGAATAGATTTTTTTGGGGGGATTTTGTATTACCCCAAAATGTTTGAAATCCCAATTTCGGATGAAAACAATTTCAAAATGTCAAAATTTACAGTGGGGTGGATGTTGTTTACTCACCAACTCTACCAGCTTTCTGTCACTCCCAATTTTGTATAGTAGACTCATCATTAGCTAGTTATAAAATGGCATTCCTGTGTTCGATTTACACCAGCTGAGGATCTGGCCCATGGCTTTGAAAGGACTTTTCTGCAGCTTTCAGGACCCTTAAAATGTCATGAAATTATTCCAGCCTAGCACAACAAAGTCGTGATGCAAATATCTGGACATAAAAATATAGAACAAGCTTTTCTTGCAGGCATGCTGCTAAAAGTGGTAGCATAAGGTGATCAGATGTCCCGATTTTATAGGAACAGTCTCGATTTTTGGGTCTTTTTCTTATATAACCTCCTATTACCCCCCACCCCCTTTCTCAATTTTTTACATTTGCTGTCTGGTCACCTTATGGTTAGCACAGTTATAGCTCTTTGCTGTGCAACAAAATTCCTTCCTGCCTCTGGCTGCTAAAGCAGTTGTTCTGGTTTGTAGCACTAATACAGGTGGAAATAGAATTCCACCAGGTGGGCACAGCGCCCATTTTCATTGAGCCAACTGCAGTGTGGGTTTTGACCTTCCATTTCTCACCTTCTCAGTGGGACTGCTCTGACAGGGGATTACAATCTCTGTGGGTGAATGGGGATGTCAAACTATGTCACAGTTCATTGATGGATGTGCTGTTCTGCCCCCACGCTGCAAAGCCCATTAACCAGCCACAAGGGTTGCTTGAAATTATTCTGGACATTGCCATCAATTAGAAAGCAAATACTTTGGTGGTTATTGTCCCCCAAACCTAGCTATTAATGTGATTTATAGCTGGACTGGAGTTGAAGTGGGGAGGCAAAAGACGAAAAGAAACTCCTTTAATGCGCAAGTGCTTAGCAACCTGACTGCAATCATATAGACATTCCCAGGGTAAACAGTATGGTCATGTGAAATCATTCATCTGTGTTTTCTTGGAAGCGTGTAGCCTACTGGGCTCTCGAAGGCTTGTTTAAATGCAATTTTAAAGACGAAGAATTAGGGACCCAATCCAGAGTCCACTGAAGTCAGTGGGAGTCTTTGTGTTGACCTCCATAGGCATAGAATCAGCTGGCCCAAAAGCTGTGTTGTCTTCGATGTTGCAATGGTAGCGCAAATCCTGCAATGACAGGTGTGCTAGAACGGGGATGGATGGATGGATGGATGGATGGATGGTGGAAAATTGGCTCCATAGGTCCCAGCAGGAGTCGCAAAGACCTGTATGGCATTGGCTTCCTTTCCTTGAAGGAATGCATTATAAGGTTGTATCATTCGGTAGCCACCCATGCATGTGATTAAAGAAAGCACTGGATGTGCTCAGAAGGGGATTGCACCAGTGTATACTTAGAATAAACAAGTGGTGGTTGCCCTCACACACAAGTGGACAGAAACAAAGCCAGGAAGATGGGCAAGGAAATCCACTAGACCTTGACAGCCAATAGGAAGAACCCATGGGATGGAGAAAATGGTTAGAGCTAGTTTAATAAAATTCACAACTTTTTTTTCCTTTCCGTTTTTAACATAATTTCCAAGCATTTTGTAGCTGCATTTTCTTTAGTTTTGAGGATCATGTTTCCAGCCTCACGCGAATGAGGAGGCACGCTGATCCCTCAGAGGACTTGATGCAGTGCTGCTGAGCTCTGTCAGCCTGGTTGCAGAAGATGCAGAAACAAACATATTAGCATTTCAGCCTATTCATAGCAGGGGGGTTGGTGCAGGCCTTTAGCTACACACTTGGAAGTATTGGCTGAACCAGCCCTCCCAGTGCACAGCAGAACTTTAAAACAGAAAGTGAAGGATAATTTTCCTCCTGAAAAAGAGGGATTTAGCAAGGCAGAAACATACCCCAGAATGGAATTTGGCCAGAGCGCCTGGATTGACATCCCTGATCTTACAAAGAGTGGTGTGTAGCCTCTTTTGTGACTGAGTGATTAGGGCAGGGGTAGAACTTCTCATTCAGAAGGTGAGGAAGATATGTCTAAAAGAACAGCTACCCTGAGTCTTGCACAGTGACAGCAGGGTTCTTTGTGGAAGCAGCTGCTTGGGAGCCAGGGAAAGCTCTGAGCTATGTCACCTAGTCGTTCTGTCTCACTCCATTTTCACACGGGTGTAACATCACTGAATTAATTGGAGATGCTCCAGATTTACACCAGTGGATGTGAGATCAGAATCTGACCCCGGATCACAAGGGGAGTTGAGGGTATGGTATCTTAATACCAATTTTATGAACTACTGGTGTCTTGTGTTCACCAGCTCTAGCCTACAGGCAAGATAAGTCATTGTACAATGGATGAAGGAAAATCTTTGTTCAATGACACAGGCCAGATATTCAGCAGAATGAGAGGAAAAGTAAAGGGAATGAAAAGTGATTCACTCCCACCAAATCTAAGTTTGACATTTTCTGTGCGAAATTTTCCATTTTTTCTCAACTTTTAATTTGCAAACCCTGGGAACCAGCTGAGAAGAAAGCCCCTGTCTTTGCAATGTGATGAAATGTTATTTCTATTGAGAAAGACAGGGACATCAGAACCAGGTGTAAAAGAGCCCATTAAATCACAGCTTGCGAGGCTCGTACAATAGACGGCCAGATTGTTAAACACGGAGGCTTTAAATGAGTTCTGCTGCCTTGTAGCCAATTTGATGAGATGCGGGAGGGACTTGAAGTGACCTGACAGAGGGATGCACATGTTTCATCAAAGCTACCAGCACTGCTGAGTAACTGAAGACAGTGCTTCCACCTCTCTATCCTGCTCTGGTACGGGGATGAGACTGAAGAGGGGAGAACCTCTTCCCCTCTCTGTAAGGCAGGGCAGCAAATCTAGCATTCAGCAGAGTAGTAGGCAGAGACCTACTGCCCAGGGTTGCCACCAGGGTATTGGCTTGTGAGTGTGGTCAGACCTCTGGTGCTTTTACTGCATGTGTTGTGGCTAGCAGCTTTGATTAGGGGCCGGTGCAGTAGTCTGCTTCTTTGTGGGATAGCTGTGCAGTGCACTCCTCCACGTATTAACCCTCCTGTCCCTGAGCTACCCTGGTTTGCTGTGGTGGGACCACTCTAGCCCTCTTTGTGGCTGACTCAGTTTCATTTGCCCACCCCCAATGTGGCTAAGATTTTTTGCTCTCTGTTCTTAGCTGACAATAGGCCGTTCCCATGTGGGTTCTTTTCACCCACGCAACTCTCAGGCTTCATCGGTCGAGTTGCTCCTCCATGATGGTTGGACCAGATGGTTCCCAGCCTCTGCATAGGTGTGGGTGGTGGAGAGGAGGTGACAGGTGCAAAAACCTCTCTCTTGCTTCCTTGTTGGGGGGCAAATCCCCACAGCAGTCAGGAAGGGGTTAAAGAACTCCTCTGATCATGGCTAGCCCCCACCCACTGCAACTGTGGGGGTTGTCAAGCTTGGGAAGGGAGGATGCTTGAAAAGGAAGATCCTAGCTTAGGGAAGTAGAGTGCTTTGAAGCCAGGAGAGCTGGAGAGCAGGACTCCCCAGCCCCAGGGAGCAGGGTTTATTTACTGGGGAACCATGTGAGAGCTCTGACCACTCAAGCCCTCTGAGCAAGACAAGGGTCTGGCTTTCCTTTTCTTGCCTTCATTATCTTTTGAGAGTCCTAGGACTCAACCCTGTTGGTTTGAATACATGAGGGGTAGGTGCCCAGACCCCTTACTGGGAACTGCGTTCCCCTGATGCACTGTGGGACTGCAGGGACCCTGCCTCTTCTGGGCTGCAGAAGTATGTTGCCTTTTTCATTTGGACTCCTTGGCACCCCTGGAAGAAGGGCAGACTTCCTCAGAGGCACTTACCAAATGGCTGTGCCTTGGGCTATGAAACCAATCTACAGTAACCCTGTCAACCAGGAAAGGATGTCCAGGATAAGAGAGGTACCCAGCCTTGCCCCACGGGGGCAGCAGACAGATATAACCTGTCGCACCCCCCACCCCACCACTGTCGTTAAAGTATCAATCCCTACACTTTTCTCAACCGCGGGGATTACTCCCAGCAAAAACCCTGGGGCTTAAGCCTAGCCGGGGCAGTGCACCTACACTGGCCGGCAGAGCCAGGAGCATGCTGCACCTTTGGAAGGCATTGGTCAGCATGTGCACTAGCTCTGTGTACTTGGGAACCCTAGCACGGCTTGTGTTTCTATAATCTCCCCCTGAATTTACCTTCAATACAGGGCGTTGGCTGTCGCATCCGAATCAATCCATAAAGTTCTATTCAGCATTTCTTACTGCGTGCTCGGGTAATACTGTCTCAGAAGCCTATTGGGGCTGTGTTTGCATGAGGAGAAAAGAGCATTGCCAAGGCCCCATCATGAGAAGGACTACGTACATGCCACGAAACCCCACATGCTTTCCTGGCAGCGTCCTCTGAAGCATGTGATTCAGAGCGATAAGTAAGATAGTTCTGAAGTTTTATCGCCCTGGTTGTGCACAGAGATGTGCATTTATTTTGCATGTTTCATTTTCCCAAGAGGACATCAGTGCAATGGTGATACTTCAGCACATCTCGGTGCCGTATGAACAGGGATACGCAGGCAACTCAGCAAACCCCATCCAGGCTCCCTGGCAAGGCTGGAAGATAAAGGGTGCCACCCCCCCAGACTGGCCAGGAGTGTACTGGAAACGGTATCAATCACCAGTGACTGTTGCAAGCAATCCAGGAGATTTTAACAGGTACAGTACAATTAATGACGTTAGGTCATGTTGGAAAAAAAAATCTCCCGGAATAGCTTCAGTCGGCGCTGGCAACCCTACCACTTCTGCAGTCACAAACTGGCAGTAAAACTGGTGCAGTTCTGTTCCCCATGCCGGGGACAGGCAGCGTTTGGGGCATGTATATCCCACATGGCGCTCGGCTCTGTTCAAGCCACCACAAAGCAGCTGCAAGAAGGCCAGGCTGGATAAGAGTCAGGGTGAGGGCTGAAGAGTGAACTGCTCTGTGGCTTCTCATGACACAGGTGGATCAGCAGAGCCAAGTGCAGCCTGACTGGGAGGATTTCTTTTCCTCACACTGCAGGCAGGGAAACTCCACGTCCTCTTATTCTTAATTGCTATTGCAGAAGCACCAATCACAGACCTGGACCCCGTTGTGCTAGGTGCTGTACAAACACACAACAAAAATATGGTCCCTGCTCCCAAAATCTGCCAGTCAAGATAACCTACAGCCCAGCCCTTGGACAGGAGTATTCTGCTATAATGTGTCCTTTTTCCCACCTGCCGACTGCTTCAATCAAAAATGGAGAAGGATTTTGAGAGAGGTGAGCGTCAGCATTTTTATTCCTGGAAACTGCTTCAAATAAAAGTTGATTTAAAAAAATAATAAAAAGAGGAAATTAGTGTGGGGAAAAGTTATTCTCAGCCCTAACAATGTCTAGTTTCCACAGTTTTATGGAAAAAGCCAAACATTTTACATTGTCTCCCCCCTGACCCCCTTGCTATAAAGCATTCAAGGAAGTTTTTGTAGGTGGGGAAACTTTATTTTATGCTGGAGAAAAGGCAGTTTTCCTAAGGGGAAAAACAAGTAAATTCACAACTTGCCTGGAGTTGTCATTTCAGCACTTTAACTGAAAGAAAATTGCTATCAACTGGAAATGGAATTGGAACCTGGGATCAAGAATGTCAAAAGTAGTTGCTTAAACGTGGTTTGTAAGAGCCTGTATCCATGCACACAGCTAAGGCGAGCAAGGATGGCCCAATGGTTAGGGGTACTAGCTAGGAACTGGGGAGACTTATGATCAGTTTACTGCTCTGCCATTGTCCCTATCAACACTGCAGCTGGGAGTCCGCTGCCTAGCCTGGGTAGAAGTGCTCAAACTAGCTCATTAACAATAGCAGCATGGACACTGCGGGACTGATGGGGGCTTGGACGCAGTGTGGATCCAAGCGTGGGTGGCCAGCCTGAGCCGCCGCCAGTGCTGCAACATCACTACTTGTGGTGCAGTAGCTCAAGCCGATCCAGTGCCAGTCTATGCAGGCTGGGAAGCTTGCTGCCAGCTGCATTGTAGAGAGACCTTCTGTGACCAACCACTTAGCTTCTCTGTGCCTCAGTTCCTCATCTGTAAAATGGGAATAATAGCACAGGCCTTGCTCACGGGCATGTGTTGGGAAGATAAATGCATTCAAGAGTGTGAGGTGCTCAGATACTGTGGGAGTGGGGAGCATACAAGTAAAGTTTCATCCTCAGAGAGTTTTGAACTCTGTGCGGGTCCTAGTGAGCAAGTCTCTGCCCCTGCCCTCCTCCCCCCTTTAACTCGAGCCTGTTAAAAGTTAATTTCAACCTTTCAGACTAAATTTGCGATGTTTTAATGGTGGAATTTAAGCCATGCCACTTAAAAATAGACATTTAAATGATGCTATCTAATTGTTGGAGCTGCCAGGGCGGATAATAAAACCACCCTCTTGAGCAAGTCTCTTTGAAGGTAATAAAACTTTGAACTGGTTTCTCTGTAGCCTGCAAGTTAGCCCATGTTTGAATGAATGACCATGGAGAAAGCTAGCTGAGAGACAGTACTTGAGTGTGTGGGAAGGGCAAAGGGCCTGTGCTGTGAGCCATGAAGGCATAAATACAAAGCCAGGCTAATCTCAAACGGAGAGGCTTAGGACAGAGTGAAGAAGGCACTGACAGAATGAGTTCAGTACTAAGGGGGCCAGGCTGTTCAGTGGAATAAAGTAAAGAATATCAGTTATTCATATAAACAAAAGTAAAACTACTTAGCTTCTGTCTTAAAGACAATGGGGTAAAATTGCAAAAGTGCTCAACCCTGGCCTAATTCTGTTCCCACTGCAATCAGTAATAATTCCTAGCTCTTAAATCTCAAAGCTCTTTACAAAGGAGGTTGGTATCATTATCTCCATGTCATAGATGAGGACACTGAGACAGAGAGAGGCCAAGTGGCTTGCCCAGGGTCACCCAGCAGGCCAGTGGCGGACCCAAGAATAGAGCCCAAATCACAGATGAGTGCTTTCTCCACCAGAGCACAGTGCTTCCCAATGGGAGTTGACTTCCAGCCAAGTGGTGTATGTGCACGCCCATTGACTTCAATGGGACATCTCATGGGCTAGAGTGCTTAGCCCTTTGCAGGATCAAGTCCACAGGAAAACATCAGAGATTTCCTGGAAGCTAAACTGATTACTAGGAGAGAGGATGGGATCTAGGGCCTATGGAAGCTTTTCTGGAAATGCTTTTGTCTCCATGAGCAGAACTGGGGCGAATTTAAGGGTTTGAATAGTTGGACGATGATGTAAAGAAGCAGGGTTTAAATGTGTTAGGTAGGGGACAGTGGTTATACAGAAAGACTTGACTCCATCTAAATCAAATTGAAGCCATTGTCTCTGAAAGCATGCTAGGACAGGGGATTTTATTTAAAGAAGCTTAGGAAAAGCTTGGGTGCAGAAGAACATTGAGGTTAGACAAGATCATGTGCTGGGGGTGTCAGTCAGGCAAAAGTAGCTAATAAAGGATAGGTGAGAAATTGCAGTTGAACTCTGAGGAGGAAATTAAGATCAGAAGAGGCTGAGATCCTGGACAAGTAACAGGGTTACGGACAAAGGAGTTAAATCAAAGTAGGCACAAGGCCAAAAGGAAAAGCTCTAAATGGTCAGATAGCAGTGTGCGAAGCTTAATAGCAAAATGTGATGAACGAAAATGCCTAGCAGTGGAAGAGGACCTTGAGATAAGCTTTTGTGAAATGGGTTGAATGACAAAAAAGATCAGTGGGATACTGGGATACCGGGCTATAAACAATACAGGAAAGACCAATTCAGCTGAAGGGATGGGAGACCAGTACTGTACCTAAAAGGATCCCTCAGGGCATGTCTACACTGTGATAAAAGACTCGTGGCTGGCCCAGGTCAGCCGACTTGGGCTTGAGCTGCAGGGTTATGAAACTGCGCTGTAGATGTTCAGGGTTGGGCGAGAGCCTAGGGTCTGAGACTGCACAAGGAGCCGTGGGGGAGGGCACTTAAAATCCAGGCTGTCTCCTCTGCCAGCTCCAGTGTTCTTTGTCGCAAGGCACAGACAGCTGGTTCATAACAATGTCACGATTCCTTTATTCAAACTTTACAAACACAGCTATGAGAGCTGCTGTGCCTGCCACACCCTGTTCTGACCCGGCAGAGAAGTGCCCTGTCTTCCCAATGCCAGCCACATTGCTGCTGAAAAGGGTTTTAGATTTGCTCCTGAGCTGGTGTAAATCTGTGTAAGATCCATAGTAACCGGGTGAAATGCTGTGACCTGTGTCATACAGGAGGTCAAACTAGATGATCTAATAGTCTCTTTAGGCCTTAAAATCAGGGGCATGATTTACTATAGGACAAAGGGAACAGTTGACCCCCTCTTCTGACTTTCCCTAGCTCTTTGTCAGCTCTTGCTGTGGTGTCTACCCTGGGCTTGAGGGGGTCACTGTGTGGCACACTGCGGGCCCTAATCACTGTATTGTCAGCACTGCCCTCTCTCCTCAGCAGCTGGACAGGCAGCAATTGTGCAGCTTACCCTGGAGCAAAGCGGGTCCTGATCCCTGTCCTAGGCTGCCCCCCCACCCCCATACTCCCTAGGATAGGACTGGTACACACACCCGTCCCCCACTTTGGCATGGGACTGGCCTGCTAATCCCACCCATGGACAGTCATGGATGGGGAGGCAGATACTAAGATTCTGATACAAGGAGACTTCCTCCCAAGAATTTTTCTGAAATGATGCCCTGCTTAAAATCTATGAATGTAGCCTGCTGTGAGCACAAATTTGACCGGAGTCAAAGCAGCAACTAGAACAAAAAATAAATTACAAAACCAAATAGAAATATGAATCATTTCATGATTTTAAAAAGAAATCAAGCAGGAAAATAAAACAGCATTGTGTCAATGCACAAGAACCAGAAAATTAAACCAGTCTGTTTCATCACTCAAGTGGAGCAAAGTGGGGGATACCCCCCCAGCATAAGGGTATCAAGTACATTAAATGTTTTAAAAGAATCTTTTTATTCAATGCTTTGAGTTGTTAGCAAGGAATTTTGCGTGTCTTAATATAAGCTTTATTTTATTCTATTCTGATGGTGTCCCTTTTCAGGACTCTGGACAAACTGCTAGGCTGTCAGAGGAGAAATTGATAATATTTATATGGGCCAGAATCAAGTACAGTTTATTTCTCTTGTTCAAGTGCCCCAGACAGACCTCCCTGCATGGCTGTGTGATGACTGGCCAACTTTCAAGTCTGCAGCAACTAAGGTAAAATAGAGAAATACAGGCAGCCCCTACGTTTCTGACAGAAGCAAGTAAATAACAACTTATCAAGCAATATATTTAAACTATACATTTACAATGACAGGCTTCTGGATTTCAGTGCGCAATATTTAAGGCAGCAGAAGATAATTTCCTTAGGGTTCCTGTCACCGGCTGATGCTGATTGCCTATTCTGAAATAATGTGAGGAATGGATTGAGATATTCATGACAGTAGGTGGACTAATGGAATTCTGTGACTATTTAAAATGTGCAGGAGTTTGTTATAAGACTGTAATAGAAATGTCACTTGCCCTGATGGGAGTAGGGAGGGAGGGAGGGGCAGGGGGAAAGCTGTCAATGAATAATAATGAAGTTATTTAAATGCCAACTTTCTCACAAACATTTTACAAAATATGAATTATTCTAGATGTTTTTAGCTAGTTTGGTCATAATTTACACAGAGAAGTCAGATTCAGACCCTTTTGGATGTTTGGTGCTATTTAATTATTGTCGGGTCATTTGGCTGGGTAAAAATTAAAAGTGTCTTGCTGGCCGCATGCAAAAAATAAGTTTGATTTCAGATAAACATTAAAGAGTCTCATTCTAAATATACATTGGTACAAATCAGGACTGACTTCCCTGAAGCTAATGAAATTAGTATGGTGCAAAATGGGTGTCCGTCAGATCAGGAACAAGCCAAATATTCTGTCTCTGAATATTAAACTTTTACAATTGAGTATCTGAATTCCAGTAGCAACTACTATGTGTTAGTGTAACCTCCAGTAATGGCTTGTCTGCATGGGAAAGTTGCACTGCTTTAATTAAAGAGCTAAGTCTCCATCCAGCCTATGGTTGCCTGGTCAAAAAGGGACCCTGGCAGCTCCGGCCAGCACCGCTGACCGGGCCGTTAAAAGTTCAGTCAGTGGTACAGCAGGGCTAAGGCAGGCTCCCTGCCTGTTGTGAATCTGTGTGGCTCCCGGAAGCAGCGGCTTGTGCCCCCTCCAGCTCCCAGGCGTAGGGGCAGGCTGGGGGCTCTGTGCTGCCCCATCCCAAGCACCACCCCCTCAGCTCCCATTGGCCGGGAAATGTGGCCAATGAGAGCTGTAGGGGTGGTACTTGTGGATGGGGCAGCGCACAGAGCCACCCGGCTGTGCCATAGAAGCCAGAGGGAGGATGTGCCACTGCTTCCGGCAGTCGCCTGAGTTAAGGGCTGCCCAGAGCCTGCACCCCTGACCCCCTCCCACACTCCGACCTCCTGCCCCAGCCCTGATCCCCCTCCCACCCGCTGAACCCCTCACTCCCAGCCTAGAGCCACCTCCTGCACCCCAAACTGCTCAGCCCCACCCCAAAGCCTGCACCCCTGCCGGAGCCCTCACACCCCCACACCCCAACCCACTGCCTCAGCCCCGAGCTCTCTTCTGTACCCTGAACTCCTCATTTCTGACCCCACCCAGGAGCATGCACCCCCAGCCACAGCCCTCATCCCCTCCCGCACCCCAACCCCCCTGAGCTAGCCCTGTGAAAATGAACAATTGAATGATGGTGGGGAGTATGAGCGACAGAGGGGAGGATGGAGTGAGCAGGGAGGCCTTGGAGGAGGGGTGGGGCTGGGGGTGGGGCAAGGGTGTTTGGTTTTGTGTGAGTAGCAAATTGGCAACCCTAATCCTGCCGACTCGCTCAAAAACCACAAAGCCCCTTCTGTTGAAGTCCGTGGGAGTCTTGAACTGCTTGCAGTGCCTCCATTCTATCTGTCCCGTAAGCAAATGGAAGATTTTATGGCTACCAGTCCAGCTGTCCTGCACACCTACATAGTAAGGGGAATATGGAGCCTTGACAATAGTGGCCTCCTCTGGGCAGGGATAGAGCAGCCGCATCCCAAGAGCTTATCCAGGCACACTTAACATTTCACACATGGAATAAAGCACTGCCTTCCCAGGATGCAGGTGGCAGTCTTGACCTCCATTCAGTGCTGCAGAGGTCAAAATATACTCCAGTTCAGTGTGTTATTTAAGCATGTGGGTACTGTTAAGCATGTGAGTTGTCCAGATAGAGTTAATCAAATATTATTTACCATTTTCCTCCCAGTCAACAAAATGGCTTTTTAACAAAAGAGAAAGTTTTGTGACAATTAATGCTTTTTTGTCAAAATTTGTCATAATTTCAACCGCAAAAGCCCCAAACAAAACCCTTTTTGTTTTCCAATGTAAACTTGAAACATGTTGTCTTCTAAGCTTTTTGCAGAAGATCATATTTTTTTCTGACCAGCTTTAGTCAGTGAGTCTACTGTTGCGTTTAAATTTATGCATGTGTTTAAATACAATGTTCACTTGGAACCGTGGTTGGTATATAATTTAAATATTGCAGTAAAGAAAGAAAGCCTTGTTTTTCTGCCCAGGGCTAATTCTTCTATAATTGCAGTTGGTCCGTTTTTTCCCATTAGAACAGTTTTCTGTCAGAAAATGCTGATTCAGCTAAATCAAAACATTCTATGGGGATGTATCCATGTTGATGAAATTTTTGATAGAAAGTTATTGAAAAAATTCATTTTGATAAGGTTGAAGCATCTTGTTTTGACTTTATCATTTTGCTTCTGTTATAATGTAACAAGGGGAAACAATACAGTCAACATGAAAAGTTCTGTCCATATAGACAAGAAACATTTAGACAAAGTCAAAAGAAGTTTCAGTTTTTCTGATATATAATTTTTGTTCCACATGAAATTTTGAATGTTCATGTTGACTTGGGAATGAAGAAAAAAATCAGGATTTCCAGCAAAACAGAATTCTAGGTTCTGACCAGCTCTGTATGTACACCTCTACCCCGATATAACGCAACTCAATATAACACGAATTTGGATATAACGTGGTAAAGCAGTGCTTCGGGGGTGGGGGCAGGGCTGTGCACTCCAGCAGCTCAAATCAAGTTTGATATAATGCGGTTTCACCTATAACACGATAAGATTTTTTGGCTCCTGAGGACAGCATTATGTCAAGGAAGGGGTGTACTATTTAGTACATGTATAGAAAAGAAGGGCAGCATTCAAATGGCATGAGAGGAACAGGAAAAAACAGATGCAAATAAGAGACATCTAACTATGTTTTTTGGAGTGTGCGATTATTAGTCATTTAGGGCAGAATCACGAAAAGCGTGGATTATGGATAAGATTGAAATCAGATGCTAGCTCCTTTGATCACTTGCATATTTGTTCATCTGCAAAACATCTTGTTTTTTTCCCCAAGCTTTCTACTATTTCTAGTGCTGTTATAGATGTTGACAGAAGCACTCGCTTCCATATGTAGATAATGTTACCTTATAAATAAAGCCATGAATGCAAAATAATTGTCTGGAGAGTCAGAAGAAATGGCTAGTAATTCTGAATATAAGATTATTACTTACAATAGACTTGAAACATCTGTTTCATGGTTGGTTTTTTGTTTTGTCTTGTTTTGCTGTGTGGCTTTTTGTTTTTAATATCTTTATAATAAAATGTATGCAGTGAATTCTCCTGGCAATGTTCCTGGTGCCACTCTATCAAAATAAATGAGATTACATTAGTGCAATTAAAGAGAGACATTAACGCATTATTCAATATACAGATTCCTAACACTCTGAGCCAAATTCTGCCCTTTGGTAACTTATACTCTTTCATCTTTACTGATAATCTCAGTTTAAATAGAGGCAGAATGTGGTGCCACACACAGTGCGACAGAAATATCAATAAAGAGCATATGCAAATCTTGGCCACGAGGATGCAGTGTTAAGAAATGGCTAGTGTAACAGATGGAAGCCAGGAGTTCAGGATTCTGTTGTACTCTACCTACTGTGTATGGCTCCCAGCACCATAGCATTACAGCATCTCCCATACGTTCAAAAGTAGAACTAACAGTAATGATACCCCTCTTTCTTCCTTCTCAGCCCATAGGCGAAATCGTTTGTGTGGGGTGTGCATGTGTGAGAAAAGATCATAGATATATAAGTTTAGTCACTAACACGAGGTCATGGTCATGCTTATCTCTTTGTGAGAGTGCTAGTTTAGGCCCAGTTATGTCCTGTTGTCGCAAGCCACCTCCGACTTGCCGATGGCATCATTGTTCTGGTGGAATGTTGCTGTCTTGGGAGTGCACAGTGATGGAGGATGGGGGAGTCTTTGGCCAATCCCGTGAAAGGCTTTGAATCCAGCAAGCTTCATCTGGATTCTGTGGGGGACCAGTGTAGAGAGTGGCACACTAGGGTAACCTGCTTATGTTGACCTGGGTTGCTAAGCAGTGAAGAGGCTGCATTTTGTACCAGTTGGAGCTTTTTTCTGGGTGTGTTGTTTAGTTAGAGCTAGTGGGAACAGTTTTGCCAGAATAGACTGAACTGAAATGTTTTTCAGAGCGATATCAATTTTGACAAAAACACAGAGAGAGAGAGTGAGAGAGAGAGAGAGAGAGAGAGAGAGAAAACACATATGCCTACTTGCTATGTAGCCTGGGGGTTAGGACACTGATTAGGATGAAAAACTCTGCTATGAATCAGGCAGAGCAAAGACTTGGAACCTGGTTCTTCCACATCCCAGGACAGTATTCTATCAAAATATAATTGCCTAATTAAGAAGCTTGTGTTTTGATCCCCAAACAGACACTTTGACACAATTCCGGTTTTTGCAAAAAAAATGTGAAAGGTTTTGTTTTCATTAAAATGTGGAATTAAAACAAATTTTGAAACCTTGAAGGTTGCTGTGAAATGGAATTGCCATCTTCTGGTCAGCCCTAGGTTTAATTCCTAGATATAATGAGATGTAATAGCCAAACCTGGAGATCATAGATGTTAGTAGCCAGGCATCAGAATGATGGGAAGCGATCTTCTGGCCCTCTGCAAATGGAAGTAGAAGTTTTTAGTGATACATCCATGCCTTACAATGACAACATTTGTGACAGTAGTGTGTTTGTTTTAAAGGCGCACGTTCTTCTTTTAAAATACTTATGCTTGTCCAGAAACCCGTTGCATTCTTCTGTGCTATATAGTCCCAACCAGTACTAAGTGTTCTTCCATCAGCTACCACATTCTTCTAGATACTAGTAGATAATTATTTTAAACAGGATCCACATAATGAATTGAATCTTTTGCTAATAATTGATCTCTGTTCCAGTCAAGCATCAGAATAGAGTTCTTGGCTACATTAAACAGCCTTAAATGTTTTTTTTATTTGTCCTCTTTAAGAACAGATAGCTGATGTCTCTGTTGGCAACATTGGTATCAAAGATACTTTTAAAAGAAGCACATCAATTTGTAGGGTTGTTAAGCTTTTTTTTTAACCATCCTCTTTTTTTTTTCTTTTCACACAACAAGCCCAACAAGAACTGTAATACTCATGTTGTTGGGCTTTCATAAAGGAAATCAGTGGCTTTCACTCTGAGAACACATTGTTTTTACTAAGCAACAGCACTTGGCCGCGCCTGGAAAGGATGCAGTATCTTATGTAAAAAAAAAAGAACTTGAGTGAGCTTATAATATACTGAAGTGGTAACTTAGCCCCTCACTCTCAGTTATTTGGCATTTAACAATAATTATCATCATCTCCTCTTCTATTGAGAATTAATGTTTCTTATTGAACATGTTTATTTTAAAGTGCAGTGAGAAGATGCCGTTTTAATGTTTTCTAATCCGATTTAAATGCAAATGTTAACCACTCACATGATGCTGTGTGTACATAATTAAGCATCATTATATACTACATGAATCATTCAAAAAGCTCCAGAGAGCCATTCCACTATGTAAAACATAAGCTTTACATTGAAAAGCAGCCAAGTGGTTTGTGCCTTTTTTGATTAAGTATTTGTACTTATTAAAGCTCTCCTTTGATTTATAGGTCAATAGATTACGGGACAACATATGAGAAACTGAACGATAAGGTTGGCCTGAAGACTATTTTGAGCTACCTGTACGTCTGCCCAACCAACAAGCGCAAGGTAAGTGAGAATACGTTTGGCGTCTTGTTAGTTTATGATATGACTTCTGCCTTGACTGGTTAATCTTCATCCATTCCCTAAATATTCATTACTGCTAATATAAGTACTATGGACCAGATCCCGTGTTTGTGTAAATTGGCGTAGCTCTATTGAAGTAAATGCCGGTTTATAACAGCTGAGGATCTGGGGCTGTGATTTATCTACAAGACATGGCTGGGCATAAAAGGTATCACGCATCCAATCATATTTATACCGTCTGGCTGGAGATGATTTCATTGTTTAGAAGGGGAGAGACTCGTTAAGATGTTAGGATCTCTGGACGCCAGATTGCATGTAAGGTTATTTGCCTTGAAAGTTCTCCCATTAGCCAGCTGAACAGGATCTGACAAAATCCTGAAGAGATAATGCTCCCAAAGCCCAAAAGGTTTTAATTAGGCAAGCACCCCACTGAGTTACAATTTAGTGAGAGTTTGTAATGCCGGCATGCTTGTAAAAGCCAGAGGCTACCTTTTCTTCTGTAAATTTCTGACGGGGTCTCTTGCTGTATGGAAATACAAGGCACAGGATATGAAGAAGTAGGGTGATTATTGGGAATAATGTTCTAGATTGTCCCACACAGACCCCTGATTAAAGAGGACCCCCCAGGCAGAGTCTCCCTCAAATTCTGTATTAAGCAAGGTTTCTGCTGTCTCCGTGGTACCATTCACCCCCTCTCTGCAGACCCTGCTGCCCCATCTCAGCCTGTTGCGTGTGACCTTTTAGACTTCTTGCTTTTTGAGCCAAGGACTTCATTTTCCTCTGCACTTGAAAAGCATGAAACTGAGACAATGCATATGGATTGGGAATTTCCATGCAGTATACACAGGATATATGCCTGCATAAGAAAAAAGACCAGGAACACCAGTATTCTCGATCTTAAAGTCCGGGAACAGTTGTTCAAGGATTGTTCATTTGGAGTGAAATTTTGCCCCTTGTGCAGAATGCCAGTACAAGGCTAGGTACCAAGAACTATTTAATCCCTTAGGACTTCTTCCTCCCACAGCATGGGTGATAAATTAGGGTGGGATCCTGTCTGTAGGGCTTAACTGAGATTTAAATATTGCATAGGCTTCTTGCTGGCCCTTTGCAAAGTAGCGAATTTCACCTTTATTACGCACTTGTGCTGAAGTGAGGGACTGAAAGGTTGTATGTAGTAGTGGCAGAAATGATCATTTGGGTGATCTGGTTTGACTCCCTGCATTTTATATAACTACCTTTCCCACAAATGACTTCTGTGACCTATTTTGTGCCATAGAGAAGTTACCATTGGCACCGGCTAAGTTCCCTTGAGGCGGCATGCGTTTCCATCTTTTGAAAATATTCAGAGTTTTAAGTCTATGAATAGCTCTAGCGTGCTCGTTTGAAGTCTGACTCATCCATGTTTTGCATTCATCAACCACATTCTGGTTTTCCACATTATACATTGAATTGTCTGTCTGTGACTTGAGCACAGGGGGTAAACACCACTTCCAAATAAACAGAGAAGAATGATGGATATGAAGTTGACTTGAAACTCATGCTTACCCAGGATGTCCATGTAGTCTGAATAGAACCTCCATAGACACCAGTTTTTGTACAGTGTGCCATTGATACTCTGGTAGATCTTACTCAGGTAACTTTTCATCCCCTAACTAAAATGGAATTTGCAAATTAAGGTCTCAATCCTGCAAACACGTCCATACATGAGTAACTTTATGCACTGCGTCACCCCACGGATTTTAACGAGATTACACATGCAAGTAAAATTACTCATGTGAAGACATGTTTGCAGAACTGGAGCCTAATTCAGGTTATTTTAGTTTAAATGATCCTAGTTTCTATGCCTCATGGACAAGCTTGACAAGTGTACCATTAGCAGTACTTTTAGACTACATCTACACATGAAGGTGGCGGTGTGATTCCCAGCTCAAGCAGACATAATCACCCTAGCTGTCTTTGAGCTGGCATGCTCAAAATAGTCGTATAGCTTTGGAAGCATGGGCAGCTGTGAGCAGTGACATGGGCTATATGGTTGCCAGGTGTTTGGTTTTCGACTGGAACACCTAATTAAAAAGGGACCCTGGTGGCTCTGGTCAGCACTGCTGACTGGGCTATTAAAAGTCTGACTGGTGATGCAGAGAGGAAAGCAGGCTCCCTGCCCACATCTTCATGGCTCCTAGGAAATAGCCGGCTTGTCTAGCTTTTAGGCAGAGGGGCAACCAGGGAGGGTTCATGCACTGCCCCTGTCCACAGGTGCCACCCCTGGCGCTAGCTCTGTAGCTCCCATTGGCTGAGAACCACAGCACACAGAGCTTCCCTGGTTGTGCCTCTGTCTAGGAGCTGGAGGGACATGTCGCCGCTTCCTGGGAGCAACCAGATGTCAGCGCCACCTGACGCCCACATCCTGAACCCTACCCTACAACCTTGCCCTACCCCAGAGCCTGCACTGCCAGCCCAGAGCCTGTACCCCCTCCTATACCCCAACCCCCTGCCTCAGCCTGGTGAAAATGAGCAAGTGTGGGAGAGAGCTAGTGACAGGAGGGGGGATGGAGTGAGTGGGGGGGTGAGGCCTCAGGGAAGGGATGGGGCAAGAATGTTCGATTTGCTGCAATTAGACAGTTGGCAACCCTAATGGGCTACCCTCCCTGAGTACATACCCCTGGGATCCAGGCAGGTTTGTACTTGGGGTGGCTAGCCCAGGTTGCCACTCACCTCACTGTTCACATACAAAATGGGAAATAACTGCCAAGGAAGGAGTACTGCAGGAAGGGATCTGGGAGTCATAGTGGATTACAAGCTAAATATGAGTCAACAGTGTAATACTATTGCAAAGAAAAACAAACTTCATTCTGGGATGTATTAGCAGGAGTATTGTAAGCAAGACACGAGAAGTAATTCTTCTGCTCTACTCTGTGCTGATTAGGCCTCAACTGGAGTATTGTGTCCAGTTCTGGGCGTGACATTTCAGGAAAGATGTGAACAAATTGGAGATAGTTCAGAGAAGAGCAACAAAAATGATTAAATGTCTAGAAAACATGACCTATGAGGGAAGAGTGAATAAACTGGGTTTGTTTAGTCTGGAGAAGAGAAGACTGAGAGGGGACATACAGTTTTCAAGTACATAAAAGGTTGTTATAAGGAGGAGGGAGAAAGTTTGTTCTTCTTAACCTCCAAGGATAGGACAAGAAGCAATGGGCTTAAATTGCAGCAAGGGCGGTTTAGGTTGGACTTTAGGAAAAACTTCCTAACTGTCAGAATGGTTAAGCACTGGAATAAATTGCCTAGGTAGTTTGTGGAATCTCCACCATTGGGGATTTTTAAGAGCAGGTTAGACAAACACCTGTCGGGGATGGTCTAGGTAATACTTAGTCCTGTCCTGAGTGCAGGGGACTGGACTAGATGACCTCTCAAGGTCCCTTCCAGTTCTATGATTCTACGCTACTATGGCTACCCTACTATTTTTAGCATGCTAACTCAATGAGAGTTAGCACAAGTATGGCTTCGTGAGTGGGGAATCACATCCCCAACTCCAAATGTAGGCCTAGCCTTTGTTCTGTATGTTTGCAGTAAGAGAGGTTTGAGTTAGATATTAGGGAAAACTTTCTAACTCTCAGGCTAGGTAATCACTGGAACAGGTTACCTAGGGAGGCTATGGAATCCCTATCACTGGAGGTTTTTAAGAACAGGCTAGACAAACACCTGTTGAGGTGGTCTAAGTATACCTGGTCCTGCCTTAGAATGGATGGGAGGTGGGTGGACTAGATGACCTCTTGCAGTCCCATCCAGCCCTATTTTCTTATGAGTCTGTGATACTGTCCATTTTGATGTTTGGGACATGGTTGCTTTAAGAAGAATAGGGAAGGACAAGGCGGCTTTAGGGAGGAGAGATGCATGGAGCTTGGGATTTTGACAGCTGTTCTGTTAGTGCTGCGGGTGGTCTCTCTTTTGCAAGTTTGTGTGAAAGCAAAATTGCTACTTGGATGCTGACCTTTGAGCTGTGCATGGATGCACAACAGGGGATTTAGGATGTAGAGAATCTCTCCTTCCTCACTCCAATGGACTGAGTGTTTGCATTGTTTGAGTGATTGCTGGAAGACCCATAAAGAAGACTGATCTACCCTGGCTGCTGAAGAGCTACCTGATTAATGTAGGATACTTAACTAAATTGCTAAGATTTCAAAAAATCAGGCTGGATAATGAGATCTTGATTTAAAAAAAAAAAAACACAGGCTTGTAGCTTTCCTAGTCCCACAAAGGAGTTCAACACAAATTATTGAATCTGAGTGCAGTACTTGGAGAGAGGCTGATGACTGACTGTTCTTGGACATTTAACGTAATGGAAGCAGAGAGGGGGGTCCTAGCCATTTAAATCACGATTTTGATTGTTAAATGGAAATGAAAAGAATGTTCAGCTGCAGATAAATGGGGCTCTCAGGGTCGCCTTTTGAAATGCTGATAGATTTAAGAAACATGGTAGGACAATGAAGGTCTTTACAAATGGTGAGAAAATCAATAACGTTGACACAGCAGTATATTTGTGTACAATTTCTTTCCTTGCACTGTGATATTTTCCAATGAAATAGGCATTTGATATATGTAGAAAGGGATGTGCTTGAATAAAACCTGGATCTAGGCCCATTAAAAAGTTCTTTTATGATATATTTTTTCCCCAAATGAGTTATCGCTGAGAAATAAAAATCTCATTGAATAATAAAATATTAATACTTTGCACTGGTATCATGAAAGTCCTCCAGTGGTCTCAAAGTGGGTCTGTTGCTGATTCTCCCTTGGAAACTTGAGCCAAGATTTTCAAAAGTTACTAGAGATTTTGGGCATCTCTGCTTTGGTACATTCAACTTGACATGCCTTTAAAAGACCTGCTTTTCAGAAGGTAGATGCTTAAGATGAATTCTGAAAATCAGGGCCCATTGGAATTATTATTGACTTATTAACACAGGGTGCCACCATGACACCAAATCAGCCATAAATTCCTTTCTTAAATCCAAAGGCCAAATTATAGTTATACAATTTATTTTAAACATGTCTAAAAAGCCTAAATAATAAGCAGTTATTATTAGCCATGCAGTAACAAATTCATAAGCACTTGATTAAAATACAAAAGGCCTAGACCCAGGGTTGCTTAAACCCATGCTGACTAGCTCCAACTGGATAGGCAGGAACCAGTAATGAACACTTTTAAAAGGTTGTCTTCTGATACTCTTTAACAAACAAGTGATGTCATTGCCAATGGCTAGCTTTAGGTAAGAACCAGTCTGGGGCAGCTTGGGATTGACCCCTTTCTTGGCCTTGAGTAGACATGATTTTATGAATGGGCTCCTTCTTTGACACATTGGTATGTCAAAGGTTACTACCAGTTCACAGATCAGCTCTTCTTTATTGTTAAACTAGTTAGAACTGTTCCTGATAATGAGAGGCTTCTCTTTTCTCAGCAACCAAACTTTGAGCTCAGCATTTGCCCCAAAACTAATCTTGCCAGATGCCACATAAATTCAAAAATTAGAAGCAATCATTTTCAAGGCCTTGTTACATTTCCCCGCTTTATATTCAAAGGCTTTCCATGGCTGATAAAAACCTCTTTGTTTTACTTAAACTGCAAAACACATCTACTTTCCTTTATTCCTACAGGGTCCAGTGCTTAATTTGTCATAAAAGAGGTGCTGGGGCTCAGGCGGATAGTTGCCAGGGCACTAGCAATTTTTTAAAAAATTTTCATAATTGATGTGGCAACCCCAGAAGTGCCGGAGCTATGAACTGCCAAGTCCACAGGTGCTGGGGCTATGAATTGCCAAGCTTAGAAGTGCTGGGGCTGTGAACTGCAAAGCCCTGGCAGAAATTAAGCACTGAAGGGCCCCTCTAAAACATCTCAAGATGGAGGCACCTATAATCACTAGTCACGTCTGAAAATCTTGATGTAGTTGCGCTTGGACTAACCTCTCGGAGAGATTGCTCAGGAATGGGATGTTTGACACTGGGCAGTAGTTGGCTAGAACTGATGTATCGGGGTAGGGGTTTTTTTCAGTGTTGATTGGACTATTGTGTGTTTGAAGGAGGAAAGGAAGATTCCTTCTGTGGCCAATATGTTGGCTGTTTTTGTCAGGAGTGACATCAGTTGCTCTTGATTCCTTCACAAGCTAGTGGGGTGTGGATTGGCCCATTCCTGCAGCTCTTAAGCCTCCAGGGACTCCGGGGTGTCTCCCCCCACCCCAGCACCCTCACTCTTGCTTTACTCCTCCTCCTCCTCCCCCCACACTGAAGTGTCCATCGTGGTCCTCGGAGTGGTGGTGGGGTCACCCCCAAGTATCGCGTCCAGCTCTTTGTAAAAACGGCAGGTCGTGGAGACAGCACCGGAGTGGCGGTTTCCCTCGTGGGCTTTGCAATAGGCACTCCGCAGCTCCTTCACTTTAACCCTGCACTGCAGCGCGTCACGGTCATGGCCCCTTTCCAGCATGGCCCTTGATATCTGCCCATAGGTATCATAATTCCTACAGCTGGAGTGCAGCTGGGACTGCACAGCTTGCTCCCCCCAAACACTTAAGCATCCAAAACTCCCACTGCTTTGTAACATGTGTGCAAAGCTTACAAGATTTGGACCAGGGTGTGTAGATCCACAGCATCTCAGGAATACCAAACACAGGCTGATGGTTTGTGCAAGTTTGTGTGGTCTAAATTAGTTGTCCTACTTGTTAGTCAATACTAAGGACTGGTGAACTGCTTCAGATAAATTCAGATCAAATACCAAATTGACCACCACGTTCTTCCCCAAAATTCAAACTGAACCTGACAATTTTTGTTTTCTTTTTAAAGTTCTCAAGAGCCTCAGTACTGCTTGGATTTTGGGTGCTACCAGAAGCAAAAGTTAATTGGTGGCATACTAATAACTTTTCAGATCTGTGTGTGAATGACCGAGTGATGTGTCATTCTGGCTGGCCCACAAAGAAAATATAGTAGCTTCTGTTAGAAGGTGGAGAAGTTCTCCTTCACATCAAGTAACAAGGGCCTTCTCATTTTATGGTGGAAAGACTAGGGTTCTGGTCCCAGCTCCCATGGAGGAGATTTATGTAGTAATTGTATCTGATATGTGCTGGACCTACATTTATTACCCATTTTGCCATTGTTGTTCCTTTGCTAAAGCTTGACTATTGGGTGACAGGATTGCATGACCTCTGAATTACTGGTTTATAGGGAAGCATCAGCAGAGAGTAACGGAAGATGTAGCATGTTAGGGCAAAAGGGCATTTTTAAAGGATAGGGTTGACTTATCAAAAGCTGTATTCTTATCCTATAAAGCCCTGATCCAGCAAACGACTTAATCGTATGTGTCAAGTTAAGCATATGGAGTAGTCTCATTGACTAAGAGAGCAAGAGAAAGAAAGAGAGTAATAGTTTAAAGCTATGTGAAATTTGTAGTAAATTGCACAAACCCTTGCAACTGGACAGGTTTTGCATTTCCATGTGGAATGGAAATTGCCTTAATTTTGTGAAAGGGCGGGGAATATTTCAATTTTTCACTCAAGAATGTTTCCACTGAAAACTCTTTGATTAAGGGGGCAGAAATTCTCCCCCAAAATGATGAAATGTTGAGAGAAGTCCTGTTTACTTTAGAAATAACACCCTGCCCTGAAAGATAATTAGTCACCTTTTTAAGCCAGAGGGCCACACACACACACACACACACACACACACACACACACACACACACACACACACACACACACACACACACACACACACACACACACACACACCCCAGATGGAGGGTGAGTAGACTATCTGTCTATTATTACTAGGTAAATACTGCAAATATTTCCCCATGAATATTTGCTTGACATTTCAAATGAATTCTCTTTGGTTGTACTCTCAACCTTTAATGTTCTCTGTTCCACAAACATTTCTCTAGTAAAGTTTAATGGAAAATAAATTTTAAGCTTGTACTCTTGCCTAATCATGGAAAGCAAATTATATTTTTTTCCTGTGAGTATTTGCATAAGAAACCTGGTTAAGGCAATGATTCAGCAAAGCAATCAAGCACAGGTTTAACTGTAAGACCATGCTTAAGCCTATCCCTATTCAATAATCTCTTAAGCACTTCCTTAAGTTTAACTACATGAGTAGTCTCCTTAAAGCTGAAGTTGAGCAGGTGCTTTGCTGATAACAGGGCCTATTGCTGTTGCTATCATCGAATTAGGAAAATGAACATATAACCTGTACTTAATCTGGCCACTTCTTCTCATATACAGCATCAGAGTGCAATGTCCAGGCTCTGTAACCAGAGAATACAGGTGTCAAGTAGGGCCCTCTTCCACCACTTGAGTTATTGTCTGGAATGTTGCCCCACAATCACAGCATTACACAGTTGTAACAACTCCATGTAAGTCTGGACCAGGCTCTACAATCAAATAGACTTAGGAGGCAGGTGGAGTGATGGAGTCCTGAATTTATTCAGTGTATTAGACTCTTTCCCACTGATGTGTCCACTCTGTGAGAGCATAGTTTTCAGCTGCGTGGAAGCGCTGATCATTGGGGCATGGTGAAAGGCCAGTAGCACTCTTTTTCCAGGAGTATGTGAGTTACCATTGCAAAAAAGGTGTCAAGAGATCAGCTTTGGTGTCACACGCTGGTCCTCAGAAGAGGGATTCCTCCCCTGAATATTATGAGACCTTTGAGTTGGCACTGCATGTTGTTTCCTGTCTGAAAATGGGGCATCATCTCACCAGAGATGTAATAGGTTAGTTTCGTCTGTCAAAACTCTCCAGGCAGTCTTAACAGTAATGGCATCTCATCAGAGATCTAATGGACCTATGTCACTAGCACATACAGACTGGAGGTTGGTGTATAATTCAAGCAGTCACTGATAATATGAGTAGCCAGATTCAGCTCCATGTTGACAAAACTGAGCAAGGTGGCTGCACCCCCAGATTGCAGTACAGGATTCAGCTGGAGCAAACATTAGGGCAGGTCAGACGAACAAAGGATCTGCTCCTCAGGAGGATCCCAGTAGTTTTTTTGTATCAAGGTGGTACAGGAAGATATCTTCATTTTCAGGTGTTCCAGGTGAAGCTTGTGTGTAAAGGAATGGTTGAATTTTACTTCCAAATATGTGACAACTGGTCAGAATGGCAGTAACCATCCTTGTTCATAGATGGGCCAATTGGCAGGCAATTGTTTTAAATGCAAGTAGTTGCCACTGTCTTGCTTTCACTAAGAATTAATCTGCATTGCTGGAAGTAAGTTATCAAAATACTCATTTCTTGGCTGAGATTCCCTTCAAATATATGAATGTTGTTTCCAGTGCCAGCAATACAGATGTCGTCAGCATATACCTGCTTCTCAGCCTGCATTTCAGAAAGATTGTATGTGTATAATATTGAACAAATGGGGGACCAAAACTGACCTTTGTAGAAGGCCATTGTGGAGATATTTAAGGCAACTAATTTTCTCCCAGAATTGAAGGAGGATGCTGTTGTTCCTAATCATTTCCTGGATACACCTCACCATCAGCCTACAAAGAATAACTTGTAGCATCCTGGCAGTCAGCCTGGCTTACCACAGTATTGTAGGTTACCATCAAATCTGTAAGGACTGCACCAACTTTCTTTCCAGGTCAGACTGTGAAGATTTACAAAGGAATCTCACAAAACTGGGTGACTGATGGCAAAATGGCAGATGGAACTCAATGCTGATAAATGCAAACTAATGCATACTGGAAAACATAATCCCAACTGTACATATGAAATGATGAGATCTAAATTAGCTGTTACCACTCAAGAAAGAGATCTTGGAGTCATTGTGAATAGTTCTCTGAAAACATCCACTCAATGTGCAACTGTCATAACCTAGTCCCAGATTTGGACCTTAGCGTCCAAAATATGGGGATTAGCATGAAAACCTCCAAGCTTAGTTACCAGCTTGGACCTGGTAAACCTGCCACCACCCAAAAAATTAGAGTGCTTTGGGGCACTCGGGTCCCCCCCCCAAAACCTTCCCTGGGGACCCCAAGACCCAAATCCCTTGAGTCTCACAACAAAGGGGAATAAACCATTTCCCTTCCCCCCTCCAGGTGTTCCCTCCCTATTTCCAGTCCTGGAAACAGAAGTGCTTCCCTCTTCACCCAGAGGGAATGCAAAGTCAGGCTAGTAAATCTAACACACACAGATTTCCCCCTGACTTCTTCCTCCCACCAATTCCCTGGTGAGCACAGACTCAATTCCCTGGAGTTCCCCACTAAAGAAAAACTCCAACAGGTCTTAAAAAGAAAGCTTTATGTAAAAAGAAAGAAAAATACATAAAAAATGGTCTCTCTGTATTAAGGTGACAAATACAGGGTCAATTGCTTAAAAGAATTATGAATAAACAGCCTTATTAAAAAAGAATACAATTTAAAGCACTCCAGCAACTACACCATGTAAATACAAAAGAAAAAAACAATAACCCCTATTGTATTATGATCTTTGTACTCACAACTTGGAAACAGAAGATTAGAAAGCAGGAAACAGAAATCCTCCCATAGCCGAGAGAGAGACAGGCAGAAGACAAAGAACCCAGACACAAACTTCCCTCCACCCAGATTTGAAAAAGTCTTGTTTCCTGATTGGTCCTCTGGTCAGGTGTTTCAGGTTACTTTTTCCAGGTGAAAGAGACATTAACCCTTAGCTATCTGTTTATGACAGCAGCAGCAGTTGAAAAGCTAACAGTATGTTCAGAAACATTAGGAAAAGGCTATATTACAAAACAGAAATATCATAACGCCTCTATTTCAATCCATAGTATGGCCATACCTTGAATACTGTGTGCAGTTCTGGTCACCCCACTTCAAAAAATGCATGAGAAATGAAACAGAGAAGGGCAACAAAAATAATTAAAGGCCATGGAACAGCTTCGAAATGAGGAGAGATTAAAAAGACTGGGGCTGTTCAGTTTGGAAAAGAGGCAACTAAAGAAGGCTATGATAGAGGTCAATAAAATCATGAATGGTGTGGAGAAAGTGAATAATGAAGGGTTAATTACCCATTCTTATAACACATGAACCAGGGGTTGCCCAATGAAATTAATAGGCAGCAGGTTTAAAACCAACAAAAGGAAGTACATTTTTCCACACAACACACAATCAACTTGTAGAACTCCTTGCCAGGGGATGTTGTGAAGACCAAAACTATAATGGGGTTAAAAAAAGAATTAGAAATGTTCATGGACGATAGGTCCATCAACGGCTATAGCCCAGATAATCAGGGATGCAACCTCATCCTTAAACCTCTGACTGCTAGACACTGGGAGTGGATGATAGAGGATGGATCACTTGATAAGTGCAGTGTTCTGTTCATTCAGTGTGAAGCATTTGGAAGTGGACAACATCAGAAGACAGGATACTGGGCTAGATAAACCATTGGTCTGACCCAGTATGGCCATTCTTATATTCTCCTGAATCCAGCTGAACACATGGCAGCTGAGCAAGTCTCCTACCTTCATGTGGTGCCCCCATCAGTAGCTGATGTTCTCATTGTAAAAAGGGGAAGATCTGGCCACTCACAACTAAGCAACATGGTTTGAATAATAAACTGTAAGAGACATGTCATTGGATTTGTTCAGATAATGAATACATTTGTGAAAATCATCATAGGTTCACAAACATTCTACTGAAGAGTAAAATGCATCAAGCAGATGCTTTGTTACAATTTATTTTCTCAGCTCTATCTAGCATATATATATATTTATATAGCTATAAACAAACACTCCAAGATTTGCAGAGCTCCCTACTGTCTATGAATGCCAATTTTCTCCTTAAAGGGTTTATATTCCAGTGCTTGTATCTCATTTTATTCAACAAAACAAATTCTTGTAACAAGAGGTTCCAGACAATGTCACTTATGAGGGGTTTTATTGGAAATAAAGATGAGAACAAAGCCAGCCATTATTTACCATTTACACTGTTGATCAGTTGCCATTGAGTTTTGCCACTATAAATGACAGCATCTTCCTTAGGATCAATCTGTAATAAAAGAAAACTATAATCCAATAACAGTTGTGTGTAAACTTCCTGGGTATAGAAGAGCTGTGAAAAACCTGCTCCTGGGGAATATCTCTCATCTCACTGAAACACCATACCACCTGGTCCTGTGATTGATGACACAGGCCGGGGGTGGGGGAGGGAATCTGAACACATGGATCCTGCCAAACAAATCAAGCCTGGTTCGTTATTTGTCAACAAGTCTGCAGAAGAGAGAATCCCTGATGTGCAATCAATCCCTGGCCTTGTTTGTGAAAACAGTGGTTTATTTGTTACATGCGTACAGTCTGTTGTGAGGAAAATAAAGTGATTTAGCAGGCATCTGAGGAGCGGTAGTGTTTGGGAATAATACAATGGTGCGTTTAAAAAAACAACAACCCTAGACTGAGATCTCCAAATCCCTTCTGGAATCAATTTACATTCAGCATCACAGAAAATAAGTTCTATGGGCTTTAGCTCAAAAAGGCTCCAAGTAGGTTACCTTTCAGCATTGCATGGAAAATCATAGAGATAGGGAAACGAAAGGGGGGAGGGGGAATTTACAATTGGTTTGAGAGCCTATTTCTTTGAGTCAAAGCACTGCTGGCTAATTTAGACCCTGTATCCTCATAAATTGCACACTGTGTTCTTTGCAAGAAGCTAGCTCTGCACCACATTTATTCTTTGTACTTTCAGAAATCCTTGTATCTGTGTATCTCCTGTTAATTAATAAAACTCGGGTTGATAGTGTCTGCCAGCACTTCCATGCTATTAATAGTGCTGCGGCATCTCATCAGATATTGATTATTTCCTGCGGGTTTGAATTTGGGTTTTTTTCCCTCTCTTTTTTTGCATGTCTGCGTTAAACTTTGCTTCCCCCTCCCCCCTCCAAACAGTTTGCATTTAAATTGCTGCACTATAAAATGCCTTTCCCGCCTTAGAGATAAATGGATTACAGCTGCCTTTTTTCGCCCCTTTATATTTAGCGGGCATGATTAACACCTTTATCCTGGCATGCTGTGCGCTGTCCTGTTGTGTGTGCATTTCCAAGATAAGGAGTGTTTATTGTGACTATAATTGCATCGGTTTCGAGGCTGGCAAAATACATCATTCCTTCACATTTATTTCTATTAACTAGATGCATTTTAAACGTGAAATTGAAATAGAATAATGTGGCCTGGCTTTTTCTTCTTTCTAGCATGAACATTAATGTTTCTATCCTTTAATCAAGGCAGACTGAGATTAATCCTCATTGGTGAGTGGAAGTGCCATTTCCATGCTGCACTGGGGAGGGAAGAGTTAATAGTTTGCACAGCATGTGTCTGATTTTCTCCTGAAGGTGAACTGCTCACCAATGCAGAGGCCCAGCATGAGGGCTGTGGGTATGCCTACACTGCATATGGATGTGTACTTTCTAGCATGGGTAGACATACCCATACTAGCTTTGATTGAGCTACCATGCTAAAAATAGCAGTGTAGCTGCGGTGGGGTGGATGGCAGCTTAGGCTAGCTGTCCAAGTACTCCTGCTCTGCTGTGGTTGCACTGTCATCATTTAGCACACTAGCTTGAGCAAAGCAGCCGTGGGTAACTCAAGCTGGGAATTTCATCTCCAGCCGCAGTGCAGATGTACCCTAAGGGCGTAATGCCTTGTTCTGACCCTCTGAATCTCATCCTTGTGGCAACCACTTACCTAGAGGTGACTGTAGAAATTGGTTTCCTGCAGTCCTGACACTGGTCACAGAATTGAGACCTGAAGTCCTTGCAGTGCTACCCAGATGCCAGGGTCTGAACTGTATCATCTTGGAGCCTTTCCGATGTTTTTGTGTCATCGTAGCTGCAGATTTCCCTGCCTGATTTGTTTCTAGAGAACGCTTCATGCTGGCCATCCATCATTAAGTCCAGGGAACTCTGGTATAGCTGATAGGGAACCACTTCAGTCAAGTTTTCTGTCTTTCTAGGGAGAAGCTGTTTCACTCTGATACTGTAGGCCTGCTTTGTCCTGCTCTAATGTTAATTTGGATCTTATCAAAAATCCAGAACAAACAGAAATAAATCACCGGGAGAAGCTATTTCTCTCCTGTGGAAGAAACCAAAGGGTTGTAGTTAATGAAGTGGAGGTGTGCATCACATACCAGTGTATGGGTAAATCACAGTAACATTTTCCCTCTGCACGAATGGCTTTTCCGCATTCCAGCCACGGATCTTTTCTTCCTGTGTCTGTCTAAGGGATTGAACCAGGGATCTCCATAGCTAAAAGCAGGAGCTGATACATCTTGAGCTAAACACGACTGATGCTTTCGCGGACTTCTCTCTCCCGGGGATTGGTCACAGATGAGGCTCTGTAATATGCACTCATCAGTGGTTACACCAACGGCCCAGGATTCTCATTCAATCTACTTATGTTTTGTCTCTGACAAAGTACTCTGCCCTGTTGCTGTTGCCTTCTCTCATAGGAGATGCTGGGCAAGGCCCAGCTTCTCGTGGACTCTGGGTGGGGCGCTAGTTCAGGAGGCTGTCTAGGGCCAGGAGATAGCACTACCCCATGGATGTGTGTATTTTTGTTGACACTCAAACTCTATGGAGATTTTGGGGGATCTTCCAGGGGTATCTACCTCTTCCTCTCCAAGTCAAAACCCACCCTGCACTGAGAATGGTTTCCCATGTTGGCAGTGGAGGTAGGGGGTTGATGCCTTTTGTACAATTTCTGAGGGCTTGTCGGCATGGCATGGCATGGCAAAGCATGCCGGAGGGGTGTGGTTTGTAAAGTGCGCTAATGTGCTGTGCTCTAACACCCTACTGGTGTGCTCTAAATGGTGCCTAGTTCACACAAACAAGGTACCTTTTAGAGAACACCAGAAGGGTCTACCTAGAGCAACTAGAATACAACACATCGGACCACTTTACAAATCACACCCCTCTGGTGCACTGTCTTGGCACCATGTAGGTGAGCCCTAAGGGTACAGAAGCCTGAAGCTTTCCTATCCAGGCAGCATCTGCTGCTTCCTTCACTCCCTTCTAATGATACAGGCCTCGATTCTGTATCAGAATTGGCTAGCATGGAACCTTGTGCCCACTACAGTCAAGGGGATACCACCTGGCTACAGGGTTCTGTGTGAATAGATCTCAAAACAGAATCGGGGCCATAGCAGGCAACTCCGTGGGACAGGATGTCTCTCCAGAACAGCAGATGTTCTCGGCCCCAAAAACTGTCTCAGGGACAATGCAATTTTCAGCAGTTTGGGGAATTAGATGAAGATGATGGGCTTGGTACACAGTCGGTGTAAATCACTGTATCTCTGTGGCCTTTGGGGCTATGCCCATTGACATCAGCTGAGGATCTAATTTAGTTAAAGATAACAATCCTTGCGGGGGCCATTTAGAGATCTAGGGCAAAAATTGTGGATTGGTCCTGCTTTGAGCAGGGGGTTGGATTAGATGACCACCTGAGGTCCCTTCCAACCATGATTATTCTATGATTCTAAGATCCCATATTAAATTGTAATCACTGGACATATTTTTAAACAGTTATTAAATTGACTGAATCTGAGATTCTTACTTTTGCCTTTGACGGCAGTAAGTTCAAACCCAATGTTTCCAGCCATGCATCAAGTACCCTTCCAGACAGAGAATGGACTTAATTTACCTTTCAGAAGTTAGGTCTGTCTGTCTTTTCCACTACATAGATTGCGTGGATGCTTTTTGATAGACTTCTTCAAACCTTTAAGATGTCTGACAGATGCAACTGTACCCACAGACGTGAAAGTGTTCATGAAAATGAAGGCAGCATTGAGTTTTCAATATTTTTGAATTTTGGAATGCTGTATCACATCTTGGGCCACATCCTCAGCTAATGTAAATCAGTGCAGCTTCACCATTTAGGCAACCTAGGCGGTCGCCTAGGGCACTGGCATTTGGGGGGCGCCATTTTCTTCGGCAGCGACTGCGGCGGCCGGATCTTCGGCCATCCCAGTCGCCGCTGGCATTTAGGTGGAGGGAGCTGGGGCAGGGGAGCACGGGGAAGTCCGCCTGCAGCAAGTAAGGGGGGGGGGCGACATGCAGGGGAACTCCCCGCCCCAGCTCACCCCTGCCCCGCCTCCTCCCCGAGCACACCGTGGCTGCTTCACTTCTCCCGCCTCCCAGGCTTGCGGCACCAATCAGCTTAGGCACCTCAAGCCTGGGAGGCGGGAGAAGTGAAGCAGCGACGGCGTGCTCAGGGTGCTCATGCTCGTGCGTGGAGCAGGGGTGAACTGGGGCAGGGGGGCGCCTCAGGGCAGAGGGTGGGAGGTGGGGAGCTACCGCAAGGGGGGTGCCTCAGGGCTGGGGTGGGGAGGGCGCAAGGTGAAAGTTTCGCCTAGGGTGCGAAACATCCTTGCACTGTCCCTGCTGTCCAAAACCTATAGGAGATGGGCCCTACAGACAAAAGATGTATATATCATAGCCAAGCCCTGAATCCACTCATTCCCCTGAAAAAGATTGTTAGCTCAGCAAAGAGACAGTTTATGTTGGTACAAAGAACAGGCTCCACAGTAGTGAATTCCCTCCTCCAGTATTACCAACCTCAAGCATTCAACACAATCCTGAGTCAAAGACCCACAAATCACGAGGAAATGAAAGCTGAGATTTTCAAATACTCTCATGACTTCAGGAGTGAGGACTCTAGGAGAAATACCAAATAATCATGAGACTCACAATAAAACTAGGGAAGATAACCATGTTGTGTGATATTCATCATACTGGGAATTGACCCAGGGATCTCAGGAGCTGAAAATATGATCTGCTACAACTTAGCTAAATCTCAGTAAATTGGTTTCTAACAGACTCCTATCTTCTGCAGATCAGCATAGAGGAAACCCTGTAACACACCCACTAGCATGAATGTGTATTAATATGTGATCTGAATGCCTAAATGGTATATATTCAAGTGTTATGCCTTCTGTCTAGCAATATACAGAATACGGGAGTGTGGGGGGGGGGGAAGGAGGAGCAAAGCAGATGGACAAAGGTGTGGAAAAACATCCTTAGACAGAAAAGCACCATCTGACTGCTAAAGGCTGGAAGCTGAAGGGGAGAGGGAAGACGGTGAAGATTAATGGATGGGATTTGAAAGTGTGTCTGAATGCTGAGAAAAGCTAGAACTGGAAACTTAAGTATGAGAATTAAAGACTATAAAGAATGACTCATGTATACAGCATAAGCAGCAAAAGGCCACTGCAAGACACAACCAGGCCTCTTGAATAGAGCAGGGGGAATTTGGTGCCAGGTAATGGACCCTGCAGGAAATGGAAATGAACTCTTTCCCCTTAATGCTTACAAGTGAGAGGGAACAGGTACTCCTGCTACATCAGCAGAAACATATTTTTGTGGGAGGGTTGTGTGTGGGGATCTTGAAAGTGTTAATCGTAACACGGAACACGGGATAAAAGAATTGAAGCTATTGAGAATGATAAGGCAGTGGTACCAGACCATGCCCCAGTGTTTTCTCCATTTACTCCAAATCATGTTTATGTCTCTCCTTAATCTTTTGATCCCTTCATTGCCACTGCTTCCCCCACCTTTGGCAAAAAAGGGAATCCAATGAGTTGGGAGAGACATGCTAATACTACCATAGGCTAGAGAACGGGTGGGGGCTTGGGCCATGCATTTTGCCTTTTGGGCCCCAGAGCCATTTTGCGAGTTGCAAAACTGGGCACAGACATGTGTTACTTCCATGTAAGGCTAGTCCTGAATGTTGAGCTTGCCTTAGGGAAGAACTGGAAAACTATGTGCCATAGATATTTAAATATGAATTCTGCATAAAATACTGTGCTTGTTGATCAGAGGCGTTGCTGAATCCTAAGGAGATGTATCACGCTTTGATGGAAAGTTGAGTCCTGACTTTTAGAGGTGGATTAACAGAAGAGCTAGGTCCAGGAGTGCAGCATTTCCTCTGTGTACCAGTCCATTCATCCAGACCTAGCACTTGTCCCCGTTGATTCCATCAAAAAGTACAGCAGCAAATTTTCAGAGGTAATATTGCATCGAGGCAAACTACATGAGTGGAGAAAGAGCCACCTAGGAAGTGAAGGCCAAAAGTACTAGTGAGAGTGGAAATAGTTTGAGGTAGAGTGTGCGTTGTGTTGAGAGGTTGCATTTTAACTAGGTAACCAGTTCAGTCTCAGATCCAATTCCCAATGAAGTCCTTGCTATTGACTCCAATAGACTTTGAATCAAGACCTTAAGCTACATATTTTAGTGGCTTTTTATTTACCATGAGTGCAATTAAAACTAGAGTTGGTGGAATAGTGTGTGTGTGTGTGGGGAGTTAATCAAATAAATTATCTGCCAAAAAATAGTAATTGCTAAGTGATATCTCATATGTTTAAGTCCCAGTGGAGTCAAAGGACTTTAATAATGATGCTTAAAGCACGTGCTTGAGTACTTTGCTGAATGGGGACAGAAAATCCAAACTGAGCAGCTTAAGTATAGTGAAAGGCACTGAATTCACAGGTATCAAAAGAGAACAAAATCCTTCAAAGTCTCTAGGACCAAACTCCTGGTTTCTCTATCAATGGCAAAGAGAAGCGAAATTACAAGGCAACCCTGCAGACCAGGAGAAAAATTCTGGTGTCAAAAAAGCAAAGAAAGAAAAAGATTAAAACAGCAAACCTGTACCAAAGGCCCACAAAATGCAAGGACGTTTTAGGAGCAATTATCTCCAACTATAGGGCTAGATAGTAATTTAAGTCACAGCCCCACTGGATGGATGAGACAGGGCCTTGCTGTAGGGGGGGAGCCCCCAGAAAGAAGCAGGAATCCTTTCTGGAAAAGTACACATGACAGCTGTAACCTTGCCATATTTACAAGTCATGAAGTGAGTCTTCCTGGCTGTGTCACCTCTTCTGCTGGCTGGTGATCAGGGGGCTGCAGAACAATGGGTTTATGTCAAATTCTGAGTGGCTTGGATAAACTAAGCGTATGGGGAGTAAGTGGCTTATTCACATGAGTGCATGGAACTGTTAGGTTATGGATGGGGACAGATGCCTGAAAATGAAACTTATACCCTCACCGGTCAAACCGCACAGAAAATGATATATGCTGTCGTCCTGTTTAGCATCTTGTTTTGTTGGCAGTGGTAGGAGAGATGTCAAGGGTGGAATGGGCATGTAGACTAGCCTCCCCTCTCACCCTTAGTGATTGCTTGAACTAGAAAGTTCTCTGAAGTTAGACCATGCCCTTGACTTTGCAGTTCGTGTAGGGTGGGAGGAGTTGTGGATACACCAGCTATTGGTAGGATTTACCCAGGGTCAGCTGGCCTGATCCTGAACGTGACTTGTGTATTCTGACTGCAAAGTTGTGGTCAGCCCTGCGTAAGTGAACGTGACTCCTCAAAGGTACATTCTTAGCCAATGTAACTGTCTAGTGAAGAAAAGCCTTGGAGATAGTTGCCTGAGGTCGGTGGAAAGCCCAGTGATACATTTTCCCACCATCACTTTCCAGATTATACCTCTCAAATGTCCCTCAGTTGAATCCCAAAGGTATATACGTTCCATACAAATTTGGCATCCTTCGCTTTTAATACTGAAAGGCTATTTATATCAGAAAAAATCATAAAACAGAGGAGTTTTTCTTCAAATGATGGTCCCTATATGTATTCCAAATGTGGGTATGCCTGTGCGCCATGCTCTGGAGCCAGAAATTTTCAGCAGAAGTGTCCATTGACCAGCACAGGCATCTTATGTTGTCATGATCTCCAGGTGAGGTTATAAGAGGCTATGCCAGCAACCAAAGCTGACATTTCACCTATGCCCCCACCCCCCTGTACCAGCCCACCTACACCCGGTACCAGGAACCATCCTGATGACTCCCCAGCACCTGTGTCTATCGGCCACCACCACCTTTTCTGCTGTGTCCTGGGATCATATGAAGGCCCAATTTTGATGCATCAGTTGAGAACAGCGAACCCGCTGTGTCATTGCCTCTGCCCTCTCCTCCCCAGCTCCCAGGGGCCACCTTCCCTGTTCGCCCAGCACTGGGCAAGATCACTAGATCTCATTGGATCCTGGAGATCATGACATCGCTACTTTATAGAGTTCCTCACCATTCCTGCCCACTGCCTCCCCGCCCCCCAGTTGCCTCCAAGGATCCTCGCCCACCACACCCTCCTCCAACATGAGGTGGATTTCTTTCTAATGAACCCGTGCCCACCGCCTTTGTCGACAGTGGCTTGTACTCCCCCTACTGTCTTATCCTCAGGAAGGTCAGGGTCCTCTTTCCTATTCTTAATCTCCACTTACTTAACACTCATCAGAAAGACCAAGTTTCATATCGTGATGCTTGCATTCCCTCCCTCCCCCACAGGTTGTGGTTCACAGCCCTCAACATGAAAGATATTCGCTTCCATATCAATATCCACCTGGCCCATGGCAAATTACGCCACGTCCACATGGGTGACAAGTGCTGCCAGTTCAGAGTCCTTCCGTTTGGCATTGCCACAGCCCCCAGAGTCTTCATCAAGGCCTTTGCGGTAGTTGCGGCCCACCTTCACCAGACGGGGCACTGTGTGTTTTCTTACCTGGACAACTGGCTGCTGGTGGCACCAACCACTCACTTTTCACTTCACTGGTGTCTGTGTCAACGAGGAGGAACCCATGCTTCTCCCAGTGCAGACGATCCACTTCATCGGCACACGCCTGGAGTCTGTAGCAATGTGACCCCTCCTCCCAGCAAACCGCTTTGCCGTTCTTATGGCAACCCTGCACCACAACCTGCATGCTACAGTACACCGCTGTCTTTGCCTCCTAGGCCACATGGTGGCCTGCATCCATGTGGCAGCACATGCTCACCTACACATGCATTATGTACGACTGTGGCTCCTCTCAGTCTGCAGGCCCCACATCACCCACTTGTACTCAACCTTGACAGTCCTGAGTTGCATCCACACCTCTCTTACCTGGTGGACCGATCTCACCAAAGTAGTCTGTGGCACCGTTAGCCACTCCTGTCCTTACAGCCACCCTTGCCATGTACGCCTCCCTAGTGCACTGGGGTGCACACCTAGAAAGCCATGCCACGCAAGGGACGTGGACTTCTCGAAGTGTGCATGCACAGCAACATCTTGGAGCTGCACGCAGTCTGCTTGGCTAGCCACGCCTTCCTGCCTCTTCTCCATGATCAGCACATCCAGATGCTCTTGGATGACACCACTCCAGTGGTGTACATAGACAATGCAGCACCAGGTCCCAGATGCTTTGCACAGAGGCCGCCTGCCTCTGGAACTGGTTTCTCCACCACAACATCATGCCCCATGAGGCGTACCTTCTGGGGACATAGAACTCCCCGGCTGACACACTCAGTACCTCAACTATTCCACTCCATCCGCTCTGCCTGGAGCTCCCCTTCTCAGGACCACTTTGTCCCTCACAAGAACTACAAATTCCCGTCTACTGCTCCAGGGGGTCAGGGGTTGAGATTCCAAGGGCGATGCCCTTTTCCTTCCTTGGCATGATGGGCTCTGGTATGCCTTTCCCCCCATTTCCTCTCCTCCCCCAAGTCCTGCGCAAAATCCACCAAGACCAGGCAACAGTCATCCTGGTAGCCCCATGCTGTCCCCGACAGTTCTGTTTTACTGATCTACTCAGCCTCCCCACCCCGACGGGCCTCCTCACCCATGAACCCAACAGGGTTTGACACCCCAACTCAGGCCTGCTTGAGCTGACAGCCTGGTTTTTGGATGAGGCTCCCACATAGACAATGCCTGTTGGACACCCATCTGCCATAGACTTATGCACAGCAGTTGGGACTCCACATGGCTGTGCTACACCACAAAATGGAGGCGCTTCACCTCCTGGGCACAACACCACCACCTTCCCCTCTGGCAGTCTCTGTGCCTGTCATCCTAGACTTCCTCCTGGAGCTTAAGAACTCGGGCTTTGCACTAGGCTCAATTCACGCTGAACTCGCTTCACTCAGCGCCTTCCTCCCTCGCTGGACCGACGATCAGTGTTTACCCACCCTATCACTACCCTGTGCTTGACTTACTGCTTCCTGTCAGTTCTTATCCCTGCCCCCACCCCCAGGGACCTTAATCTTGTGTTATCTGCCCTCACCAGGCCTTGCCAAATGCTGTGTGCACTCCAGTGCCACACCGTCCAGCAGGATCATGGCCCACTCCACAAGGGTGCACGCAATCCCTCTGCCTCCCTAGTGGATGTCCCCTGGTACAAGATCTGCTGTGTGGCAACTTGCGCTCTCTCCACGCCTTCGCAGCGCACTATGCCATTGACCAGTGGGCAGCCACAGACGTGACCAAGGGACGTGTTGTCCCTATTGCACCCTTGCACCTGCCTCCAAGATGATCACGGCTCCGTACTCACCCGCATTTGGAATTCATGTAGGGACCATCAGTTGAAGAAGAAGAGGCAGTTACTTACCTGTAACTGGAGGTTCCTTGAGATGTGTGGTACCTATTTATATTCCAATACTGCCTGCCATCCCCTCTGCTGCAGACTGTCAATTGAGCGGTAAGAGGGTGACTGACAGCACGTCACCCCACACGGCTTTTTATAACCTCGCCTGGAGCACATGACAATGGAAGACGCCCATGTGGGTCAACGGACACTGCTGCTGAAAACTTCCAGCTCCGGTGCATGGCGCACATGCACACCCATGTTTGGAATATAAATAGGGGCCACGCGTCTCAAAGCACCTCCAGTTACAGATAAATAACCTCCTCTTATTTCTGCTAAAGGAAGGACTCCTTTGGCATTTCAAGTCTCCAGCATGATTAACTTTTCAAAATCCTCCCTTTAGAGTCTCTGTCACTCATTGCCTCCCACATTTTGAACCTCGGCGGATTGAAGGCTATGTTCGAGATCTTGCTTCTCATTCAGGTGTTGTTTAACCAATCTCTCTTTCTAATTTTTCCACTAGCAAAGCTCTTCTGTCATTCCCTGGTACCAGACCTTTCTCTTTGCTCCCATTTCAAGTGTGTTACTGACATTTACAAACTCCCACTAGACTGATTCAGTCAATTACCACCAAAAACACCCATTGTTCCGAGCGAGCTGACCTTTACCCTTGGGCACCAATTAAAATCTATTGCTTTTACTCCTACAGTGCTTGCTGTAATTGGAGTCTTGGATCCTTGCCAGGTATAACTTGTAGGTTCCCCCTCTCCTTTTCTTTATTACTGAAAAGGCAATAAAGTGTAAATTACAATTCTTTTTTTTTATGAGGGGGTGGGTAGGGAGAACATAATTTTAACAAAGATTTTTAATTAAACAAATCTTTTTGCGTGTCAGCAGGGCTAAGGAAAAAATAGAAGGAAAATAATGTGCTACATTCTGCAGGCAAGGCGGCTTACTTCCCTTTTATCTGTCTTTGTTTTTCTCTTCCTGCTAAAGTGCCCCAATTCTGCGACAGGGATATGCTTGATAATTGCAGGACAGAATGAACTGCAGGCTTTGCAATTATTGCTTTACTGTCAGGCTGATTCAGGTGATGAGATCCCAGAGCTGAGGGGCAATTGCATAGGGATATGTACTTGGCTGGTTTCTAGGACCCTGAGGCCATGGATGAGTCTAATTGGATGAGGGTGGAACAAAAGATAGGGGTGCTTTTCTAAGCTCCATCCACAAAATAAACCCCACCCACTCAATATGCAAAAATATGACCCTGCTCTTGGTACATAGGGTCTCAGTAGAATAGGTTCCACAAGTCCCAGTCTAGCATCCTAACCACTGGACCGTCGTTCCTTGTGATATGAGCCTTCTTCATTTTTCCATGCTTTGAGCTTTGAAACAGTTAACAACTTTGACACCTAAAGTGTCGTCATTGCCATCCAGGTTAACCTCTCAAAAAGTTGAATGAGGTGCTTCACAACTGTCTCAGACTTGTTGCAAACTCTGGCAGAATATCTGTCTATCAATTACTCTCATGCTGGATGCCACTGGACTCCCCTCTAGATGCTAATAGTACTGGAGTTGATTGCTGGCAACTCCAGTGCTGAATGTTTTGGTAAAATTTCTTGCTATACACAAGACCCTAAAATTAGTCTAAGATTTTTTTTAACCTTTACACCAATTTACACTCACTCTATCAATCGAACATGTGAAAAGCTGGGAAGGCTTCTGACTGACATTAGAGCTGCATACCCCTTTGGGGACAACAAAAATTTTTTTGAGGGAAACATAGGTTCTTGACTAAATTAATTTTTCATAAAATGCATCAGATTTCTGCGAAAAATGTTGTTTTTATTGTTGTCGCCCTAAAATGAAACAATCAGATATGGAAAAGTTTGGAGGTTTGTCTGAAAACCAAAAATTTTCAGCTGAAAATTAGAAAATTTGCATTCAGAAATGCCAATGTGGTGGCTCATGAGAGTTGTGGTGTACGTGCCTCCTGTCACCATTCTCCTCTGTGGGTGCGAGTCCTCAGCAGACTACATTTCACCTGCTGCACCATGTCCATGGACTCCCATAATGCACTGAATTTGGCATAGGAAGAGAGGAAACCTATAGTGCATCATGGGAGATGTAGTCTGTCTTGGAAGCCTAGTCATTAGAGGAGAATAGGGAAATGAGGCAACCAAACTATAGATCTGATAAGACACTACAGCATAATTTCCAAATACAATTTTTTGGTTTTTGCACAACATATTTCAATTTTTGGCCAAAGACATTAAGTTTTTGATTTTTTTTTTACCAAAAGGTTTTGACAAAAAATATTTTTTTCATTTATATTGAAAATTTCCATTGAACATAACTTTTTTTTCTGACCAGCTCTACATCTCTGTATCATTGCTAAAGGAAGTATTAGGTTATCCATACTGATGTAGAGTGTAAAAATATATGGGCATCTTTTTCAAAACCACTTAAATTCCAATGAAGCTTGGCTCCTTAGTCATCTAGGTTCTTTTCAAAATGTTACCATGTATCAGTTTATCCAAGTCTGTTAATACAGGGTTTTGATTTGGATAATGACCATGGTGTCTGTCTGGTTTATCTGCTGTTTTCTTTGAGTGAGCCACAGGCCAACAGACCCCTGAGAAATATATTTAGCAGTTAGGCAGCCATTTTTATTTTCCTTTGCTGTGTGCCTCCTTCACCCCTTCCTGGATGTCGCATTTTAAACTGTTGTCAGAATGATTCTATTTTCTGGTCAGGTCTAAATAATGAGACAGACAAGGTGGGCGAGTCAATATCTTATTGAACCAACTTCTGTTGGTGGAAGGGACAAGCTTTTGAGCTCCACAGAGCTCTTCCTAAAGTCCAGAGGAGGTAACCAGTGTGTAAGCTAAATAGAAGATGGAACAGATTGTTAAGCAAGAAAGTTTCACACATTTTGTATGAGGTCAGATATAGAAGGCTCGCTTTGTGAAAAGTGTTCACCCATTGGTGATGGGATGTTTTGGGGTTTTATCATTTTTCTGCAGGAGTTCATTTGAGAGTTTAGTGATTGACTGGTTTCACCCACGTAGTTGTTGGGGCATTTGATGCAGTGGATAAGGTACACCACATGTTGTGACAGGCCTGTGTGGGACCCAGTGATCTTGAGACTGTGTTGTAGATGCTGTTGATCATCATAGCAGTGGAGATATGTCTGCAGGTTTTGCATCTGTTGTTCTAGCACGGGCTGGTACCACTTTGAGTTGGTGTGTTCTGGTCTGTGGGAAGCTTGCTTCACAAAGTGATCACTTCATATCTGACCTCTCAGTCCTCATCCTCAAAGGAAACCTGTACAACCTCTTCAAACACCAGCCTGGGAACTTGAATTCGTAACTCTGCTGGATACTGAAAACCGACAACTTAACAGAGACTCTGGTTTTATGATCTGTTACAACAATTTGTAATGGATCATAAAACCATTATGCTATCTACTAACCCTCCACTGTCCTAGGACTGCAGAGGTGTGAATTGCCCATGTTAAGTCATCTCCTATAACATGTGTGAACCCTTCGGCTTGTATTTAGCTTGGACACTCTAGTTACTTCCTCCAGTCATGAGGAACAGCTCTGAAGCTTGAATTCTTATCCCTTCCACCAACAGAAGTTGGCCCAATAAAAGACATTACCTCACCCACCTTGTCTCTCTCATATCCTGAGACCAACACAGCTATAACACTGCAAACAACAAAGGTCTAAATAATGATGTGTATCTATAGAAATGGGGGGGGGGGGGGGCAGGAGTTCCCTGTTATTAAGCACACACTCAAAGACAGCACCCTGCTATGAGCCTGCATGGGAACATGTGCATATTGCTTTTCTTGTCCATACTTTCTCCTTCCCGTTACTACAGTTTGATGAAGCATCACATTTCCTGACCTGCCACAAAACTGGCCTGCTCCACTTCCTCCTGTTCTGATCTCCTTTAGCCAATGGGCACAGGCAGTGCTGACGCTAGTCCAGCCATGTGGTTGGTTGGAATCATGGCTACAGAGTGGCTCCATTGCTGAGGAGTGGAGGAAGATAAAGCTTGGTCATCTGGGATCGAATGAACACTGGTGTACAATCTTGTGGCTGCTCAGGCACTGTGCTGGGTTCATACCTCTCTGCTGTTTCCAGCTGATTGCAGACTCAGGAGAACGATGTGGTCCCAGCTGTGTTCAGTTCACAGATCAGAGGCTTACTTTGCAATGGTTAAGGCTTAGAAACTTTGGATCTGAGTCTCATTTCACTTAGGCTCCATTATACAGCTCTGGCAGTGTAAAGAGAACTGAAAATAGATTAATTTACATTCACTTTAAGGCCTTTTTTCCACTTTAAGAGTTCTTGGTGCAAAACGAAAATTGGGTTCTCTATTGGTTATTTTTATTTGTAATAAAACCTAATTTCTGAAGGAGCCAGAGGCTGAATAGCCCCTTCTCTCCTCACCCCAGAAGCAGAGAAATTCACCTATTTACCATTTGGTGAGTGGATTTATCAAACCCGGCTAGGCACTATTTCACATGTCCAGGGAAGAGAAGAAAAAGATTTTAATGAAGGGTTTGAAATTTCCCCAGAGGGCAACTAAACTCCTCACACACTTCCTCTTTTCTGGGAGGTAAAAGATTGTAAGTTAGAAGGCATCCTCCAGGGATCCATGCAACCCTTCCATCAGATGCCAGCAGGAGCCAGCTGAGTTTGCATGATAAAGAGGGATGGTTTATCATCGGTGCAGTTGTGTGCTTTGATATTAGAAATCCAAAGCAGTACCAGTTGATTATAAAATTCCTTTCATGTGGAAGAAAACTCCTAACTCGGCACAGGCCCCACGGGGAGATGTGAAGTGTTGAGGTCTTCCCTGCAAGTGAAGGGAATAGAGCCCTGCTATTCCTCTTCACAGGCTAAACTATTCCCTTTATAGTTTAAATAACCTCTGTAGATGGTGGTGGGCTCCCATTTCTAATTAATATTAATTGAACCAAATCGGCCAAAGGTCTGGTTCTGTGACGAGCTAAGTCCTGCTGACTTCAGCAGAAGCTGAATGTGCTCAGAAGGCCTGATTTCACCTTGGAGTCTGGCACAGGACCTGAGATGGGAGGATGGAATATCTTCATTTAGGGTGGGCCTAGCCAGGAGCTGGTTTTGTCTCTGGCCTCAGCCTAGTGCAAGTTAGGCAGCAGTTATCTATGGCCCCAAGAGGCTGCAGTAGCAGCCAGGAAGAGCCAGAGTACAAGTGTTCTGGAAACTATCACTTTCATTTCAGGATGCCCCCTGCACCAGGAACTACTATAGAGAGTCAAGAGAGTTTGCTAGACAGAGCTTGATTAAGACATAGGTGCCAGAGGACCCTGCTTTAGGAGCCCTGGAGTTACATCAAAATAAAAATCCCCCTTTTTTTTTTTTTTAAATTGCGGCAAAGAGAAGCTTGGGAATGTAAATCTGATTGAAACAGATTCAGTGATGTCCGCCTGAGTGTGCAAACAGTCTGAAACAATAGCTCTGAGAGGTGCAAACTTCCCTATGCAACTCAATAAGGTGTGACCTTCGTAACCCACTGCTGCGGGTTCCCCGTCAATGCCACTACCGTATATGTAGCCAAAGAATGCAGTGCAACTGACCTATCCACCAGGCAGACCCACCAGGCCTGTTGTGGTAAGTACTGCAAGACCCCCCTGGGACCACCCCAGGGGAGAGGGGATTCCTGTTGCTTATGAGGAAAAAGGGGCCTCTATGGAGAATGCAGAGGGAGCGAAAGGGGCTGCATGCTACTGCCTCTCTTGGAGGGCAGAACTCTGGCCGTTACCACTTACACTTCTAATAGGAGGTGGGCTTTCCATACGAGAATGTTGCTACAAAGACTCTGTGGCAGTTTTGGCCTTGGGGTTCAGTTTGCCTGAATCCAATCCTAATGCCAGCTCTGCACTATGTAGGGTCTCTCCCTTTGCCAAGGAAATTCCTTAGGGCAGCATCAGCCCCTTAATGTGGCCAGGGCTGGTGTGAAGGGCACTGCAACTGAAAACACGGTTTCCCCAGCTGGTGGTGTGTGTATTCATATCTGTTGAGCAGATCAAACATCATAATAAACTTTCCTGCTAACATCAGAAGAGGAATAGGTGTCTTTGAGCAAAGGTTAGAATGCAAATGGAAGATCTTGGAGAGAATGCCACATAGATTAAAGCTCTAACTATGATCATTGTAAATTTCTATAGCGACTTTCCTCCCCATTGTACTTGTGCACTCTGCCATCCAATCCTCTAATAAACAGGAAAGTAAGGTACACAGAAGCATTTATTTCTTTCCTAGTGGGTAATTATTATCAAACATTATGTGGTAACAGGCTAGCAGCATGTTCTCCCCTTGTCACAGCAGAGACCTACAGACCCAGCGGCAATAAACTAATAATGCTGTATGTATCATTGTTTTATTAGCTGTGTCAACCTGCCTGTTTACTTGGCCCCATAATTAGGATCATGCCTTCAGCTGCTCAGAGAGAGACTAGTGGATACATATGTTATGCATGGAGTCTGAAAAAAATTACTGCACAGCACTAACAGGATTTTAATAAGAGAAGTGCCCAAAATCTGTCCAAGAAGACAAATAAATAATGTGTGTGCATTATTCACCAGTCATTTCCTGTATCCATAATGTTAAACCCTATGAAATGCCTATTAAATTTGTGTGTGTGTGTGGATATATACAAAACAAAAGAGATCATTTAAAACTCCTGGAAATAATATCTATACACATCATTTTCTGTCAGTGTATGTTCCTAATCTAAAGACACTGAAGGGTTAATAAGGGTGACTTTGAGGGTAAAACTCCAGATTAAAATTCAAGAGTTTCCTGGCTCTGCAACTCATTGTGCTACCATGTCTTTGGGGAAGTTAGTCAACTGTTCTGTGCCTCAGTTTCCCCTCCTATACAGCTGCTTCCCTACCTCATCAATGTTTTGCGAGGCTTAATGTATTTATGCTTGTAAAGAGCTTTAATATCCCTAGAGAGTAGGTGCCGTGTGAGTGCAAATAATTTTTAGTATTAATAGTCAATTCATGTGCATAATAAAAAAGGTACATACTATAAAAAGGGTTATATTACGCAATATATCTAAATTACAGCTGTCGTAAAGCTGCATATATAGATTCCATTTGGAATTATCTGAATAAGGGCTACATTACAGTATATTGTCTTGTACATTATTGCTGTGGGAGAGATAGTGCTTTAGTACTTGACATGGGAAAACATTTCTTATAGTTTAAAGACATTTCCTAAAGAAAGACACAGCATGAATACAGGAGGAAATACGGAAGATTCATCCAAAGGATAATGAGCAAATAATTCTTTTATTTTTGGTGTGGGGGAGGAATATTTAAAAAAAAATCTCTCTAGCTTAGCTACTTTCAAATTCTACGTAACAGGAAAGCCATTCACACTTTAAAATGCAAACACTGAAACAAAAAATGTGCCTCATCCCTTTGATGAATCCATCCCAAAATATCACTCAGCAATCATTGGACAATTCACACTGCAGGCTGCTGGGACCCAGGTTGAGTTTAATGCAAAGCAAAATTAGTCCATGTTTCCTTCCTGCTGTAACATTTAGGACCGTGTGGCAGTTTTTTGCCTTGGGGTTCAGTTTGCCTGAATCCCATCCTGATGGCATCTCAGCACTATGTAGGGTCTCCCCCTACATTTTCAGTACACAGATTATCCTCTCATCTGGCATCTTTCCTTTGGGCTCTCCTGGGGAGGTCATGATGGTGTTTAGAGTCCAATACAGTGGGGGCGATTTTCACAGGCACAAAGGACATTTAGGCACCCAAGCCCCATAGACCATCAATGGGAGTTGAGTATCTACATCTCATTTGTGGCTTTGAAAATCTCTCTCATGTTGTGCCTAAAACCAGGTAAAATTATCCCATGTACATTGATCCATGGGAAGCGGCAAGAATGAAGTTATTCCCCGGTTTGATATAAGCAGGTCTGAGAGGCCACTTTGTCTTCTGGAAAGTTTGTAACATTCCCAATTACAACCAAATGAGCTCAGGTCTCTTGAATGTCTGTACTGAATCCTGGCACAAAGGATCACACTAGTATGGAATGATACTTTCTTCCAGCCAGATGTATACAAACATCTCTCTGTCCTGATCCAGATCTCATGAATATCTCATGCCACAGCCACTGGAATAATAGCACAGCCCTGGCCTGGGAAATAGCAGGAACTTGTGCAGATCACTTGTGTTCAAGACTGGACCCCTCCTGACTCTATGAGTGAAATCTTGGCCCTATTGAACTCAATGGGAAAACTCTCACTTGGACCAAGATTTCACTCTGATAGTTTAAATTTGGCAGACACCGTGTTAGGTTGCTTATTCTGAAGTTGTCCTGATTCCCCTGGGACAGGAAGGCCTGGCCACATAGAGAAGGTATCAACAATGGGGCATTAGCAGGAAGCTTGAAAAAAAACTTCCTTATAACTTGGCTGGCCCCATGGGGTTCCAGTGCCATAGCCATGAAGAGTAACCCACGAGGAGTGCAGCTTCCATCTCTCTGACTCCCCTCTTCTGGGTGGTTTGTGTGTATGACTATGATTCCCACATAGGTTTTGGCAGTGCAGGCCCATTGAGAATGGGGCCAGTTTTCAGGAAGTTGGGGAATCCTATGAGTAACCCGTTAATGAACAGACAACATCAAGTTATCTGTGTCAAGGGTGCTGTGCTGAGCTGCTTCTAGACTGCCTCCTCCTTGCATCTGCTCTTTGTAACCATGCTCCCTGTGAGACCTGCCCACAGATCTCAAAATCCCTTGAAGATATGTAGTTTCCATTGGTGCCAAGGAGGAAGGCAGGAAGACTCTGGAGACCCATACATTAGGAATTCAATAGCTTCTGCAGATTCTAGTCCAAAATTCATTACCAATCTTACAGAATTTCAGGCGTCCATTGTTAAGAGCCATTTGTCTTCCCCAGAGGGCCTGCACAACAATGCATGGACAAAGGCTAACCCACCCTAATTAGAGAAAAGAATCTTTGTTCATATTTAAACCTATTTCATGGGATTTTTCCTTTCTTTTTCTTTCTACTTGTCTGGACAAGCTGAAAGAGGATTTAAGTTGAAGTCCACTCTATTTCTTGGACGTTACACAGAAGTTATATATGTTTAGTTCAGGTGAAAGGGTGTTGAACTGACAGCTCTGGATCCTGCTGTATCTACAGAAGCAATATCGGGAGAAGGCAGCAGGGTAAGCTTCCTTCTGCCAACCCTGTCCTGGACGTGTCAACTTTAAGGAGGTGGGATAGTACAATCTCCATGATCCATTTGGTTCTTGATCCTTTTGCTAAGACTTGTCAACCACGAGGTCAATTAGCACAAGGATGGTGAGTTTTGTGACGTGAAGACCTGGGCATTGGGAGCTGAAATGAGACTCACCAAGTTATTAGACATAGCCCACCAAACAGTGATGGGAAATGGTGGGTTTCAGTCACTGCTGATCTGGGAAACATGTAACTTGGAAGCTCCATATTCCCTTACCAATTGGCTGGGCTATCCATCTTCACTTTCACCTCAAAACATCCCTCTTCCCTTTCCAGAGGCTCTGATTAACGCTCCTAGAAAAAAGTATATCCTGCTCCATTGTTCCCAAAGCTAATTTACAAAACCAGTGCATTATCAAAGCCCCTCAAACTTTTAATTAGCTCGGTCTAAATTGACCTAGTGAAATGGGTAAGAGCTTCAGTGAGCAGAAGAAGGCTAAACTGGGAGCAGCAACAGCAGGCCCCTTTCCCACCAACTCTTCCTTCTGCCTCTAGCCCCATGACTTCCTTAAGCTCATTTGCAAACAGAGCCTTGCAGCTTTTACTTTTCACACAGAGACTGTCAGAGCTAGACGCTGGTCCCACAGTGCCTGCCTAGTCAGTTGCATGCCTGCCTAGTTCCCTCTGAGGTGTCTTGGGCACTTTCCCTTGTAAGCGAGGAGGAATGCTGGCATCATTCAGGGAATGGAGCAAAGAATGGCAGGGTGTTTTATACAGCTGACTGACTTGTCTCATTCTTAATGGCTAATTGCTCCTGTCTTCCAAGTGTTGCCAAAAACCCAGCAGTCAATGGGCTGGCTATAGCTCATCTCTGCTTAATCATTTTGATTGTTGTCTTTTAAAATCCCCAAACAACAAGCACATTTAAATGGGGCTTGGTGCTGTGAAGCTTGGCATGCAACAGATCATGCTGGCCTCCCAAGAGGCAAGCTGAGTTTTCGGTATCTCACGTCAGACAGAAGCGAATTGTTCCATGATTTGGAACTAGACATCCACTGGCTAGTGGGAGGAGGTGCTCTGGGGTAGGTATGCTGGTGAGGACACTGATTGTGTAGGTTTACATGGATTTGTGTAGAGTTCCTTCTCCCCCCGCCGGCCCCAGCCCAAACACTAACAACATAGTTATGGATAGAAGAAATAGATCTTAAAAATCTATATGTGGTTTTCAAAGCCATGTTTGATACTTGGTTCCTGTTACTTTAATGATCTGAATACCCTACATGGATTTGGAAATCTCAGCCCTAAAATCCAGATCCTCAGCTGGTGTAAAGTAGCACCATAATTCCATTCCTTAGATAGTTAGCAGGGACCATCTTCCTTGCGTGTTTGGAAAGTTAGTAACATATAGTGGCCACTACCACAAATAAAAATAAGTCAATGGAGCAAAGCAAAATTATACCAGCTGGTGATCTGGCCTTTCGTCTTTACAGCCTGACATGACTCCCAAAGGCTTGTTCCCCTCGTTTGAAGCAACTGAATTAATTTAAGCCTCCTGAGTTTTCATCTCACAAGTTTGATTTCTTTGTTTTATTTTTACTGTTTTCTCCTTCCATATATGGATCTGTAATGAGTCTCAGTTGGGGGTGGAACCCGCGACCTTTAGCACCAAAAGGATAGGCCTTTATTACTTGAGTTAAAGAAATAACTCCAGTAGTGTTAGAAGTAGGCTCTTGTGCTCTGTATGGATCTGGTACTGGAGGGGGTCATAACACTTGTAGTCGGTGAGATATAGTTGCAATAATGGGGCAGAAGGGAAAGAAAGCAAGACAAGGAGTTGAAATACTAGGACAAACTGATAGTCCTGCTAGTCTGGTGTGTCGTCTCCAGAAATGGCCAGTACCAGGTGTTTCAGGAGTAACTTCCCCACACCCACACCCAAATGAACTCTGGATGTAAATCTAAACTTTGTGTGTTTTTTCCTCACGTTAACCCATAATCAACCTAGACAACTACTCAGTGCAGTAGCATGGGTGTAATATTTTGCTAGTAATGCAATCCCTATCTTCAGCCCTGCCTTTGAGGATTGTGGAGCATGAGCATAGCCTCTTATGTAAATGTTTACCTTTGTTCTGTCTTACATGAATGTAATCAACTATGTGTCCTCATGAGTTATCCTTACTTGGACTCAGTTTGTTATCTACTTGGGTCTAAGAGGTTAAGAGTTTGTGTCATCAGGGAAGTTATGTATTCCAAAGAGAAATTCCCTTAAAGTCAACTTTGGTTAATAATGCTTTCAGGAGAGGGTGTCTGTATGTCTGTCTCTTGGGCAACAGTTACTATAATAGAAAATGGATGTCAAAAACTGGAGTCACAGTGTTTTCTGTATATAGTATAAGTAGAGATACAGAGAAGGAAGACACCAGGGAAAAGGACAACTGGGAGGGAAGGACATTTACCCATAGTACATTACATTTATTTAGACTTTTTTCATCCCAAAAGATTGTAAAGCACTTTACAAACTAAAATAGTTCTCTCTATACCAGAATGACTTCACCCATTCCTGAAATATATCCACCTCTGGGGTGAAGTGTAACAAGGGACTAGTCGCAGCTGAAAGCAACACTACACAGCTGTTATTGGAGGAAATGAAGAAAATCATATCCAGCTGAAGCATCCGGGGCGATGTAGGTGGTGAGAATGCAGTTACCTAAGTTCAAATATGTTTAGGGTAATGGAGTTGCCAGTCTCACCCTTGAGCAAAGTGCTGTGGGATCTTCAAGAGTTACAGGTAGAACTGATTGAATAACTGGTATTTTGATTCTCTGGCTGTTCAAAAACATTGAAAAAATGGTTTGGTTTAGGATGAACCAAATCTGAATTTTTTCAGAATTTCTAGTGAATTGAAAAATTCTAATGTGGGTTTGTTCCAGAGAAGGGATTTGAAGTTGGGTCATTTACATATCATTTGAGTGCCCTAACCACTGGGCTAAAGAGTAGGGGAGCATGCCGATGATCACCAGCTTCTCCTTATGGCCATTTGGCAACTGTCTGAAACTACGCGTCATAATTGTAGTTTGGGATCAATTAATCCTGAATTTTTCAGTGAATAAACTCTTCTTCTAAAAATTTCACCCAGTGCTAGCCACGAGTAGTCAAGGTTTTGGCTTCATGTTTGATACAGAAGTAGTTGAAACCAGCCATAGGGTAAGAAGTGTTAGCTACGAGAAAATATTTTATTTCATGAATATGCAAACTCTGATTAGAAGACCCATGGAGAATGAATACATTTTCCAATCACTCAAAGGGACATTGGTTTGTAATTCTGGGCTCAGTCACCTGAACGATTTATTATATCAAGTCTTAAAAGCGTCATTTAAATAGAACTTTGCATATATGAGTGAGACCGCAGTAGATTAACATGGCATTGCTTGGTTTTGATCCAGGACCATAAAGGGAGAGAGATTTTAGCCTTCCTACCGCCATCTCATCTCAGTGATATCGCTTCTAGCAACATCAAGAGTTTTCCTTTTTAAAAGCTGCTTGTTTTCCTAAGCTGTAGCTTTTCTGTGCTGTATCATTAAATGCCATTACCGTGCTAGATAGCGTGGCTGGAGTGGAGAAAACGACAGGAAAGAGGGGAGAAGGAACTAGGAATGAAGAAAACTGAAAGCTGTTTATGTGATTCAAGCTCACTACTAGAATTTAACCTCATTAGATTGAGTGGTGCAGATAAGCAGAATAATTCATGTTTGTTGCTTTTTATTTGTTGTGGTTGTATCTGGACTCTCTTAAAGAACACACGCCTGTTTGTCATTTACACTTGCTTAGATTACATTTAACAACCAATTCAGGCCCACTCTACACTGCCTTAGTGCAAATGAGAATAAGGCCCCTTGTAAATTCAAATGAAGGGTGCGTGGTATGTTGTAGAAAAGTAATACGTGAGTTGAACTGAAATGAAGACAATTGCGTGTTTGAAATGTCTAGCCTTTATGGGTTGCTTTTCTGTGCAAAGGTATCAAAATGCTTCGTAAGCTGTGAGCCAGACTCTGATCTCCATTCCACTGTTGGCAAGAAAAGTCCTGCAAGTTGGCGGCTCACTCTTAAGGAAGCGTCTTCCTTCCTCCCTTCCCATCATGCATACAGGGGCGGCTCTAGGGATTTTGCCGCCCCAAGCACGGCAGGCAGGCTGCCTCCAGCAGTTTGCCTGTGGAGGGTCCACTGGTCCCGGGGCTTCGGCGGACCTCCTGCAGGCGCAGGCATGCCTGCGGGAGGTCCGCCGAAGCCGCGGGACCAGCGGACCCTCCGCAGGCAAGCCACCGGAGGCAGCCTGCCTGCCGCCCTCGCAGCGCTGGCAGAGCGCCCCCCACGGCTTGCCGCCCCAAGCACACACTTGGCGTGCTGGGGCCTGGAGCCGCCCCTGCATGCATATACTCCTAAGGAGGTGGGATTTTCATCGCCATCTGAATCCCAGGGAAAATCATTTCAGCTTCTTTTGTGGCTTTGCTCTTGGTTTTTTTAGAAAGTCGAGTGGACGCTTAGTCTTGAGATTTCAGTCACTGGCATTGCTTTGTAACCTGGGTCTTTTGTCTGGTCTGCTGGTTACACAGGTCAAAGGAAGCACCCTGAGTCATTGCTTTGCTAATAGCTTCATCCTGATACTGGAGAGTACAGTGAGACCAAAGAAGTTCAAGTATTACTCTAGCTTACGCAGCAGGAATGGCCACTCTGCTTTGGTTCTTTCTCTCCCTAGAGACTGCCAGTGACATGAGCTCATGCCAGAATATGTGTGAAGTTTCTAATGAAAACTACAGTTAATTAGGCACTGAATCCAGTGCTGCTAAATTCATTTAACTTGGGAAGGCAACAGGATTCTTAGATAAAAACATTCACGGAATACTTTGCATTTTGTCAGTTTCATCCAAGGATCTTGAAGCTTTATTCAGGCATTAACTGATGAAAGATCAGAACTTTCCTGTCAGACTGATACCATCACCCCCCTTTTTCAGAGGGGGACTCTGAGGCACAAAGAGATTAAGTGACCTTCCCACAATTGCATGTCAAGGAAATGGCAGAGCCTTGAATAGAACCAAAGGCTATATCTACGCTGTGTTGCAAACCTAGGCTGGTGGGACCCAGGCTTGTGGACTTGCTGGACTCGGAGCCCACAGCCATACAAACACATCCATACTATACGATGCAGACCTTCTGACTTGGGTCCACAGCTTGAGTTGCATCCAGACTGCAAAATGACAAGGCTTGGAGCCAAATCACAGTGGGACTGGGCCTCTGACCCAGCCCCCTATTAGGATCCTAGGACTCAGGTCCTGAGAGCTGGCTGAACCAAGTCAGACTGATTTTCATAGTCCAAGTCCGAAAAAAGTGGGTGCTTGGACTCAAACCTGAGTCAGAGCCTGGGCTTAGTGTGCAGTGTAGACATACTCTAATAGTCCACATCCCCAGGCCTCTATGCTGCCATTTAGACCACACGTTTTAATCACAGAGGGTACGCTACACTGTGATAAAAGACCCACAGCACAGTCATGGCCATCCTAGCTCAGATGACATGGGCTTGGGCTGTGGGGCTATAAAATGCTGTGTATATATTTGGGCTCTGAGATCCTCCCTCCTAATTGGGTTTCGGAGCCTGGGCTCCAGTTGAAGCTCAAATGTCTACACTGCAGTTTTATAGTCCCATAGCTAGAGCTCCATTCGTCCAGGTCAGCTGACCTGGACGCTGAAACTTGGTGCTGTGCATTTTTTATTGCCATGTAGACATATCCTCGGGGACATAACTGCCCTTCTCACAAAGCCCTGCTGTATTCTAGTAATGGAAAAACTACAGCGGACAACACAGTGGTTAGTGCTATGGGCTATTGCTGCAAAATGCTGTGGTATGTATTTATAAGGGGAGCTAAATGCCTGTTTCCTATGAACCATATAACTAGTTAATACCATCCAACCAGTCAAAAAAGGAGGAACAACACACTTTTACTACTAGCTATTCACATGAACTCCAGTATAGCTTCTTAACTGCCCCTGAACAGCAGTCATACAAGCAATTCCTTGCCTAGAAAAAAGTTGTAAATTAGGTCAAGTGTCTATTGTCCCGTGAGAGGTGAAACAAAGAGTGGAATGAATGGGCAGCTAAAAGAATGCTGAGGCTGTGAATCGGGTGTAAGATGGGCCTAAAGGAGAGCAGTCTGTGGCAGTGGGCCAAGCCTGGAGGAGATGCAGCCTCCATGGAAGGAGCTATAGAGGAGAGGCTAACAGGCTAGCTGGTTTTGAAGGAAATTAGCCTGTGAATAGGAACAGTGTCAACTCCCAGCAAAAAGATCAGGTCAGAGCAGAGAAGAGTGGCCCAGATGGCCGAGAGGAAGGTGAGCCAACATACCAGGCCTTTCAAGCTGGAATAGGGCAGAGGGAGGATAAAGGAAGTTTAATTCAACAAAATCGGCCCCACAAAACAAAGCCATATATTGCTACATGGATTGGATGAAATCTTGGTCCCACAGCTGTGGAGGGTGAATTGACTTGCGTAATCATCAACTGCAATTCACTGCACACAATATGGCTGTCTGGCATTAGTGTCCATCCAGATGAAGGGGATGCCTTGACTGGAACAGAGACTGTGCTGGTTTCTGTCTTACCCAGAGATTTTGCCTGTGTTGTAGGAGGCATGCAGGGAGGGATCGGAGGGCAGGGCACTGCTTCACAGTTCTTTGCATCATCTTTAGCCTTTTTTGGACTGAGCTTTTTCACCAAGTTGCCACTTCTTAAAAAATTAAAAATATTTACCCCACCAGAAAAAAAAAAGTGCATATAAAACACAGTGTAACAAACACCTATGGCCTGTAAAAACGAATGCAGTCATACTAACCATCTTAGGTTTTGTACTAATCTTATCTAACAACTTCAGCAAACTTGGGCCTGATCTGTACACAGGAGGTAGGCTCCCAAAAACATCTAATGCTGAACAAAAAATTGGAACTCACAAGCCATGTGTCCATCATCCTGATCAATCTGCGTATGTGTGTATCCCTTTCCACCACCTTTTCTCTGTATTTAGACTATAAGTTCTTTGGGGAAAGAAATGCATCTTCCTTTGTGTTTGTATTGTGTCTAGCATGATGGAGCCCTTATCCTGACTGCCAAGTACTGCAGAGATTGGTGGTGGTAATCCAGATGGCAGCAAATTTTCCCTCCAAGTCAGTAGTGAAACAGTGCCCCAGCAATATACTGCTAGAAGTGACATATTTTGAAGGAGATGTTGATCTATTATCCCCAGAGACCTCATTACATTTTGCATAAGGACAGAGACAGCTTAGCTGTGTTATTCTGGCCAATGTTAAGCAACCGCCGTGTTCTGCCACAGAGACGGCTCCATTTCGAGTTGTGAGTGAAGAGAAAGGCTTTTGGATCTTTTGGGATGTAAGGTCCTATAATTGTGAGGTGCTAGCATCCGACGTGAGTGATAAAATTCTGAGTTTTGGGGGGAAAAATAGTTCCTTTGTGAAATGAAAAAAACCAAAACCAACTAAAACCAAAACAAAAAACCAATCTTAGAAATTGTCACAGAACAGCTGGGCAGTTGGCAGTGAGAGAGCCAGGTAGCTCATCCACCCAGCTGTCCACCAAGAGGGCAGCCCAAGAAGACAGCTGGGCTGTAGTTGGGGGGGGGCTGTCATAAACTAGTCCCAGATTTGGACCTTAGCGTCCAAAATATGGGGTTTAGCATGAAAAACCTCCAAGCTTAGTTACCAGCTTGGACCTGGTAAAGCTGCCACCACCCAAAAAAATTAGAGTGTTTTGGGGCACTCTGGTCCCCCCAAACCTTCCCTGGGGACCCCAAGACCCAACTCCCTTGAGTCTCACAACAAAGGGAAATAAACCTTTTCCCTTCCCCCCTCCAGGTGTGCCTGGAGAGAGACACAGAAGCAAGCTCCGTGAATCTAAACAGAGGGACTCCACCCTCCCCGTTCCCAGTCCTGGAGAACAAAATTACCAAGAGCTAATCTCTCTTCTCCCCTCACCTAGAGGGAATGCAAAGTCAGGCTAGTAAATCTAATACACACAGATTTCCCCCTGACTTCTTCCTCCCACCAATTCCCTGGTGAGTACAGACTCAATTCCCTGGAGTTCCCCCCCCCCAAAAGAAAAACTCCAACAGGTCTTAAAAAGAAAGCTTTATATAAAAAGAAAGAAAAATACATAAAAATGGTCTCTCTGTATTAAGGTGACACATACAGGGTCAATTGCTTAAAAGAAATATGAATAAACAGCCTTATTCAAAAAGAATACAATTCAAAGCACTCCAGCAACTATAGACATGTAAATACAAAAAAAACATATAAATCACTATCTGATCTTTTGTACTCAGAACTTGGAAACAGAAGATTAGAAAGCAGGAAACAGAAATCACTTCTCATAGCCGAGAGAGCATACAGGTAGAAGACCAAAAACAAAGAACTCACACACAAACTTCCCTCCACCCAGAGTTGAAAAAATCCTGTTTCCTGAGTGGTCCTCTGGTCAGGGGCTTCAGATACTTCTTTCCAGGTGAAAGAGATGTTAACCCTTAGCTACCTGTTTATGATACGCCCCCCAAATTGCAGACAGTGGGGAAGCTCACTGGCAGCGATTTCCTTCTAGAACTGTAAAATAAACAGATTATACAACACATGCACCTTTACATATACCACTAAGTATATAACTAACAGACTTTTACATTTTAAGAACACTTTTTAACTACTGGATTCTGGGAAACTCTCACAGGAGAGTGCATCAGCTACTTTGTTAGAAGCTCCTGAGATGTGCTGAATAGCAAAATCAAAATCTTGGAGAGCTAAACTCCAACGAAGAAGTTTCTTGTTGGTTCCCTTGGCAGTATGAAGCCATTTTAGTGCAGCATGGTCAGTTTGTAGCTGGAACCGCCGTCCCCAAACATATGGGCGTAGCTTTTCCAGGGTGTACACAATGGCATAGCATTCCTTTTTACTGACTGACCAGTGAGTTTCCCTCTCAGACAGTTTCTTGCTGAGAAACACGACAGGATGGAAGTTGTGATCTGTCGCTTCCTGCATGAGAACTGCTCCTATACCACGCTCAGATGCATCCGTGGTTACTAGGAATGGCTTGTCAAAATCCGGGGCCCTGAGTACAGGATCAGACATGAGCGTCGCCTTAAGCTGGGTAAAGGCCTTTTGACACTTATCAGTTTACTTAACTGCATTTGGCTGGGTCTTTTTGGTCAGGTCGGTCAGTGGGGCAGCGATTTGGCTGTAGTGTGGTACAAATCGCCTGTAGTACCCGGCCAAGCCTAAGAAGGATTGGACCTGTTTCTTTGACCTTGGGACAGGCCACTTTTGGATAGCATCCACCTTGGCCTGTAGGGGGTTTATGGTTCCTCGACCCACCTGGTGCCCCAGGTAAGTTACTCTGTTTTGGCCTATTTGACACTTTTTGGCCTTAACAGTTAGTCCGGCCTGCCTGATGCGCTCAAAGACCTTTTCCAGGTGTAGTAGGTGTTCGGGCCAGGAGTTTGAAAAAATGGCCACATCATCGAGGTAGGCAACTGCAAATTCTCCCAGTCCTGCTAGTAGACCATCTACCAGCCTCTGGAAGGTGGCGGGTGCATTTCGAAGGCCGAAAGGAAGGACATTAAATTCATACACCCCTGCATGGGTGACGAATGCTGACCTCTCCTTGGCAGGTTCATCTAGCGGTACTTGCCAGTACCCCTTGGTTAAGTCTATTGTAGAGATGAACTGGGCACGTCCCAACTTCTCCAATAGCTCATCGGTGCGGGGCATTGGATAGTTGTCTGGACGAGTTACCGCATTTAGCTTACGGTAGTCCACGCAAAAGCGTATTTCCCCATCTGGTTTGGGTACCAGAACCACTGGAGATGCCCATGCACTGGTAGATGAGCGGATTATACCCATCTGTAGCATGTTCTGGATCTCCCGTTCTATAGCAGCTTGGGCATGAGGAGACACCCGGTAGGGTGGGGTTCTAATGGGGTGAGCATTACCTGTGTCAATGGAGTGGTATGCCCGTTCAGTCCGTCCTGGGGTGGCTGAGAACAATGGGGCAAAGCTAGTGCACAGCTCCTTGATTTGTCGCCTCTGCAGACATTCCAGGGTGGTTGAGAGGTTCACCTCTTCCAGGCCACCGTCTTTTTTCCCTTCGTAGTAGACACCGTCAGGCCACTCAGCATCATCTCCCTGGACTGTAAACTGACAAACCTGTAAGTCTCTGGAACAGAAAGGCTTGAGAGAATTAACACGGTATACTCTGGGCTTTAGTGAGGAATTGGGAAATGCTATGAGGTAGTTCACAGTTCACAGGTGCTCTTGGACCGTGAATGGCCCTTCCCATGATGCTTCCATCTTATGGGCCTGTTGCGCCTTCAAGACCATAACCTGGTCTCCTACCTTGAAGGAACCTTCTCTGGTATGTTTGTCATACCAGGCCTTTTGCTCTTCCTGAGCATCCTTTAGGTTTTCTCTAGCAAGGGCTAAAGAGTGTCAGAGGGTGCTTTGTAGGTTGCTTACAAAGTCCAGAATGTTAGTTCCTGGAGAACTAACCCCTCCCATTGCTGCTTCACCAACTGTAATGGCCCCTTAGCCTCGTGACCATACACAAGTTCAAACGGTGAAAACCCTAAACTGGGATGTGGTACAGCCCTGTAGGCAAACAGGAACTGCTGCAACACTAGGTCCCAGTTATTGAAGTATTGGTTGATGAATTTACGTATCATGGCCCCCAAAGTTCCATTAAACCTTTCCACCAGGCCATTGGTTTGATGGTGGTACGGGGTGGCAACCAAGTGGTTCACCCCATGAGTTTCCCACAGTTTTTGCATGGTCCCTGCCAGGAAATTAGATCCTGAATCAGTAAGGATGTCGGAGGGCCAACCTACCCTGGCAAAAATGTCTGTTAGGGCCAGTCACACAGTGTTAGCCTTGGTGTTGCCTAGAGCTACTGCTTCCGGCCATCGGGTAGCAAAGTCCACGAAAGTCAGTACGTACTGCTTTCCTTTGGGCGTCTTTTTTGGGAAAGGATCCAGAATATTCACAGCTACTCGCTGAAGTGGGACCTCAATTATGGGGAGTGGCTGGAGAGGGGCCTTGACCTGGTCTTGGGGTTTTCCCACTCTTTGGCATACCTCACAAGACCGGACATACTTGGCAACATCCTTGCCCATCCCCTCCCAGTGGAAGGACTTCCCCAACCGGTCCTTGGTTCTGTTCACCCCAGCATGGCCACTGGGATGATCATGGGCTAAGCTTAAGAGCTTCCCCCGGTACTTAGTTGGGACCACCAACTGTTTTTGCGGCTGCCATTCTTCCCGGTGTCCACCAGAAAGAATCTCCTTGTATAAAAGTCCTTGGTCTATAACAAACTGGGATCGATTAGAAGAGTTGAGAGGCGGTGGGGTGCTCCGTGCCGCCGCCCAACCTTTCTGAAGGCTGTCATCTGCTTCCTGCTCAGTCTGGAATTGTTCCCTTGAGGCTGGGGTCACCAGTTCTTCCTCAGACTGTGGACTTGGGCTTGGTCCGTCTGGAAGCGATGTAGGTGATGGGGTTGTTTCCGTTGCTGGTGAACCGCTCTCCGCTGGTGCACCTGAGGGTATTTCAGGCTCTGGCTGAGCCTTTTGGTATGGCTGTCTGTTGCTTCTGCCAGTTCTGGCTCGCTGGCGCCCTCTGGCGTTGAGTTTGAAGATGTGGTTGCAATTGCTGGTGCTGGTTGCTGTTCCAGTTCCGGGCCTGGGACTGGAGGGGCTGTGGCTGTTTCAGTGGTTGGCATGGTACCCGGGTCCACTACCTCTGTCTGGGTCTCTGGTAACACAGACGGGGTGTCTGTGGACGGCTCAGGAACAGGAATGGGTCTGGAAGCTTGCCTGGTTTGGCTACGTGTAACCATTCCCACTCTCTTGGCCCGCTTCACCTGGTTGGCCAAGTCTTCCCCCAGTAGCATGGGGATAGGATAATTGTCATAGACTGCAAAAGTCCACATTCCTGACCAGCCTTTGTACTGAACAGGCAGTTGAGCTGTAGGCAAGTCTACAGCTTGTGACATGAAGGGGTAAATTGTCACTTTGGCCTTTGGGTTGATGAATTTGGGGTCTACGAAGGATTGGTGGATAGCTGACACTTGTGCCCCCGTGTCTCTCCACGCAGTAACCTTCTTTCCGCCCACTCTCAAATTTTCCCTTCGCTCCAAGGGTATTTGAGAGGCATCTGGGCCTGGGGATCTTTTGGGTGATGGTGGTGTAATGAATTGCACTCGGATGGCATTCTTTCGACAGTTGGCCTTGATATGTTCCAGTTCATTACACTTAAAGCATCTTCCATCTGATGGGTCACTGGGCCGAGGTGAGTTACTGGAGACTGGTGAGGTGGAAGAATAGGGCGTCTGTGGCTTTACTTGGGTTGTATGTGGGGTCTTTGGCTGTCCTCGGTTGTAGGGTTTATAGTCGCTGTGCCCCCTGGGGTATTCGTTCCCCTTGACCGTAGCTTTCTTCCTTTCTGCCACTTTCATCCATCTGGCTCCAATCTCCCCCGCCTCAGCGAGATTTTTGGGTTTTCCATCTTGTATGTACCCTGTTATGTCCTCAGGAACACCATCTAAGAACTGCTCCATTTGTATGAGGAGGTGCAGTTCTTCCAAGGATTTAACATTGTGTCCTGATATCCAGGCCTCATAGTTTTTCCCAACGTAGTAGGCGTGTTTGGGAAATGACACATCTGGTTTCCACTTTTGGGTTCTGAAACGCCGACGGGCATGATCCGGGGTTATCCCCATTCTGTATCTGGCCTTGGTTTGAAAAAGTTTATAGTCGTTCATGTTCTCCTTAGGCATTTCAGCTGCCACCTCTGCTAAAGGTCCACTGAGCTGTGGCCTCAATTCTACCATGTACTGGTCTTCAGGGATGCAGTACCCAAGACAGGCTCTTTCAAAATTTTCCAAGAAGGCCTCGGTGTCATCACCTGCCTTGTAGGTGGGAAATTTCCTGTGATGTGGAACAAGTACTGGCGAAGGGTTGTTAGGATTGGCTGGCGCATTCAGCCCAGCTTGCGCTAAGTCCAGTTCATGTTTTCTCTGCTTTTCCTTCTCTTCACTTTCTTTTTCTTGTTTTTCCAACTCTCGTTGGTGGGCTGCATTGTTGGCTTCTTCTTGTTTTTGTAGCCTTTCCATCTCTTGTTTGTGAGTTGCCTCATCTCAGGCCATCTGTTTTCTGAGCAGTTTTATCTGTTTTTCCATTGCTTCGAGCTGTACTGCCTCTGGTTTTCGTGACATCTTGTTTTCTTGTGTTGGGGTGCCCTCAGGTGTTTGTTGTCTGAACTGCAGGTTCTCTGTTGCCTCCTGGGGTCTGCCTAGCAACAGTGCCTATTTCCCTTTCTTCCTCTAGCTAATGTTTTCAATGTAAAGTAAACCAGAAAACCCACTTTATTTGCATGTATATAGTGCTGGTATTTGACTCCTAATGGGAGTGCTATTGTGTGACAAAAGACCCGTAACAGCTCCTTAATGGTTTCTTGCTTAATATGCAAGCCACAACTGCCAGAGAGAGCGGAAAAAAAATTCTCTCTGATTCCCTTTAAAACCAAACTGTTCCCCTCTGCTTAAAAGCCCCTAGCAGAGAAAAGAAAAATATAATATTCCTACTGGCTTCTGGATTCTATCCCACGTCTGCCACCATGTCATAAACCTAGTCCCAGATTTGGACCTTAGCGTCCAAAATATGGGGTTTAGCATGAAAAACCTCCAAGCTTAGTTACCAGCTTGGACCTGGTAAAGCTGCCACCACCCAAAAAATTAGAGTGTTTTGGGGCACTCTGGTGGGAGGAAGAAGTCAGGGGGAAATCTGTGTGTGTTAGATTTACTAGCCTGACTTTGCATTCCCTCTGGGTGAGGGGGGAAGAGAGATTAGCTCTTGGTAATTTTGTTCTCCAGGACTGGGAGAACAAACCTTCCCTGGGGACCCCAAGACCCGACTCCCTTGAGTCTCACAACAAAGGGAAATAAACCTTTTCCCTTCCCCCCTCCAGGTGTGCCTGGAGAGAGACACAGAAACAAGCTCCGTGAATCTAAACAGAGGGACTCCACCCTCCCCGTTCCCAGTCCTGGAGAACAAAATTACCAAGAGCTAATCTCTCTTCCCCCCTCACCTAGAGGGAATGCAAAGTCAGGCTAGTAAATCTAACACACACAGATTTCCCCCTGACTTCTTCCTCCCATCAATTCCCTGGTGAGTACAGACTCAATTCCCTGGAGTTCCCTACTAAAGAAAAACTCCAACAGGTCTTAAAAAGAAAGCTTTATATAAAAAGAAAGAAAAATACATAAAAATGGTCTCTCTGTATTAAGGTGACATATACAGGGTCAATTGCTTAAAAGAAATATGAATAAACAGCCTTATTCAAAAAGAATACAATTCAAAGCACTCCAGCAACTATAGACATGTAAATACAAAAAACATATAAATCACTATCTGATCTTTTGTACTCAGAACTTGGAAACAGAAGATTAGAAAGCAGGAAACAGAAATCACTTCTCATAGCCGAGAGAACATACAGGTAGAAGACCAAGAACAAAGGACTCCCACACAAACTTCCCTCCACCCAGAGTTGAAAAAATCCTGTTTCCTGAGTGGTCCTCTGGTCAGGTGCTTCAGATACTTCTTTCCAGAGACGTTCCTTTGTGGGAAACAATGGGAGCTGTGTCTCCCCAGAAGCCCAGCAGGCAAGCTGCCTAGTAGGCTAGAGCTTTACCTGGTAGTCTGCCCTAGAGCCAGGTATCCTTGGAGCCCAGACTACTGAGGAGCTACAAGCCTGGGAGCCAGGGTTATTTTGTGTTTCCAGGTTCTCGGCAGCCTGCCAGGTGGATTGCTGAGCAGCCAGACAGGCAAGCTGGCAGGAAACTTGGGTATTCTGCCAGGTTTCAGTTGGAACTGCATCAAAATCTACACGTTCCCCTGGAACTTTTCAATTTAGATGGACTGGCATTTTCCAAACAGACAACTGGACTGCTGGAAAATTTCTGACCAGCTCTAGCTGTCACTGCTAAATAGTGAACAACAGCAAAAAATTACAATAAATAAAAGTTCTTAATTTGCCAAGTTCATAGATTCATAGACTCTAGGACTGGAAGGGACCTCGAGAGGTCATCGAGTCCAGTCCCCTGCCCTCATGGCAGGACCAGATACTGTCTAGACCATCCCTGATAGACATTTATCTAACCTACTCATAAATATCTCCAGAGATGGAGATTCCACAACCTCCCTAGGCAATTTAGTCCAGTGTTTTCACTACCCTGACAGTTAGGAACTTTTTCCTAATGTCCAACCTAAATCTCCCTTGCTGCAGTTTAAGCCCATTGCTTCTTGTTCTATCATTAGAGGCTAAGGTCAACAAGTTTTCTCCCTCCTCCTGATGACACCCTTTTAGATACCTGAAAACTGCTATCATGTCCCCTCTCAGTCTTCTCTTTTCCAAACTAAATAAACCCAATTCTTTCAGCCTTCCTTCATAGGTCATGTTCTCAAGACCTTTAATCATTCTTGTTGCTCTTCTCTGGACCCTCTCCAATTTCTCCACATCTTTCTTGAAATGCGGTGCCCAGAACTGGACACAATACTCCAGTTGAGGCCTAACCAGCGCAGAGTAAAGCGGAAGAATGACTTCTCGTGTCTTGTTTACAACACACCTGTTAATGCATCCCAGAATCACGTTTGCTTTTTTTTGCAACAGTATCACACTGTTGACTCATATTTAGCTTGTGATCCACTATGACGCCCCTAGATCTCTTTCTGCCATACTCCTTCCTAGACAGACTCTTCCCATTCTGTATGTGTGAAACTGATTGTCCCTTCCTAAGTGGAGCACTTTGCATTTGTCTTTATTGAACTTCATCCGGTTTACCTCAGACCATTTCTCCAATTTGTCCAGATCATTTTGAATTTTGACCCTGTCCTCCAAAGCAGTTGCAATCCCTCCCAGTTTGGTATCGTCTGTAAACTTAATAAGCGTACTTTCTATGCCAACATTTAAGTTATTGATGAAGATATTGAACAGAGCCGGTCCCAAAACAGACCCCTGCGGAACCCCACCTGTTATACCTTTCCAGCAGGATTGGGAGCCATTAATAACCACTCTCTGAGTACGGTTATCCAGCCAGTTATGGACCCACCTTATAGTAGCCCCATCTAAATTGTATTTGCCTAGTTTATCGATAAGGATATCATGTGAGACCGTATCAAATACCTTACTAAAGTCTAGGTATACCACATCCACCGCTTCTCCTTTATCCACAAGACTCGTTATCCTATCAAAGAAAGCTATCAGATTGGTTTGACACGGTTTGTTGTTTACAAATCCATGCTGGCTATTCCCTATCACCTTACCACCTTCCAAGTGTTTGCAGATGATTTCTTTAATTAACTTGCTACATTATCTTCCCTGGCACAGAAGTTTAACTGGTCTGTAGTTTCCTGGGTTGTTTTTATTTCCCTTTTTATAGATGGGCACTATATTTGCCCTTTTCGAGTCTTCTGGAAACTCTCCTGTCTCCCATGACTTTCCAAAGATAATAACTAGAGGCTCAGATACCTCCTCTATTAACTCCTTGAGTATTCTAGGATGCATTTCATCAGGCCCTGGTGACTTGCAGGCATCTAACTTTTCTAAGTGATTTTTAACTTGCTCTTTTTTTTATTTTATCTTCTAAACCTATCCCTTCCCATAAGCATTCTCAACAGCTCCAGTGTCTCTAAAAGCTTGAGCATGTGGAATGTGGGGGAAGAAAACCCCATAATAGGATATTATTCCCTCCACTGCCTGCTGCTTGGTTGTATCTGCTGTGCATCACCTCCGCTTAGCAACATATGCTGGCAGCAAGAGAACAAAGCCTGCTCTGCAGACTGGCTGCTGTCTGATGCCAAACCCTGATGCGGCAGCCTCAGACAACTCAAAGACATCTCTGTTTTGTCTCTGTTTTCATCGTCTCCCTTGGGGACAGTCATCAAAACAAACAGCTCTCACAGTTCAGATCAAGACATCCCATGTGCTTTCTACTCCTAATCCACCTTTTAGCAATGGGACACCAGAGTGGCTGCTATACCATGATGGAGTATATATTCTATATGAAATCTGATATACACGTATACACTGATGCTGGTCACACTTTGCATTAAGGTTCCATTTATAAATGATTAATGGGTGTTATAAGCACATTCCAGATTCGAGTAATACATTTCACAAATGGTTATAAGCAAATCAATAGAAGATATTGTAGAGGGTTATAAGTTAACTGTAAACTAACAATAGAGTAACCACTAATAAAACCCCTGGAACCATTTGTTAAAACATAAACCTAATAGGTACAGTACGTAGATACAGCATGGAAAAATGCTACAGTGGGAGCTAGGCTGGGACTCAGGAGACCCATATTTAGTCCCCTACTCTGTCACAGACTTCCTTTGTAACCTTGAGCAAATCTCTTAGGTCATATCTACACTAAAATGTTCTCTCAACCCAGCTACGTTGCTCTTGGGTGTGAAAAATCCACACTCCTGAGTGATGTAGTTATCCAAACTAAGTTCTGTTGTAGACAGTGCTAGGTTGATGGAAGAATTCTTCTGTCAACCTAAGTACTGCCTCTCTGGAAGGTGGATTAACTGTAGTGATGGAGATGCAGTTAAAAGCAGTCTGTGTCCACACTAGGATGTTTAGCTACATGAGGCAGTGAAAGGTTCTGGCAGGGGGAGGCAGAGGGGAAAGGAACCCACAGGTATCTGGGGAGTTGCAGGAGCCTTTCCCCCTTTTCCTCCCCACTGCCAGAGTCTTTCCCCGCTGCCAGAGTCTCTCCTTGCTGCAGGGAAAGGCTCCAACGGAAGCAGAGGGACACTACACTGCTGAAAAATAGCAGAGCAGATGTGGGATGCACTGCTTGGGTATGTAGAGAGCTGTGCAGGGTACATGCCCTAAGATTCTGGTGTGTCTTTACCCTACTTGCCTAAGCAGTGCCTCACCATCTAAACTGTGACTTATACTAGGAGGCTATGCAGTGTAGACATGGTCTTAGATAGATGCACACATGCGTTGTAATAGAGTTCTCATATCTACCTACATACACTCAGTGAACCTGACTCTCTGCTGCCATGAATCCTGGATCTTCACTTAGAAAGCTGGTGGAACACATGCCTATTCTGAGTTGGCCGCGTTTCACGCCCACTTGGGCCAGCTTTGAGTGAGTCATGCAAGGTGCAAGGCAATGGAGAAAATCAGGCCCTTTTTGTGTATTTGGGGCTTTTTTATTTTTTTGAACTGGCAGCATTTTGGAAAAATGTCTTTCGTAGCTCATGTGTAAACTTAAAGGGTGTTGCTACTAATACCATTAGTTAAAAGGAACTGTCGAGGAGCTGAGAAGGACCCACGACCCATTGGGTGCTGGAGTGAAAGGAACATGGTCAAGTGACCTTCCTGCTTGTTTGTGCAATTCTCCAAACCTGTTACATTTCTCCAGAGGTTCCTAATTTTTGATGCCCTTTTGTAAGCACCTGAGTGGCTGTCCAAAGCTCATGTTTGAAAAGCTCAGGACTTGGAGAGGGGGCCTGAAATTTTCCCTCTGACAAGGACCTCCACCTCATTCCCCCTGCAGAGTAGCAAAGGCAGCCAACTGTCCAGACAGTTGCCAAGGTGGGAGTGGGAGAGGCAGAGGCTCAGCCCAGAGCAGGTGGGAGGCATGGATCCCTGTACATCAGGCTGTGATGGGAGCAAGGGCCTCACATCACAGCTTTGTCTAAACATTTCCGCCTAACACCTCTAAGCTATGGCTCGTCCGTCCACCCTGCTAAAACTCTCATCCAAACTCTCATAGTCTCGCATCTCAGTTACTGCAACATCCTTTTCTCTGGTCTTGCCCCACTCATATTCATGCAGAATGTTGCTGCAGGGATCATTCTCTTACCCATCACACTGACCATGTGACCCTTCTCTTTGCATCCCTCCTCTGGCCTCTTCGCTATCACATCAAACATAAGCTACTTGTCTTCGCTTTCAAGACCTTCCATGGGCTATCCCCATGCTACCTATCATCTGTCATTCACTAGTGAAATGTTGGCTCCTGCCTCTGATCAGCCCGCTGCCCACTTGTTCAATATTCATACAAGCACTACCATGCATTCTCCCATTCTGCCCCTCATGCCTGGGAGGAGCTCCCCATACCATAACCACTCACAAAACTACCTCAGTATCCGCCTTCAAATCCCTCCTTTGCAGGGGGGCCTACAATAAACTTGATAGTGGTGAGGCTGCCAATATACTGTCAATATTGTCTCATAGTTGCCTTGTACTCTCCCATCTGTCGGTATCTGTCTGTTTTCTGTCATCTTATACTCAGATTGGAAGCTCTTTGGGGCAGGGGCCATCTTTCTGTTCTGTGCTTGTACAGCACCTAGCACAATGAGGTCCTGGTCTGTGACTAGGACTCTTAGGGACTGTCACAATACAAATGATAATCATAAAGAAGTGGAGGTAGCTGGAGGAAGGAGAGACTCAGAGGGGGAGAGGACAGGTGAAAGTTAAAGGAAAGGAGGGAACCAGAGAGAGAGAGAGATGACAAGGAAGACAGGGCGAATCCAAGGACAGAGCCAGAGAGAGGGAAGTATAGGGGCAGCAGTGGGGAGAAATTGATGGATAGAACATTAGAGGGTTGATAGCCAATTACTTCCTTTTATCATCCATTTTTCATTGTGTTATTTAGTGTTACAGTCATATCATGTGATATTTCATATATAATCATTGTATGCTAAATAGATTTCAGTTGTAAGATTATAGAAGTATAAGACTGACAAGTGTTTAAGACTGGTGACTGTATGAGGTAGATAAGTGAGGCATGGCTGTAATGCAAGGCCTACAGGCTGAGTCCTGTAAGATTTTAGCTCAACCATACCAGGCCGTACGCTTTAGAACCCTTGCATGAATGGGTGACCTAGGAATAACCCTATGCCAGTAAGGTTACAAAACTACTGGAAAGGATGTGCCAATAGGTGACGTTATGGAAAAATAGCCCGCAATTTACTGTCCTAGACCACAAAACACCTGATTGTAACATCATGGAAAGTTCTGTTCTGTAGGTTACCATGGACACATGTTGTGTGTGGATGCTAATACGAATTAGGGGAACTAAGTGGAACCTAAGAAAAATGAGGCAGCCGACTATTCATAGCATGTGGAAAAGTAGATAAGGACAATAGAGTTGAAACCCTAAAACATATGCATAAGTTGTTAGGTGTGGTCAGAACAACAATATGAAAAGTTCTCTGGTTGGGTAAAAGTGGGAATCCCCTTGGGAAGATCCACAGGAAACCTCATCAGGAGCCACCTTTCTATCAATGATCATCTGTTGAGAGATATATCAGACCCTGGAATATTGTCGGGGATGTGAGTCTGACTACAGTGTTAGTCATTGTATGGGTATTTGTAAGATTTCTTTATGCATTTCTTTATGTATGCAATTACCCATGCATCTTGCAACTTTATTTATTGCTTTAATAAAATCTGTAGTAGAGATAAGACTTTGTACCTGTGATTATGGTTGTGGTCACTATCCTTGATCTTTGTGTGTTCCTGGAGTCTCCAAATTTGAAAAAAGCAACAGAGGTGATTTTCTCTCTGTGCAGCTTGAAACTGTACCAACAGGAGCAGCACACATTGTGCTTAAACTGAATTTAGTAATTTTGTATTTATGTATTTTTGAAAAGGCTACATGGGGGAGTCATGGATTTTGTTAGGGGTTTATACAAATGAGCTAATGCATATTTATCAAATATGATACTGGAGTACTGTGTCCAGTTTTGGGCCCCACACTACAAGAAGGATGTGGAAAAATTGGAAAGAGTCCAGCGGAGGACAACAAAAATGATTAGGGGGCTGGAGCACATGACATATGAGGAGAGGCTGAGGGAACTGGGATTGTTTAGTCTGCAGAAGAGAAGAATGAGGGGGGATTTGATAGCTGCTTTCAACCACCTGAAAGGGGGTTCGAAAAAGGGTGGATGTAGACTGTTCTCAGTGGTACCAGATGACAGAACAAGGAGTAATGGTCTCAAGTTGCAGTGGGAGAGGTTTAGGTTGGATATTAGGAAACACTATTTCACTAGGAGAGTGGTGAAGCACTGGAATGGGTTACGTAAGGAGGTGGTGGAATCTCCTTCCTTAGAGGTTTTTAAGGCCAGGCTTGACAAAGCCCTGGCTGGGATTATTTAGGTGGGGATTGGTCCTGCTTTGAGCCAGGGGTTGGACTAGATGACCACCTGAGGTATCTTCCAACCCTGATATTCCATGAGTCTATGAACATCCATGTATTAAATCATGTGCATAAAATTTCCAGACCCTCAGATTTCACACTCATGGTTCTGACAGATTCGTTATGGAGCTGTGCAATCTATTTGGTGTGAATAATTCTGCCCATTACTCCTTTGCAGATTGATCCTGATTTCTGCCAATGTATTTGTTATTTGTAAGGATTGGCTGAGTAGTTCGGACAAGCCAGTTTCAACCTGTGGGTTGTTCGTGAGCTGTCCACTTCAGCTTTTTACTATTCATGGTGTGTGACTGGTCATCTAAATCACATAGCATTGTTCTGCTCTCTGGATGTTTTTAAAAAAGAAAATAAGGAATACAAAATGATGACCAGTGAGTGATTCAGCTAGTTAGCTAGCTGAGCATTCATACCGTGCTCATCACCATAGTATATGTAAACTTCGTAAAGAATAGTAGAGACTGTAATAGATGCATGAATACCGGTGTTTACACACGAGTATGGGTATTTGTATAAAGAAACAGCCATTCCTTAGACATTCATACAAACAAAAACCCATTCACTCAGATTCTCTGATCGCCAAATAAAACGGGATATGGGCATTGTCAGATCAAGCATCTCCTGTGATTTCATATGAATTTCACACACACTTTTTGCAGTATTGATTCAGTTCTAATTCTCTGTGGTGCAGCCAAGCATTCAGAGGTATCCCTGTTTTGAACTAGAGTTTGGATTCTTGTGTCTGCTGTTTATTAAATACTCTGTTAAAGGGTCTGGGCCATACAGCTTCTCACTTACCTCATTAGTACTTCTGGGCATGTGCTGCTAAACCAGTAGAGGATGGTTAAGGCTGACTCTGGAATATGATGAAGCTGTAGTGAGGGAGGGAAAAAAGCTGCTAAAATGCCACATAACTATTCCTGGGATTTCTAAAGTGCTGTTGTCACTTATTTTTAAATAGCGCTTGAAAGATTTCTCGGTGGAATTAAATTTCATGTCTCTAAAGGTTGCTTAACCACATGACTTGTGATGATCTCACATTTTAGTGGTTATATGCTTAGAAAGGAGAGATTGGTACAGGAATGCTGGAACAATTTGCATTGCGGGGATGCTGAGAGCCATTGAACCAAACTGTGAACCATGTAGGCGATGGAAACCACTTCAAGAAAAGGGGTGTGGCAGCCCCCCCCCACCTCTAGTTCCAGCACCTATGGATTGGCGCTGCGAGTTTTGGCAGCAATTTGAGATTCTCTTTTAGTTAAAGTGCAAGGACCATATGTTTTTCTTCCTGAAAAATATTTACTGGTCCTGTGGCTGTTTGTAATTTGACTGACAAATATTCTTAGCCCTGGCATGTCACCTTCAAATCTGTTCCACATTATAAAAGGAGTATGGTGTTTGTTAAAATAATGCTATGTAAATATTACAGTGTATTCAAAGATGTTTTTAGTCATTTGTTGTGCTGTTGACTTTTAATTTTTGAAGAACAAAAATGCTTGAAAATTAGATCCATTGAATTACCTTCATGCTTCTTAGTCCTAGCTTTATTCTGAGGCATGATTTCACTAAACAAATCTCATAAACCACTGACCAGAAACAGGCAAGGTCAGCAAGCCAGGGATCTTAAATTCATAGCTTTGCTTGACACCAAAAACCATGGACTCAACAGGGACACTGGTTTTATGGCTCATTTCAACAATTTGTAAGTCACTCCACTGCCTGCCAAATTTTAGTTGCCAACTTCATTTTAAATGGCCTGCTATAGCATGTGTCAACTCCTTATGCTTAACAATCTGACACGTAATTGCCTACTTCAGCTTAAATGACTTATGCTTAACAATCTGTCCCACCTTCTCTTTAGTTTGGATACTCTGTATCTTCTCCAGACCCGAGGAAGGGCTCTTTCAAGCTCGAACGCCTCTTCCTTCACCAGCAGAAATTGGTCCAATAAAAGATATTACCTCATCCACCTGGTCTGTCTCATAATCAGCTTCAGCAACACTGCAAATGAATAGAAATAGGGATTTAGAGCCAGATCCTCAGCTGATGTACATCAGTTGACTTCCTTGCTGATTTTGATCTTTCTTAAACAAGGTTTACACTCCGGAGACTCCAGAGGAATTTCTCCTGATTTACACCAGTGTAACTGAGATCAGAATCACAGCATGATGCTTTAAACCATCATGAAGCCTGGGATTCAAATGTACGAAGCATTGGTTTTTAGTATACCACTAGTTCTTGACAATTGGCCCCTAAAATCAGGTTAAAATTAATGCCATGGGAACATGATTTTCCCCTTTAGGATCGCATGTTTTTAAGATCTTGTATTTCACAACTTACAACGCTAGGGACGGAAACAAATGTTGCATAAGAAACAGCAACTAAAAAGTTATAAACATAACTTTAAGGATATCTAACAATCTTTCGCTACTGTTATCCTGTCCCTTCAAAACCACCCCCTTCTTTTGCTTTTTTGCAGTCCCTCAATGTAGACTCTAATTTACACTGTGTAAACTCTTTGGGACAAGGAACCATTATTTTATGTGTAGGGAGAGTGCTTATGAAACTGTATAAATAATAATATAATTGAAAGGCTGGGAATAAAGGTTCCATAAGTATACAACAATTACTTCTGAACATGGCACTTCTAGAGACAGTAAACACTAAATCTATTCCTATTCCTCAGAGTAGCTCTGTTTTCTGATCCAGAGCTTAATGTATCGAGTCCTGAGCTGTATACCTCTTAAATGTTTTGTCCATGGTATAAAAAAGCTAGTGTTGTTGGAGCCAAGAATTTTAGTTCCGATCCCAGTAGCAGCTGATTCTTCAGTGACTGAAAAGGCATGTTTTTAGATTAAGCAGATATTGACAATGGGGACGGGCCAAGAGGGTGACAGGCCTCCATATAAAATTTATCTCATCTTCGTGACTAACCAAGAATTAGCTCTCCAAAGTGAGGGATGCAATAGTCCTATTGTCTCCCCTCAGAAGTAGAACAACCTAAAGAAACCAAGCTCACGATTGGAATTGGTCAGGAATTTTTCAACTAAATGGTTGTTTGACTTTTTTTTTTTTGGTGCCAGAAAATGGCAATTTGTCAAAACCGAATCTTTTCATGGGAACATAAAAGTGTAGATGAAACTTTCTGGGGAAAGATTTCTCAGATCCAGGATGGAATTTCTGGTCAGAGTATGAGAGACAGAGACCCCTTAGCCTGGGGATTCGGGCTCACTCCTAGGATGTGGGGGAGACAGATTCAAGTCCATGCTCTTGGATCATGTACCTGAGTTTCTCACCTTCCTGATGAATGCCCTAATCACCAGACAAGTTGCATCATAGCAGCCTTCAACTACCTGAAGGGGGGTTCCAAAGAGAATGGAGCTCAGCTGTTCTCAGTGGTGGCAGATGACAGAACAAGGAGCAATGGTCTCATGTTGCAGTGCAGGAGTTCTAGGTTGGATATTAGGAAAAAAATATTTCACTAAGAGGATGGTGAAGCACTGGAATGGGTTACCTAGGGAGGTGGTGAAATCTCCTTCCTTAGAGGTTTTGAAGGCCTGGCTTGACAAATTCCTGGCTGGGATGATTTTAGTTGGGGCTGGTCCTGCTTTGAGCAGGGGGTCGGACTAGATGACCTCCCAAGGTCTTCTCCAACCCATATCTTCTATGATTCTATTCTGGGATCTGTTGCATTTAATTTATATGGAATAAATGGTCCAAAGAGTCAAAGGTATTAACATGACCCTGTTACTGTCCAATTTTAAACAGTGTTAAACAAGGTTCAGGGATTTGTATAAAGAGGCTTCAGCCTGCTTAGTACCATGGCAAACACATCATTAAAAAGTCCTTTTTAATGTTTTATTCGAGATACAGGAAAAAAGGAGAGAGAAAAAGAGTTAAAGCATTTGAAACAAAGCATTAATTAAGGCTTTCATTTTAACAACCTCTCTTGTTCCCTTTTTCTCTAGCTGTTGAGAATCTTTAGAAGAGGGGTAACTCTTATTTGACAGTGCTTTAGATAGCATTAAAGATCGTGATAACTGTTCTTTGTGAGGAAAAGAGAAAAAGTTAGTTGAAATGGGCAGGAATTGTTATTACTGTTGTGGTTAATGTCTGATCCCATTGCCTAGAAGATAAAATAAGACAACACACACACAAGAGATCAGCAACAATAGCTTTTGTCTCTGGTGTTGGCTTTCACGTCCAATCACAGTAGTGGAAAAAGACAGACAAGGCACACAATCTCCCTAGCCATTCCAAGACCTGGCAAAATTGCAGCAGCGTCGGGATCTTAAAGGGCATTGCTTTTATCTACTTTTCTGTTCCCAGGCTTACAACAGTATTGCAGGATATGCAGTCTGGGCTAACTGAGCAAGACTCTTATTAAGCAGAAGTCAGAAGAAGAGGGATAGGAAAGAGGAGATAAAATGGGGAAGGAAAATAACACACAAGGTGTGATATTCTCACTCCCAGTTGGTATTTGGGATTTAGGTAGGGATTGGTGGAGCTAGTGGTGTTATCTGGTTTCTTTCTGGCCCAGTCTGGTCAGGACTTTTCTCAAAATTAGGATGAAGAAAGCACAATGGTGTCAGGCTGCATGCAGGGATCTCAGGAGGCTGTTGGGGTGGCAGCCATGATGGTGAAGCTTGCTTTTTCCCCTTCTCATCTTCTAGTCAGCCACTGTTCACATACGTTTGTCCTTGATTTTCCCTCAAAAAGTCTTTTAAGGATCCCAAAAGAGAGTGGTGGGTGGAATAGCTCATCCTCTCATAATTTTGTCCACCACTCAAGTCTAGTTTCTGACATACCTATTTTGGTTCACTGATTTTCAATCCCACCCTGCTCTTGTTCACGAGACACAACCTTAACATAGTCCTTAAGTTATATCAGGAGGCCTTTGTTTTGGACCCACCCAGTCTCTCTCTCTTTTGCACTTCTTCTCGTCTACTTTTATGGTTATAGTGGCAAACTGTCCTGCAGTGGCTCAAAAGCGTGAGTACCAACCTTAGGGCAGACTGTTAAGAAGCTGGGAACAAACCCCAAATGGGCTGTGAGTTCTATACTTAGATTTCAAGCAGCCATGTATCTAGTGTAAACTCCTCAGGCATTATAACAGCCTAACATGGAACCATAGACAGGCCCCTTGGGTACTCTGGTCTATCTTGCTGCCTAGGCAAGCTTGCCTTGTGATACATCATCCCTTACATCAAAAGAAACCCCAACAACAATATTGAGGTTACTCCCAATCCCAAAGGACCGGTCACATATCCCAGATCAATGGCACTTTAGATCTTTTACCAAAGACAATGCGTAGCCAATTGTGGTCATGAGGGACTTACCCCTGCAGCGCCTCCTTCTGGCTGTCTTGGGGAATTGGCTCATCCAGCCTCTGGAGCACCCACTGCAGGGCAGTGTCCCGCTGCTGCTGGCCCCCCATGTCCCTCCCAGGACTCCAGTGCCCCTTTAACTGGGTGCTGCCCCCTGAGAGTATCCCCCCTCAGTCTGTGTCTCTCCTTCCCAGGGAACCTCACCCACTATCCCCATCTCACCTACTGCCAGTCATTGTCTAGCCCCCACAGCCTGGGGCAGACTGCAGTATCAGCCAGCATCACCAGTCACTAGACATGGGTTTGGACCTGCTGCCTTTGCCTACCCCTGGGCTGCCCTCTGCAACCCCCAGTACCCATTGGCCTTCTGCTAGGCCACAGCCTGGGGTTTTCCACGCTGGAGCCTCCCCAGCTCCTCTGCCTTTCCCCAGCCCTGCTCCACTCAGGTCCCTGCAGCCAGGTCCATCTCCCTCTACAGTTAGAGAGAGTCTGTCAAGCTCCTGGCTCCCAGCCTCTTATATAGGGCTAGCTGAGGCCTGATTGGGGTGTTGCCCAGCTGCAGTTGCTTCCCCAATCAGCCTAGTAGCTGCTTTCCCCTGCAACAACCCTCTCCAGCTCTGTCTTTATACCCTCAGGGCAGGAACGGGAGACCTCCCCGCTACACCAGTCCTATAATAAACTAACTAAAGATTTATTAACTAAGAAAAAGAAATGCAAGTTATTTACAAGGTTTGAGCAGATAAATATAAACACACTAATGAGTTACAGTCATAGGTTTCAAAGAGTGACAGAAGCTGCTGTAATATGCAGTCGCAATATGTGTTTTAGGGCTAAACAGCTGGGGATCCCTTGCTGGTGCTTAGAAATCTTGCCCTCCCAAAGTCCAACCAGAATAGAGATCTAGTTTCTTCTTGTTAGGGATTTTTTTCCCTGTCCCCTCAGAGTTCAAGAAGATGAGATAAATTCATGTGCCTGTCTCCAGTTAGTGGGTGAGAGGCATAGGAGGAGTGTAGTTGACAAAGTCTTTGTTCTTTGATGTGTCACAATGGCTTATTTGGTTTCACTGGGCCTTCTTGGTGGGCAGAACCAAAACCTTCTGTAGGAAGCCAGCATTTTACATTAGTTAAGTCTTCTTTCCTGATTGATGATTTACACAATTTCAGAGGATTATAATGCAAACACTTAATATCACTTTATAGCATGGGGTACAGATGTTATACATGTGATTAATACATGCAGCACCCTACCAGCATTTCAGAAAGTCTAAATGCTTTTTTATAACTCTGATACCTACCTTAACAACTCTAACACAAAGGTGAGCCAGCCTGGTCTCCAGATATGTGTTTCAGTGTTCAGCTGAGACCTAAGGGCCTTGCCATGAGCGGGCACCGGGTCTGCTAACATCACATATGGATTTTTGTGACACTTTATAAACTTGTATCCACTTTCCCACAGTCAGGTTCACACGTGGGGCTACCGGGCCCCAATTATCATGATAGGTCTCTCTCTGGTTTTTGATTGAAAATCTTGAGAAGGTCTCTATTTTGTCCCTGTGTGGAATGGAAATGTTTTTGGCATTTCTGAAGTTTCATTTCCCATCCAGCTCTGCTCACAATCAGAGACCTTTTGCATTTTCCTTCCTGACTCTATTCTTTTTAGCTGGCTCTAGAAGAATTACAGATCGTATCAGATACACTGAGCATGTCAGTGTATCTGACACTTCACTTCAATTCCCATGACTTCTTGAAGGTGCATGGTGAATAGAAGAGCTCCCAGCAAAACCACAAATTAAACCAAATTCACAAAGGTCAGTGTAACCCTCAATAGGATCCAGAACTTTGAAGCAGAGGAACTGCAAATGTTGAAATTGGCTCTGTCATGCACTTGGCTCCTGGATCTTGCTAGTGCTTTCTGAATGCCTTGATGTAAGTAGCTAGACATCCATTACCCTCTCTGACAGTTGCTCCTCCTTATGCTGGATCTGAATGTGTCCCATTTACTCTATTGCTGGAGAATACAGAGGAGGAAAATCAAAGTGTATCAATGAGCAGAACCAAATCTGCATTTGAATCACAGAAGTATTTTGTCATTTGATGCCCATTTTGCTCCACTCATCCAACAAATTGTGTAATTAGCTGAGATCTATGGCTACAAGAGAGTTAAATGTGGCACTAAAGTTACAATGTGGAAATTTATCAGAGTTATGTTTAGCTAGAAACCTTGGAACCAGAGAGAGAATCACAACCGCTGCCTCTGACCTCAAAAATAACATGATATGTGTGTTATGTTCTGAAGAGAGTAGAAATGTTTTGCCCTAATATCCTTTGAATTGAGTTTGCTAAGGCATTAAATGGAAAATGTAATTATGAGGATAAATTACGAGGGAGTATAGAGGCTTTTCAGATTGAACTTAAGGCCAGAAAAGATGCTAGATTGGTAAAACTGAAACGTAGAGCTATGCAAAAGTTTTTGGCTGTCAATACTTTGTTGTTATTGAAAACTGCAGATTTGGCAATAGTGAAATGGTTCGTAAATTTCTGTCAGTTTTGCTGAATTGTTCATTTAAAAAAATGTTATGTTTTAACATTTTCTAAGAACATAAGAACGCCATACTGTGTCAGACCAAAGGTGCATCTGGCCTAGTATCCTGTCTTCCAACAGTGGCCAATGCCAGGTGCCCCAGAGGGAATGAATAGAACAGAGAATCATCAAGTGATCCATCCCCATCACCCATTTCCAGCTTCTGGCAAACAGAAATGTTTTTTTTTTGGTTTGAAACAATTTTTAATTTCAATTGTTCCGTTAGTTTTATTTTAAACGTTCAAAAATATTTAAAAATGTTCAAAATTAAAAAAAAAACATTTTCATTTTGTCAAATGAAACTTCTTTCGATTAGCCAACATTTTTGAAAATGTTCGATTCAGTCCAACTTAAAATGATTTTATTGATTGATCTTTTTCTTTTTCAAAATTGCCAATGAACAGAAAAATCCATTATTCACACAGCTCTAGGAACAAGCGAAGTCCCTCTACCCTTTAGAGGTACCGGCAGTGCCTCACAAATGTGCCTCAACCTTCATTTAGCTGGACTGCATCCAAGGTTGAGAGAGCAATAGTTCCATTCCTGGCATGGCTCATTGGTCTTTGGTCTAGCGTTCCAGCAAGGGAGCTGATTAGAAGGAAGCTGTCCTTAGATTTAGGCATGACTCATAGATGGAATCCCAAGACAGAAATAGGATGAACAGCCGAGTTTGTCAGCCAGCTGTGTATTATTTACCTAGGCTTGCAATTTATTTTCGCTTAGCTAAACATAGATGCTTATAACATAAACTCATTTATTTAATAGAAAATCAGATGGCAAAGTTTCTAGAAAGTTGGTTAGCACAGAGCAAAACTTTTTAAAAGGTTTTTAAAATTAATTTTAATGTGTGAGAGAAGCTGGTTGAGCTTTCAGAATCAGCCAAGCGCCAACATAAAAGCTAACTCATCCAGGGCACATGCAAATGTTGAATGTTCACTGGAGTTTAAAATCTCTGGAGAATTATCTGCTATAGCTCTATAGCAGCCTAACATTCCTGTCAGAACAGATTTGCAAATGCTGCAAGAGTCATGATGACCCCTAAACCTAGCCAGAAACCAAAGCCGAAACATTGCACTCTGAGTCAAGTATCAGAGGGGTAGCCGTGTTAGTCTGGATCTGTAAAAGCAGCAAAGAATCCTGTGGCACCTTATAGACTAACAGACGTTTTGGAGCATGAGCTTTCGTGGGTGAATAACCACTTCGTCAGATGCAGGTATTCACCCACGAAAGCTCATGCTCCAAAACGTCTGTTAGTCTATAAGGTGCCACAGGATTCTTTGCTACTCTGGGTCAAGTTATTCTCTTTAGTGGCTTCTTGTCTAAAACCTAGTTCATTGATTAACCTCCTCTCCCCGGCTTGGTAAAATTTCTCAGATGTACCTTTCACTTAGACTTACTAGATCAGTTGAGGTATGTGACGCAAAATACCAGCTGTTTACTGAGGGCCTGATCTGAAGCTTCTTCAAGTGAATGGAAAGATTCTCGCTGGTTTCAATGCACCTAAAGGAAGAATTGATTGGAGGACTGATTGGCTTGATGAACTTGAAATGAGATACACAGCCTTTCACATCTAGGCTGCTGTAGGAAGCCAGCCTGGCTCAAGAGTGACTGAACAATGTTACTGTCTGATGTCAGCTCCGTGGCTTATGTGAATTTAGTTGGTGATCTTGTTTGGCAGGTGTCCACCTCAAAAGCACTGTCACAACTGGCACTAAATAGTGGCACCCTTGTCAAAGCAGAGAGGCTCAGGCCTGAATGAGCCGTGGAGATGAATAGTAATTTCCCTCTTTCCCCAGAAGTGGTCAGCTTGGATGAAGGGGGAGGCACATGTGTAGGGTTGGTGTGGGGATGATAGCATGCAGTGGCACTGTACCTGTTCTGTGAATGAACAGATTACTTTAATCTCCGGGTGCCTGAGCCAGATCCAGTGAAGTAAGCAAAAAGACTGTCATTGACTTTGGGCTTTGGAGAAGGCCCCAGAGAAAGTTTAGAAGTACTGCAAAATGTCCGCTTCTGCAGCATTTCAGAGAGGCTTTGTGCAAGTCATTTTCTGGCTGTGGAAGTCTCTTGAGGGATGTGATGGACACACCTATTGTTTGGGCCAGTTAAAACCTGACTGGACAAACCACTGGGAAATTGACAGGACTATAAAGTAGATGATTTTTCCAGCTCTAACTTCTACAAGCCTGTGCTTACTGCTTCCTGTCCTTACTCCAACAAGGTGGCCAAGGATGTGGAATTTAAAAAGAAAGTTACAAAAATGCATACCAAAATTTTACGTAGCTGTACGGAGATTGGGGTTGGACTTGAATCCTGCATGGAGGTTAAGGTAGATTTTTATTTATCTGCAATGTATTGTCCTTAGCCTGACGAGAAGAGATGTAGTTCATGGCTATAAAACAGAACGATATGAATATAACATAGCGGTCTTGTATCAAATACAATAGTGTAGGACTCAGAAGGTCTCAGATCCTGGCTCTGCCATCGACTCACTGTGTGACGCTGGGGAAACCATTTAGTCTTTTTGTGAATCAGCTCCCCGTTTGCAAAATAGAACAACGCTTGCCTGATTCACAGCAGTGTTTTTAAACTATATTATTTAATAAATGTGAGGTGATCAAATACCATGGCAATGGATACTGTGTAAACACACAGGCAGGCAGATATAATTATCTCTGTAATTTTTCTGTAAGCACCAAAATGTGATGCTTTTTCTTTTTAGTTATATTTGCTAATTAGCACTAAAACTTTTCACCATTTTCCTGCTTTTAAATTTGAACAAATGATAACATCATACATTTATAAAAAGTTGGAGGAAATGGAAAAGACAACCCTGTTATTACTTTGATGAATTAGGCACAAATACTGTATTATCATTAGAACTGTTTGAATGCTAGGAAGAAAATACTCATCACATAAATTATTCAGTGAAAAAACAGCAACATTTGCAGATTGACAAATTTCTCGATTAGTATTTAGCTAGCTCTAATTATTACGATGACAGTGCAGTGGATGAGGATGACAAATATCTCAGTAAGAAGATTAAATAGTTATATGAAAAAAAATCTTCAACACTTGCACTAGCTATGGCAAAATTACAAACGTGATTTATTGTCAGGTTTCAGGGCGTAAACGGACCACTAGCTGGGGTCAGGCAGAACTTCTTTCACTCGATTATGAGCACAGTGAGGTTTTGATGACACATCTCTGCAAGGCATCTAGAATTGCACAGTATATGAGAGTAGGTGGACCATAGCTCTCTGCTAGATGGTAGTTCCTATTTTCCTGCAGGATAGAGCATTGTCACAGAAGAAGTGTTCTCCTGCTGCTAAAGACGGGGAAATAAAAATAAAAATCCAGCACTGCATCATATTCATCTAAATGGTTCTGACTGTGTTTCTGTGCAGACTTTGGTTTTGTTCACAGCAAATGTATTCCTTTCACAGGTTTATTCCGCTGCATGGGATTTTACTGTGCTCCCCTGAGAGAAGAAAAGAATGATTTTAGCATTCCATTAATCGACAACATCTGGGCTTAGTCAGCTTTTGTAGAAGAGTGGCTAGTGGTCAGAGTGACATGCTAGGAGCCAAGACTACAGATTTCTGTTCCTTGCTTTACTACTGACTGTGTCCCTTTGGACAGTCACTTAATTTTGTACCTCAGTTTACCCATTTGTAAGATGGGGGCAGCAGCAGGGAAGTAACACCAGTTTGCCTCATACCTACAACCTATCTACTGCAGAAGTAGTGTGAGGCTTAAGTAATGCATATTTGTAAAATGCTTTGAGCTCTTCAGTCTATACACTCAATACAATCATTATTGTTATGATCCAAGTTGAATCTGACAGCAAACTGCCCAGTATAGCAGGGATGGCACAGTATTGTTTGTCTTCAGTCCCACTCTCTCCCCCACCGCACACACACATTCGGTGAAAAAGGACCTCTTCCCCCATACAGCCTTTATAAACTCTGCATAATTGACTCTCAGACTCTTATTCAAATCCCATTTTCAGACTCAGCCCTTCCCTCTGGCCTATGACTCACCTAACCCTCTCTGTAATGAATCAATCAAATCCTGTTTGCTCAACTTCCTGCTTTTCCGGTGTCCATTCGCTCCCCCTGAAATGTTTAGTTTCCACAAGTGCCTTATCACATCTGCTGTGTGTACCCATGGACCTTATTGCCACCTTAAACTGACACACTTTAATTACAGGTTCTGACTGATGGGCTGGTTTTTTTTTTTGTTTTTTGTATCGTCGCAGGCTGTTATACAGAAATATATTGCACCAAATTATATTACTGCATTAAACTTGCAGCTGCAGGTCTGCTGAATCAGTGATATCCTGAACACAAACAAGCCTAATTCTGCACTGATTCACACCCTGCACAACCCTATTTAAGTGGATGGGGTTGTGTGAGGTGAAATAATGTCTGAGAGGCAGATCCTCAGCTGGTGCAAATTGTCATCGCTCCATTTAGGTCAGTGGAGTTAGCATGATTTGCACCAGCTGAGGATCTGCCAGAGGATTTGGCTCTGTCACTCTCTGCGTACAAACACACAGATATGTATACACACATCTTTAGGCTCGGATACATCCAGGTTAGTCAATAAACATTTGGACACTTGCCTCTGTGTAAGAGGATGCTCACATGGCTCATAGCTAGGGCCCTACCAAATTCACGGTCCATTTTGGTCAATTTCAGGGTCATAGGATTTAAAAAATCATAAATTTCATGATTTCAGCTATTTAAATCTGAACTTCACTGTGTTGTAATTGTTGGGGTCCTGACTTGAAAAAGAGTTGGGGGAGGGTCACAAGGTTATGGGGGGAGGGAAGGCATGGTACTGCTACCCTTACTTCTACACTGTTGCTAGTGGGGTGATACCTTCAGAGCTAGGCGCCTAGCTAACCAGTGTCACTCTCCAGCCGCCCAGCTCTGAAAGCAGTATAGAAGTAAGGGTGGCAATACTGCGACCCCTAAAAATAACCTTGTGACCCCCCCTGCAACTCCCTTTTGGGTCAGCACCCCCAATTTGATAAATGCTGATCTCCCCCATGAAATACTCTACAGATTTCATGTGGGGTGGGGGAGACCAGACGTCACAGTCTGTGATGCGTTTTTCATGGCCGTGAATTTGGTAGGGCCCTACTCATAGCTTCTGCAGTGGCTCCTGTATCACCACTCCTCCACTCACCATATAGGATCTTCTGGCAGGTAAAGTGGGCATGGCACAGGGCTCCCTTAAGCACACGTTATCCTCTCTGCTGTTTGAGCGCCTGCGGCTGTTGATAGCTGCTGTGAATTATAACGGCCTACAGGTTGCTCTAATTAACAAGGGATCGGACTTGATAGCCCCAAGATCTTAAAACTACCTTTGTCCAACCCCCAATTTCCATGGGGCATTGCTCCGTTGAGGATCTCTACATGAATCCTCACACTAAAGATGCTTTCATACCACAGCCTGTCTGTTTGTCTGTGGTCTCACATGGTGCCTATCACTATGGTATCTGGATGGTAAGAAGAGTCATAGAAATACTTTAAACACATTCTAAATAGATACATTTATGAAATGGGGTGTATGTTGCATACAGTGTCTACATACCTGTTGAACTATTACATCAAAAGTTACAAACACCCACACATTTTTGTCAAAAAGCAAAGAAGCATTTTCTGTTCTTGCTTTGGAGACTGCAGTGCATCTCCTTAGTGCAAAATTAATATGGAAATGGAGGAGACTTTTTATTGTTATTAGGGTTTATAAGACTCCGGTTAGGCACATTCAATATATTTAATCTGATTACGTCATCAGCAACAGCATCAAAAGCCCCAAGCAGATGCTAATTTCCCAGTTGTGCATGCAAATGTGATCAAAAGAACCAAATGTGGATGCAGTATAAAATTTTTGTGCATGCTCCCCCCCACACACACACAAAACCAGCAACACTAGGGGAAGCAAATCAGATAAATGTGCATGAAAAGAGCTAGCAAGCTGCCTAACCAGTAAAGTGTCAAGAGAAGGGAAGTTCCAGTTTGTGAAAGTTTTTTATTTTTAAAAAAAAATTTGGCTTCATTCTGGATCAGAGTGGAAACCAGCAATTTTGAAATTTTCCATGAATGAAAATTCTGAAAACAAAACATTGTTTTGGCTAATTGGAAATGCTTCATTTTGACAAAATTGTTTCAATTTTACTTTTAAAAATGTATATGATAATATATTGTACCAAATAAAAAAAACCAAAACCAAAATGAAAAGTGACTTCAAAATGAAAAAGTGAAATGTCATTCCAACAAAGTTGAAATGGGTCAGTGCCCCATTGTTGGAACTTTTTTCAACTTTTGAAAATAAATTCCAGCAAAATCTACTCAATGTTATGCAGCATTTCAATTTCATATTCAGCTGTAATATAGTTCTGTCAAAATTTCTCTGACAAATGTTATCAACTACCATTTGTATGGACATTTAACATAAGAACAGGGAGGCCTGGGAGAGACTGGTTCCAAGTTGCGAAGAGACTGCAAAGGCCCCAGGCAGGAAGGCCTGGGAAAAGGAAGAGAAAGAAACCTTGTATTCCATGGACTTCAGAATGGACATTGTTTGAGGTAGTTGAGTTTTATTTGCATTGACTTTTATATTAATAAATGTAGATGCCAATGAAGAGTATTTCTGACCATGTAAAAGCCTGAAGGGAAGCTGTATTTGAACAGTCCAAGAGGGGAAACTGAGGCAGACTGCCTGAAACATGATCCTAGGCCTTGAGGGCGCACATACCTAACATCATATAGAAGAAAAAACAGCTTGACTCAATGTATTCAGCCAGCAAAATGGACTGAAAATCAACCACAATAAGACGGTGTGACAGACCCAGGCCAGTGGAGTGCAAGAGTCTGGTAGAGGGCAAATATACTGGTCACTGGGTGAGTAGTTTTCTGTTCCCTGAGTGACCAGAGCAGGGGCTGCACTAGAGTAATCAGGAACTTGCTAGAACCAATTAAGGCAGACAGGCTGATTAGAACACCTGCAGCCAATCAAGGCAGGCTAATCAGGGCACCTGGGTTTTAAAAGGAGCTCACTCCAGTCAGATGGGGAGGAGCCAGAGGAGAGGAAGTGCAGTGTGAGGAGCTGGGAGCAAGAGACACAAGGAGCTGAGACTGAGAGGGTGTGCTGCTGGAGGACTAAGGAGTACAAGTGTTATCAGACACCAGGAGGAAGGGCCTGTGGTGAGGATAAAGAAGGTGTTTGGAGGAGGCCTTGTGGAAGTAGCCCAGGGAGGTGTAGCTGTCACACAGCTGTTACAGGAGGCACTATAGACAGCTGCAAATCCATAGAGCCCTGGGCTGGAACCCAGAGTACAGGGTGGGCCCAGGTTCCCCCCAAACCTCCCAACTCCTGATCAGACACAGGAGGAGTTGATCCAGACTGTGGGGGAGATCACTGAGGTGAGCAAATCTGCCAATAAGCGCAGGACCCACCAAGGTAGAGGAGGAACTTTGTCACAACGGATATCATGACCTTTAATATTGCCTCCCCATCACCAGTACGGATAGAGGATCATGTTCTCACCAATGTAGAAACATTCAGATGCTTGGGCGGCACCATCAGCCAGGACGGTGGAACAAGCCAGGATACCCAGAACAAAATCAGTAAAGCCAGGAACACCTTCTGGAGCTTAAATACAGTCTGGAAATCATCAAATACAACACCAAAATTAGTGTACAGTAGGGTCCAGGAACACTGATTCCTCTGTGTCTTGTGTGCTTGCTGGGGGCCAGCCAGTTAGTGATAGGTGTGTGAATACAGGCTGTGTTTTAAATCACTGAAGCAGTGTTCTGTGTGTTGTAAACAACACTGCTTCTTTAAAATGTTGCATTTGGCTTCACAGAAATGACGCTGGGAGCCCAGCCTCCCTCTTTGTTATTGCCAGCTGAAAGGCTGCACAGAATTAGAAAGCGGCCATGGAGAATTAAGGAGGACTTTGTGTGACATTATGATGCACTCTGTGGCGGAAAAACAGGAATTGAAGGAGTGGCGGGACGGCAAGAAGAGGGACCAAGAGGAGAACGCGGCATGCCAGAATGAAGCCACGGCGCGGCTCGTAAACATTATGGAGCGTCAAGCGGACATGCTGCAACTGATACTGGCACTGCAAAGCGAGCAGCTCCGTGGCCGACATTCCCTGCAGCTGTTGTTGCAAAACTTTTTCCCATGTTCTCCCCAAACACCGCTAACACACTCTTATCAACCTCTTGGCTCCAGTCTGTACCTGAGGCATTCCACTCCTGCTCCGTCACAGTCTAGCACAGCAGACTCCCATTACCCACTGTACTTAACATCCATTCCTCTGCAGTTTGGCCACACTGAAATACAGTACGCACTGCACTGTACTCCAAAGGAGAAGGTTGGATATGATCCCTGGACATACACAAATTTTTAGCCGTGCTGGGACCCCGCCTCCTCCTGGGACGTTCCCTTCCACCACCACCTCTGAGTGCTGATGTGGTTTTTTGTTTGACTCTCTCCTCCGGTTGTTGATCTTTAATAAAATAATTGTGTTGGTTTGAAAGCAATCTTTATTCTATTATTTGAAAGCAAACAGAGGCCCGCAAAGCAACAGACAATTATCTTAAACTTTTGTATTGCATCGTGTGCACCAATCACAATGACCTCCTAGCATTACAAGCACTGCACTCCCAAGCATAGCAACAAATATTGGTGGCTTTCAGCTTCAAATTGCTTCCTCAAGGCATCCTTGATCCTTATGGCCCTGTGCTGTGCCCCTCTATTAGCCCTGGTCTCTGACTGTTCAAATTTAGCCTCCAGGTGCTAAGCCTCAGCAGTCCAGCCCTGAGTGAAGCTTTCACTCTTCCCTTCACAAATATTATGGAGCATACAGCACGTGGCTATAAGCATAGGAATATTGTCATCAGCCAGGTCCAGCTTCCCATATAGGCAGCACCAGTGGGCCTTTAACCGGCCAAAAGCACAGTCAGTCATTCTGCACTTGTTCAGCCTGTTGTTGAACCACTCCTTGCTCCTGTCAAGTTACCCTGTGTATGGCTTCATAAGCCACGTCATTAAAGGGTAGGTTGGGTCTCCCAGGATTACAATCGGCATTTCAACTTCTCCTACGGTGATCTTCTTGTCTGGGAAAAAAGTCCCCGCTTGCAGCTTCCTGAACAGGCCAGTGTTCTGACAGATGCATTCATCATGCACCTTTCCGGACCATCCTTCATTAATGTCTGTGAAACGCCCATGGTGATCCACAAGCACCCGGAGAACCATTGAGAAATATCCCTTCTGATTAATGTACTCTGTGGCTAGGTGGTTTGGTGCCAGAATTGGAACATGTGTGTCATCTTTCGCCCTTCTGCAATTAGAGAAGCCTATTTGTGCAAAGCCATGCACAAGGTCACGCACATTGCCCAGAGTCATGGTCTTTTGGAGCAGGATGTGGTTAATGGCCCTGTACACTTCCATCAACACGAGTCCAACGGTTGACTTTTCCACTCTGAACTGGTTAGTGAACGATTGGTAGCAGCCTGGAGTAGACAGCTTCCACAGTGCAATCGCCACTCACTTCTCCAGGGGCAATTCTCATATTCTTGTGCCACAGGGCTAGGACGAGTTCATCACACAGTCCCGTGAATGTGGCTTTCTTCATCCGAAAGTTCTGCAGCCACCGCTCATCATCCCAGACATGCATGACGATGTGATCCCACCACTCAGTGCTTGTTTCTCAAGTCCAAAAGCGGTGTTCCACTGTGGTCAGCAGCTCCGTGAATGCCACAAGCAATCTCATGTCATAGCTAGTACCGTGCACATGACTTATGAGGAGAGGCTGAGGGAACTGGGATTGTTTAGTCTGCAGAAGAGAAGAATGAGGGGGCAATATAATTGCTTTCAACTACCTGAAGGGGGGTTCCAAAGAGGATGGATCTAGATTGTTCTCAGTGGTACCTGATGACAGAACAAGGAGTAATAGTCTCAAGTTGCAGTGGAGGAGGTTTAGGTTGGATATTAGGAAACACTATTTCACTAGGAGGGTGGTGAAGCACTGGAATGGGTTACCTAGGGAGGTGGTGGAATCTCCTTCCTTAGAGGTTTTTAAGGTCAGGCTTGACAAAGCCCTGGCTGGGATGATTTAATTGGGGATTGGTCCTGCTTTGAGCTGGGGGTTGAACTAGATGACCTCCTGAGGTCCCTTCCAACCCTGATATTCTAAGATTCTGTGAGATCAATGTCAAACTCCTCTTGCCTTTGTAGTTTAAGGAATAAGTCCACTGCCACTCATGATGTGTTAGGCGTTGGCTCCTGAATCCTGGCTCTGACCGTTGGCTTTGTTTCTGCACCCACCCCATCTGGATCTAGCTCTAACTAGTAGGCTGGACTCTTGCTCCAACCATTAGGCAAGACTGCCCATGAACTGTTCACTTACACAAGGTCAAATGGTAGAACCAAGCTAAACCACTGTCTGAGCAAAGAATTCATAGCAGAGCGCTCTAGCAAGGTCTCAGATATCTAAGATTTAATTACTCTTACTAAATATGGTGCAGTACATTTGCTGGTACACTAGATATTATACATAATTGAAACTAAACTACACTCTCCAAAATAGCACAATATGTTATATGGTATTGTCATAAACAGATAGTTAAGGGTTAATGTCTCTTTCACCTGTAAAGGGTTAACAAACTGTGAACCTGCAACACCTGACCAGAGGACCAATCAGGAGACAAGATACTTTCAAATCTCAGTGGAGGGAAGTCTTTGTTTTTTTGGGTGGTTTTTTTTGTTCTGTCTGGGTCCTGAAAGGGACTAGACGTGCAGCCAGGTTTCTTGCCAATCTCCCTGCTACAGTCTCTTATATATTCAAAATAGTGAGTATTAAGTAGAAAAGGCGGTTATAGTCTTTTGATTGTTTTCTGTATTTTCAAATGTGTATTTTGCTGGATGGATTTTAGTGGTATTTGTGCTGGGGGGAGACGTCTTTCTAATATTTATGAGCTGAAAGATCCTGTAATATTTCATCTTGATTTTACAGAGATTTCTTACTTTTTTTCTTTCTTTTATTAAAAGCTTTTCTTTTTAAGAGACCTGAGTAATTTTTTCCCCTTGTTAAGGCTCAAAGGACCTGAGTCTGTACTCACCAGGGAATTGGTGGGAGAAGGGAAGGAGGAGTGGGGGAGGAAAGGTGAATTTTCTCTGTGTTTTAGATTCACGGAGCTTAAATCTGTCTATCTCTCCAGGATAGCCCAGGGAGGGAAAGCCTGGGAGGGGGAGAGAAGGGGGAGAAAAAACCCGATTTCTTTGCTTTGTGATTCAAGGAGTTTGAATCATGGTGATCTCCTAGTGTACCCAGGGCGGGAAAGATCTGAGAGGAAGAAAGGAGGGGGAAGGGAAATGGTTTATTCCCCTTTGTTGTGAGACTCAAGGAATTTGGGTCTTGGAGTCCCCAGGGAAAATATTTGAGGGGACCAGAGTGCCCCAAAGCACTATATTTTTGGGTGGTGGCAGCTTATCAGATCTAAGCTGGTAATTAAGCTTAGAGGAATCCATGCTGGTACCCCATCTTTTGGACTTTCAAGTTCAGATTGGGGAATTATATCATGACAGGTATAGATTCCCTGGTATTTTTATTATGTGTTTATTTACTTATTCAAAAAATATAATAATCTGTAAAGGGTTGAATTAGTCCAAATTGGCAATGTTCTATGGTACTGCACTTGAATCCTCACAACCATTTTCTAAATTGTTTCAGGTTATGGCAGGGGTTCTCAAACTGGGAGTCGGGACCCCTCAGGGGGTCTTGAGGTTATTACATGGGAAGTTGTGAGCTGTCAGCCTCCACCCCAAACCCCGCTTTGCCTCCAGCATTTATAATGTTGTTAAATATATACAAAACTATTTTAATGTATAAGGGGGGTTGCACTCAGAGGCTTGCTGTGTGAAAGGGGTCACCAGTACAAAAGTCTGAGAACCCCTGCGTTATGGGGTCTATTATCAGAGTATATAAGGAAAATAGGCTGGTATGTAATAATGGGGAAAAGCAGTAACAGTGTTTGATTCACTGCCGAGCTACTGAATGGAACACTAAATGTATGTCGAATAAAGGGATAAGGATCTAGAATTTGATTTACAAGAGTTTCACCAAGTGGGAAGCGTTATCATTCCTTGTTCCTTAGTTGAGAACTGATTGATCCAGGAGCTAATGTTTACATCATGTGACTGGGGGCTAAGACTGCTGAATTCTATTTCCAGCCCAGCTACTGAATCATTGTGGACAGAATTCAGCTGTATGCTTAAAGCTTGTACAACATTTCAGCACAACCTAAATATCCCAAACGCCTGCACTGGGGCTTAAGTGCTGTAAAGTTCTTTGTGCTGGCCCTAAGCATAGGGCTGAATTTTGCCCCGTGTTAACATGTGCCTGTGTGCATCAGTTTACCCACCCGTAACATGGGAATACAAATACCTACCAACATCATAGATGATCCTTAATTAAGGTCTTCCACAATGGTCTTCCTTCCTCACTGACATGGAGTAAGTAGTTCCTTCTTCCATGAGTAGTCATGTTAGTTATGTGGGCCATGTTGTGCCATCAGTTATTAAACAGCGCTCCTGATTGAAAGTGAAAAGAAGGCTGGTCTCGTTGTTAAAGTAACTAGATGGCAACTCCGGAGGTCTGGGGTCAATTCCCTGCTCTGCCACAGATTCGCTGGGGGGCTTGGGGAAGTCATTTAGGGCCAGATTTTCAAAAGTGCTCAGCTCCCCCAGTTGATCTCTCAGAACCTCACAAGTGATCTGTGATCTTTTTCCATCTGTAAAATGGGGATATAAGACTTCCTTTTTCCTGTCTTGTCTATTTAGACTAAGGCTGTGCCTACACTATCACTTTTGTCAGTCTAAGTTATGTCGCTCAGGGGTGTGAAAAAACACCCCTCCTGGTTGACACAAGTTACACTGACAGATGCACTGGTGTGGACAGCTCTATATTGGCAGGAGACACTCTCTGTCTCTTAAGATGCCATTACACAGCGCTCACTACAGTGGGGCCCTGGTCTCAGTTTCTCTTAACGCTGCTATAATACCCATAATAATAAGATATTGAAAAGTGTTGTTATGAAATCCAGTTAGCCACTATCAGAAGGAATACTGGGTACAATTTCTGTCAGTGCTTGACAAAGCCGGGTTCTGTCTTCCCTGGATTTATGCACAAGTCAGTGCTGACGGAATATGATGGCTTTTCTGTCTCTTAAATCTCCAGGGTATAGCCCATTATTCAAAGAGACACAATTTAGAGTTTTCAATCCCTTCACTGTTTTAGCATATGGAATAGCTAGTGCCTGTCCAGGAATGGAAAGCAAAAGTGGGGGTGGGAAGACTGGGCATTGTTGAATGAATCATTTTGTCTGAGAGGCTAGGCAGAAGGAAGGTATAAAAGGCTCTTATAGAAAACAAACAAACAAGAAATGTCACATAAGTCAAGGGAACTGGTTTTTAGTGCTTTTTAATATGCTTCTGTTCTGGTAAATACAGGGTTGGAACAGATTATTCTTTTTACAGAGCTTGCAATGTAATTAGGCAAGTGGGTACAAAGAAATCAACTAAGTAAAATAGTTTCCAGACTAATTCTAAGATTGGCCTGCTAAACCCAGGGTTGTGAGTTCAGTCCTTGAGGGGGTCACTTAGGGATCTGGGGCAAAATCAGTACTTGGTCCTGCTAGTGAAGGCAGGGGGCTGGACTCAATGATCTTTTGGGGTCCCTTCCAGTGCTATGAGATAGGTATATCTCCATATATTATATTATATTATATTATATTATATTATATTATATTATATTATATTATATTATATTATATTATATTATAAAAAGATGTAGCTAAGGGTGACGGAAGAGATTTTTTTGGTTGCAAAATGCTGATTTATCAAAATCATGTTTATTGGCAAGAAACCCCCGGAACAGCAAATAGACCAGTGATTAGGATATTCATCTGGACTGTGAGAAACCTCAGTTTGAGTCTCTATTCTGCCTGATTTAGTGTTGAGACTCAAACCCAGGGCTCCTACATCCTAGGTGAGGTTTTTCATTGTAAGGTTTCAGTTTCCTCCCAGTGTGGAATGGGACTCATTTCTGAAATCTCGAAAATATTGTGGGATGAGAAATTGTTTCCCTCTCTGTCTGAGAGCACATATCAGTAACTTAGAATAAAATAGATGACAGGGGTGGTGGTGTATTTATCTCCAAAACAAGCATAATACATTCAGAATGAAGGTGAAATTTAAAAGAAATACAAACGTAGTAAAGTAGGGAAATGCGCCGCAATCTTAACTCTGCCCTGTACTGACATTGTGCAGTAATTAATGCGCTAAATCAGAGAACTCTTGTCGCAATTGTTTTCGATGGTATTTTCCTATTTTGGGAGTAATAGAGTTCGAGGAGATGAATAATTTTCACAGAGCTTGCTAAGTTATTAGGCAGCTTGCCACAGATAAAAACAAAGGGAAATAAAATCTTTGGGTTTGTTCAGCTCTTGAATAAGAAAAGTTGAAGCTACATACAGAAAGCCTTCAAGGAGCAAGTGGCTTTTTTTTCCTAGTTAAAGACTACCTTAAAGGAAAGAGATTATTTTAAGAATTCATTCCAGCTGTAGGGAAAGCAGCTGGTTTCTTGGGAAGGTTGATATTTCTCACTCTCTAAGGGTATGTCTACATCTACAATTTTGCAGCGCTGGTTGTTACAGCTGTATTAGTACAGCTGTATAGGGCCAGCGCTGCAGAGTGGCCACACTTACAGCAACCAGCGCTGCAAGTGGTGTTAGATGTGGCCACACTGCAGCGCTGTTGGGCGGCTTCAAGGCGGGGTCGGGGAACGCGAGAGCAAACCGGGGAAGGAGACCAGCTTCGCCGCGGTTTGCTCTAGTGTTCCCCGAACCCCCCTGCAAACTGCAGGGAAGGAGACCTGCTTGCACGGGGGTTCGGGGAACGCGAGAGCAAACTGGGGAAGGAGACCAGCTTCGCCGCGGTTTGCTCTCGCGTTCCCCGAACCCCCCTGCAAACCGCAGGGAAGGAGACCTGCTTGCACGGGGGTTCGGGGAACGCGAGAGCAAACCGGGGAAGGAGACCAGTTTCGCCGCGGTTTGCTCTCGCGTTCCCCGAACCCCCCTGCAAACCAGGGAAGGAGACCTGCTTGATTACCAGACGCTTCCTCAGGTATGCTGGGATACCTGCTTATTCCACGGAGGTCAAGAAAAGCGCTGGTAAGTGTCTACACTTGATTACCAGCGCTGGATCACCAGCGCTGGATCCTCTACACCCGAGACAAAACGGGAGTACGGCCAGCGCTGCAAACAGGGAGTTGCAGCGCTGGTGATGCCCTGCAGATGTGTACACCTCCTAAGTTGCAGCGCTGTAACCTCCTCACCAGCGCTGCAACTTTGTGATGTAGACAAGCCCTAAGTGTGCTGGACTGCAAGCACTGCTTTGGTATTCAGTAAAGACAAACAAACTAAAGACTTGATACTGAGAGAACAGCTTCTGTTCACTTCAGATGGAATAATGGGTATTCAGAGATTTTCAGGACCTGGCCCAAAGTGGGGAATTGTGAGAGCATTACATCAGTAGAAGACCAAACCAAAAGAGGAAAAGCTTCTATACCCCAGCCCCTCCAATTAGGGTGACCAGACAGCAAGTGTGAAAAATCAGGACAGGGGGTGGGGGGTAATAGGATCCTATATAAGAAAAAGACCCCAAAATCAGGACTGTCCCTATAAAATCGGAACATCTGGTCACCGCACCTCCAATTGATGCACATTTATATATTGATTAGCACATTATAATGACGTGTGTATGTGCACTGCCCTGTGTTGGAATTTACTAGCAACCAGAACAACCTCTGTATTAGTTCATTTCAACCATTCATACGTGTTTTTTCTGAGCTAGAGTCCACAGTGACTCTGAAGTGAACCAGAAGTTGTTGTTTGTGTCCGCAGATCTTTCTTTTACAGAATCCCTCCCCACCTCAGTGCTTCCTTCACACCCCCATCAATACCAAGCAGTATAAGATGTAAGAGGAGAGGAACTTCATCATATGGGTCTTATAATGCGTGAGTCAATGGTCCATTGTGTGAACTCCATAACCAGGGAAAAATGATGTGGAAATGTTGACAACAGTATGGAACCTGGTCAGATTGGCTCAGCCTAAAGTAGAGATGGTTAAATACTAGGACTGTCAAGCGATTTAAAAACAATTAATCACGATTAATCATGTGGTTAATTTCACTGTTAAAAATAATAAATACCATTTATTAAAATATTTTTGGATGTTTTCTACATTTTCAAATGTAGTGATTTCAATTACAACATAGAATACAAAGTGTACAGTGCTCACTTTATATTTATTATTATTACAAATATTTCCTCTGTAAAAAGCAGAAGAAATGGTATTTTTCAATTCACTTCAGACATGTAATGCAATCTCTTTATCATGTATCAGAGGGGTAGCCGTGTTAGTCTGCATCTGTAAAAGCAGCAAAGAGTCCTGTGGCACCTTATAGATGAACAAACGTATTGGAGCATGAGCTTTCGTGGGTGAATGCCCACTTCAGTATTCACCCATGAAAGCTCATGCTCCAAAAGGTCTGTTAGTCTATAAGGTGCCACAGGACTCTTTGCTCTCTTTATCATGGGAGTTGAATGTAAAATTATGTACAAAAAAAATACAATGTAAAACTTTAGAGCCTACGAGTCCAAGCGGTCCTACTTCTTGTTTAGCCAATCACTAAGACAAACAAGTTTGTTTACATTTGCAGGAGATAATAGATTCATAGACTCTAGGACTGGAAGGGACCTTGAGAGGTCATCGAGTCCAGTCCCCTGCCCTCACGGCAGGACCAAATACTGTCTAGACCATCCCTGATAGACATTTATCTAACTTACTCTTAAATATCTCCAGAGATGGAGATTCCACAACTTCCCTAGGCAATTTAATCCAGTGTTTAACTACCCTGACAGTTAGGAACTTTTTCCTAATGTCCAACCTAAATCTCCCTTGCTGCAGTTTAAGCCCATTGCTTCTTGTTCTATCATTAGAGGCTAAGGTCAACAAGTTTTCTCTCTCCTCCTGATGACACCCTTTTAGATACCTGAAAACTGCTATCATGTCCCCTCTCAGTCTTCTCTTTTCCAAACTAAATAAACCCAATTCTTTCAGCCTTCCTTCATAGGTCATGTTCTCAAGACCTTCAATCATTCTTGTCGCTTCTCTCTGGACCTTCTCCAATTCCTCCACATCCTTCTTGAAATGCAGTGCCCAGAACTGGACACAATACCCCAGTCGAGGCCTAACCAGTGCAGAGTAGAGCAGAAGAATGACTTCTTGTATCTTGTTTACAACACACCTGTTAATGCATCCCAGAATCACGTTTGCTCCTTTTGTAACAGCATCACACCGCCGACTCACACCCAGCCTGTGGTCCACCATGACCCCTAGATCTCTTTCTGCCATACTCCTTCCTAGACAGTCTCTTCCCATTCTGTATGTGTGAAACTGATTGTTCCTTCCTAAGTGGAGCACCCTGCACCTGTCTTCATTGAACCCCATCCGGTTTACCTCAGACCATTTCTCCAATTTGTCCAGATCACCCCCAATTCCGACTCTGTCCTCCAAAGCAGTTGCAATCCCTCCCAGTCTGGTATCACCTGCAAACTTAACAAGCATGCTTTCTATGCCAACATCTAAGTCGTTGATGAAGATATTGAACAGAGCCGGTCCCAAAACAGACCCCTGCGGAACCCCACTTGTTATACTTTTCCAGCAGGACTGGGAGCCATTAATAACTACTCTCTGAGTATGGTTATCCAGCCAGTTATGCACCCACCTTATAGTAGCCCCATCTAAATTGTATTTGCCTAGTTTATCGATAAGGATATCATGGGAGACTGTATCAAATACCTTACTAAAGTCTAGGTATACCATATCCACCGCTTCTCACTTATCCACAAGACTCGTTATCCTATCAAAGAAAGCTATCAGACTGGTTTGACATGATTTCTTGTTTACAAATCCATGCTGGCTATTCCCTATCACCTTACCACCTTCCAAGTGTTTGCAGATGATTTCTTTAATTACTTGCTCCATTATCTTCCCTGGCACAGAAGTTAAACTAACTGGTCTGTAGTTTCCTGGGTTGTCTTGCCTTTCTTCACCTGACACCCCAATCAACAACAGAATTAAAACCCCCAACCCCCCACCTCCCCAAAAAAAGAACAAGTAGCATCTGATTTCATACAAGTGGATGATGTATAAGAATCCGAGTCAATCTTGTATGACTGTCGTAAACATACAGCTAAAGGTAGCATAAAATCCTTCCTTACCTGTAAAGGGTTAAAACGCTCAGATAACCTGGTTGGCACCTGACCAGAAGGACCGATGGGAAAGAAGATGCTTTCAAATCAAGGGTGGGGGAAGGCTTTGCTTTGTGCTGTGTGGGTGTTCTCTCCGGAGACAAAGGGAGAGACCAAGCAAGTAATCCCACTCCCACTGAAATGATACATCTAATATTACAGAACTAGTAAGTAATAGCAATGAAATGCGTTAGAGTATCTTTTGTTTTAGCTTGTCAAATTTCCCTGTGCTAAGAGGGAGGTTTATCCCTGTTTTGGTAACTTTAAAGTTTTGCCTAGAGGGGAAATCCTCTGTGTTTTGAATCTTTTGTTACCTGTAAAGTTGTCTTCCATCCTGATTTTACAAAGCTGATTCTTTTATCTTTAAATAAATTCTTCTTTTGAGAACCTGATAGATTTTTCATTGTTCTTAAGATCCAAGAGTTTGGGTCTGTGTTCACCTGTACCAATTGGTGAGGATATTATTCTCAAGCCTCCCCAGGAAAGGGGGTGCAGGGCTTGGAGAAATATTTTGGGGGAATAGGACTCCAATTGGTCCTTTCCCGGATTCTTTGTCTAAATCAGTTGGTGGTGGCAGCACATTGTTCAAGGACAAGGTGGAATTTGTGCCTTGGAAAAGCTTTTAACCTAAGATGGTAAAAATAATCTTAGGGGGGGTCTTTCATGCGGGTCCCACATCTGTACCCCAGAGTTCAGAGTGGGGAAGGAACCCTGACAATGACCTCATGGCTTCTGATTCTGCGATGGCTGTGACCAAAGTCACAGAGTTTGTTATTTTTATGGGCTGTGTGACTGAATGAGACCCTGTCACTGGGTGGAAGAGCAAGCATAAAAGTCAACAGCTGAGTTAACTTTATTGAGAGTGTTGAGGGAACAGCACCTCAAGACTGTAAAGAACTAAAGAGAATGTGAGTGAAGCTCACTAGGAGTTCTGTGCAAAGACACAGGACCAGACTGATGGCAGATGCCCATCATTTGTATTGTTATAATATGTTCAGGACAATCAGTTTGGATGATGGGGGGGAGGGAGGGAAATAAGAATCACCTAAAGGGGCATGTAGGACCTCTAAAATTTGGTCATACGCACACAGCCAATAGGGATTACATATGGAAGAAAGACTTGGATGGTGGACACCCAGGGTGGCATGAGCTGGCTTTTAAAACATAAACAAGAAACAAGCAACAAAATACAAACCAAAACAGGAATAAAAAACAACTTCTTAAACAGAGCAGACGTGGCTTTACAAATGTAAACTGGTTTCTGAAAAACCTGTGACTTTTCTTGATTTTATCTATAACTTATTCCCACAAATGTACCACAATAAAGTTACTGATAACTGCCTGAGACCACATAAACAACCAACCTTGAATTTTTACCTACCTAAGTCCTGGTTCCAAAGTTGAGAGAAATCAATAGAAAGACTCCTATTGATTCCAGTGGGATTTGGATTCTCACCCTGTTGCCCTCTGACCCTGAATCTGGGATGGTAACGCCATTAGAAATGCTATTTCTTTGATGCTACCACAACTAAGACTTTGCACTTATACTTGCCATCTATGTTTGAACTAGCTGTAACCCCTCACCCAAATCTGTCTGCATCATAGTCCATTGAATTTTATTCTGTTATCTCCATGGCTAGTGGTTATCATGGTAGTATTTTATACTCCATCAAATATTGTTTCAAACTACAACTTTCTATGCTATAGAAACAACCACACACTGTTCAGAGAATATTAAAGATCTGGCAGTCTCACAGAAGTGAAATAATAATAATAATGCTGCCTGCTTCTTGTTTACAATGTTACCTGAAAGTGAGAACAGGCATTTGCATGGCACTGTTATAGCCAGCATTGCAAGATATTTACATGCCAGCTGCACTAAAGAATTGTATGTCCCTTCATGCTTCAACCACCGTTCCAGCGGACATGCGTCCAGGCTGATGACAGGTTCTGCTCGATAATGATCTAAAGCAGTGCGGACCGACACATGTTCACTTTCAGCATCTGAGTCAGATGCCAAGCAGAAGGTTTTTCTTTTTTGATGGTTTGGATTCTGTAGTTTCCGCATTGGAGTGTTGCTCTTTTAAGACTTCTGAAAGCAAGTTCCACACCTCCTCTCTCTCAGATTTTGGAAGATATTTCAGATTCTTAAACCTTCGGTCGAGTGCTGTAACTATCTTTAGAAACCTCACATTGGTACCTTCTTTGCATTTTGTCAAATCTGCAGTGAAAGTGTTCTTAAAATGAACAACATGTGCTGGGTCATCATCCAGGACTGCTATAATGTAAAATATATGGCAGAATGCAGGTAAAACAGTGCAGGAGACGTACAATTCTCCCCCCAAGGAGTTCAGTCATAAATTTAATTAACACAATTTTTTTTAATGAGCATGGAAGCCTGTGCTCTGGAATGGTGGCTGAAGCATCTGGCATGTAAATACCTTGCAAAACCAGCTACAAAATTGCCAGGCGAATGACTGTTCTCACTTTCAGATGACATTGTAAATAAGAAGCAGCCAACGTTATCTCCCGTAAATGTAAACAAACTTGTTTGTCTTAGCAATTGGCTGAACAAGAAGTAAGACTGAGTGGACTTGTAGGCTCTAAAGTTTTACATTGTTTTGTTTTTGAGTGCAGCTATGAACAAAATAACACTACATTTGTAAGTTTCAATTTCATGATAAAGAGATTGCATGAGATGAATTGAAAAATATTTTTGTTTATATTATTTTTATTACAAATATTTGCACTGTAAAATGACAAATTTAGCACTATACACTTCGTACTCTGTGTTGTAGTTTAAATCAATATATTTGATATTTAATACATTTTAATATTTAATAAATTTCAATTGGTATTCTATTCCTTAACAGCGCAATTAAAACTGCGATTAATCACGATTAATTTTGTTAATTGTGATTCGTTTTTTGAGTTAATCACGTGAGTTAACTGCAGTTAATCAACAGCCCTATTAAATACTAAAACATGAGATCTGTAAATATTTTCACAAATATAAGTTCTGAGTTCTGTTTGTTCAGATTCACGGAGTGGTCACTTGGTTACTCACTAGCTTTCAGAAAATGTTCCCAAACCTAAAAATGGTCATTAATTTTAACTTGAATGCTTATGTATCAAAACTGAAATCGTACTAGATGCTTGCTGTATATTAATCTTCTGTTGCAAAATGTTCGGTTCTCCCATCAGAGGTAGAAAAAATGCCATGGGGTTTAGGATACCATTCCCACATCACTGACCATGAACAGCAAGAAGTCAAAGTGTCCAGTTCAGCAGAAATATATTTTGAGGAAAACAAATACAATCAATGATACTGGGATTGGTCTGTGCATGAGGTAGAAGCCATCAAATGGGTGTGTGACAGTCAGTGCAGACTGCTTCCCAGAAGGGGAAGATGAGTGGTCATATTTTCCACATATCTCAATTACCATTACAAAAGAAGACGTGTAGACGAGTGGGACACTGGGTCCAAGCTACTTGCATGAGTAAGACATGTGGGATATGGCCATTGATTCAATTCTCTCCCGTTTTAATATTCAAGTAACTGTTTACATTAATTTTGACCCTAATTTATCTGCCATTGACACAATTTAGTGCCTTCAACAACTTGGTTGGTAAGTGTTATTGGTCTAACCCAAACAACAGTGCTGGTGGACTTCTGTCTAGATTTCATCACCAAAGCATCTGCTTGTGTGCTGTCAAACTGGGGATTGAACTGAGAACCTCCAGAGCTGAATCAGCTGCTACAATTTGAGCTGAGGGTTAGCTTGGGGCTGTAAGATTCTTAAATTCCAAGGTCAGAAAGGGTCATTGTGATCATCTAGTCTGACTTCCTGTATAACACAGACCACGGAACTCCCCACAAATAATTCCTAGAGCAGATCTTTTAGAAAAACACCCAGTCTTGATTTAAAAATCGTCAGTCATGGAGAATCCTCCACAAGCCTTGGTAAGTTGTTCAAATGTTAATTACTTTCACTGTTAAAAATTTCCCTTATATCCAGTCTGAATTTGTCTAGCTTTAACTTCCAGCCACTGGATTGTATTATACCAGTCTCTGCTAGACTGAAGTTCCCCATGTAGATCCTTATAGACTGTAATCAAATCTCCCCTTCACTTATGTTCAGTAGGCCTAACTCAGAGTTGCTGAGTAATGGGGTCTGTAGGGGGTATGTTACACATTGCTAAGTGAATGGGAGTCCAGTTGTGTCTAGGGACCTTTTTCTTCTCTCCTTTACACCTATGTTTCACTGGGGTCATTCTGTTCGTGTCAATGGACTTCTTGTCTTTAGCAATGTGAGAGAAGAATCTGACTGGAAGGGGTTGGCAGAAGACACCAGCGCTTGCTTTGATAAAGTCACAGAAGCCTCACAGCTCCAATCATTCAGACCATTTTTTGCCATCTAAGGATCAGAATACTATCCCTGGAAGTAGATAAAGAATCATCTTACAGGGCATTCCAAGCTGCATCAGCGGGAGAGCAAGGGTCCATTTAATTTTCGAAGTCAGTCTGGTGTCACTAGCTAATACCAAAGAAGGAAGAGAAAAAAAAAAGATTTGTGTGAAGTGTTTTAAAATCTATAAGTTGCATTTCATGTTCATTTGTCACCTTTAGGAAAAGCAAATAAAGTTTCTGCCTTTTCAGGGAGGGGGTGATAAATGGGCGCCTAATTTTTGGTTGCTGGAGCTTGTGTCGACTCTATTGACTTTCTGTGAAGAAAAAAAACAAAACAATTCATCTGAAGCATCAGCAAGTGCTGTCTGTGCTCACTGTGCCTGGTATGAGTAAATGGGTTCTGAGTGCTTCTGGGCACTGATCTGAGCAGGAAGTAATTACCTTTGCTGAGAGAAGCTGAGTCTTCACATATCCTGGCTCTTCATTCCACCTGGACGTAGATAGGAAAAACAGCAATGCCAAGACCCTTTTAACAAAGTTCTCCCTCTGGAAATGTGAATATTTTTGGATATGACTTTCACTGTTTTGTAATCATTTTTAGTAGCTCAACTTGATGGGAAGATGGGATAGTCGACTATTTAAAAGGAAATTTTGATGATTAAATATTATGGCCAAAGTCATCACATCAGAATCGCCCAAATGGATGTGACCATGTGTTCCATTCTGATTATTGTTCTTGCTTTGAGGTAAGGATGGAGGCTCCCAATCACAGACCACATCCTCACTCTGCAAGGTGCTGTGCAAACACATAACCCAAAGGTAGTCCCTGCCCTGAGGACTTTACAATCTAAGCACTCCAAGATCCTTTCTCCAAAAGTAGCCAGTACCAAATGCTTCAAAAGAAGATACAAGAAATCATGAAGGGGGCAGTTATGAAATAACATGGCCATACAGGCAGTTTCTTCCTGATTTCCACAGGGAGAGGTTAGCTTTACTCCCTGGACTATTAGTTTTATACTCCATTCAAATTATGACTTGTTTTATTATCATTGGTGGGTTTTCTTCATTTTTTTGTGTGTTTAATGCTGCCCAATGAAAGTGTGGATGCCTTCATAATGTCTGTTCTCAAGTGAATGGGGTCATACTGTGCCTGAGAGTAGAATTTGGCCTTCTGTACGTCAAAGAAAAGTCCAATTTGTGTTACTAAAAACACCTTAGATTGTCCAGACAAGAATTTTAAAAAACAAGTGTACTTGCCTACATTTAACCATTCACATTTCTGTCAGTTTGGAAAATAAAACTAGACCAATCTCTCTGTCTCTCCCCCTTCCCACCCCTGCCTTCCTCCCTCCCCTCCTGGTGTCCAGTCAGTTTCACTTTCTAGTTCTCATGCTTTAGCTGCTGTCTTTGGGCTCATAGCTCTGACTATTTACATGCAAAAATGTTGTAACCAAGTTTGCTTTCAAATTTCTGTGTAAACAGCTTGGGGTTCTGATTTCACGGTGCATGGTGACTGTGTTGAAGATGTCATCTTAGGGGATTCTAATTTGTTTTATCTTCTTAAAATGAGGTTGTAACAGGGTTCACTCACCACTGTGGTGCCTCCTGCTGGCTGTCCTAGGGATTAGCTCTGTTCACTACTGCACTCTCCTCTGGTGATGCTTTGCTGCCATCACTCCTGCTCTAGGATCCATATCTCTCCAAGGATCGCAGCGTCCTCTTTAGTGACACAGCCCTCTGGCTGTGCCACACACTGTGCTCCCCGCATCTGGCGGACCTGGAGTCTGCTGTTCAGCCACTTCCCTTAGTGGCTATTGCAGCAAATTGTCTGGCCACTTCCTCCTGGTTCCAGCATCCTCTTTGCCCTTGCCTCAGGGCCTCGGCCTGCAACACCCCAGCAGCCAGCCAGGAGCTGTCTCTCGCTCCCCTGGTCCCTATTAGCAGCAGTGCTCTCTCCAGGGTGCTGGCAGTTCTCTCAGCCTCCAGAGACACAGTTCTTTCTCCCTGAGTTCCCATCAGAGAACTGCCTTCCTCTGCCCTGCAGCTCCCTTCAGCCCTTCTCTGATTGGCTGTCTCCTGCGCAGCCTCCCAAGGGCTCTATTAACCTCTTATAGCCCAGTGTGGGGCAGGCACCCCATCACAGAGGTCTTGCACAAGGGGTGATGTTGTAGAAACCAAGAACAGAACAATATAAATCAAGGAAAGATGATCTGGTGGTTAGAGCACTAGCCTTGGGAAAGCTATGTTCACTCTCTGCTCCACCACAGATTTCCCAGTGTGACAATTGGCTAAATTACTTAGCTTCTCTGTGCCTCAGTTTCCCATCTGTAGAATGGGGTAATAGCAATACCCTGCCTCATGGAGGTGTTCGGAAGATAAATATATTAAAGATTGTGAGGTCAGGTGCGCAGATACTATGGGAATGGAGTCATATAAGTATCTAAGATAGCCAAGCTTAGTTCCAGTCTCACATTCTTCTATCAGTGTGTAGCCCAAGGTCCAGTGTGCCTCAACAGCAGCCCTGGGAACTACAAGTTGTGGACAACATAATGGGGAATGTTGTGAGAACTTCCGGGTTCTTGCCAGGATGTAACCTCTGCCCCCCACCAGAAGGAGGTCTCAGCACTGACTGAGCTGGGAGCACATAGCGGGCAAGCAGAGAGGAGGCTGCTGGACTGTAATCCTGTTCTATATTCGTTACAGAATGAAGCCTTGTTCCTGGTGGTTTGGCTGAGTGGGTCTGGTCTGAGGTGAACACCCAACGCAGAGCACACAAAGGAGCCTCAGGCCCAGTTTCCCAAAGCTGTGTAAATAGCTGCAAGGCAGGCTTCCCCTATGTGGAACAGCCTCATACTGGGGCCAGTGAACGGGAGGGACAAATGTTCCTGAGAGTCACAATCCAAAGCCCATTGAACTGGATGGAAAAACTCATTAACTCCAATGAGCTTTGGATCAAGCCACTGATCTGCATTTATTTATGCTGTAGTTGCTCTAGTACAGTCAGTGTTCTGCCGTGTGATCTTTTCAAATACCAGCATAAACAATGTTTCTTTTTCAGTGCATAAACTCACACAAGAACAGAGAATTCATCGTGCCTGTTGATACGCTTAACCGTAGTTGTATTATCACAGAAATAATGTTGGGAGAATGAGGGAGACAGTCTGGGTGGTTTGGTCTGAGAAACAAAACAGCTTTACTTGGCTCGTTGATCGCGGATGATCTGTGAATTTCCATTTTAATAGTAATTCTTTTTGTATGCCAGCCATTATGAAGTCTCTACCTTAGGATAATGAACGTGATTGTTTCTAATAAATATAATAATATCTAGTTCATATCTAGTCCTTTTCATCAGTAGATCTCAGTGCACTTTACAAAAGGAGCTATCATTTCCCCCCATTTTACAAACGGGGCACTGAAACAGGGAGCTGATGTGGTTCCTCCAAGATCACAAGCGGGACAATGGCAGAATCCCAGTCCAATGAGCTATCCACTAAGCAGCACTGCCATGCAGTATTGCATATTTAGGGGATTATCTATCATCCATCAAGAAATGCAGAACATCCTCTATGTATATTACATACATATTGTGACAAAGTTCCTCCTCTACCTTGGTGGGTCCTGCGCTTATTGGCAGATTTGCTCACCTCAGTGATCTTCCCCACACTCTGGTTCAACTTCTCCTGTGTCTGATCAGGAGTTGGGAGGTTTGGGGGGAACCCGGGCCCACCCTCTACTCCAGGTTCCAGCCCAGGGCCCTGTGGATTGCAGCTGTCTATAGTGCCTCCTGTAACAGCTGCATGACAGCTACAACTCCCTGGGCTACTTCCCCGTGGCTTCCTCCAAACACCTTCTTTATCCTCACCACAGGACCTTCCTCCTGGTGTCTGATAACGCTTGTACTCCTTAGTCCTCCGGCAGCACACCTTCTTGCTCTCAGCTCCTTGTGCGTCTTGCTCCCAGCTCCTCACACACACTTCCTCTCCTCTGGCTCCCCTCCCCCCGCTTGACTGGAGTGAGCTCCTTTTTAAACCCAGGTGCCCCGATTAGCCGGCCTTGATCGGCTGCAGGTGTTCTAATCAGCCTGTCTGCCTTAATTGGTTCTAGCAGGTTCCTGATTACTCTAGTGCAGCCCCTGCTCTGGTCACTCAGGGAACAGAAAACTACTCATCCAGTGACCAGTATATTTGTCCTCTACCAGACTCCTGTACCCCACTGGTCTGGGTCTGTCACAGTATACACACGGATATGCATAGCTGGACTAATATATCTATATCTGCTGTATCCGTCTAGATCTTTATGGTGTTTCCTAATTTATTGTTAGCGATCTTTGTGTTACACGATGTCTCATGGGGCCCCCACCCCTTCTTTGCGACTCTGCCTGCCTTTTATTACTGAATGGTGGATGGGGGAAGAGAGAGAGATTCTGAAATGCCTGAACACAGATTAAAATTCCCACTGTGAAATGCTAGATGCTGTTCCTTTCAGTTTGGCCTTGTCTAGGAGCTGATTCGTGCCTGGCATTTTCAGAGACAGTAAACTGTGTATTTTAAAATGGCACTAATGATACAGATCTTTAATCTCGTTGCAGGCAAAGGGCTTTCAAAGCTTTGTGTGTTCACCGTTTGTGGCGCCTCCTACTCTATTCCTTTGTGACATTGCTTTTTTCTCTAGTGGGAAGACGGAAGTCATTCTCTTTGTAGTTCTCAAACCTATTTCCTTCATGCAGAGACTCTCACACTTCTGTCTGATTCATCAGCAATACAGACCAATTAATACGTTAATTGGTGGTGACTGGCCATTAGCAGAACTACAAGCCAGACATCTACTGTATTTCAAGAGCTAGCACCCTTGGACTAAGCTAAAGGAGCAACTTCACTGAGCAGAGACTTTCTGATACCTTACTGAAGCCATAATTCACAGTATCTTGGAAATTAGAGATGGAAAGAACCCAGTGGGTTACCAAACATCCCCCTGCTAAAACAAGATTGCTCCCTGCAGACAGACAGGTTCTAAAATCTCAAGCAATGAAACTTCCTGCCACCTTCTATCTTCAGACTCTTCTGCAATCTAACCGATTCCGCCGTTGGGAATTATTTTCAATATCCTTTTTTTTTTTTTTTCAGTTTATACTTTCCTTTGCTGATGCAACGTGCATGCACACTGTGTCTGCCGCCTCTGCTGAATAGCTCTCGAAAAGGATAACAACCAGCTGTTGCTGTTAACCTTAGGAAAGTTTGTGCTTTTGGGGTTGGCTGTCCCAGGTTCAGATCTTGTTGATGATCACAAAGGGGTTGTTGGACTTAACTTTTAACCTTTTGTAATTAGTTATGCTCATTCTAAGACAGGGGTCACTCTTCAGAAGTTAATATGCGGTCCTTGTATAGGCACCAACTCCGGGGCTGAAGCTACAGGTGCCAACTTTCCACTGTGCCAGCGGGGTGCTCACTGCTCAACCCCTGGCTCTGCCACCGGCCCTGCCCCCACTCCACCTCTTCCTGTCCATTCCCCTGAGCCTGCCATGCCCTCACACCTCCTCCCCCCCCAGAGCCTCCTGCACACCATGAAACAGCTGATCGGGAGGTTTAGGGAGGGAGGGGGAGGCACTGATTGGCAGGGCTGCTGGTGGGTGGGAGGCGCGGGGAGCCGGGAGCTGATGGGGGGCTGTTGACATATCACTGTAGCTCTTTGGCAAGGTACATTGGTCAATTCTGGCTCCTTCTCAGGCTCAGCTTGGCTATCCCTGTTCTAAGTGATCCTACTGTCTAGTTGATTGCTCCATACTTCAGATACACATTCACAGTTATCATCTATGGCTTTACGTTCCGGAAGGTTGGTCACCATTGGTTTGTTCTAACAGGTTTGCTACACTTGAGTTGTGTAGTCTAGTTTTTATACTGGCACTAAAATGCAACAGTTTTCGCTGTGTTTACCTGGCTGTTTCCTCATCCTTCCGTTTGACTCCTTTCTAACTAACTGTGACTATTCCATCCATACAGATTATGTTGCTGACTGACCCGGAGATTGAGAGCAGTTTGCTGATTAGCTCTGACGAAGGGGCCACGTATCAAAAGTACCGTCTGAACTTCTACATCCAGAGCCTGCTGTTCCACCCCAAACAGGAGGACTGGATTCTGGCATACAGTCTCGATCAGAAGGTAAGAAAAGATTTTGTGACCTTCTTTACCAATGATGTGGCGTTTTCCCTCCCAAGAGCCTAGACAAACATTTAGTGCTTGCTTTTTCTAGAGGGCCTCTGTTTCTGCACTCACCATAATTATGACTTCATTTACACACCTACAAGGTCTGTGACTATAAATCAGGTATTTACCGGTGGATGTCAAGTTTGGTAACATTTGCACCCTCAATGATCATTAATTGTGGGGAGTTGTTTGAGGGGAACAGGGTTGTGACCCCAAACAAGGAAAGTGGGTTTAGGGGTTGGCTCCAGATTAAACCCTTCATTGTGTTCTCTTCTTTTTAACTAATGTTGTTGCCAGGATAGTAGCCTTAATAATGTGCAAAGTTGTTCAGTATAAGTACTTGGATAATGGTACACAATATGGATGTATTTCTTGGCACTCAAAACAAATGGTGGTACCCTTCTTGCTTCAGAATAACATACAGTTCTTCTTGCTCCTGCCTGCTTGGCACATCATAAACCATATGTTGATTGTCCAAGGAAGAAAATAAGTGAATTGAATTCCTTTTGGAATCTGCTCCTGTTGGTGCAGATCATGTCATGGCTACAGAAACATGCCCTAGCATTTCAAAAGCATCTAGTGCTTTTGGGTACCTCAATTTTTAGATCGACTTGAGACCTCTTAAATGGGCCAGATTCTCCCTGTGATTTCTGAGAAACCAAGGCATCAGTAATCACTAAACTTGGGTCTGATAAATATTTAAAATTGGACATCTTGACAGACAGTGCTTGTTCAGATTGGTGTGCCAATCTAAATCTCAGTCCTGTAAGGGGGTTCACTCACCGCAGGAGCACCTCCTTGTGGCCAAGTGTGGCACAGCAACTGACTTTCACTCAGGCAACCCCTGCTGACAGTCACTCCTTCGCTGTGGTGGTCTCTGCTCTATACCTTGGGCCTCCACCCCGGTCATGATATTAATGTCTGCCCCTTTTGGGGTAACAAAGTTCAACAAACAAAAGTTCAACGGTTAATTCCGAGACCTTGTGTCAGGTCTCTGGCCCCTGACTCTGGGCTCATGCCACTTTGCCAGTGATTGGTAGGGGAACCCAGGTCCTCCTTACAGTGGGTTCAGCCCAGAGACCCTTACTGTCAGCCTAGGTTTGCAGTGTCCCATCCCTTGCTGCTATTTCCCTGGGCTTCTTCCGACCCAACCTCTCTCAGGCTTTCTTCCATGCAACTTCTCTGGGTTGATCCTTCTTTCAGGGCTGGAATCCCAGTGCTTATTCTGCACCCTGGATTTCCTCCTCACCACTTCTCTGTTTCCAAAGAGACTGCAAACTCCCGACCTACAGCCCCGTTCTGCTACAAACTTCCTCTCATTATAATAATCAGCCTGCACCTGCTCACTTGGGCTTCATGATCAGTCAAGCCTGGCTTTCCCTCCAGATGCTCCCAGGGAACAGAACTGGTTTCTCAAGTCCACATTAACCCATTCAGGGATTGTGTGGGGTACATAGCCCGTCATAAGCACCTTCCACTCAAGACTTTCAATATGGTTTACAAACATAAAAGAATTAATCCTCCCGATAATTGTGTGACGTATGTAGGTATATATTATTATTTGAGCTTGAGGAAATAGTGTCTTGAGGCTGGTTTACACTGGACCTAGCTACATTGCGCAGGGGTGTGAAAGTCCATCTCCTTGAGTGACGTAGTGAAGCCGACCTAAGTCCCTGTGTAGATAGAGCTATGTCAAGGCATAAGTGGATTACTTACACTGACAGAAGAACCCCTCCCATCAGCATAGGTAGTGTCTACTTACCTACTGCTGTAGCATTTCACATGTAGACGAGTCCTTAGGGTTGCTAAATGACTTACCTAAGGTCACTAACGAAGGTTAAGAAAACATTGGGAATAAAAATTAAAACCTGTGCTTAACCAGAAAACCAACGTCCTTTCAAGGTTGTAGCCTAATGTCCACACAAAATTAAAATGTGAGTAAATCTATTCTGCCTACCTAAATTTCCTCTGTAGTCTCAATCAGTTACGGTGTTCCTCAACTCTTAAATGGTTGTTATAGTGTGTGCTGCAGCCATGTTCCAGTCAAGGTTTCATTCTAGTGGTAGCTGAAATGCTTCCTGGATACTGTATATGTAAAATAGGAAAAGCCAAAATTCTGCCCACATTTATGGCAATGAAACACCACTGAAGTCATTGCACAGATGCAAATGAGGACAGGATTTGGCCTCTAGCATGTTAAGCATTTTGGGCCCTTTGAGATGAAAGGAATTGCATCATTGTAATACACTAGTAATTGATGAAGGTCAATGCTGCTTGTAGTAGTAAATTTCCTATTTTGAAATAGGGGACGGGTGGAATATACATTTCTGTTGGTGCTTTAGCCAGCATGCCAAGGTGAGTGAAGGTCTCAAGTTAGACAATGTATAACTAAGTTTCACTGGATTTATGGTGCGCAGCCCTGTAAGAGGACAAAGCCAAAGAGCTGGAGACATAATTTCCTGGTTCCAGCAGGCAAATTATCTCTACTCAGTTATTACGTGAGTAATTGCTGTTGCTTTATTTTACAGGACCACGAAACTGCCTGCAAATATTAACTCAGGCTTTTTGGAGGGCCCTCGGGGGTTAGATGCAGTGATGGGGTTGATCAGGATGGCCAAGTTTATCTGGGTTTTATGTGGGAGGGTGCTTGAAGGGGCTTTATCTAAACAATATTTCAGAGAGTAGTAAATATGATCATTACTGGTGATTAGAATATTATGTTACTTAGGATGAGCTATGCCCCTATGGAGAGGGCTGGCACAAAGCCACTTAGGTCCCACTTAAAGCCCTCAGAAATGGAGCTTATGTGGGACTTAGCAGTGTCCTATGCCCTGCATAGAGGTGAACTACGGCCTTGGGTCCTGATCCTAACCCTACTGGAGTGTTTCCCTTGACCTCAGTGGGCTTTGGATCAACCCCTTTGAGGGTAACTGATAAGCACAAAGTATAAATCAACTTGGAATAAATAAAATGTAATGGTCAGGTTCTCCCTATAGCTGAGCAGAAATGGTCCCTGGTGGTTTCATTTCTCCAGGCAGAATTTGGCCTGGAGTAACTGTGTGATCCTGCAGGTTTTTATATTTATTACTCTGGAAGTCACGGAGTAGTTCACAACACATGACTATCACTTGCTCTTTTGAGACCTTGTGCTAAGGCTGTAGTAATGACGAGAGAACCCAATAGTCATTAATTGTAATCCGGCATAGGGTTATTATTGACCAGGAGCCCCCCTAGTAACCCAAGATGTAGATAGCTTCATGGTGGCCAACTTGAACTGAATTTGCCATCCGAGTTTGTTTCCTAGTAGGCAGGTTCCCGGCATCATAAAACCCCATCGCTAGTCACATTCATTTGCCCTTTGGCTGCAGAAGAGAGACCAAGGCTTCAAGGAACATGGAGAATGAATAAGAAAGGAGACGAATTAACGTGGAGACTGAATCATTGAAGACTTAGGTATACTGCCTAGGCACTGTGGGGGAGCTTACACCGCTCATGCTGTGACTCTTCTCTAGGCAGAGGACTTTAGTTTCCAGAGCTGACAATCCAGTGTCTTTTACACACATTAAATTAACAGATTTTAGAGAGAGTATCAGAAAACCAGCTGCTGCCTGCTCCAACTGCTCTATGATTGCATTCATTTTTCCAGCTGAAAGTACAGTCACTCCGTGGTGAACCCCCACCACATAATTGCAATCCAGTGTGTGATTCTTCGTTTTCTGAATAAGAAAAGTTACCTATCAGAAGAAAACTCCAGACACAGTAAAACATTGCTAAGGACACACAAGCTTGTTGGAGGTCCTGTACCTTTTAATTCTGGTGGGTTTAATCAGCTGGCTTATATGGTAAGGGGCTGTTTTGTGGGCGTGTTACCTGTTTCTTTTTGCTATATAGTCTTAAACAGTGGTTTGTAGTGTAATTAGGGGCTGGAAAATAAGAGCCTCCACTTCATGCAGAGTCTCCTTCCCCTGTTCAGATGGGTCATCCATACAGAGACTATGACTAATACTCATCCTTGAATTGCAGAGCTCTTTGGAGTGATGAAATGCAGGTGGGAACGGGAGGTGGAAGTGATGTGGGGGGAAATGTAGAGTCCTAATTGCACAGCTCAGAAGACATGTCTAAATGCACTCAAGTGTTGAGCAACGCCAGCGGTGGTGGAGAAGCTGTTTTAAAATGGTCGGCCTAGATTCCCTCTTGTTCCTTTGATATTCTAAATGGGATCGTGAAATCAAGACAGCCAGGTTAAAGGGGACAGTCTCTGCCAACAAGGCATCTCTAAATGAAAATATTCTTTTTGAATTTCCTTAATATTTGATTTCAGCTGTCTGTTCTTTTAAAAGCGAGTTTAGTTCCTGGCGGAAAGTACCAAATTGAGAACCTTGGAGATGGAAATTTGGTCATGTTGCAAAGGCACTGGACTTAGATTCAGGAGATCAGGGTTCTCTTTCTAGTGGGCAACAAACTTCCTCTGTAACCTTGGGCAAATCACTTAATCTCTCTTTCTTCCTTTGTTCCTCATGTGTAAAACTGGGATAGTAACACTTATCTTCCTCCTAGGGTGCTGAAAATAAATCCTTTAATGAAAGAGGTGCACCGATAGGAAGGTGATGGGTGCTGTTTATATATATATAGAACTCTCTATTTATAGAACAATGTGAACCAAGCTCCCCACACATTGCCCCAGCCATGTGCCTTAACCTATTGCCTGAATGGTTTGCTTTGAAAGATGAGCAGTATCTCTGTCTTGTCAGCAGAGAGGCTTATCACTGTATAGGTGAGGCTGCTAATTAGCACCAATTGTGATAGCGGACTTTTTGAGGTCCTCCAGGTCCTGATCCAAAGCCCACTGAAATCACCAGTCCTCTTTCCATCAGGAGCTGGAAGGGGACACATTTTACATAGGCTGCATTTCCATGTGTTAGACTTGTGTTTATTTGTTCATTCAAAGGGGAAAATAATCCACAGTGCAGAGAGAACACAAAATAAGGCTTGGTAAACTCTTGCAGGACCCATTAGGACGAGAAGCCGTTTGGTCAATGAGTAAGTGAGATTTGCTCAGATCACACCCACTAACAGTAATGGAGAGTGGATTTACTGATGTGAATCCATCAGGCATTCAAGTGGGAACAGTGGAGTTCAGAGTCAGAGGTGATAGAAGAATCGCTTGCATGTGTAAACCGATATATGTCAGAGAGGCAAGGGTGTGCACAGAGAGCAGGCCAGTTGTTAAGTATTAAGGAAAACAGTGGATTGTGGTCTCTTTGGGTCTAATTCATCCCTGTGGGAAGTGGGGGCAGAACAAGGCTCAGACATCATTTAAGTTCCTATAACCTCCTAATAGAACATCATGGCTCACATATCTGGTGATGATGCTCAGCACAGGGGATGTCCCCCATTGTCAGGAAAATAGGGTATAATCTGTGTTCTCCTTTTATTTTAAACTGAGCTTTACTGGCTTCTCTTAGGCCTGATTCTCCTGCCACACCAGTGTAAATCCGGAGCAACTCCACTGACCTCATGTACTGCGGCAGTATCAGAATCAGACTGGAACACTAAGAAATGAATGGAATAGCCTTGGTATAGAACTAGAGTAAAAGGAGAATCAGGCCCTGTGTTTAAATCAAACCTAGCGGTGAGCCTGATCATGCTCTTTTAATAGCTTTGAGATTAACAGAATTTAAAGTCAGAAGGATCATCTAATCTGACTTTATGTGTAACACAAGCCATATAATTTCACCCAGTTAATCCTGTATTTAGCCCAGTAGCTTGTGTTTGACTTAGCCCTCGTCCAGACTAACCCGCGGCATCGGCGGGTTAAAATCGATTGCTCGGGGATCGATATATCGCGTCTAGTCTGGACGCGGTGTATCGATCCCCGAGCGTGCTTACATCGATTCCGGAACTCCATCAATCCGAACGGAGTTCCGGAATCGACACGGAGAGCCGCGGACATCGATGCGGCGCCGTCCAGACTGGTGAGTACCTCGATTTTAGAAATTCGACTTCAGCTACGTTATTCTCGTAGCTGAAGTTGCGTATCTAAAATCGATTTTAATTCCTAGTCTGGACGTGGCCTAAGCCCACGTCCAGACTAACCCGCGGCATCGGCGGGTTAAAATCGATTGCTCGGGGATCGATATATCGCGTCTAGGCTGGACGCGATGTATCGATCCCCGAGCGCGCTTACATCGATTCCGGAACTCCATCAACCCGAACGGAGTTCTGGAATCGACACGGAGAGCCGCGGACATCGATGCCGCGCCGTCTAGACGGGTGAGTAATTCGATCTTAGATATTCGACTTCAGCTACGTTATTCACGTAGCTGAAGTTGCGTATCTAAAATCGGTTTTAATACCTAGTCTGGACGTGGCCTAAGGCGTATCATTCTGAAAGGCATCCAATCTTAAATGAGATTTACTGAATTTTTGCAGCTGACTTGTGATATGGGCTTCATTGGGCTTCAGTGTCTCATTCAAAAACAAGGAGATTGTTTGCTCTCAGTTATGTTGCTTAAACACTGCTCTAATTCCATTGACAGCAGGGAGTTACTCCTGCTTTACACCAGAATCAATATTTTCTCCAGTTAAGATTAAGATACATAGTTATATAGAATAAAATTTTATTGGGTATGAGGATCCACTGGCAATATTAGATGTGAAAAGACAAATAACATAGTTTGTGTGCTAACGTTTAGTGAAGTCCCTAGCTCAATCAACAAAATGAATTATTCATTTGGCCTGCATATTTCTGATGATCTCTGTTGTGGCAAAACATGAAAGGCAATAGTGTATTTGCAAAGCAGAAGGAGTTCTGCCCTGGTACCAAAATATGTGGAATGTTTCAGAAGGCCTTGGAAATTCTTGGAGGACCACAAGAATTTATTCCAGCTAAATGAAAGGTTGTAAAAAATATGTGAACTCTGACCCATATTTTTAAAAGCCCGTGTGTATTTATGCATGGTGTGTGTGTGTGCGCAAAAAAGATACAGGTGTATGTATCCTTAAGTTCTATTCATGCACCAGACATTTGGCTTACATACCTTTGCACACAATTCTTTTCAAATGTGGGTTGAAATCTATAGGGCAAATTGAGCAGCAATTGGATCGCCAATCCTTATGCTGTTCTGAGGATGAACAGGCGAAAACTGTGAAGATCCTTCATCTTGCAGTCGCTTTGTTTTCTTTTCTTTCTTGCCTATACAGTCAGCGGCCCAGCATTAATTCAGTAACAGGGGTAATGTTGTCAGATTGTATTTTTCTTTTAATTTGGCTATAAACTGGTGTACAGACTGTGATAAAACATGCCCTCCAAGGGCATCCATCAGTCTCTTACACACCTCACTAAGCATAATGTGTTGGGAAACAACTTAAAATAAAGGAAATAAACAGCGGATGGAAATAAAAGAATAAACAATGAAAATAAGAAAAAAAAACCAAACAGCTGATCCAGTAACAGGCAGATGGCACAGTCTGTCCAAACAGGAAGATAGAATCATAGCAACGTAGGGCTGGAAGGGGCCTCAGGAGGTCATCTAGTTCAGTGTTTTTCAATGACCAGTCATGGACTGGGCACCTGTCCCTGAGATCTCCCTGGCACAATTTAGGAAGGCAGTAAGCCAGTCCCTGATATTGAAAAGTACTGATCTAGTTCATCCACCCTGTGCTGAGGCAGGATTAAATACAGCTAGACCATCCCTGACAGGTGTTGGTCTAACCTGATCTTAAAAATATCCAGGGATTCCACAACCTCCCTGGATAACTTGTTCCATGGCTTAACTATCCTTAATGTTAGAAAGGTTTTCCTAATACCTAATCTAAATTTCCCTTGCTGCAAACTAAGCCTATTGCTACTTGTCCTACCTCCATGGACATGCACAATTGATCGTCATCTTTTTTTAAAACAACTATTTAAATATTTGATGCCTGTTATCCTTTCCCCCAGCTACGAACCTTTTCTTCTGTAGACTAAACACATCCACCTCTATCAACCTGGTCCCACAGGTGCTCTGCTTCATAGGAGTGTGGTCAAGGGGCTGTAAGATAGGACTCTTGAGTAATATTCATCACTGATTTTGCCACTGATGTGCATGTCTTTAGGCAAAACTATATACCTCACTTTGCTCAAGTGTACTGTCTGTACAAACAGTAGTGCTTGTGATTCTTAAGCCTGCTTCTGTGAGCATAAGAGATTTGTTTGTTCACTGCTTTGAGATCCTTGGATGCATGTGTGCAACCAGTGAGGGGATAGCCCTTCTCCCAGAAAGTTTTACTGTCCTACGGATGTCTAGCGATTTTCACACATTTCCATGAAAACATACTAATTTTCCATCTGAGAAGCAGTGTACTCCTATGGGTGAGTTTTAACCTGGGTTTTAATCCCAGCTCTGTCACTGACCACTTGTGTGTGACCTTGAGCAAGTCACTTCAGCTATCTGTGTCTCAGTTTCCCTCCATTTTCTTTTGCATATTGTCTATTTATATTATAAGCTTTTTAGAGCATCTATTTTTTACTATGTACACAGTGTCACAATGGAACCCTGAGATCAGCTGGAGCCTCCAGCACTACCATTATGTAAATAATAAATAATAATTTTTTTTTAATGAAAAACTGTGTGTATGTGAGACTAGTGAACTTTTGCACTGAATTGTGTGATAATTAGCCATTTTCTTTTCCTGCAAATGGTAATGTTTATGGGGGAAAATACAAAAATTGAAAGACAGACTTTCCCTTACACCTCCAAAATAATTGATTTTTCATAAAATAACCCAAAACAAATCAAAAGTACCCTGGCAGGAATGCAGAGTTGTTGTTGTTTTTGCTAGCAGTGCAATTTTTTTTCAAATAGCTCTCCTGGCTGTTGAGCAAGTAGCTACAAAATTTGCAACACATTGGAATGGCTTACCAAGAGGAGTGTTAAGTTCGTCATCACTTGGAACCTTTAAATTGAGATTGGACATCTTTCCAAAAGAGACGATCTATTTCAGCTACAGGTTGCTGGGCTCAATAGTGTTCCTTTGCAAATGAGGGAAGAATAATTCCCCCCACTGCAAGAAGTGTTAGCTGAAATTGTAGGAGTGTGTTACGCAGATAAGCTTTAAAGGTGTGCTGGTAAAAACGTGGTAACTGTAAGTAATTTGCTTTTGGATTTCAAGCATGAGTCAAATCTTTTTAATAGACTTCCATTTAAAATTGGGCGGTAGTTGGAAAACCAGCCAATGTGCCTCTTAGGAGAATGTGTGGAGAATATTAAGGGAGAACCAGAAAGAAGTAGGGATGAAGGATGGAAAAAGAAGAGTAAAACTGCCTGTACATACTAGGCAGTATCCTCAGCACACAAACACAAAGGGAATCTCTTCACGTCTAGCCCTGAACAATATGAGACTATCCCAGGACAAGGTTCCTCATGATACTGGTGAAGAATCAGAAACAGAATGAAATGGAAAGGAAAGTCAGTAACTGATTTGCAAATCTCAGTGGCTTGTGGAATGACTGCAAGATAGATGGCGTTATCACTTCCACTTGTTCCCATGGGCATTAAATAAACAAACACCCAGTTATTTGCTAAATATATGTATGCCTTATGTTCAGTATAACTGATGCTTGATCAAAATGCTTGATATTTTGCAGCGCTGTATTTAGTTTCTCCTCTCATGACTATTTAAATTATTTAAGTGTCCACGTATGGCACTGGCAATTAGATTGCGAACAACAGGGGAAAGAATTAATGTCAGCCCAGAAGCCGGTGCCTTTATAGTGGCTCCTCAGTCCTTGCTGTGCAAGAAGGGAAGTGCTAAATGCTGCTTCAGTTTCACTGTTTGGTCCAGATGTACCTTTGTACGATATTCAGTACAGGGAGGAAACTTCACACAGGCTCCAGCAATTCAACTGCTAAGTGATGCCCTGCTGAACTTTTGTGGACCAAGAATGATCTTGTTAACCTGAAAGGATTCTTCTCTACTCCAGAATCCTGCACTTCCTGCTAGGAGGAACTTCTCAGAGAAAATTGCTTGCATCCCAGGTAGCCTGTCAGGACACTGGTAGCCAGACAATAGACAGGTTTCAGAGTAGCAGTCGTGTTAGTCTGTATCCACAAAAAGAACAGGAGTACTTGTGGCACCTTAGAGACTAACAAATTTATTTGAGTATAAGCTTTTGTGGGCTACAGCCCACTTCATCGGATGCATGCAGTGGAAAATACAGTAGGAAGATAGATAGAAAAACACACAGAGAACATGAAACAGTGGGTGTTAACATACACACACTAACAAGAGTGATCAGTTAAGGTGAACTATTACCAGCAGGAGAGAAAAAAAAACTTTTTGTAATGGTAATAAAAATGGTCCATTTGCAGCAGTTGACAAGAAGTTGTGAGGAACAGTAGGGGAGGGGGAAATAAACATGGGGAAATAGTTTTACTTTGTGTAATGACCCATCCATTCCCAGTCTTTATTCAAGCCTAATTTAATGGTGTCCATTTTGCTATAGACACTGACCTGATTGCTGACCTCCCCTCACTTGGGGTGAAGTCTTGGCTTTGCCGCAAGCCCCAGTCAGGGGGCGGTGCAGCACTGCACTGCTCCTGGAGCAGACTGGGAATCTCTGAATCATGCTCTGCTTCCCAATCTAGTTCCCCATCTCTAGCTGCTCTGCAGCAGGAACACCCTTTTCCAGGCCTATACCACGTGCAGCTACCTTCCTTTGGCACATATCTGTAACCACACTAGCTAGTGTGCTGGCAGGAGGTGTGGCTCCAAAACTCCACCCACTTCTGCCACTTCTCCGTGTAAGAGGCATATATCCTCTCTGCAGAGCGTGGTTTCCCCATCCTGCTTCAACCTGCAGTACATGTTGCCAGCACCAGGTTATCAAGGAATGCTTCATGCCCCCACATGCACTGTACAAGCTGAGCCACAAGGTGGCCCTCAGTTTGGCCGATTCACGCAACAGGAAGTCAACAGCAACCTGTTTCCCAGAGGCATAGAAAGATAAAGATATCCAGATTGCAGGGAGGAGAACCTTGTTTTCCCTTGATTGCTCTTCAGCAGCTTTGAATAGAAGGAGGGCACCATAGACGAGAGGAACGGATCAAGAGAGACAAATGTGAAATCTGTCCCGCTATCCTCTGCCTTCCTGGAGGTATTGAATCACTCCCAGGGAGACTCCTTCACGCATGGACGATATTTGAATAGTACCCAGATGGACACTAAGAATGATGACTAAAACATTAATGGAAGGAGCTGAATTTCTTCAAATACACCTGTGGTGCTAATAATGTGCAATATACCAGTAATAAACGTATTCAGTATAAATGAATGGGGGTTAGTAGCAGGAACAGGCTGATTTTATTTGAATTATACCGTTCCAGCTTGAGGCAGCCGCTTCTGCATTCAGTTTGACTTTGTTATGTTTACACTTCAAGTTTAACAATGCTTCAGAGATAGTTACACGTGTCTGTATGGTGCCTTGTGCAACATTGTGCCACATATGGAGAGAAAAGTAACTGTAAAAGCTCTTTATAGACTCACATAGAGAGATGCAATGAGAAATTTGCAGTATAAATGCAATGACCATTTTTTGAATAGATTCTCTTGGGAGTGAGGAAGGCACTTGGAACGTGAATAGCTTTAAAGAGCTCACACACGAAGGGGAAAGAATTAGGGCGATCTGAAGAAATGGGCATGAAGATTAACATTCTGTAGGATTTCCATGAAGGAATTAGAGGTGGGTTTGACCCAACCCTGGGATGACATATCTCAGTTCTTTTGGGAAAGTTCTGATCCAGATCTGAGAAAGGTATTTTTGGCTAGCTCAAGATAGAGGGGTTTTTTTTTTGGTAAATTCTGGATGGCATTATGACTATCTGGATTATTGTGGTCAGGGCTATATCTGAGAGGAATGAGAGAAGACTTCCTGGAAGCTGGAGGTGAGAGAAGTTGCTTTGTGTGACTGCAATAATTTGATTCTCCGAGGTCAGTGATAAATCAAGTTCAACTTGAGGCTATGCATTGGTATAACTTGTTTAGGAGAAATGTCCTCAGTAGAGGCAAAATTGTGGTGCCTACCAGCTCCTCCAAATATTCATCTCTTCCAGTTTGTATCATGTCACTTCCTGGATTCAGTTTAAGCCAGCTGTTCTTTCTCTAATCTCCCCTCTCCCACATCCACAGGATGAAATCAAGGTACGCAATCTCCTGTCTCTGACAGGGTCAACACCAGATGCCTCAGCAGAAGGTGTCAGAACCCCCCGCACCAGTGGGAAAGTTTGTGGGAAAGTTTGTGGGATGAGAGAGAGTTCCCCTCCATGGAGTCCTCAACCTAATCCTTAATACTCAAGAGACTGATAAATTGATTGATTTAAATACTGAAGCATGTGGCCTTGCAGCCCATGTCATCTCATTGTAATCCCTAAGGATTGTCTGTGGATATTATAAAGGAACAGTGACAGGTTTCCACATCACAGGGGCTCTTGGAGAAGAAGCCTCTCAAGACTGATGGAGTGGCTGGCTACCTTTAGGAGGCCTGCTTAGGACTGTGGTCTCCCAAGATGAGATCCCAGGACCAGAGCTGTGAAAAAAGCCAATTTTGGGGTTCAGTGACAGTTCTGGGGTGAAAAAAAGTTATTTGGGGCTGAACAAAAATCATGTTTCAATTTCAAGCTTTTTTTCTTGCTTTTTTAAATATAAAATTGAAGGAAATTTAGAAAAAAAAGTCATTTCAAATAGAAACATTTTGACTTTTTCCAAACTTTTTTGATTATACCTTGTTCCCAGCCAAAACAATTCAGTGAATTAGACATGAATTTGCAAAATGTTTCCATTAACCCAAATGTGCATTTTCTACTGGGGGAAAAAAAAAACAGTGAACACATTTTGCCCAGTTTGATCAGGCCTTTCAAATGCTTTGGACTTGGCAGGGTTACCTCCCTTGCTTCTGAGGTCAGATACAAAGACTGCTGCTGTCCCTCTATCTTGCTGGATGATGCTTAGACTATCAGGAGCTGAGTAGCTTGTTTGAACAAGCTGGATGAATACGGAGTTGAAGACTCCCCAGCCAGCTTTCAGGATTGCAGAGGACGTCAAACACTTTGTATGAATCAGGTTGTGATGCCAGCAAACCAGGCGCCCACTGTTGCCAAGACTGCCGGCGTTAGCGAAGAACTGACAGGCTCATAGCTGGAGACCAGACCAGTTCACCTGTGTTGCTCAAAATAGCATTTAGTCTTAAAAGAATGTAGGTAGTGTTTAGACTCTATGAATTGCTTGTAAATTGCTGCCTGCATTAATCTCACTTGCAATGTCTATATTCCATGCTATAAGAAAATATGCAAGTTTTGCTTTGAAAATATTTGCTCTAAACTTGTGAACCCAGATGGGAAGAATGTCATCCCCCCGCCCGTCAAGAAGAGCTTTCAAATCAGATGGGCCATCAAGGAACACTGCAATACAAAGGATTGGTGAATGACCCCATTGCACCTTGGATATGCTATGTTCAAGGAAGCTCATCCTATGGATTTGGAAGCTGAAGGAAGGAACTAAAACAAAGTCACAAGAACATTTTCCATCTCTTTTGCTGTTTGAACTCTCACAGGGCTAGAGACACCAAACTGAAGCCAGGAATCCCCAACGGTTGCCTCCTGGGTCCTCCGTGAAAACACTTTGAATTGACAGATCACTACAGCTGTGCCACCCTTAGGATTTAGATCGCAGCCATTTGTGCATATGTCTGTTTGCTTTAATCTGTAAATAACTCTTATTTTTCTTTCCTACTTAATAAACTTTTAGATAGTGTATTACAGGATTGGCTACAGGCCTCGTCCTTGGTTTAAAATCTAGGGTATCAGTTGATCTGGGGTAAGTGACTGGTCTCTTGGGACTGGAAGCAACCTGCATATTGTGTGATTTTTTCATGTAAGTGACCATTTATCATTAAATCCAGTTTGTCTGGGTGGCAAGAAACACTGGAGAGTCTTAACAGAACTGTCTGTGACTCCATGGTAAGACTGTTGTAGTGATCCAGGACTTCATATTTGTTACTGGCTTGGCAAAATCTTATTATAGAACATACCATTAGTTTGAGGTATCTGCCCTGTTTTTGACAGTCTGCCCTGAGGAAAGCACTCTTGGTTGTGAGTCACTCCAGGCAGCGTGACACAGGTCATGGATGACAACTGGTTTCTTTAAGACATACTTTGCGTTCATCAGCAAAATTGTGAGCTAGGCTTCTTTGCCTTTGGTGCACTGCAAGATTCAACATCCAAAAGCTGTAATTTATCCAAGACATTAATCTGGGCCTTTTGTTATAAGAACTGAACTTTCTGAACCACAGGGTAGACGGGCAGCTCACAGTTCAGTTTTATTAATGTATCTATCCCAAATTCCCTAAGGTGGAATTCTTTATGAAACTGCTCAGAGCTCAGCTCATTTAACCTGAGGACAGAAGATAATGATGGGAGATTTCAATGTTGTAATTCAGTCAAATCTGGATAGGAAGGCAGTGACCTATTGGGCATAATCTCTTACTGCAGGTGATTACAGCTACAGACATTAAACTTGTCTGATGCTCAGAGAACATTAAACCCTTCAATCTCTTCTAGGTAATATTTATTATTGAGATTTTTAAATGTGCAGACTAATAAACAAAACCACAAAACCAAATGAGATTACAGATAAATTAAATATAGGCCCAGATCCTCAGATGGTGTAATTTGGTTTAGCTCCAATGAAATCAATGACGATGTGTCAATTTACGCCACCTGAGAATCTTTCTCATTGAATCCATGTGGAAAGAGGTATTTAAGGTCTTCATATAATATATTAAATCACATTCAAATGTCAAGGAACATTTCAACCATCTCTAGTTGTAGATGGTGGCAAGGTATTGGCTCATGAGGTATAAACTGGCTTAGATCCAAAAAAAGCAAAATCCATTTATTCATGTCAACAGTTGATAGGATTTAGATTCGGTGCCTAGCTCCCTTATGAAAATGAGATTTAGGCCTTGTCTACACTACACAGTTTTGTCAACAAAAGTCCGCTTTCATCGACAAAACAATGGAGGGTTTACGCACAATACTCCTTCTGCCGCTTTAACTCCCCTGCCACGCCAACATAATAAAACTACATTAATGAGCAGCATTGAGCTTTTGGTGACAACGTTAGAGCGATGCAGCGTCAGTGTAGAAACTGCACTTGCTTATATCCCTCTAAGCACTCTCCAAGAGGTGTCCCACAATGCCCATCATGACCACACTGATGAGCAGTTTCTACTCCGCCGCCCTGCAACTGGAGAGTTGCAACAGAAATTCAAACACAGTGGCCATCGGCACATTTGCAGACTACAATTAATGCTCAGGCAGGAATCATTACAGGGGTCATTTATGATGGCAGGTAAACAATTCCTGGTGCAATTCATTATAGAAAACACATTACTGGGGCTTATTCTCAAAATGCTGTTTCAAACCTTTCCTGATTTGAATAGCCCCCCCGCCATTAAACACTTCTAATAGCCCTGGTGTCTGGCTGCTCCAAAATCAGCTGCCAGGTGATCCACCTCTGTGCTCTACCCCTCGGGAAAGTTTTCCTCCTTGGCTTCACAAATGTTATGCAGAGCATTGCAAGCTGCTGTGACCATGGAAATATTTTCCTCATTAGGGTCTAACCTGCCAAAAAGGCAGCACCAGCGACCCTTTAATCTGCCAAATGTACATCCTATAGTCATTCTGCACCTGCTGAGCCTGTTGTTGAAGGGCTCCTTGCTACAGTCAAGGTTTCCGGTGTATGGCTTTATAAGCCAAAGAACGAAGGATCACTATGGCATTTCCACATCCCCTGTTGAAACCGTCTGGTCTGGAAAGAAAGTCCTTGCTTGTAGCTTTCTATGCAGGTCACTGTTCCTAAAGATATGTGCACCCTGCATTGATGTCAGTGAAAGTAGCCCTTTCTGTTGATGTACTCCGTCGCAAGAGGGTCTGGGGCCAAAATTGGGATATGCATGCCATCTATCGCCCTGCTACAGTTAGGGAATTCCTTTACCACAAAGCTGTCCACTATTTTCTGCACATTGCGCAATCACAGTCTTTTGTGGCAGGAGGTGATAAATGGCCCTGCACACTTGTATCACTGCAACCCCCACAGTGGACTTCCCAACTCCAAACTGATTCATGACTGACCGGTAACAGTCTGGAGTTGCCAGCTTCCATACAGCAATCACCATTCACTTTCCCACTGTTAGGGCAGCTCTCATTTTGGTGTCCTGGCACCACAAGGCAGATGTGAGGGTGGCCCAGAGTTCAAGGAATTTCTGCAGACACTCCTCATTGTCCCATACCTGCATCACAATGCGATCCCACCACTCAGTGCTTGTTTCCCAAGCCCATTAGCAGCAGTCCACCATGTACTGCTGCTCCATGAATGCCAACATCAATCTTGAATTGTTTCTTTCCATGCACACAGCAGGGCAGTCACCATGGCTTCCTGTTCAGATTCACAGCTCATGAAGTACTGCAGGATCAGCTGCACTGTGCTCATAATGCTTATCACAGGACTGGTGAGCAGTGGCAAGATCCATGCTTTCAGGCAGAGTTTACTGGAGCAGTTGGAGAATGGTGCGAAATGTAATTGGAAGCCTTTGGAATTATGGAATAGAGAAAACCACATCATGGGGTGGTGACCCCGCCCCTATGATGCACGGTGATCCATTCCCAGAACTGCTAACAGGAGAAGGTGGTGATTTTCACAGTGAGATAGCTACCCACAGTGCACTGCTCTTTCTGTTGGCGCTAGAGTACCAGCTGTGGACATGCTCCACTGACACATGGAGCGTTGCATGAAGATGCACAAGCGATGTAATTACAATGGTCTATGATCATTGCTGTAACTTAAGTCGACTTAACTGTGTAGCGTAAACATATTCTAAGGCTCCTAAATCAGCTAAGTGTTGCAACGCTGAGTCCCAAAATTTGAGTCTTAGCCTATCCAGCACTTCAGTTCCCTATCTAGAAAATGGAGGTAATAGATTCTCAGAGGAGACCATTGTGGTCTTCTAGTCAGACTGTTTATATAAGAAGGACAAGGTGAATGGGATAACACAGGCCAGAAAACATCCCCCAAAATAATTCCTAGAGCATATCTTTTAGAAAAACGTCCAGGCTTGACTTAAAAGTTGTCAGTGATGGAGAAGCCACCTCAACCTTTCTTTATCTCATAAGGGTAAAGGTGAAGGAAAAATATATGGATTGTGAGGTTATCAAATATTACAGTACTGAGGGCCATGGATGTACCTAGATAGACAAATGAAGGAAGAATGTGAAACGATAGAGAAAAAGTAAGGATGAGGTTATTGCCTCATCAAAAAGAATAAAATTCAGAGGTTTTTTTTTTTTTTAAATTCAGTTTGTACTCAATAGAAATTTCTCCTGAGCAGGAGCAAAATATAAAAACAGTGACAAATCAATATTTGCCCCTTAGATGGAAATTTAGATCAAAACCGATCGAAGATTCTTTTTCTATTTGTGGCTTGAAAAATTGAAGAACATTATATCATTTCGATCTAATAACGAAAATTGCCTGTAATCGGACTAAAATGCTTGCCAAAGAAAATAAAATGTCATCTCCTAAGAGACTACATGGATGAGCCTGTCATAACAGCGCTGGGAGAGGAAAAGCTTATATTACAACATGGCAGTAAGATGCTGTGCAATTTTTTTCATGAAAGCACCATACATGATAAATGGGGAAAAATAGCCCTGGGTCCTGTCTGAATAAAAATCATGCCTAGCCTCCAGATATTCTTCTCTTCCTTTTGGTCCACCATTCTACTCCAAAATGGCATCTGAGTAGAATACATTTGACAAAGCACCCTACAGGGAAAACATTTCATTTATTTTTTTTGGCCTGTTCACTGAAGGTCATTAATGCTGCCCAAGGTCCTACCAGATTTGACTCAACATCTCAAGCTACTTCATGTTAAAACCATTTGTTTTGTGCCGTTGGCTGAAATGGAATTACCTTGAACATTAGTGAGATGTTCCACAACCAATGTCAGAAGAATCTGTAATAACTATCCAGTTACCATGTCACCATTTTTCACATTGGAAACCAAGGTGAATAAATGAATATTATAGAAGCTTAGGTGCTGGCAAATAAGGAGGATCTTAATGCCTATGTAGATGCAACTCTCTGTGGGCCTAATCCCAGTCAATCCCACCAAACACAATGAGAGCTTTTGCCATTGGCTTCCAGGGAACCAAGAACAGCCCTAAGAACACAAAACATTCCCTGCATTTTGTGCAGGTATAACTAGAAGTTGTGATGTGAATTTAGTGAAAGACCAGATCCAATGAAGAGTGATGCATATTTCCTCCATTTAGAACAATTCCATCAAGCTTTTCTTTTTATTCTTCTCAGTTCAAACGCCCTGTTGCTGGTGAACTGTTACCGCAACTGGAGATTTCCGAGATGTGACAATAATAATAGTGCTCAATGTTTTGTTGTGACAATCTAGAGAAACTGTAGAATGAGGCGCAGACAAGGGTGGAGAAAAGTCTTACTTGGCGATTCCAGCTCTCTTAATTGTATTAGACAACCATCTGTTTATCCATGGAAAGCCTACACCCCTTTTTCACTAGTGACTGAATAAAGAAGTTGGTTAAAGGGCCTCCATTATTTCCTTCTTAATAAAAGGAAACTTATCTGATTTTTTTTCACATGCATCTAAAATTTTCCACTTTTTAAACACAAAATCCTGAAAATGGAAAATTGAAAATATTTCAGTTTTCAAATCAAAACCAAAATGTTTTCCTCCTTCCTTTCCCTTGTCATAATATTTTTCTTTTATTTCCCCATTCTCTTCATCCTTTCTTTCCCCCTTTTTTTCTATTTTGCAACTGAGAAAGGGAGGGGAAAGGAAAAAGGGAGAGAAGGGGGGAAATGCTTTTTTTGGCTTTTATCTATTTTCAGCTGATATTTCAAAATGTTTAAAAGAACTTACCATTTTGGAACCAGCTCTAGTTAATGTAGGTATCTTCTAAATATCCATGTTAGGTATTACACTTGTCTGTAAACTGGGGAAACTGAGGCAGAGAGCTATTAAATGAGTTGCCCAAGGTCATACAAGCTGAAAATAGAAGCCAGGTCTGTTTAGTCCCTGTTCTGTACTGTAACAATCCTCCTCCTGTTCAACTGGAAGATTTAAAATGATAGAATCGTAGGACTGGAAGGGCTCTTGAGAGGTCATCTAGCCCAGTCCACTGCTCTCATGGCAGGACTAAGTATTATCTAGAACATCCCTGACAGGTGTTTGTCTAACCTGCTCTTAAATCTCCAGGGATGGAGATTCCACAGCCTCCCTAGGCAATTTATTCCAGTGCTTAACCACCCTGACAGTTAGGAAGCTTTTCGTAATAGCCACCCTAAATTGCCCTTGCTGCAATTTAAGCCCATTGCTTCTTGCCCTATCCTCAGAGGTTAAGGACAATAATGTTTCTCCCTCCTCCTTGTAACAACCTTTTACATACTTGAAAACTGTTTTGTTCCCTCTGTTTCCTCTTCTCCAGATTAAACACACCCATTTTTTCAGACTTCCCTTGTAGGTCATGTTTTCTAGACCTTTAATCATTTGTGTTGCTCTTCTCTGGACTTTCTCCAATTTGTCCAGATCTTTCCTGAAATGTGGCACCAAGAACAGGACACAATGCTCCAGTTGAAGCCTAATCAGCATGGTATAGAACAGAAGAATTACGTCTCGTATCTTGCTTACAACACTCCTGCTAATACATCCCAGAATGGTGTTTGCTTTTTTTGGAACCGTGTAACACTGTTGACTCATATTTAACTTGTGGTCCATTATGACCCCCAGATCCCTTTCCGCAGTACTCCTTCCTAGGCAGTCATTTCCCATTTTGTATGTGTGCAACTGATTATTCCTTCCTAAGTGGAGCACTTTGCATTTGTACTTATTGAATTTCATCCTATTTGCTTCAGACCAGTTCTCCAGTTTGTCCAGATCATTCTGAATTTAATCCTATCCTCCAAAGCACTTGCAACCCTTCTCAGCTCAGTATTGCCCATGAACATTATAAGTGTACTCTCTGTGCCATTATCTAAATCATTGATGAAGATATTGAACAGAACCAGACCCAGAACTGATCCCTGTGGGATTCCACTCAATATGCCCTTCCAACTTGACTGTAACCACTGATAACCACTCTCTGGGAACTGTTTTCCAACCTTATTCATCCACCTTATAGTAGCTCCATCTAGGTTCTATTTCCCTAATTCATCTCCTGTCCTTCTCAAATTCTCCCTTCTCCTCCTTGGCAGAAGCAGTGCTATGCTCTTCTCCTTTCCCAGAGTCACTAATTCCCTCTTTAAGGAGGGTCAGAACATTGGTAAGCAAGCATAAAAGCTGTTCTTCGCTGTCTCAGATGTATCTTCAAGCCCAGTGGCAACAGTAAGAACTCTCAGAAGACATGCCTGGCTACGTTCCTCTTCTCTTCCACAGGAAAATCTAAAGTTGAGGACTTTCCATTTGGGGACACTTGTCTGTGTAGTTCAAAAACAAATGAATTATTGGAAAAAATGAAAGAAACAAGATCTACAACTAGTCTTTTGCAGACTTTCAAAAGGAGATTTTCTTGATGTCTTCAGATTCCAAAGACAGTATAACCCACCTTATTCTTTTTCATTCAAAGAAGACATCACTCCAATACCAACAACAACAATCTTTTGCTTCTCAGTCATACAGGAGATGGTCATTCAAGCCTAAAATGAAGCAAAATAATTGGCGTACCATTGCTTCTTCGCTTGCAGTGAGACCGCAGGTGTTCAGTGATGTTTGAGAGCAGCAAAGCAATCTTGGATCCTGTTTTCCTTAAATTTGGAGACTATTTAAGTCAACGTTAGAGTGAGCGGCTAAAGATTGCCACAGACAGATAGGTGTTAGATACTATAAAGAATGGTTATACCATCCAGTCTCATGCACTTCCTCCAAATCAACCTTCCTCTCTCTCTTTTCAGGAAACCCGCTCGTGTGACATTGTTAAGATCAGAGATCAGTTCTCTGCTAATGGAGAGAGCAATAGAGAAGGTTCTAATAAATCTCAGGAATCAAGGGTTCTGCTCCTGCTATTTTCTTATTCCAAAGAAAGATGGAGATCTTCATCCAGCCTTAGATCTAAAGAAACTAAACAAGTACATCTGAAAGATGCATTTTGGAATATTAACCCTAGAATCCTTTGTTCCTTCCCTATCCTTTCTAGATTGATTTACTCTTGATCTCAAAGAAGCTTACTTTCATATTTCAATAAGACCATCATACAGGAAGTACCTTTCTTTTTCTGTAGGGCAGGACCATTTCCAATACAAAGTCCTCCCCTTCATCCTCTGCTTGGCACCCAAAGTCTTTACAAAGTGTCTATCTAGAGTAGCAGTGTTCTTCAAGAGTTGAGGGGTTTCTGTCTTTCCATATTTTGATGACTAGCTCCCAATAGCAACCTCAGAGGATGAGCTGGAAGAGGTCACAAAATTTGCATGCCCTCTATTCTGAAATGTAGGTTTCTTTAATAAATTGAAAGAAATAATTACTGACCCCATCACAGAAAATTCCATTTCACAGGAGCTCTTCTCGATTCTCAAAGAGCAAAAGCAATACATTCTGAGGGAGGATTCCCTGAAGATAAAGTGTACCTTTCAATCTTTGCTGCTAAAACCATCTTAGAGAGTAAAGTTTTTTTCCTCTATCACTAATGGGAATGATGATACATATGTCACAGTTTATGCAAAGTTTAGTATGAAACCGCCCCAGTATTGGTTATCATAGAACATCAGACTGTCAATACACAGAAGGGATATGATCATTACAGTTCCCAGGCAAATCCAAAGATCCATCTGATGGTGGATGGATTGGGGAAATGTTCTGAGAGGGGCGTTATCCAGTCCTGTCTATGATAATCACAACAGGCTCTGCAAAAACAGGCTAGGGTGCATATCTCGAGAAGTTTGTCACAAGGGGACTCTGGGGTCGACAGGAAGGTTGTCTCCATAGCAGCATTCTGGAATCAAGAGCAGTTTGTTTGGCACTCAGGTCTTTTCTCCCCCAGATTTAAGGGTCGGTAGTTCAAGTGGCCAAAGACAATATGACAGCAGTGTACTATGTAAACAGATAAGGGGAAGGCCGATCACCAAGGAGGCATTTGCAAGGAGGCAATGAAACTTTGGGACAGGTGTATAGCCCAAAGGATGAGTCTGATAGCTTTACAGCAGCCTGGATCCCTCAACCAGAACTAAGCAGGGAATCCACACAGATGCCTAAATGGTCTTTGAAAGACTCTGTAATCAGAGACATCTTTGCTCTTGGGGGTATGCCAAAGATAAATCTATTTGCAATAAGATTCAACAGGAAATACTGTTGTTTTTGTTCCAGAGTGGGAGTGGATACTCAATATCTGTGTGATGGGCCGCCTGTCCCACACTGGGCTCTAAAGGGTTAATAGAGTCCTAGGGAGGCTGCACAGAAGGTAGCCAATCAGAGAAGGGCTGAGAGGAGCAGCCAATCAGGGCCAGGCAGGCCCATATAGGAAGAGCTGCAGGGCAGAGCAGGTTCAGTAGCTGCCTGGAGCTTGAGGGGGGAATATCAGGCTCCTAGCAGGAGGAAGGATCAGGCTCCTAGCAGGAGGAAGGAGTACCAGTAGGGACCGGGAAAGCTAGAAAGGACTCCTGGCTAGATACTAAGACTGGCAGGCTGAAGTCCTGACATAAGGGCAAAGAATGTGATGGAGATGTGGGGAAGTGCCCCAGGGAAATGAACTGAGGAGTCAGAGGGGAAGCAGCAAGTGGTGTCCATCTACAGGGTCCCTGGGCTGGGACCCAGAGTATTGGGCAGGCCTGGATTCCTCCCTCCTCCACTCACCACTGAGGAAGTGGCTGGACTGAGGGATGGTGATACTGTCCCCTGGAAGGGGGGATCACAGTGTGCGGCATAGCCGGAGGGCTGTGTCATGAAGGGGACACTGCATTCCAGGAAGCGATGTGAGTCCGGGAACTGAAGTAATGGTGGCGAGATGCCACCAGAAGAAGGTGCACTGGCTAGGAGAGCTAATTCACCGAACAGCCAGCAGAAGGCACCGCAGTGGTGAGTGAACCCTGTCACACTCTGTCCGATGTGTTCCTCCTTGGATGGGATGCAGAACTAAGGTATGCATTCTCACCATTTCCTCTCATGTGAAGCTTGTGAGAAAAATAGGACTGGTCTTGGCCAGAATGATACCGATTGCCCCAGCATGGCTGTGACAGCAATAGTTCACAGGTTTGCTCCTGCTTTCCAAAAGGAACTAGAGATTCTTCCCAGTGTCAACAGACCTTCTGACACAAAAATAAGGCACAGTTTACCATCCTGATCCATTATCATTGCATCTGACAGCATGGGCAATCAGTCTGTAACAGAATTGGAGAGGTCTTTCTCTATGGATATTCAACATGTTCTTCTTAATGCCAGAAGAAAATCAACTAGAAAATATTATGAATTAAAATGGAAATGATTTTTACTATGGCTATCTGATAGAAGATAGATCCTGTGTCAGCCCCTATTCAATCTATTTTAGAGTATTTGTTATATTTAAAACGTAAAGGTTTATATGTTGCTTTGCTGAAGGTACATCTTACATGCAATAGCAGCTTCTCATATACAAATAGATGGTAAATCAGTATTCTTGCATGAGGTTATTACGTTTTTAAAGAGTTGCTAAATTTGCACCCCACCCCAATGAGAGATCTTATTGCACCATGGCACGTAAATTTAGCACTGTCATGGCTAATGTCTCCACCATTTGAGTCCTTCTCTTCTTGTTCCTTATTTCATCTATCAATTAATACTGCCTTTATTATAGCAATAACATCAGCTAGGAGGATTAGTGAACTTCATACTTTAATGGTTGACCCTTCATTTCGTAAGGACAAAGAATTTCTTCATCTACATCCTAGATTCATACCAAAAGTCACCTCAAATTTCTTTATCAATCAGTCCATCACATTGCCAGTGTCCCCCTCCCCCCCGCCACCGACCTCATTCGAATAAGGGGAGAATCAGAGCTATATTATCTGGATACAAAAAGAGTTTTATCCTTTTATTTGGTTAGGACTAAAGACTTTAGATTTTCAGTTAAATTGTTTGTTTCATATGCTGGTAACTGTTTGTATGGAAATAGGATTTCCTTTACATTATTAAGATGGGTCAGACAGTTTATAATAGAAATTTATAAGCATGCTTCACAATTCCCCCTCCCCCTCATCCACTGGCGAGATGGCAGCTTTGGTGGCATGTTTGAAACAGGTTCCAATAACAGAAATTTTTAGAGCAGCCACGTGGCATTCAATACACACGTTTGTTTCCAAGCCATTATTTGTTAGATATCGCAGCTAGCTCAGAGGCACAGATTGGAAGATTGATGCTACAGTCCTTGTTTAGCTAGTGCTCCTTACCCACCCGCCAACTCAATATGCATACTATTTTCTAAACTCTCCCAAGAGTGGGAATATGCAGAGTCCATCTCAAAGAACCTCACTTACAGGTAAGTAACTTTCATTTCTCCATTACGCCTGGCTGTAAGCTCAGTACCCTTCGCAAGCATAAATTCAGGATGAAAGTAAAAAATGTAATGACCCCCAAACCTTTATTATCTGATAGCACCTAAAAGAGCTAGACTCTGAGTTACACATCTCAGTCAACTGTAGATAACTGTTGGCAGCTGCATGCAGACACAATCGCTATGTTTAGCAGCTAAATGCTCATATGCATCATTTGCAACAGTCCATGCAAGTATTTTTTCCCCTCTGAATACGACTGGCCTCTGCTATTGGAACTCTGGTTGAATCTCCAGGGGCTGTCAGTGGTAGCAAGGGTTATTTCTGCTTCCTTTCAGTCAGGTACCAAAGAGCGAGAGAACAGCAAATGGTACACGGCCATGTTTTAGTTCCAGCATTTCAGAGATACTCTATTCAGTAGTGGGCAACAGTGCATGCAGAGAATGACCTGTGCCTGAAATCCCCAAAAGCATCATTGTAAGATAAATGAGAGTAAATAAAGTATCATAAAATATGGGACAGGTCTATAGAAAGATGGCTCCCCCTGTGTGCAAAATTCAGTTTCCCTGTGCAAAGAGCAAGTAAAATAGGATTTGCACAGGGGACAAACAGAAGTCAGATTTCTCCTCCTCATCCAGGAGGCAGGGCGCTTGTGCAGGTGAGCTGCAACCCCTGGGCTGTAGTAGTGGCCACGACAGGCTGTACCCCATTAATGAGGAGTTTCTGACAAGTGCAAGCTCGCAGTTTACAGAGCTCCTGGGACCCACCTCTGCCATTTCCCAGAACTCTTACAGCCCCTGCCTATGCTCTCTGGTGGAGTGGGCCACTGGAGAGCATGGATCTGTAGCACACAAGAGGAATAAATTCATAATCCGGGGTGTATCCCCTCCACTACCCAGCCCCCAGTGCCGCATAAAGCCCCTCACTTCCCATAGCCTTTCCAAAGCCATGAACAAGCCTGGGGAATGTCACGCTTTCTTCCAACGGGCGTGCTGTTCATTTCCATTAGAGTCTCCTGGCTGTCCACAGCTCAGCCCTTTGACTTTGGAGGCACTGCCGCAGGAGCAATGGATGCCAGAGAACACTTCCAAAGCCGTACGGGTTGCAGTTCTGTTCCTTTGTTGACTGTGTTTATCCTCATACTTTAATATGATTCTTGCAGTTAAAAAAAAAAAAAAAGGTCAGGAAGGTACAATGATTGTACTCTGTTTTGTCTCCAGTTATACAGTTCGATTGAGTTTGGCAGAAGATGGCAGCTTCTCCAGGAGGGTGTTGCACCAAACAGGTTCTACTGGTAAGAAACAAAGCACTTTTTTTTGTTGTTGTTTCACAAACACAGCTCCACCAGGCATACGTGGAGGTGGTGGTGCTTTAGAATGAAGGCTCTGGGGCTGAGGAGGCGTTGCCGAAGGAGACGAACATTATCATCACTCAGACCTTTTGCTCTTCCATCTTAGTGTTGAGGTTAATTTTCTGCCATTGGGGCAGAGACTGTCTTTTTGTTCTGTGCTTGTACAGGCTCTTGCACAGGGGTGTCCTGGTGAACGATTAGGGCTCCTAGTCACCTCACTAGCACAAATAACAACAATTTGAGAAGTAGTTGTCATCATCTTAGTGCTGACCATTGCTTTCTGCCATGCTATTACATGTGCATTACTTACACATGCAGTGCAATTGTCACTCATCTATACGTTCCCCTCGGCACCCAGTCCACAGAAAATATGCATGTTCTCCAGCTCCCAGCTGGAAAATCCTGGGATTGTTGAAGTCAATGGTAGTTTTCCCACTGACTCAAGCGAAGCTAGGCCTTTCGCTTATTGTCCTTTAGCTCAAGCTCTGTAGGTTCTTGCTTTTAGCTCAGGTTATCACTAGTTCAGTCATGTTGGACATCATTACACTATGCCATACAGTATTTTTCTTCACTTCCAATCTTAAATCATTGTGCATTGTTGCCATGTTCTACTAAACAGGTGACAAGTGTTCCAAAATTTCTAGTCCAATTTCAAGATCAAAGATATCAGTCATACTGCATAAAAGTTTCACCATTTCTCGGAATACTAGTCTACTGCAAAACTGAAGTAGGCAGGCTCCTGTGCCCCAGAGTTTGAATTCAGAATTGGGTCCACCCATCCCTTAATTCAGGGGTGGCCAACCTGTGGCTCCAGAGCCACATGATGCTCTTCACAAGTTAATATGCGACTCTGGGCTGGAGCTACAGGTGCCAACTTTCCAATGTGCCAGGGGGTGCTCAGTGCTCAACCCCTGGCTCTGCCACAGGCCCTGCCCCACTCCAACCCTTCCTGCCCCCTCCCCTGAGCCTGCCATGCCCTCGCTCCTCCCTCTCCCCCCCCAGAGCCTCCTGCACACCACAAAACAGCTGATCAGGAGGTGCAGGGAGGGAGAGGGAGGCGCTGATCGACGGGGCTGCCCATGGGCGGGAGGCTCTGGGAGCAGGGTAGGGGAGCTGATGGGAGGCTACTGACATATTACTGTGGCTCTTTGGCAATGTTCATTGGTAAATTCTGGTTCTGTCTCAGGCTCAGGTTGGCCACCCCTGCCCTAATTTAACAGGTCTTACCTCTCTTTGGTACTAGTATGGTCCTCCTTGCCATAGTGTCTGTTCATCTCACAGTCTTCATGTACTGAATGTCTTTAATGGATGTTTCAGCTGAGGCTTTAGAATTAGCTTATTGCAGAGACAGCAGCCATCCTCAAGGTCATATCTGGATCTGGGGCCAAACTTGCCTAATGTTTGAGATTGTTCAGCTCCTGTTGTTTTGTTCGCTGCAGTTTCAAACCAGAGCCTTTTCAGTTGTGTCCATCGTTGCTTTATGCATCAGTATTGATACACTAATATTTTAATGTCATTTTGACAGCAGGCAGGTCTCTCTGCAGTGCATACCCGAAATAATGCACTGTTATTGCACTGACACTAAAGTGCATGTCACTAAATATCTCCTCACCTTCAGGCGACAAGCAATTAGTGTAACACAAACCTGCATGAAAAAGGAAAGCATGAGCACATTGGACTGAGCACAATAAGTTGTGCTGGCCTGTTTTTCAGCACAGATGGTACTAAAGACCAAATTCAGAGGTAGGTCTAAATTATTGTATGGAGGCTGGACCCTGCTCTCATTTACAATCCTATACAACTGGAGTCACTCCCATCAGTTTCAGATGGAGGCAGTAGTTTAATTGAGAGCAGAATCTCTGGGGTCTGGTTTACATCACTTTACATATCACTTTTGAATCTGGCCCTTAAAAGAAGATTCTTTGTGGGATAGTGTAGCAGGGTGCTGGTGCAAAAGCATCTAATTAGCCCTGCCCAGTCATCTCCAATCAGGGAAAGCAGGTTGGGGCTGATGGAAAAGGCCTGATGCCTGCCTGAGTATTGGCAACACCTGTTGGCCTGACAAGCCAAGGTTTAAATGCTGGGAGGAAGCCAGAAGGCAGGGGGGCAGCCAGGGAGAGAAGTCAGTCAGTCAGTGAGTCAGTGAGGGAATTGGAGGTCTCCTAGCGAAAGGCTGGCTCTGCCTGGAAAAGAGGAGAGTAATCCTTTAAAACTTGTATATAGATGGACACTTGCGGTGGGACAAAGTTAAGTTAATAAAGACACGGGTGTTGCACAACCCTGAAGCCTCTCTGAGCCTTACTGGGGAGGCCAAGCGGGCCCCAGGAAGAGGGGCGGGTCATGAAACCTGTTACAGGTAGATACATTAATAAATAGTATAGCAACTGAATTGGGTCAGCAAAAATAGGACCCTTCTTTTATCCTCAGATTAGAGGTGATCCCATGCCATTTTGAACACTTCAAGGGTGTTTGGGTCCACTGTTTTGGTTCAAATCACAGTAGAAGTAAAGGACATGGGCCAAAATTTAGATCCAGATCCATATTTGAATTTTTTCAACACATCTCCAAAGTTTAGATCCAGGATTTTGGTTTGAACCTGTCTCTATTCCAAACCTTTCTCTTTCCCTTTAACCTGGACTTTGCTGAAACTCTTGCAATCTGGAAATTTTTTGCCCATTTTTTAAAAAAGTTGTTCACTCATCTCTGCCCTTCTGGTTTCCAGACAGGACCGGAAGCTTCCACGATATCATAAGAACATTTTTTCCCATGTTTCCCATGGTATTTCTGGCCTGACAAAAGCAGAAAGAGCTGAGAACCTTGTAAGAAAGCATGTTTTTTGAGCTGTCCAGCTATATTGCTTGAATGAGCATCTACACTCCTGAATGCTTATTATCCATACTAAAACCCAAGTGTTTTGAAGTCTGCCTGTCATTATACACAAGAGAGATTTATCATATATTGAACTGATGGACACCAGCAATGAGAATAATGATGATAATGATTAATGTTCCTTTCCACAGAGATAAACCCTTGAAGTCCTCTGAGGGTCTAGCAAAAAAGAGAAGTAAAACCAGGAATTTCAAAAGCACTGCAAAGCAAAGAATAACAAATACGATTAAAAACTGCTCCAATCACCTGCCAGTCTTCCCACAAACACAAACTAAACAAGAAACCAAAAGCTGTTAGTTTCACCTAGAATGGGATGACTTTGATATATTTTGGTCATTGATGCATGTTAAACTGCGATTCTGCTTTCTAAGAAACTAACACAGTTATAGAAAGGGGAGTTAGATTTTATCCTGGCTCGTGCATTCTAACAAGAATTGCTCACTAATTTCCATTGAATGGCCAAAGTCTACCCCCAGAGTTCTGCATCCCCACTAGAAAAAACTGGGATTACGGTCGACAGTATATGGCAACACTGAACCTGATTCTCCATTGGCCTGCTTTCTGATTCAATCATTTCTGCCAGTGCAAAACTCTGCTGAATCAGTTTAGTGTAAATGACTCCACAAGGAGAAAGGCAACAGAGAGTCAAGGCCATGGGGTTTTGCACATGTGTAACCCAGAACCAGTTCTGCGGAATCTTTATTGTTGGTGCTGACGTGCAAACCAGAAAAAACCCAGCTTGACTCTCAGATCCCAGTCTGTGTTTATGGGGCTGACAACTAGTGAGAACCTATCTTTAATTTTAAATTATTTTAAACTGAGCAGATATGATCTGGAAATCACTGAGACATGATCAGCTCAAAACCCATAATGCTACTTTTACAATTGCTCTTCAAAGCAGAAGTGCACTTTGAGAGATAACATTTCAGAGTTTCTTCAACAGAGAAAATATTGGGTAAGATCCTCACCCTACTCTAGCCCCTTTATACTGGGCAAAAGGGCTCGAGCAATGCAAGGCAGCCTTAAAAGCACTGGTTCAGGTTGAAGGAGGATTCCCTTTGAGCAGGAACCACAGAAGACTGTGGTAAGCCTATGTTCCGAGGATCCCATTGCAGCCCGGGGGTAGGAGGTGCTGGGAGTGGGAGGAACATGTCAAGGGTGGAGCCACATCACACAGTGCTACAGAGATTGTGGAGCATCCTGGGGAGATGGTGTAATTCAGACTGGTCCCTGGGGATGGTAAATTACTCCAGGATCTCTCCACCCCCTGGAATGGTACAGGATCAGGAGGCCAGAAAAGCGGCTTAAAGCCACCAGGCTGGGCAGTGAGGCAAAGCATTGAGTTTAACCCTGGGCCCTCTCATAGTTGCATTTAGATACACCAAGCATTTTCGTTTTATTTGACAGGAAAGAAACTTTCAGGAGGCTTTACAGGCTTTTAAAACACACTCTATTGCTGATCAGATCAAAGCTAAAATTCCTAATTGCTCACTATTATATTTTAATTGCCATATGACCCTGCCATGGCCCTCACATAAATAGTCCTGGGGCACTTTAAGTCTTATGAATTAATTCACCGGGGGCTGCTAATGCTCCCGTAGAAAAAAATCTGACTGTAAATGTTACCAGAGGAACCACTGCCATCTTTCCCACTGCCTTTTTTATATACATTTGCAAGATAATTTTCTTTTTCTTATTTTTGGCTGCTACGTGAAAGTCCCCAGAGGAATTTAAACCACAGAAAAAACAACATTAAAGTAATCTGCTAACGCCTCCTGCAAAACTTTGAGAAAACATTCTATTTAGAGAGAATTCAGCTGCTTGTAGATCATATGAACTCTGTATTCCTGTGTTGACTCCCTTCTAATGAAAGAGGGATTTCCATAAAAACAGAATCTTTGATTCTTCAGGGCTTATTGTTCCCCCTGTTTACCCATTCACCTGCACCTAAAAGTCATTCTCTGACATCCAGACTGGTTGCTGTGGAAAAGATTATGATGCTACCTCAGGGTGGGAGATATCAGGTGTGGGGTATGCAGATGAACTCAAACCTTTACAAAAAACAGAGGCCTGGGGAAAAAAGAGGGATGAGATTGACACTTCCCTCTGTCATAAGGGTGTTTTGAGGAAAACTTCATTAATAAGTGTGATGTGCTCTAACTTTAGTGATGTGCTAAGAACTGACATCTCCCATAATCACCACAGCCTGATGCAGTCCCTCAACAAGAGGAGAGAAAGTAGTGCTTGAGAGAGTCCAGTCCATTGAATGGGAGCATAACACGCCCAAGTACAACTACCAGGAGGCACTGCAACGCCATTTTGTATCAAAATATTGCAGTTTTTGGATGAAGTATTTCCATTTTCAACATTTTGCTGAAAAGCCATCAGGGTCAGGACTAGTTCATCAGAGCAATGCTGCATTGGCAGTTTTCTGGAGAGAGGTGCAATATTTACTGACGTGGTATCAAGGGGAAAGAAGTCTTGAAACCATGGTTGGTACAGCTGGGCAAATGCTTCATTAAAATGTTTGGGAACATTAGTTCGAATAACCAGCCTGGACATTTGTGACTTTTTGTAGACATTTTCTGCACACATTCACAAAAGTGTGGTTTTGTTGGTAAGAATGTTCGCAGAAAGTGAAAGCTGTACAAATACAAATGTGAATGGGATTGGTGTAAAGTATCTGCAGCGGCCATCTTGAAATCACCTTGGAGTCCCTCTTCCTGTTTATAAAAGTTTTAATCATCCAATCAGGGAGCAACAACAATACCTTGTTACTCGGACAGCCAATTACACCCCACCCATAATAGCAAACAGGTGACGACCTATACAAATAACAAACTGTAAGGCTAAAATATGTATGTATAAATTGCCCTTTGAAGGATACATTTTGATACTTTATGTGAATAAAGTTAATACCTTACACCGCAAGTAGTTCCATCGAAGTCAGTGTGTTGGAGTAGCATAATTACAGATGATTGGAAAGGTAAAACAAAATCATGAAAATATTATTTATTTATTTTTTGGGAAAAAAATAAATTAAGTTTAATCATAATCTAACCCTGAATACTTTTGAGTGACTTATTAAATTGCACAAATCAAAAGGCTGTAAGCAATTAGCACACAGAGGGGAGAAAGATCTCAATTTGCCAATTATTTGTGCCCAGATAAAACCATTAGCTTTATCAATGTTAGTCATGTTTATTATTTGTATTATCTAGCACCTAGGGACCCCAGTCATGAACCAAGACTGTACTGTACCGGTTGCTGTACAAACAGAAGAAAAGACAGTTCCTGCCCCAAAGAGAATACGGTTAATTATATGTTTATTGTTCACTTTCATCAGAGTAATGCTGCAATGGCAGTTTCTGGAGAGAGCTGTAATAGTTACTGATGTGGTATCAAGGGGAAAGAAGGCATGAAACCACGGCAGGGTGCAACACAGTGAAGGAAACAGTCACTGCTTCAAGGAGATTAGACTTAATTAGAAAGAAAATAAATTCAAACAATTAATCTGCTGGATGGACATGACTGTCCTATCTCCAAGCAGATTGAATATCCCCTTTTTGGTAATTTATACACGTCTTCTAACATTGTCCTACAATACAATCCTGCTTATTTTTATACAACATCCTTAGCACTATGGGATGGAGCTAGATGAAGACACCCTTAGACTTTGGAGGAGGGATTCCAAATCTGAGTCCAGATCCATATTCGAAATTTTACAAATATCCCCTATCTTTAGAATAGATCCAATTTACTTGAATTCTGGGTGTTTGAAATCCAGATCCATTTTTTAAAACTGCAGCTCGAGCTCATCTCTAGTTAAGACATATTGTCATCAAATGTTTCACAGAAAGAGTCAGTCATAGGTGAGGCGGGAAGGAAAGTAATCACAAGTTGGGGTTCTCTTACAGGGAAAGTGACTCATTCAATTGGGTGGTGCAGAGGTGGCAGATAGTTTCATATAGGTAATACAGCACCAGAGTGATAGAACCCCCCTCATAAGGAGAGCCCCAGTGAGGGGCTGAGTGGAGCAGAAGGAGACTGTAAGAGGAGAAGTCAACAGAAAAACACGCGGACATAGGTGAGGGAAGGCGGAGAGTCCGTGGAGAGTTTTGACAATAAAAGGACTTTTTAACTGGATTTGGAGACGGATTAGAAGCCAAAGCAGGTGATGGTGGATTGATGTGGTCCTGCTTTTTGCAGCGAGGGAATAGTATAACCATAATTTGATGAACTCCCTGTCATCTGGAGGAGAATCCTATGTATCAATTAGTTTGGAAATGGACATTGGTTTGACTCCAATTTGACTGCTGCATATAGCTGCAACTTTACCCAGATTATGAGAAACAGAGACCAGTAGATAGACAGAGGGTGAGAGAGTTGTGTTTATATGAATGTATGAAGAGGGAGAGAGGGAGAGAGACAGACTGAGAGGTGAGTGGGTGGGTGGATGGAGGATGGGATGTGTTTGGGATGATGGAAAACTTACCTCTTCTTGGGAAAAAGCAAATGGGGATCATCTTTAAAAGTACGTTTCTTGCGTGAGTTATTTCAGAAGGAAAGAAACTGCAAATTATTTTAAAAGCCAGGATTCTGTTCACTGAAGAAGCCTCTGGAGGAGCTGAAAAGCAGCATCAAAAACTGCTAACAGCTTTTAAAAATTCTATTGTACCCAAGCGGTCGGAGCTCGTCTGGCAAACCATTCCAGTGGCTCCTGTCAGCTTTTTGCCTGGGTGAAATCAGATGGGCTGAGTCAATTTGAATAGTGTCGTGTCCGGGTTATTTCCAAAAGCTGCTGGGCGTCGCCAAACAAAACCTTTCAGTCACTATGGGGCAACTGCTGGAGGCTGATGCAGAGGATGTCAATCAAAGTGCAGCACAACAGTGTGTCCAGAAAATCATCTGCTTGATGTAACTTAAAAGCCACAACGGATGAGCTGAGCTGTACAGAAAATTTAATTAAAAAGAGACACATTTAATAACTTAGACATAAAGCAAACATGCACATGCCAGATGAAGGCTTATGGGGCACTGAATGAAATCACTGGCTAGTGATTTTCTAAGGCGACCAACACGTGTTTGTTCCCAAGTGGATTTTGGATTTGGAAGAAAATCATTTGAAAGGTCAGAGTCCTGAGACACAAGCTGTTGTCCTGCTGCTGATAGTTTTAGGCAGGCCCAGTCTCCAGGTCCTCGGTCTGGCAGACTCAGGACATGAACCCAGGTCTCCTGAGTGGGTCCAGTGCACTAATCACTGGATCCCACTGAATCCCCAATAGCTGTGTATGCACGAAGCCTGTCTTTGGCAGGAGCTAAGTCAAGATGCTTCAGAGCATCAGTCACCTAGTGTTGCCCCTACTTTTGCCGTATTCTAACGTGGGCAGGGAACTTCGGGAGCCCAGCTGACGACTGGGTTGGCCCTGAAGTAATAACGCTTGCAATGGTATCCTCAGCTGGGTCGTTGCACGTGTTCTTCTTATTCATGTAACTGACCCTTCTCGGAGTCGGACCCTCCATGTTAGAAGTGGTGAGGTGAGGGACAGGGAGGAGAGTCATACTCTATTTGTGGGTAATCCTTGTACCTGGTGTGGAGGGTATTTTACTCTACCTATACCAGCGGATTCATCTCAAGGGGAGGCTTGCAGTGATACTGGCTAAATGAGGGCAGAATCCTATTCGTTCCAGTTCATGCCTATATCCTGGACTGGAGCTAATGGGATTCACACAACAACAGAAATATGCATACATATTTAGATAGGATACAGAAGCTTGATGTTAGGGCAATTCAGCAGAAGAGCAGAGTGTTGCTAGCCAGGGCCCAAGAATGTGCTTATCTTCTACACGTATTTGAGTAAGAAGCTAATTTGCCTTCACACACATGCATGGGGTAAACCTCCATAGCTGTATTTCATTAAATGGGGCCATTAGCTACACAGCTAACTTGGCTGTGAACTTAACTGTCTGGGTACATGCAGCCCTTTTCCAGGTTTGAGCCTCTGGTGCTAGATTAGAGCAGCCCAGGGGTTGCTGTCACTTATGCCAGATGCAAATGTCCCCAAAGGGGAAGGATCAAGATGGTTCAGGGACATCCCAGCCATGCACCTTTTTCCTCTGGAATCACCCTCCACAATTTGTAGTTCCCTCTGGATGTTTGCACCAGCTTCCTGGCCAGAGGATCTTGCTCAGTATGTGATCATGTATCATAGTCAATTTAATCATAAGGGTCTCAGAAAATAAGTTGTCTTCTCCACCCATCTGTTATTCCTGGTGTAACAGGGTGGCTTGCCGCTTAATGGCTGGAGGGCCTGAGGCTAGCCAACCCTGATAACTAAAGAAGGAATATCTGTATGAAAGTAGCTGAAAGCAGCAGGTGCTCCAGAAGCCTGAGGAGATGTAGCTGGCTTGAAGAAACAGCTGTAAGTTTGGCCCATGCAGTGACTTTAAACAGTGAATGGCGATCCGGCTCTGAAAAAGAGGGCTGGAAATCCCCTAATTAAGAGGTGTGGGCTGGGGCCTGGAATGCCACTGTGTCTTTGAGGACTGAAATGAATTGGACCTCAGGTGGAAAATGTTTTAATTTCCTTTGGATTGTGCTGAGATCGCTCTGCAAAAGGGGAAAACAGGGGCAGAGTGCTGCAGAGTAAACTCTCGCATGAGCATCCAGTAATGTTCAAATATGGGACTGTAGAGGCACGGGACTCACCCCTGCAGCACACCCTGCTGGCCGTCCAGGGAATTAGCTCTTTTCCAGCCTCCAGAGCGCCCTCTGCAGGCTGGTGTCTCGCTGCTGCTTGGCCCCCATGTCCCTCCTGGACCCAGTGTCCCATTATCTGGGGTGCTACCCCTTGGCAGTAATCCCTTTGTCTCAGGATCTTCTCTCTCCAAGGAGCCCCCACCCACTATCCCCACCTCGCCTCAGTATAGGGCTACTGCCAGTCATTGTCTAGCCCCCATGCCCTGGGGCAGACTGCAGTATCAGCCTACTCATCACTGGCAAGGTTGGGTTTGGACCTGCTGCCTTGGCCTACCCAGGGTGCCCTCTGCAACCCCCAGTACCTGTTGGCCTTGTGCTAGGCCACAGCGTGGGGCTTTCCAGGCTGGAGCCTCCCCAGCTCCTTTGTCTTTCCCCAGCCCTGCTCCACTCAGGTCCTTCCCTCTCAGAAACTGGAGGGAGTCTGTCTGTGCTCCTGCCTCAAAGCTTTTTTATAGGGCCATCTGAGGCCTGATTAGGGTGTGGCCACAGCTGAGGTTGCCTCCCAATCAGCCTAGTAGCTTTTCCCCTTCCACAGCCCTCTCCCAGGGCAGTCTTTAAACCCCTCAGGGCTGGAGTAGGTGACCACCCCACTACAGGGACCTTCAGCACAGACCTCGGTCACTTGAGCTCCAGGGCTGTCTCCATTAGAAGACAGCAGTAGTAGACTGTTCTCCTCTGATAAGATGGCCAGTAGAAGGAACCCAACACATTGCCCCCTTGTGCTAGGCACTATACAAACCCATAGTAAGGAACCGTCCCTCCCTCGCAAGAGCTTACAGTTTCAATGGACGAGACAGACAAAGGAAAGGTAAGTATCTCTTTTTTTCACAGGGGGAGCTGAGCTAGAGTGACCAAGAACTAGATTTGCAAAAGAATTCGTCACTGACAATTGGGGACGTACATTCAAAAGAGTCACTTAAGAGCTAAAAGCAGTGGTGAGATTTTCAAAAGACCTCAGCATGTGAGGTGCCAGAATCTTGAAAATCTAGACATAGGTGTGACCATGGTAGCTGCACCCTTCTGAAAATCTGGCCTGGGTTGTGGGTGCTCAGCCCTGAAAATATGGCCTTTTTTGTCTTGCCCAAGGTCCTTGGGTCAGAGCCTAAGATATCCTGAGTTCCTAGCCAGTGTCTGCATACAGCCATCTGAGTCTGATCTCATTTATGTCAGTGCCAATTAATGCCTTCCTGAAGTGATCTGAATCACATGAGTGTAATTGTGAAAAAGCAGATCTAGCTGAATGGTTGGGAGTGCAAATATGGAAGGCATAGTTTAGGCCAAGCTCAAGGGATTTTCTCAGTTATTTTACATACCTCTGTGGACACATTATATTTGACACAAAAGAGAATTTGTTTGAGAGAAAAAATAATAGAAAAAGAAGAGAAGCATAAGAACATAAGAATGGCCCTATTGGGTCAGACAAAGGGTCCATCTAGCCTAGTATCCTGTGTTCCGACTGTGACCAGTGTCAGGTATCCCAGAGGGAATGAACAGAATAGGTAATTGTCAAGTGATCCATCCTGTCACTCATTCCCAGCTTCTGACAAACAGAGGCTAGGGCTACCATTCCTGCCCAAACAAAGGAAAAAAAAGAATCCTTATAACAGGCTATAAAAAGGACAATTTTTGATCAATATTTTCATGTAAAATATTCCTATATTTGAAAATGTTCCAGTAAGCTGTATAAGATTCATGGCACTTCCGTACTGTCCCCAAGCGGCCTGTGGTGAGAGTGTAAAGTTAGAGGAACCCAGACCAGCTGAGATTGTTGGGGTGGAAAGCACTGGCTGGACTGCTTCCCTTAGTTGTCAGAATGATTGAACCTTGAAGCCAAAAAGTAGGCTTGGTCCTTGTATCATAAGTCGATTCATTGTATTACTGCACTGCATTCAGAAGCATTAAACCCAGGGGATTTTCCCCCCTTTTAAATAGTTCTCAATAGAAGATGCCTGAGGCTCCTGGGTTCTACTTGTAACATGTGAAAAAGGGATGCAGTGAGTAAGTGACTACAACCAGGAAATCTTATAGATAAAGAGGACAGGGAACAAATCGTTCCCATTAGTGAGTGAGGGTCGAGCAGGAAGCACAACTCAAGGCTGTAGTAGAGAAAATCTATGGGGATGATTGTTAGGGGAAACTTTTTTTGGCCAGATTCACAGCTAGTGTAAATGGGGGTAGCTTACACCAACTGAGGAGGTGGCCCTCTGCTGCTAAGAAGAATTAGTAAGTAGAGCAAGCTGCCAAGGGAGGAGTTGGGGGATCCTCGTCACTGGAGATAGCCTAACCTTAACTGTGACTATGTCCATGCTATGAGCCAGGGGTGTGATTCCACTGCTTGCGTACGCGTATTCACGCTAGCTCTGATCGAGTTGCTGTGAGTACAAATAGCAGTGTCGCCACGGTAGCAGCAGCAGAGGTGTGACTCAGCTGAACCAAGTACAAACCTGCCTGAAACTGGTGAGTACGTACTTGGCATGGCGACACTGGGCCTTTGATGTCACTTGGCTATACTGCCAATACTCTCATTAAGCTAGTGTGAATATGTGTAGATGGACGGGATTAACACCCCAGCTCTAACATAGACATAGCCTTATGGCGCTATCTGTATAATCTGGAGGGCAGCTTATGTTAACTTCCCCACAACCCTGAGACAAGGGGCATGGCAGGGCAGGGCTATGGGTAGACTACCATTCCCTTCTACAATCCCCAGTTGGCTGGATGGTCATCTGAGTGATTCTTGCAAGGTGGCATGTTCCAGCTGCCCCCAGGCTGTTCGAATCTCTTCCTAGAGTTAGGGGCAGATAGAGAAATCAGGAAGTCTTTTAATGAATGGGGGTGGTTGCTGGAGGCTGATGGGAGTGGGAAGTGATCATAGCAGAGAATCTGGCCCATGTATTTTATTGTTAATGCTCATTTTCTGCATCTTCACGAAGTTGCACTCTCCAGCATTATTTCTAACATTACCCACCATCCTTGCAAAGGGTTTTGGTTTAGTGGCTTCAGGACTAGCTGCCAGGATTCTTGGACTCTATTTCTGGCTTTGCCACATAATTACGGTGTGACCTTGGCCAAGTCAATTAGAGCCATTTACTCTTGTGTAATCAGTGGAGTCACTCTGGATTTACAACTGTACAGCTGAGAGCATAATTTGGCCCTTAACTGCTTTCTCCAACTCATTTTCCCAATTTGTAAAACAGGCATTGTGCAGTAATACCTAGATCCCTCAATGCAGTATTGGGAAACTTACTTATCTGTTGTTTACAAGATGCTTTGAGAACCTGGCACAAAAGGGACTGTAATAAGTGCAGAGCATTACAATTCTTATTCAGAGATAGGATTTAAGGCACTGCAAGACCATCAGCAGCGGGGGGTGGGTGGGAATGGTAGTGTCTAGGGATCTACCTTCGTCATCTCTTGTTTGTTGTGCTTCTGGCCTTTAAAACAAAAACAAGCTCCTGCCATTGAGTAATTTGGAAGAAGCTGTCAACTTTTTTAACGAGAAGTGACAAGACATGCCCCGAAGGAGTAGGGGAGCTGGCTTAGCTTTTGTGAGATTTATGATAAGGGATTCACACAAGTGCTGGGGCTAAAAGAAGATAAATCCCCATAGACAAATACTCCCAATAATTGAATTACAAAGCCATTATCATGTGCTGAACAGAGCAACTTTATGACTCTGTTGTGACAGAATAAAGCTTGTTAGAATATTTATGCTCATAGGATGATTTCAGCGTAAGGGTCTCAAAAAACCAGGCATGCTTTTCCACCTGTCTGTTATGGCTAATTAGCCTTTCTGGGTAATGCAATGGATGAGGAGACGGAGAAGCGTTAGAAATGGAAAATGAGGAACTGAAGGAATATTGCACTGAACCATCTCAAAATAAATATTATTAAGCACAGAGCCAGCCAAGGGATACATACTGACAGCTGCTGGAGTCTGATGACTGGAAACGGGGACGGGGCAGATATGCAGATGTTGTTTTCAAGCATCAAATTTGGATCTGGATTTTCAAAGCTGTCCATTTGCATCTTCAGCTGCATTTTTACTGCTAGCTGTAGCTCTTCACCCACATGGGGCCTGATCCAAAGCCCAATTGGCGTCCATGTGAGTCTTCTCAGTGGCTGAAATCTTGGCCTGAAATGGTATAACTTCCATTGATTTCAAATGGTCCAAGATTTTACCCATTGACTTCAATGGACTTTGGGTCAGGCCTTTGTTGCCTGAGCATTTTTAAAGAGAGGGTGCTCTTGGGCTTAAAGTGCTGGATTCAGGAGAGCTGGGCTCAATTCCTGGCTCCGACACTGTCTGTCCTTGGGCAAGTCACTTAATCTCTCTAGATGAAATCTTGGTCCCTCTAAAGTCAATGGCAAAACTCCCCATGGTTTCAGTGGGGCAAGGATTTCACCGACTGTGCCTCAGTTCCCCACCTATAAAATGAGGATAACAGTAATTCCTTTGTCTCTCTTGCCTATTGAGATTGTAAGCTTTCCAAGGCACTAACTGTCTCTCACTAGGTACATCATGTCTAGTACCACACTGCCTTGATCTTGGCGAGAGCTTCTAGGGACTATTGGAACACACAAGTAATAATTAATCATTCACTTGCAAATTTTCTATCAACTACCTGTGTTTTGGTGCAAATGTAGGAAAGAGTTGGTGAAATTTGCAAAATTTCAAGTTTAGTTTTTTAAATTAAAATGTCAATGATTTTTTTTGAAGGGGGGGGAAGTATTCCTTTCTTTCAACTGGTTACAAAGTTTGTTTAATGAAGAAGAAAAAAGAAGCATTTATTTTAAAAAATTTAATGAAAGGAAACTAGTTTCCACTTGCCAGTTCTTCTCTTCCTATGCCTCCCCCCCCCCCGAGAAGAGTAATAGCTTTTCCTCCCATCTAAACCCCTTGTGACACACAAAAACACCAGAACATGTCTTTTCCAAGTGGAGAGAAAGACTCCATCCTTTTCTCCTGTTTCCAGACACATCTCCCTGACCAATGAGTTACTGACTCTGTACTGCATATTCCTCACCCCAGTGCTCACTTCTCAATGCAGCCCGTACTGTTGGTTCTGAGCCTAAATGGAGCCTTGAGAACTGGCATTTGGGAGGCAGGTCATATGAAGAGGCTATGCCAGGGCAGGAAGGGGTTTGTGACAAAGTCAACGTAGAGCCTGTTAGGACCAAAGTCCTGATCCAGACTTACCTCTCAATCAACAGAAATTTTGCTTCCTTTCCTGCTATGCACAGCATCCCTGAGAAAACACGTTGTGAACGAACCAGTTCCCAAGGTACTAATGACCAAACATGGTCAGAACCTCACTTCTATGCTTTATCTGATAGTTTGTCTGATTTATTTGGTATTTAGAATGGGAAAAAAACCAGGTGTTAACCAACATACACGCATCTAGGAGCCCACAGCCTTCTGGGCATGCTCAGTGGAAAGCATAAATGGTGACATTTTCAAACTTGGTTGCCTCAGCTTGGGCATTAAGGGCAATAATATCATAAGCAGCCTCTGATTTTTGGGAGGCGCCTCAATTTCTTGATGCCCACCTTGAGGGTCCTGAAAGGAGCCTGACTTCCAGAAAGTGCTGCCTACTGAAAACTCCAGTTGACTCTGAAAATGAGATCCAAGGTGTCTTAAACTGGGGAACTGATCATGAAGGCATCCAAAACCAGAAGCTCCCTTTGAAAATGTTGGCCGCGATCCATATGTACATTTGAAAATGTTAGCCCAGCTGCCCATATTTGAAATTATTGATCAGCACTTGTGGCTCATAATGACCTTTGTTTAAAAACAGTGTGTATGAAATTATGAAATACCAAGTGTGGAGGTTTTGTATTACCCTAGTGATGGGGTCTCTCTGCAGCTAAGAAGCCAGACTCAGTCATTCATCTCATTTACTTCCAATGGCTATGCATTTTAGGCTTTTTCACGCTAGTGAAAGACCCTGTATGACATGGTCTTCACTGGATTTCCTGGAAGTGCACGGGGAGACAGGTTTTTAGAAACCCAGCAGACAGAGTGATGGCACAGGCGGGGCGGGGATTGCAGAAACATGTGGTCAGATATCCTTTGCTGTTCAATGTAGCGTGCCCAATTCTTTTGTTTGCCAGTGTCTCTTTCTGAAAAGGGGATCGCTTTTAGTCAGTTTCTGATCCTGCTTTCTACATATATAGTCTGCAGCCAAAACCATTGCTGGGCTGTAATTCCACGGCTCTCAGTCTAGGTTTTTGAAGCTGTCAAGCCCAGATGACTACACAGCAGGCTTGGAGTTGATGAATATTTTAGGAAGCCACCTTGTAACGGTAGGTTCGTGGTCTTACATATTTCATAACACAGCCATTTTCTGAAAAGGCAGCAGGGAACATTAGATTGTGGTCCCATTGGCATTTCCACTTTAGCTTATCCCCAAAAGTTTGTAGTTTTTATATTTTGTGCTTTTGCTTTAAAATGCATCAAGACAATTACACCAATTAAACATAAAAAGCTCTTTGGAAAAATATCATAGGTGCAGTTTGATAAGTGTGCTTATCAATACCAGGGGGACTGAAGTCCTGGGGGAGTTTGTGTGTTCAAGAAGGCCTGTGATTAAAAGGATGAATCACAATCAGCAGGGCGGGTTTTCACCAGGAAGTTAAAATGATAAGCCAAGGCAGAGAGAAAGTCAGCTGCGGAGGATACAAGGCCGATGAAAGTATCAGCACTCAGGCTTTGAGAGCAGAGGGAACAGAGGGAAATTGGAAGATAAGGCAACATGAGCCTAGTGGGCAAAATAGGTTGATGACAGCCATCGCTGTCTAACACAGCTGATAATGGGGAGTTAGAAGTATTTGACTGACATTTGTTTTAGAGAACAGTTTCCTACATTCCCACTCCGTAGGGACAAAGGTGGCAGGAGATTGGATACTGCTCTGGAGCTCAGCCATTCCTATCTAGCTTCATGGCTTTCAGTTTATAACCTGCACGATGCTAAGCCTCTTGTCTTCAGATCCCCTAGTCTGTGGATATAATTAATGCCTCGAGTGGCAAAGGATTTTACAAAGGCAATTTCAATCTATGCCTACGTAGCTCTGCTCTGTCTATATTTGGGACAAATCTTGAGTCAAATTCTGCCCTGAGTCACACCTATGAAGTTGCACAGTGTATCAGTTATCATGGAAGATGGCCTTTAAATTTTAGGGGTTTGTTGGAGCAGTATATTGATACACTAGTCTTAAGACACTTAAGACTTAGGTGCAAATCTTGGCTTAATTAATTATAAATAAAAATGATTATCATATCCAACAGTTGCTTGTTGTCCACTCAATCCAGATTATCTATCTTTGTTCACATGCTTCAGAAGGAATGAACAGACCAGGGCAATTATCGGGTGATCCATCCCCGATTGTCTAGTCCTAGCATCTGGCAATTGGAGGTTTAGGATCACTCAGCTCAGAGCATGGTGTTGCATCCCTGAACATCTTGGCTAATAGCCATTGTTGGACCTATCCTCCATGAACTTATCTAATTCTTTTTTGAACCCAGTTATACTTTTGGTTTTCACAACATCCCCTGGCAATGAGTTCCAGGTTGAAAGTGTGTTGTGTGAAAAAGTACTTCCTTTTCTTTGTTTTAAACCAACTGCCTATTTATTACATTGGTTGATCCCTGGTTCTTGTGTTATATGGAGTGGTAAATAACACTTCCTTATTCACTTTCTCCACACCATTCAGATTTTATAGCCTTCTATCGTTTCACCCCTCAGTCGTCTCTTTTCTAAACTGAATAGGCCTATTCTTTCTTATCTGTCCTCATATAGAAGCTGTTCCATACCCCTAATCATTTTTGTTGCCCTTTTCTGTGCTTTTTTCTATTCTAATCTATAATTTTTGAGATGGGGCAATACAAACTTTACACAGTATTCGGGGTGTGATTGTGCCATGGATTTATATAGTAGCGCTATGACGAAACCACCCACTTCTATATACACTTGAAGTCAGTGTAATAAATAACAGCAAAGGAATGATATCCCAGAGTAAATTTTTGGTCTGTTTAGTGAATGGACTCTGGTTTTCATATCCTTTGTCATTAAGAGCCAAATCTTGTTCTTGTTGAACAGAATTGTCAAATTCCAATTGACAACATCCCAAAGTTGCAAGGTAGTTGGACATGGGAGGCAGAGGTTAACTGATTTATCCTTGGCAAAATAAGCCCTAAATCTCTTTTCTCTGATGGATGGTAACTGGAAGAAAGTGCCATTAAAAATGGCTGCACTTTTTTCTATAATCTGGGTAATCCAGAAGAAGAATTTATTAAAAATGAGTGTTGGAGGCCCAGGGGTCATTTATTCTTTGAGCAAAACATCTCATCATAAAATTTCTTTTAAAAGTTTAATTATTAATAGCTCTAGGAAAGAGAGGTGTAACCAAATTATAATGTAGGGACAGGATGCAAATAAACCCTAGAGTAAGATCTTTCAAAAGTAAAAAGTGCTTCTGTAGCCCACTGAGTCTGTAGACTCTGAAGACGAGTTCTTTGTAAGCTCAAAAGCTTGTTTCTCTCATCAACAGATGTTGGGCTAATAAAGGATATTCCCCACTTTGTCTCTCTCAAAAGTAGTTTGGTTTAAAGGCTGTCCAACATATATTCTGCTGCTCTGATCCATATAATTCAACAGATTTCCAGTAAGGATTTGCAGTCTCTTTCTACCATTATAATAATTAATCATTCTTTATTAATTTGGGTCATATTTTGTACAAGTATCTTTATAAATGGTTAATAAATGATGATGATGATGATGCAAGTAGAGCTGAGTAAATATTGGAATTGTTTTGGTACGTTGGCAATTTTGAAAATTTGGAGGTAGAAGGGGGAATTTGCTTCCTGTCGGACCGCAAATGAATATTTTCCTTTTTTTTGTTGAATCAACAAATTGAAAAAGTGATCATTTTGGCTTAAATGAAACATTTTATTGAGGCAAAACATTTTGTTTTGATGTTGACCATTTTAAACAAATTAAAATGAATCCAAATATTGAAAATTATGAATATTCAAAAAAATCTTGAAATGATCCTGTTTTGGGTTGAATGTTTGTTTCATTTTGGTTTGGGGTGGTTTTTACCTTTTAAAAAAGTAAAATCTAGCTATATTTTGAAACAAAACGTATTAATTTCAGAACAAGAGATACTGACACATTTTGCTTCTAAGATATTGAAACAAAATGTTTCATCTTAGTAAAAATAAAAGCAAAAAAGCAAGGTTTGGGCTGCAATTATTCACTGAATTCACAAAGTGTTTGTCCATCCAAAATGGTTTTTTGATGAATAAACTGTTCACCTGAAAAATTTAACTCGGCTCATTACAGACCCCTTTCTACACTAGCACGTAAACCATTGCTTCTACCAGTGTAGCTTGACCGTTGCTGAAAAATAGATGCCAAATGTGCTGGTGCAGAAAAAAGCAAAATAGCTCTGAGTCAGGAAAGAGGTTTTTAGCCACTCTGGAAATGTTTCACACTGTCCGGCAAAGAAAAAGAAGCTTCTTTAACTGATGAATTGCAGTAGGATTCTTTAAGTGAAGCTAGAGATAATCAAAACAAATAGTCCCATTTTTGATAACATCTTTAAAATGGTTACTGCCAGTTATGTAGTTAATACTAGTGTTGATTAAGGGCTGGATCGAACTCGGATTGCAGTACAAGTGGGAGTTGAATTACAACCTCAGTTTTGATTGCCTGCAAATAATGAGGCTTTGGACAGAATAGCATCTGACTTGTCCATCACTGGAAATGGATGTTCTTGCTTTAATCAAGTATTAACCCATAGTTCAGGCTACTGTCAAGAAAATGGTCCATCTTGGGGCAGGCAAATCCTTAATGGAGACACATGAGGATGGCCCATCTGCTCTCACTCTTGCCTCCGGGAAAGAGGTGATAAGTTCAAAACCAATAACAGGACTGTGCCCTCAGAATTTATGCTGATTTAGCAGTGCTATAATTCAGAGAGGATATCAAACTAATGGCCCTTTGGTCTGTTCCAGGGTGTTCTCCAAATAGATGTTAACAATTAAAGGGGACTTTTTATCAAAGGTGTACTTTACTCCATAATTCCTTACGTGCAGCATGGAGTGCCTTACACTGATATTTCTTATCCAGTGAACAAACAAGCATTTTCATAGCCAGACTGCCATCTGGTTTATTAACTTAACATAGTTTTAATTAGATTTGAACCAATGAAATGTCTGATGGGACACGGAATTTTCTTTTTATGTTTGTTAATTAGTGAGAGAATATTGGTCATTATGGATGTGAATTAAACTAATGTGCATGCAGAGTCTGATATAGAGGAAAGACTAGGATTCTGCATAGAATCATAGAAATCTAATGCTGGAAGGGACCTCGAGTCAAGTGCAGCCCCTGCTCTGTGGCAGGACAAAGTATACCTAGACTATCCCTAACAGGTCCAACCTCTTTTTAAAGATCTCTAATGATGGCGATTGCACAACCTCCCTTGGAAGCCTGTTCCAGATATTAACTAACCTTATAGTTAGAAAGTTTTTCCTGCTCTCTAACCTAAATCTCCCTTGTTACAAATTAAACCCTTTACTTCTTGTCCTACCTTCAGTGGATACGGAGAACAACTAGTCATCATCCTCTTTGTAATAGATCTTCATATATTTGAAATCTGTTATCGGGTCCCCTTTCAGTCTTCTTTTCTCAAAATTAAACAGGTCCTGTTATTTTAACCTTTCCTCATAAGTCAGATTTTCTAAACTTTTTTATCATTTTTGTTGCTCTTGTCTGGACTCTCCAGTTTGTCCACAGCTTCCCTAATATGTGGCACCTGGACAGGAGCTCTGCCAGCTGTTTTGGCACTCTAGGCGGCAGAAGGTCTCGCCCCCGAAATACCACCAAAGACCGGGGCGGCCGAAGATCCGGCCACTGTGGTCACCGCCCTCCAAATGTTAGTGCCCTAGGAGTTTGGACACAGTGCTTCAGCTGTGCTTACTAGCGCTGAGGAGAGCGGGACACTTATCTCATATGTCTTATCTATGAGACTCCTGTTAGCACACCCCAGAATATTAACCTTTTTTGCAGCTGAATCACATTGTTGAGTTATATTCAATTTGTGATCCACTATAGCCATGAGATTCTTTTCAGCATCACTACCACCTAGCCAATTATTCCCCGTTCTGTAGTGTGCATTTGATTTTCCTTCCTAAGTGAAGTACTTTGCACTGGTCTTTATTGAATTTCATATTGCTGAATTCAGACCAATGGTGTCATGGTGTCCCAGCATGGTGTCATCTTTAAATTCTATAAGCATACTCTCCACTCCATTATCCAAATCATAAATGAAAATATTGAATAGTAGCAGACCCAGGAATGATACCTGCAGGACCTTCCTAGATGTGCTGTCCAATTTGAGAAACAAACTATTGGTAACTGCTTTCTGAATACAGTCTTACAGCCAATTGCGCATCCACCTTATAATAATTTCATCTAGTGCACATTTCCCCAGTTTGCTCATGAGAATGTGGGATTGTGTCAAAAGCCTTACTAAAATCAAGATATATCATATCTACTGCTTCCCCCCTATTCCCTAGGCCAATAACCCCGTCAAAGAAGAAAATTACATTGGTTTGGCTTGATTTGTTCTTGACAAATCCATGCTGGCTATTCCTTATAACTCCAGTATCCTCCAGGTGCCTACAAATTGATTTTTTACCAATCTCGTAACACATCTCATAATAGAGAAGCTTAATTTTAGCATTGAACATCAAGGCATACCCGACCAATCAGAGCATGCCACACAGTGAAACACACCCCAGAAATCAAAGCAAAGGACACACCAACATTCCCCACTCAGAAGCTAGTGGGGATGCACTGTGAGGTAGAGTTAAGGCTGTTGGAGGGATGTTAAGTCTGGTTTTATAGAAGGTCAGCATGGCTAGAATTTCCAAGGCTTGTTATTTTAGGGAACACTAGTATGGTCTTTCAAAGTTCTTTAGCTTTTAGTTACTGATACAAATTTAATTCCACCTAAATGAGGTCTTCTACTGTGGATTAAATGTAGTGGACAGCATATGCCTGGACTTTGTTCATTTTAATGCTTTAACTTCAGTCTATCCGTTGCAGGTCTCTGATGGGTTCCAGTAAAGAGCCAGACCTTGTGCACCTGGAGACGAAGACGGTGGATGGCCGTAAGTACATTAGTTTCCAGACTGTATTGTCATTATCAGCTCTGTTGTGCTCTGGGTTGGCCTGCCATTCTGATGACAACACGCTAAAGTAGAGGAGATCTTACTCTTCTTCTCTGTTCAGTCTCTCACGGGCAGGGTCTTAAAGCAGCTACCTCAGTTCAAGGCAGAGCAGCAGCTCCTCCAGCTAGCTGAAAGGGTGGTATTAACAGGCTGTGGAAGGAGCTTACCTGCAGGATGGAGGATCCCCATGGGATATGGAGCCTTTTAAGGCAATCGGTAAAAGGATACTCTCTTCTCCAGTTTATCGCTACCTGCTCCTCCATTGTGTTTACCCCTTCAACATTTCTTTGCTCTTATGGCCAATATTCCTTCTGCTTACAACTCCAAACTCTTTTCTCAGGCTTTCCTTGTTGGACAGAAGTTTTCTCAGGTCCGCTGATACCTCTGCTGGTCTTTTCACCACTCCCCTGTTGCCTGCTGTTTAATCTTTCCGCTTTCCTGCTTCTGCAGGTCTTTTCCTGTGGCTTTTTTCCTGCAGCTTTCAATTGCCTCAGGCGGTTGTGAACCTCACAAAAGCCACTCGACTCTCCTGAATGTTCTCATTTTTAATTCCATGATGATTCTCCTGCAAATGTCAGCTTTGCTGCAATGTAAATAATAGATTTGCACCATTTGCAGGATTATTTATTTTTTTTGTTTTTATGACATAATATATTAACTTCTGAAAAATCCCTGTGAGTCAAACTCTGTTCTCAATTACACAGCAAAGTCAGTGGTGTTCTTCCAGATTTATGATGGCAGGATTTAGCCCAGAAACTGTCAGGGAGAGAACTGTCTCAAGACAATTTTTTTGTAACTTGCTTAGCATTATGGGTAAGAAATTATTCTTCAGAGGATGAATTTTAAAAGAGACCATTGGAATAGAAATTGTATATATTTTTAATTTCCTTTCCATTTAATAACACATTAGATTATTAAAACTGAAAGAACTTTAAATATCTCAGTGCTTTTTACCATTTGTGTCTTTTCTTTCCTTTTTTTTAACTTTCACATTTCCTGGACACAGAAAGGAGGCTGATCCGTCCTTTCTGCTCCTATGGAAGTACTAAATAGTAATAAAATATTCTACTATGACACCCTCTAATGGAGTAGTTACACTGTTGAACTGTGTTTTGAACAGTTACTGTAGTAAGTGTTTATTAAGGGCTATTCTCTTGTAGTGACACTATAAGGTTTATTGACTTCATGGTATGCTCCATGATCAAAACTCCAATTCCTCTTTTCTCCTCTTTTTTCTTCTTCTGGTCCAATTCTAATTCTTGTGCCATAAGAAGAAGAATACTTTAGAAGAAAAGGCCTATATAAATGTAGAGACAAAAGTAATAAACATTATTATTTCCATTTTACAGATGGGGAAACTGGGGTACAGGTAGGTGAAGTGACTTGCTCAAAGTCACATGGTGAGTCATTACCATAGTTGAGAATAGAACCCAGGTTGCTCAGCTGTCCGATTTTAGCCACTAGACAAACTTGCCTTCCCTGAAGATAATTTCCACCTCCCTGATTAGTGAGCAAACCGTTCTCCAATGGAGGAGAGTAGCATGTAACTGGAGCAGGGAAAGGGTTGTTAATAAGATGCTTTTTTTCAGGCTCAGAGTTACAATTTGTGAACTATTTCTCTAATCTTTTGCAAGGACCACATGTTTTGGAGCTAATCAAGGGTGAAAATTCAATAAAGGGATTTAATTTGAAAAGGTATCCCTATCGAAACAAAGTAGAAAAAAAATCACCCAGCAATTGAAACTCAGGATCTAAGCAAAAGCGCCTGACCTCAGTGCAAATAACAAGATACTTTTATTCTTGCGCCTTGTATCTTTCCCAGCAGACGCTCAGCAGTATGTTAACCATGGCTTCAGATGAGAGAGGATAGAGATGTCACCGCAGTAAAGTATTAGAAAATCTGGCTGGTAGGGTTGTGAGAGCATTTATCATCATCTGACTTAGTCCTGGGCATTCCCAGCCAGAATACTAATAACTTTTTCCTGACTGTGTCTATGCCTTCTGATCTCTGATCATGGTCTGTCTTCATATATTTATTTATTGTTTTTCTATACATAATGTTAAAAAATTTACAAGGAAAAAAGAACAGTCCCTCAGCTAGTATAAATCTATATAACTTCACTGATTTCAGTGGAGCTATTCACAATTACACCAGCTGAGGATCAGGTCTTTCATGTCATACGTTAAATTGTACGATCAATGCTAGTGCTTGAACTGGAGTCCCCCAAAAGTGGCTGGGTATGTGATTAATTTGGTATGGGAGTTATATGGCACTTTGATTATTATACAGTGTTAACTGATGTGATTTAAAGTTTTAATACTCTTGGTTAATTTCTGTTAGAGTGCCAAGTGTAGTGGATTTTGATCTCCAGTATAAAATCCAAGTACATAGAAAGTGATGTTTATATTTAGTGGTTTTTCTTAAAGTCCAATCTGGGCCAGATTCTAAGTAAGAGCCAAATGGCAATTGTTGTGTTTTCAGTTGGAAGGAATTCATCTGAGCCTTATGTTACATTTCCATTCATATGACTTTGTGTCCCTAAGGTTCCAGTTTGAGTTTGGAATAAATTCAGAAACTCATTGACCAAAAAAAGTCAGCAGAAGCTACAGATTTTTTGCCTGGTTTCAGGTCAATGCTGTAGAGAAACAGTTAATTTTATGTAGATCTGAACAACACCATAAGTTATTTTCTGTAACCAGAGAGCAGAGAGTATCCTGTTAGAAGCTAGAGCCAAATTAGATTGAAACTTAACCAAAATCCCCTTGAAAATTCTATAAATTTTTGAGAAACTTAGCTGGGCATTACGTTTATAGAAAAAACAAATGAATTTTATGAAAAAAATAAAGTTTTGGGGGTTCTTTAAGTTAAAGAATGTTTCATTGAAGGCTGGGGCCAAATCTAATGCTTGAATGTAAACACGCTGCACAGTTCAGATTGGGATTCACACCAAAAATCTGCAGTTTTAATCCCTCTAGGGCTTTTAATATAAACATCTTGATACATACTGTTTGTTTGTTCTGCTTTTCATGAGAGGTAAATAGCTGTGAGTCAGGAGACCTGGGTTCTATCTCCTGATCCTCCACCAGTTTGCTGCCTGAACTTGGGCAAGACAGTTAGGGCAACATTTTCAATCATGGGTGTGTGGCTAGGCACCCACACAAAAGCAAATGAAAGATGCTGAACTCCTGCAATCTCAACTCTAGTTAATTCAGATAGCGTAACTCCTGTAACAAAATATTGTTGACCGGTAGGTAGTTCAAAAGATGAATGCCCACATTACATTTGCAAAATACTACAGCACCTGCAGGCAATTGAATAAATGGGACATCTAGAATACGAGTCTTCTGTTCAGAGCTGGGCAGGAAATGGATTTCCCATCACACACACATTCACCAGATTTAAAGAAAAGTCCCATCCTGATTTGGGGTGAAAAGTTGAAATCTTTAATTTTTGTATGGAGGCAAGAAAACAAACAAGCCAACAAATCTGAAATGTTTATTTAGATTTTATAATTTATCTTAAATGTCAAAACGTTTCAACAGTTTTGAAACTTTTTTCCAAAAAAATGTTTGAGTAAAAAAAAATTGTCAAAACCCACTCTTTCCTGGAAACTATTTACAAACATCATAATACGGCTCAAATTAAATGTATTCCTCTCTCACCCCCCCCCCAAAACAAAACAACCAGTGAGAGGACCAAAAATAAGCCACCCTGGCTAAAGAACAGAGTAAAAGAGGTGATTGGAGGCTAAAAGGTGCCCTTTAAAAATTGGAAGTCAAATGCTACCGAGTAAAATAAAAAAGGAGCATAAACTCAGGTAAGTCAAGTGTAAAAGTATAATTAAATAGGCCAAAGGGGAATTTGAATAGCAAAAGACACAAAAACTAAAAGCAAGAATTGTTTTAACTACATCAGAAGCAGGACGCCTGCCAAACAAAAGTGGGGCCACTAGACGATTAAGTTGCTAAAGGAGCATTAAGGGAAGACAAAGTCCTTGCAGAGAAGCGAAATGAATTCTTTGAATCAGTCTTCACTCCAGAGGATGTGAGGGAGTTTCCCACACCTGAGCCCTTCTTTTTAGGTGCCAAATCTGAGGAAAATGTCCCAGATTAAAGTGTCAATAGAGGAGGTTTTAGAAAAAATTGATAAATTTGGTCTGGACAAGGAGGTAAACAGTGAGGTGGCAAAATTTGCAGATGATACATAATTACTCGAGATAGTTAAGTCCAAAATTGACTATGAAAAGTTACAGAGGGATCTCACAAAACTATGTGACTGAGCAACAAAATGGCAGATGAAATTCAATGTTGATAAATGCAAAGTGATGCACATTGGGAAACATAATCCCAATTATACATACAAAATGTTGGGGTCTAAATTAGCTGTTTACCACTCAAGAAAGAGATCTTGGAGTCACTGTGTTTGATTTCCTGAAAACGTCTGCTCAATGTGCAGCAACAGTCAGAAAATCTAATAGAATATTGGGAACCATTAGGAAAGAGATAGATAATAAGATGGAAAATATCATAATGCCACTATGTAAGCCTAGGGTATGCCTACACAGGGCCAGCTTTGGGCCCCAGCATGCCACGCCGCGGGGGGGCGCACTGCCGGTTGCCGGGAGGGCAGCAGGCGGCTCCGGTGGACCTCCCACAGGCATGCCTGCGGAGGGTCCACTGGTCCCACGACTCCGATGGAGCTTCCGCAAGCACGCCTGTGGGAGGTCCACCGGAGCCGCGGGACCAGCGGACCCTCCGCAGGGATGCCTGTGGGAGGTCCACTGGAGCCACGGGACCGGCGAGCGGCAGAGCACCCCCCCGCGGCGTGCCGCTGTGCTTGGGGCGGCGAAATGGCTAGAGCCGGCCCTGTGCCTACATCATGCATACTGCAAGCTGTTCTGCTTGCCCTGTCTCAAAAAAGATATATTAGAATGAGAAAAGGTACAGAGCAGGGCAACAAAAATGATTAGGCCTATGGAGCAGCTTCCATTTTATGAGAGAGTAAAAAGACTGGGACTGTTCAGCTTGGAAAAGATGAGTAAGGGGGTGTATGATAGAGGTCTATAAAATCAATGAATAGTGTGGCGAAAGTGAATAGGTAAATGTTACTTACCATGTCACATAACTAGGGGTCATCCAGCAGGTTTAAAACTAACATAAGGAAGTACTACTTCATACAACTCATAGTCAACCTGTGGAATTCATTGCTAGGAGATGTTGTGAAGGCCAAAAGAATAACGGGGTTCAAAAAAGAGTGAGATAAGTTCATGGAGGCTTGGTCCATCAATGGCTATTACCCAAGATCATCAGGGATGCAACCCCATGCTCTAGGTGTCCCTAAACCTTCCACGGCCAGAAGCTGGGAGTGGACAATGGGATGGATCACTTGATAATTGCTCTGTTCTGTTCATTCCCTTTGAAGTATCTGACACTAGCCACTGTTGGAAGACAGAATACGGGGCTAGATGGACCATTGATTTGACCCAGTATGGCTGTTCTTTTGTTATGTTTCCTGGAAAAATTTGATCTAGACAAATCAGTATTTTCCAACAAAAAAATTAATTAATTCCTGAGCAGTTCTGCTGCTGCTGCTGCAATCTTACTCACAATAGTACAATAACTACTTTTTATAAATACAAGTTGGAGGATCTGGTCCTTAAATGAGTATGTGAGAGGGACTTGCATTTATTTGGATAAATGTTGATAAACTGAATATCACAGATTTATTATTTTAAAGGAAGGGATGAAAAAAAGCAAAGAAATATGAAGTGGTAGGAGAAATTCTGGGTTTTGTTGATATTTAATAAGTATCTCTGTCTATTTTACTGTTTTTCTGCTACATTGATCTGTTTGTTGATTTTTAATTTAAATTTGACTTGTGCTGTTTTGTAATCATAGGTAGGGCCGCATCCTCAGCTGGTGTTAATCAGCATGCTATGGTGATTTTCAGCAGCCAAGAATCTGACCCATAGTTCTGAACTACAAGACTGTGTTCCTTTCTTCTTTCTGTGTAGGTATTGCAAAGAAAAACATAAGAATTACAACCCTGGAGCAGATAAATACTCCATCTAATCTGATCTCCTGATATTTTTCAGGTATCTAAAAGGGTGTCATCAGGAGGAGGGGGAAAACTTGTTCACCTTAGCCTCCAATGATAGAACAAGAAGCAATGGACTTAAACTGCAGCAAGGGAGATTTAGGTTGGATATTAGGAAAAAGTTCCTAACTGTCAGGGTAGTTAAACACTGGAATAGATTGCCTAGGGAAGTTGTGGAATCTCCATCTCTGGAGATATTTAAGAGTAGGTTAGATAAATGTCTATCAGGGATGGTCTAGACAGTATTTGGTCCTGCCATGAGGGCAGGGGACTGGACTCGATGACCTCTCAAGGTCCCTTCCAGTCCTAGAGTCTATGAGTCTGTGAGTCTATGATATTCTGCCTCTGACAATGGCCATTTCTTTCAGAGAATCCCCAGAATGCCCTATGACTGGGCAAAAGTGTGTCATGGGGATAAGTAATTTCTTCCCAACCATAGCTGATGATCAGAATTTTCCCTAAAAATAGGATTGTTAGTTCTTCTAATTGTAGCCTAGCTATTGGAAATGCAGATGGTGCTCTCATTCATTTAAATATTAAATCCTGGTTTTGATGTGTAGTGCAGCAGGTGGAATAATAGGAATGAAACCAGATTTGTTAGTATATCCCTCAGAAATGAACTGGCTTCATTTCACTGTTCTTTAACATTTGTTATCTGTGAGTATGTTGCTGGCTGCTTGTGAAAATGCTTGTGAATCCTGAATGTTCCATGAATAATTATTCATCTGAACCTTCGCACTAGGAAATGAGTTATTCATTATTTACTATTCTCTTATTTTAAAAGTTTCAATATTCCAGTCCAGGAGCAGAAACAATGCCTTATGACTTAGATGGCCAGTAACACTCCTGAACAATGCGTTTATGTCATGGAGGTCATGGAAGTCACAGAATCTGTGACTTCCAGAGACCCCCATGATATTCTTTGCTTCAGTCCCAGGGGCTGTGGGACTCTGGAGCTGGCAGCCAACAGGGCCCTGGCATGGTTCCAGTGACAGGCGACAGACTCCTGAGGAGGGCCTCCTCAGGAATCCAGCAACAGGTGACAGTCTCACAAACAGAAGGAGAAAGGAGAGGAAATATAGTCACCCTGCAGCTCCCAGCTGCCGTGAGCAGAGGGGGAACCCCACAGCTCCCAGCCACCATGGTGGCAGGGGAAACTACAGAGCTACTGCAGCAAAAGTCACAGACGGGTCATGGCTTCTGCAAATTTTTTTTTATTGACCGTGACATGTCTGTGACTTTTACTAAAAATCATCATGACAAAATCTTAGCCTTAGTCATAGTCACTTACACCTAAAATCGCAAAATATTCAGCTTGCTCCCAGTTCCTAGAGACCAGTCGCATGTCCCACATCAGTTTATGCTATAGATATCACACCAAAGACAATGCTGGTAGTCAATCTTATAATAAACCTTGGTCTGTGTCTTAAAACCTCTCTTAAGCTCCCCGGCGCTTTGCTGCTAAAAATAAGCTTGTACCAGCTGCTAAGCTCTGCTCCCTGCTTTCAGCTGTATCCACTGCTGCAGCCACCATCCCTTGGCTTCCCTGGGGGCTGCCTTGGGAGCTGTATCCTGGGCACATACCACTCTGCCCTCTGTGACTTCCCCATAGCATAAGGTGCACTGTAGGTTTTGCTTTTTAGTTTAATAAGTCATAGTTTGCTAAGATTGTAGAGCTTGTAAGTTTCACCTGCCTTGTTATAGTTTGCTGTTTTGTTGCTCTGTATAGTTGCTTGTTATAGTTGCTTAGAATTGTGATATTTGTTGTTTTGCCTAGTCGTTGATTAAGATAGATTTAAAAAAACCATTGCCTGGTTGTATTCTGTACCTGTTTTATTACTTTGTATAAGCTGCTTGTAATTTATATAAGTTTAATTAAGTTAGAGGATAGATAAGGTTTTTACTGCTTGAATTCGTCTTCCTGCTGTCCCAATCTCTCCCTGAACTTTCCCCTGTCTGTTTTTCCCCCGCTCCAATCTCCCCCTCTGTGTACTTCTCTGTGTCTCCCTGTGGTAACTCCTTGCTGCTCCCTCCCCCGTGTAACTTCCCAAACCCTTTGCCGCTTCTTTCCCCTTTTTTGGGGGGGTGTCCCTCTAACCCTTCTTTACACCTCTCTGCTGCCTCTCCCTGTATCCTCTGTGTTCGTGCCCCCGCTCCTCCGCTGCCCCTCCCCTACCGAAGATCACCATCACACTGCTCCATTTGTCTTCACCCCGCTGCTCTGCAACTTCCCTGAAGTGCTCTCCGCTGCTGCAACCTGCTTCTTCCCTCAGCTGTCTCCCCCATTCTCCATGTGCCTTCCCATCGCTTACACGTTCAGCGCCCTCCCCTCTTGCTGCTCCCAGACTCCCCTTAAGTGCGCTCCAGCTGCTCTTGTCTCCCGTACCTCCAGCCGGCAGGCTCCTGAAGACTGCTGCTCTGGGCTTCACCCTACAGGGCTTCAGAGTCTCTCGCTGCTTGCAGCTGCACTCTCCTCTCGTTAGTTACCACTAATCACTCACTCCCCTCCACCCTTCCACTTCTTGACCCAGGCAGTAATTTTCTACATTGCATAATTTTACTTATCACCCATATTGTATTATTGCACTGTGACTCACATTTTACTTGTGGTTATAACACCCCATTAGTTGCCTCCATTTTTCTAATATACTTTGTATACCATTTTTATATAGAAGCTACCATTTTATTTTGCATTCTACACTGTATCTAGAGTTGTTCCTATATAAAGTTGAGTTACTTATTGACTGTACTGTATCCCATTGTGCTGAACCCCACTTACTGTACCCCACTGTTAAAACTCCCTACACTGTTCAATAAGAACCTCCCCCTTATCATTGTCTATTGTAAACACCTTATACACCCCATCCCATCGCATTTCATTGTTAAATTCCCACCACTTCCTTTTTCCTTTAATAAAGAAATTAATTGGCACCCCACCTGTGTGGTAATTGCTCCCCAAGATCCCATATACCTGCAGGCAGGGACACAGCCCTTCAAAGAATCCAAACAACAAACCGTTTCTTTTTGTGAGCATCTTTATGTGGCCTTCCCCTAGAGTTCAAGCCCATGGGATGAGAGCTCCTGTAACTTCTTCATGGGTGGAGGGAGCAATCAATAAAGTCTTTGTCCTACAATGGCCCATTTAGTCTTGATGGCTCTTCTTCATGAGCAGGGGAGCCACTCTTCCTGTCTAGGTTCACAAGTTCATAGCAGGCATTTTTACCATTATAAAGCAAAACTTACATATTACGTTATAGTGTGAGATCCAGACATTACAAGGAAGGTTAATGCATGTAGCAACTTGCAAGCATTTTATAGAGTCTAAACACATTCTTACAAGTCTAACACCTACTTTGAACAATATTAACATACAGGTGAGCTGGTCTGGTTTCCAGCTATGAATTTATCAGCTGATAGCTACAGACTTGGCAAGAGCTGGCACGGGGTTTGCCAGTGACACACCCACATCATCATGAAGTGCTGGACACAATCTCCCTGAAGAACTTATCAGAGCCAGAAGAGACAGAGACATCTCAGTTTGCTGCCTTCACAGCTGTCAAACTCCAGTTGTGTTTCATGCTACTCCTTAACAAGAGCAGATTTAGTTCCTGGTGTTTCTCCTATGGAAACGGGAAGCTTATTTTCTCATTGTTTCTCACAAGGATTTTTGCACCTTAGTTAGAAATATCTAGTATTGGCCAATACCAAGGATCATGGTTTAATTCGCAGTACTCTGGATTCTGCTCTGATCAAAGATGGCAGTTGCTGTGTTTTTCTCTCTAGGCAGAGTATGGCTTTGTCATGGTGGATGTATATTAAGAGCAGCAGCTGTTGTTAGAGGTGAGGATGCTGGAAATGAGAAGCATAATGTCCTAATTACCTATGGCAGGGAAAACATCTGTGCAGGAAAAATAATTAAATTAATTCCAGAGCTTAGCAACTGAATACATTAAATGGCATTAATTAATGCTAAATTATGAGCGCTTCCTATGGAATTGCATAAAAAGTCCCCATGAACAGAATGCCAAAAGAGATTGTGTTTAATGTTGACACAATGTGAACAAGAATGATTGGCCCTTTTTTGTGAAGCCTGGTTCCCTCTATTTCTGGGCTCCAAGACAAAGGAAGTTTGGCTGGAGTGAAAATATGCATCTCATGCTTTGGTCCATTGACCGCCAGAGTTATTTAGTCTGAATGATGACTTCAGGGGGTTAGCCAATTATTAGTAGTTAGGAGCATTTTGCAATGACAGCCTGCAGTCCTTTCCTGTCAGATCTGATATACGTGCCTATAGCCAAGCCAGCTACAGACTGGATTGTCTTAGAACAGTGGTCAGCACGTGCACATGCTGCAGCAGAGCGCCCGTTCAGCTGGAGCTAAGAACACTTTAGAATGGTCTCCCCCTGCATGCGAAAGAGCTTGTGACTCTGGGAGCAAAGCAGAAGTAGAAGGGAAGGAGTGGGTGTGGAAAATAAGTTGTCCTCACTCCAGAAAGTCATCTAGATCATGGCAGAAGGAGAGTGGGAGAGAAAGGGGCTACTCAAAGGAGTAAGCATTCATAGGATCAGCAGTTCTGGGTAGCATGATCCTTGATCACATGGATAGGGCTAAGCCAATGGCTAAATTTAGGACTGAGAAAGAATTTTCCCCAGGGCATGTTGCTCTTTTGATGTGTTGTCTTCCACTGGGGCTTTCGGTTGAGGCCATCTTTTATGATCGGGTGGATTTATTTCACATGCTCAGTAATTGTAAGGAGGAAAGACCTCAACCTTCTGTCGCCTCCCATTCTTTTTCTCTTCCTTCTGTGGTTTCCTGCTAACAGGGACAGTGGAGAAATGACTCTGAAAAGGGAGATTTCTTGATTTCATTTCATGTGCTGGCTAGTGTGCATATCTACTATTGCCCCCAAGTGGCTGGTCTAAAGAAAATCATATTGCAGAGAATGAGAAGGTATTCTCATCATGATATCTGGATTATATCAATTAGTCTTTTGTAATGAAATTTGAAAATGCAAAGAATTCTATACTGTATGGACTAATAATATTTAGCCCTTAAAATATCCAATGTGCTGTGCAAACATAGACCCCAAATCATCTACAATCTAACTTTACTAAAGCCCATGGATTTGTACTCTGTGTGTCTGTTTTAAATAGAAGACAACATCCTTAGAAATAAGAAAAAAAACTTCTAAATGACGGATTTTTTTGTAATGATTAAATAGAAAATGATGAAAATCTGGCCATTTCAATTTCAATAGAAAAAATATTGTTTCTCTGTTCAGAGGGATGTAATTATACCAAGCTAGGGACTATGCTACTCCAAAGAGGAAGATGATTAGAAGTACTTTCAAGATTAAATGCCATTTAGAGTTTGTCAAGCTAGTGCTAATGCTAAAATCCTTCTTTCTGTAAATGAGCTTTGTCCTCATACAAACTGCAGCTCCTTAATTGAGCTGGAAAAGCTGAAATGTATGACGGAGGCTCTGATTCTCCACTCTAGTTAAAGCTTTTAATCTAGGGGACTCCTACCTGGTACTTTACTTGACACACTGTATAGCTGGCAAGCCTCCTGAGATGTGGCCTGAAGTTCTCATGAATTTGTGAGACTGTGTGACACTACATGGCACAGACTGGGTTAGTCAGTCTGGGAGCTAGAGCGTCCAGAAGAACCACAGGGTTTCTCTTCTCCAGCAGCCTCAATAAAGAATCCCCTCTATAGTCATAAGAACGGCCATACTGGGTCAAACCAATGGTCCATCAAGCCCAGTCTCCTGTCTTTTGACAGTGGCCAGTGCCTGATGCTTCAAAGGGAATGACCAGAACAGGGCAGTTTCGAGTGATCAGTTGCCTGTTGTCCAGTCCCAGCACCTGGCAGTTGTAGATTTTTAGGAATACCCAGAGCATGGGGTTGCATTCCTGACTATCTTGGCGAATACCTATTAATGGACTTATCCTGCGTGAATATAACTAATTATTTTTTAAATGCAGTTATAATTTTGGCCTTCACAATATCTCCTGGCAATGAGTTCCACAGGTTGACTGTGTGTTGTGTGAAGAAGTACTTCTATATGTTTGTTTTAAACTTGCTGCCTATTAGTCATTACCACTGAGTCCTGACTCTTCTCTAGTGCAAAAGGCCTCTGATTCGTAAAAAGACTCAGGCATGTACTTAATTTCAAATACACCTCTACCCCGCTATAACGCGACCCGATATAAAATGAGTTCGTTTATAGCAGCGGGGTAGCAGCGGGGCTCCGGCAGTGCTTTAAAGGGTCCAGGACTCCAGCGGCCGTGGGGAGCCCAGGGCCCTTTAAATCACCGTTGGATCCCTGCTTCTGCTACCCTGGGGCTGCAGCAGCGGGGCTTGCCGGCGATTTAAAGGGCCTGGGGCTCCCCGCAGCGGCTGGAGCCTGGAGCTCTTTAAATCACTGCTGGAGCCCTGCTGCCCCTACACCAATATAACGGGGTTTCAGCTATAACGCGGTAGGGATTTTTGGCTCCCCACGATCGCATTATAGCGCATAGGTGTATGTGGGCAGTCCTCTAGAACTCTGCGGATCTAGTCATGGGCTTAAAGTTAAGCATGGAGCTAAGCTTACACAGTCAGGGCTGTAGGCATTATACACCACTGTCCTCAGATGCGGCCTCCATCCTAAACACCTTAGAATGGAAGAGTGTTATGAAGTGAGATCAAGATCGCTTTGACAGCCGGCCCTGAAGGCAAATGAGCTATAATGCTGAGCAATGCTGCCACAAGCTGGGTATAAGGAACCGAAGAGTAAAAGGGTGGAAGTTAGTGTCAGGGCTTTGTGCTTTACAGTCCATGTTTAGACTAGCCAAAGCCAGTTTACCCACCCTAGAGCCACCATACCAGAGACATAGGGGGAATACAATAGCTGTTATGCCCAGGAAAGAGGGGGCATTATGATATGGCTGTGAAAAAAGCTAATCTGGTCTTGGGATGCATCAGACAAGGTATTTCCAGCAAAGTTAAGGAGATGTTAGTACCATTATACAAGGCACTAGTGAGACCTCATCTGGAATACTGTGTGCAGTTCTGGTCACCCATGTTTAAGAAGGATGAATTCAAACTGGAACAGGTTCAGAGATGGGCTATTAGGATGATCTGAGGAATGGAAAACCTGTCTTATGAAAGGAGACTCAAAGAGCTTGGCTTGTTTAGCCTAACCAAAAGAAGGCTGAGAGGAGATATGATTGCTCTTTATAAATATATCAGAGGGATAAATACCAGGGAGGGAGAGGAATTATTTAAGCTTAGTACCAATGTGGACACAAGAACAAATGGATATAAACTGGCCATCAGGAAGTTTAGACTTGAAATTAGATGAAGGTTTCTAACCATCAGAGGAGTGAAGTTCTGGAATAGCCTTCCAAGGGGAGCACTGGAGGCAAAAGACATATCTGGCTTCAAGACTAAGCTTGATAAGTTTATGGAGGGGATGGTATGATGGGATAGCCTAATTTTGGCAATTAATTGATCTTTGACTACTGGTGGTAAATATGCCCAATGGCCTGTGATGGGATGTTAGATGGGGTGAGATCTGAGTTACTACAGAGAATTCTTTCCTGGGTGTCTGGCTGGTGAGTCTTGCTCACATGCTCAGAGTTTAGCTGTTCGCTATATTTGAGGTTGGGAAGGAATTTTCCTCCAGGGCAGATTGGCAGAGGCCCTGGGTGTTTTTCGCCTTCCTCTGCAGCGTGGGGCACGGGTCACTTGCTGGAGGGTTCTCTGCACCTTGAATTCTTTAAACCACAAGTTGAGGATTTCAATAGCTCAGACATAGGACAGGGAGTTGTTACAGAAGTGGGTGGATGAGATTCTGTGGCCTGCATTGTGCAGGAGGTCAGACTAGAAGATCATAATGGTCCCTTCTGACCTTAAAGTCTGAGTCTATGAGCAGTGCTAGAGGACTGGAGTAGCATCTTGGGGCCTGTGGGCAGCCAGAGGGTAAATGCACAGCTCTGGCACTGGCACAGAGATGTCCCCAGGAGGGTAGTTTGGGGCATGGGGGTTACTTGTAGCCATCTTGAAGAGCATAGAGCTCAGATGCACTGTGTGCTCCTCATGCACTGCTGATGATCTGGCCCTGTCTGCGCCTCAGGTCTATGTTTGATTCATTAGTTGACATTAGATTTGATTTAATTAGAGTGTAAGCTTTTTGGGGCAGGGCCTTTTTTTGTTCTGTGTTTGTACAGCACCTAGCACTGTGGGGGTCCTGGTCCATGATTAGGGCTCCTAAGCACTACCACATTATAAATAAATAATATACAGCACCCAGAGCTCTGCAGGGGCATATTTTAAAATAAACCAGCATCAGTAATGAAGGAACGGGCCAGGTGAATGGAGAGGAAAGCAAGAGCCTGTCGCTGATCCTGCAGCATTAGGAGAGGTCTGTGCCCTATAACTGACCATTATTTTGTTTTGTCCTTACGATTTCAGATGCTCAGTACATCACCTGCAGGATGCAGAACTGCACCGAAGCCACCCGGAGCAAACCATTTCCAGGCTACATTGACCCTGACTCCCTGATTGTGCAGGACGATTATGTGTTTGTTCAGGTGTGGAACACGTGTTCTCTGAATGATTCCAAGTAATTCTCCTCCCTGCCCCTCACTCCTTAGATATACATACACACACACACACACGCAACCAAGCGACCAACCTGGAGTGCCTCATAAGGGAGCTTCACGGAGTGCATCAGCCCATTCGAATGCTAATTGGTTCCTTCTGACTCTGTTTCAAGTATCTTATCAACATGAGGCCATGGAGGTGCTGCCTGGAGCGTTCAGGATGCGTACTGGAATAATCCTCATTGCCAATCAACCAGCCTCATCATGCATTCCAGGAGTAGACCCTGCACCACTCGGCTTTAAGTTGATGTGCCAGTCACTTGATATCACAAGTACAGTAGACCAATCAAGGCTTTTATTGAGTGAGAGAAAGGAATAGAAGAGGGGAGGAGGTGATAGGGGGAAGGACGGGGGAGAGTAATCAGCCATTATTGTCATGCATGGATTACGATTATTGAGACAAGGATGGAGATGAGATGTATTCAGCCAATCTCTGTTGTAGGTGAGAGCCGGAGAATGCATCTGAACAGCCATGTGTTTCATTATCCTGCTGCCTCTGCCTATTTAACAAGAGAGTTGGCGAAAAAAAGTGCAGGGACAGTGTACGTGAACTGGAAATAATCTGGTTTCAGAATGCCTTCTGAGACCTTCAATATTTCTGACTTGTTGGAGGGGATACCTGATCCTTTTGGGGTTGGTCTGGACTTGAGTCTGTGCTGCTGTTTTAACTTGAGTTAATTGATTGCTAATTGACTTAAGGTAACTAACACAGCCGTAAATGCTTGTTTAGATGGTCTGGTCCAGAATACAAGCATTTGTGGTTTAAGCTAGGATTTAACTAACACAGGGGAGGTGTCTATACTAGCATTTATGTGTTAGGTAATGCAAATTAAAGCAGGTCCACAAAGTAGACATACCCTTTGATTGCAAATCAGGTACTGGTGCTAGTGGCAGGGGCGGCTTAGTCGGTGGGAATCTTTCTTCAGTATCATAACTGAAGCATTGCTCTGGTATCATTGTATTGGTGCTGTGCTGCTGGACGTGGCTTCTTGCCAGATCCCAGGGTGCACAGGGTGACAATAGGCATGTTAATTCCATGCTGGCTAGTTACATTCTACCTTCTCAAATCATCCTTCTCTTTCAGTAGGATACAGTGGATTTCAATTTCCTGTTTTCAGCAGTTGTGCGGCGTTACTCTGTGCTTTTAATATATGCTGCATTCCACCCTAGAGCTGGCGGCATTTCAATGGTTGTGTGAAGAGGCAACCTATAAAAACCCTCAGCAGCCAGGGGTATTGTGAAGATTAATTTGTTGCTGTTTGTACTGTGCTGTGAGATCAGCTGGGGAAAGACAGAAAAGAAGTATGTTATATTTAATTTTTAAAGGATTTCATTTTAATCAGTAAATGGTTGACTTTTCCAGCTGCCTAAAAAACTGAAGAAAAAATTCCCTATCCTTGATAACTTACAGTTGCTGAAAGGAAAAAACAAACAAACCAAAAACTTGTGCTTGTGGACAACTTTTGCTGTCAATACTAGCTGTCAATCAATGAATTCGAGATGAATATTATGAAAGATAGTCATAATTTCATTTCTTTTGTCTGTTGTGAATCATGACCACTCTTTTTGAATCACTAGCGATAATGCCTTTTAAAACACTCCCGATTGCAAAAAGTCTTTGTAAGACCATTCTTAACATTAAGTTCTGCTCTGAGGAGCTCTGAACATACTAGTTCTTTGCACCTATATTAGCACCTTCCATCCAAGGATTTCAAAGTCTTTTCTGAAGACTGATTAATCCTCATGACATCCCTGTGAGTCAGGTAACATGATCAGATTCTTTTCACGGGTGGGGAAAAATGGAACACATGCAGTTGAACTCCAGCATTTTCAAAGCTGGGTTGCAAAAGTCAGGCACCTCAGTCCATGCTCAGGACCTATATAAATGGCCTGATTTTCAAAGGCCGATTGACTTTGGGATCTGTGGGTGCTTTGCTAGTCTGAATGTCAGGCCACTTATTTAGATGCAGAAGTATGGTGATGTGCAAAGTCATACAGGAAGTCAGTGCCAGAGGTAGAAATGGAACCCACGAGTCCTACCTTGCAATCTGCTGATCTAACCATGTGACCATAGTAATCTGCAATATGGATATAAAATCAGAGGGTGAAATCATGCCCCCATTGAAATCAATGGAAGTTTTCCTCTAGCCAGGATTTCACTTAGAATTTCACCCTCAGATTTTACTTACAAACAAGAGGGACAGGTTGTGGCACTGACTGTCAATTTCAGTCATTGACAGTTTGATTGACAGATATTTTGTCACCTCCTGTTAAACCATCGCTATCACAGTTTCATTCACCTTTGCAACCTGCCTAATATTTTCCTCCCACCCCAATGAAAAATGAAGGATGATGATTGTAACCCTGGTTATAAAATTCACTTATATTGCAGTTAACATCGGGAGGACGGCCGCACTATTACGTGTCCTATAGGAGAAGCGTGTTTGCACAGATGAAGCTGCCAAAGTATTCTTTACCCAAGGTATGTTGTTATTGCTGATATATTCACACTCACACACACAGATTCCAATCAGTTCAGAGGTGACTGCTACCAAGCAGTAACTTCAGAATGAGCTTTAATTAACAAAACTTTCTTTTAAAGAATATTTGAAAACGGAAAAGAGCCTATGACTGTATCAGCATTTCAGTCAGTCAAGGACATCAGTATGAAATGTAGATTTGTGCTCAGGTCTGCCTAAATTGCTGTTTAATTTTAATCAATTAACACCATTGGAGGTAGTTTGCCTTAAAATCTCCCCCTCACCCCCGTATGGGTCACTTTTTATGCGATGTTTTTTGTGTCTGCTCCGTATCTTACTAATGGAGCTGGGTTTTTGAGAGACCTATCTAAAAAGTGTCAATCTGGAGGGAGAAAAAAAGTTCCATTCAGAAGAGGTCAGTGGTTTGCAGCCGGACTTCAAACATCTTCTTAAACAAAAGGGAACCTCATTCTTAAGAGTTTTATTTCTTTCTCAGAACAATGTCATCTGCCTTACTAGCATTCAATTGCGTGGCCTGCTAAGTGGCTATCAATGAGTATGGCCTTCCAAGTGATATCTGGAATCAGATGTTTAGGGCCAGATGTGGGTAACTGCTACATGGGGCAGTGACAATCTAAATTCACAAGCTTCCTGGAACTCTTCCATTGTGGTTGGGTTGGGTGGCATTTGGCATTCTCTCTGGATCCCATCTCCTCAACCTGTAGATTCCCCCTGAGATGTGGATGGGTCTTTAAAGGGATCCATGAAGGTACAAGGCTGTCTGCTGTGGTGACCTCAGGGGCTGCCACGCCATGGAATCCTCCTGAACTTCCCCAAAACAGGGAGATCCCAACATGTGTAAGCAAATCGATGTTAGTTACAACTTACCTGGTCAGCATTAATTTACCCACAAAGGACTTGCAGATTTGGGTCTGTGGATTGGGGGATGACATCCCCAGCAATGTCTCTTCCCATCCCACAGTAAGTCCTTTTTCCCAATGCAAAACCCAACCCCAAAATCTCTAGTTGCTTTTGCAAATCTTGGCCCAAGTATTCTTACATAGAATGAAACTCCAGGCATTCTAAAGAACCAGGAGGAATTATCCTATCAAGGCAGAGCAGATGTTGACTAAATCATTGGCTGGGATGATTTAATTGGGGATTGGTCCTGCTTTGAACAGGGGGTTGGACTAGATGACCTCCGGAGATCCCTTCCAACCCTGATATTCAATGATTCTATGAAATAAACGCTTATTAGAAACAGATGTTTAAAAAAATAATTGGAATCTTTTCAGACAAGTGATTGTAATGCCCTTGCAAAATGACCCTTAGAATTCCCACTTGCAGCTAGCTGAGACCATCTATGATGAGATAGTTGATTTGAGTTGTGTTCCCACTACATGTTTAGTTCTCTATCTGTCTGTCTTCTCTGAGATCTATGGAAAGTTGGGGAAAGTAAGTTATAATTAATTTTAGCCTGTTGTAAATAAAATAGGAATTGGAACAGTAAATGCTGTTGTTTCATCCAAGTGTGAGTGTGATATTTAAGGAGAAAAAGTGCTTCCTTAGAATCTCATAACATCTTCAAAAGATGAAGAGCTACATTTGGTATGGAAGGAGCTAATGGAAGAAAATGCATATATTTGCGATGCTGCTATCAAAGCAGGAGAGTTGCCTTTATTAAAAATGTACAAAGCGCTGTGCTAGCCAAAGGAATTGAAACAAACAGCCCCTTCTGTGCCTAGATTCTCTTTAATCTCTCACAACTGAGAAATCGGGCCCAAACATGGTAAACAGTGCTGCCAATGCCAAGCTCTTGAATGGCTTGTGGGATTGAGGAATGGAATACAGACTTTTTCACCTCTGCATCTGTCACCTCTTTCAAATTTGGACCTGGGAAGAAAGTTGCCACCTGACGGCTGGTGGCTTTGGTGACATGAGTTGACAGGTTGCAGTCCAGCTCCTGTGGGCAGAGTTTATGCCATAAAACTCACAATCACTGCTGCCAATAATTAACGCTTTGGTTACCTGTCTGAGCAAAGGGCTGAATAGGCTGTGAATTCTTACTTGGCTCTTACCTAATAAGTTTGTCTTACTCTTGGAGATGGTACCTCTGGGACTGGGTTAAGGCACATTAATTGGTACAGTGAGAGGAAATCTTTGGTTGCCCTTCCCATTCTGTACTATGGCATCATGACCTGTGAGACCTCTGATCTCTCTATCAGAGTTCATCACAGAATAGCACAGGTACACCTAACAACATTTCATTGGTGCAGTCCGCTTAAACTCACCCCATTTCTAGACATACCTAAATCTCTGGCCACCAACTTGTGCTGGATCTGGAGTAGCTTACTCACCAGCTGTAAACATGAAGGCAGACAAAGCAATGTGATTGTCATATAGTCAAGTTGTGTATATAGTTTCAAGTTTAATAATGACGGAAAGGATCGATGCTGTTCATCCATTTTATATCAGTGCTGAGTCTCTGTAGCTCTGTGGAGGAAGCAATAGCCACAGAAATCCGAAAATACAGAACATTCAAAACAGCTGACAGTGACCACAATTGACTGGATAAATCAGGTATTGCATTCCTGCTACTAAACTTGCCAAGAGGCAAAGATCCCTGACCAAGCGAGAAAAGGGCAGTCGTGTTGCGTTAACAATTCAGAAAGCTTTGGCCTTTAGCCTTTCCTAGACACCCAATCATTGCTCTTTCTCTTGTCTTTGAAAAGACAAGAAGGGTGGGCACTGGAACTGCATGTTAATGTCCAATCCACCATGCTGTGCTGCCTCTAGGGAAACTCTCTGACTGAGTCCAAAGAAGGGTTTGGCTTAACACAGCGCAAAGTTGATATATGTATGTCAGCCCCTGTCCATCATGTGCTTACACTGTGCAGGTATATATAGGACAACAGACATATGCAGAGGCACATATAACCTGACATAGTGTATACCTCCTTCTAGCCTCTGTAACGTGTATGTTATACCAATTTAGACTCACTTTATTTACACTTCTTTGGACTATTAGAACATCTGGACTGTACTCACAGGGTGTGATGCAGCTTTAGTGGAAATACCCAAGCTAGATTTAATCTACCTTGCTTGGGCACCAGAGTGGTGAAGCTTCGGAGCGGGTTAGCACCACAAGTACTTACCCAGTGTTCTGGGTGGGCTTGGACAGCCCTGACTAAAGCATGAGCTGCCACAGCTTGTCTACAGCTAGATTAAACCTAGTCACGTGTGTCTACTAAAAATGCAGTCACACCCTGTGCTTGCAGACTAGACATATCCTTAGATTCCCATAGCCTTCGTTGGATTTTCTTACTTGCTGAGACTCACCGCAGTTTAGAAAGAAAAATGTTTAGCGAACAAGTGACCTGATTATTTCACTGGCATTCATGAAATGGCCTTCAGCGTTCCCTAAAGTTGGCCAGATATAGGGGAAAAAAATCAGTATTGGGTAAATAAACTCTTTAATCAAATATGGTGACATTTTTGAAAGAGTATATTTGCCAAATATTATTTAAGCAGCTCTACTCACAACCTCAGTAATATATTATCTCTGAATTTGGCTGAGTGACTCCTAGTGCGAGTGTCTGTGTATATACACATAAGGGACTCTTAGTATATGTCTACACTGGGGAAAAACTTGGATTAGCCACCCCACAATAGTTAACGCAGATTAAAATAGCAGTGAGGACATGGTTTATAACTGTGGTTGAGCAGCTAGAGTTTAACTCCAGTTCGAAGTTAACATTTGAGTTGTTAACCCGAGTTAAAAGCGGAGCTGCTGCGTCTTCACTGCTGTTTTAATCCAAGTTAGCTAACCCCAGTTACAAACACACCTTCTTTGCCGTAGAGATACACCCTAAATCGTTGCACGCATTGTGATTTATCCCATCTTCTACATCATCTCAGAATGTAATCTAGTCTGTTTGCCTGAAATACCAGATTATTTTGAGATGTTCATTACTGCGATGTAATTAAGCAAGTCAAAGTGGATATTCATCCCTCAGATATAAATTCTAGGGGCGGAGGACCCAGCTGAGCTGAACTGAGCTTAACCTTTACTTGACATTTGCTGTGAATATAAAAAAATGGTTTTAACTGGAATTTTTCTCCCAGTTGTTTTTCACACTTCTGTGTTGCAGCAAGAAGTGTGAAAACCCATCAGGACATTTTATTTGTGTGCTATTAATAGCATTAGCAGAAGCAAGAGGAAATACATAGCCAAAGAAATCCATCTCTGATAAAGTTCCCAGTTTTGCAGACCAAAAAGTTTGGCTAAGTTTCAAATAAGCAACCAACCTTTGGGATGCTGGTCCAGAGCAAGAGGGAATGTCCCCACCTTTTGAGGATTAGCCAGTGCCAAGAAAACCTAGATTTTTTTTCTTCATAGATTTTTAAGGCCAGAAGGAAGCCTTCTGATTATCTATTCCAGAGGTTCTCAAACTGTGGGTTGGGACCCCAAAGTGGGTCACAACCCTGTTTTAACGGGGTCACCAGGGCTGGCTTAGACTTGCTGGGGCCTGGGGTAGAAGCCGAAGCCTGAGCCTCACGGCCTAGGGCCAAAATCCAACCCTGAGGGCTTCAGCCCTGGACAATGGGGCTCAGGTTACAGGCCTCCTGCCTGGGTCTGAAGCCCTTGAGTGGGCTCAGGCCTTGGTATCCCCCTCCTGGGTCGTGTAGTAATTTTTGGTGTCACAAGGGGGTCACGGTGCAATGAAGTTTGAGAACCTCTGATCAATTCCATCTGGGGGGCAGAGGTCATCTGTGTGTTATACGTTTGTACAGTGTGTGGCACACTGGGGTCTGATCCTTGACTGGGATTCCTAGGTGCTATGGCAATATAATTAATTAATCACTAACATCATTGGCCATAGAATTTTACTACCAATTCTGGCATCTGTACATTTTTGAGGGATGCTGAACTCCCACAAAATGCATGAGACGTGGCTGTTGTCTCGTCTTAGCTCAGTAATGTACAGTGATATCCTTTTCAATTGCATTTCATGTTTAAGATGTAGCAAGGGGGAAAAAACCCACCTGATATTATACACCACCCTTCCTCACAAACTGCTACTGTACAATAATGTGCTTAAAAGTGTTGCCCATGTGAATGTTCAGTTAACACCTCTGCAGTTAATTACTACTTTGCATACAGGCAGAAGAGAGAACATGCAAAATATGCAGATGAGGGAATATGCTACTTGCAAGAACGTTGTCTACAATTTCTGATTAGATTCTAGAATGAATACAGCCCTTGATCTTCCAGGATTTAACCTGTGTTGACCTTGGAATTGATACAACTGAGTTGTCCTGCAATAACATGCCACTGTGTCCTTTCCCCAGGATATGCACGTTATCAGCACGGATGAGAATCAGGTGTTTGCAGCTGTTCAGGAGTGGAACCAGAATGATACTTACAACCTTTATATATCTGACACCCGAGGGGTCTACTTCACGCTCGCCTTGGAGAATGTCAAGAGTAGCCGAGGGCTGGAGGGTAATGTGATGATCGACCTCTATGAGGTATGTCACGAGTGATAATGATGCAATCCCATCCTGAGAGTTCGCTCTTTTCCAGTAACATTGTTTTTATGATGAACGCACACAACCTTGTACCGCAAATATGATTAGTGGAGACACTATATGGCTGAACACCATCACATAACTTTGGACGGGTGCAATGCCTTTTATCCAAGGACCTCAAAGAGCCCACATTTTGAAGTGTTGTACAAGGTAGACTCAAAGTGAAGGTACAAGGAGGTTCAAGGGTGAAGGAGATACCTCCGTGTAAGATCTGGCCTCAACATTACCATACACTTAGGGGAGCCCATGCCAAACTCAACAGCTCTACGGCACCTTGTGGTTGCTACAGCATTCACGACCTGGGAACCCCCAGGAGGAATTTTAGCTGGCTCAGCCAGAATTCCTGCAGTGGGAACTGTAAAACCCATAATCTAGTGATCACATAAAACACACAACACCCTACCTAGGTGCAGTCCTAGGGCCACAGAGTCCCAAGGCTGAGGGGTTTTGTGCTGCACCTCTAAGAGTCACAGCCCAGAACACACAGTCAAGGGGGCGAGGGAGGAATGGCAGCTTTAAGCCACCTGTAGCACCCTCCTGACCCTGGGATGCTCTGGGGACTGGAATGGCCCCTGGTGTTACTTAGACTCCCCTGAGCATCTATCTAGGTTATGACTACCACCCTGAGGGGCCCAGAATCTCCACAGAGCTGCTGAAGCCCCACCCCAACCCTCCCCTAGCAGTTCCCTATGCCAGACCTTGCAAAGGTGTTCTTGGAAGGCAGATTAGTAGCTGACTTCTGCAGTGCCTGCAGGGTGGGAATCCTCCCCTGGATGGAACCTGGGCTTTTAAGGCCCCTTTGTGACACTCTGGCTCATTTGCATGGCACAAAGGGGCTGGAGCAGGGAGAGATTCTCTCCCTAGGTGTCCTACAGGTGGTTTCCCACCCTACAGGAGGAAATCCATTGAATAATATTGAGTCCCTGTAAAAGGGAAGGCACTTTTACCTGAGTATTAACTCCAGGAGCTGGACTGACTTTGAATATCCTTAAACTGGAAACCACCTTGAGATGTCCATGTAGAAAGCCTGAACGGGTGCTGTATAAATGTAGACGAATTGCAGGGGAACAGGCATGCCATTTCCTCATCCTTGTGAGATCTTCACTATTAATCTATTTGCAACTTTGGCAGCCCGTGGAAAGGCTGTTGCCTCTTATTACTGTCAGTTCAAGGAGTGGTTTCACTGCATTACATAAAGATGTCCTACATCCCAGGGGGGAAAGAAAAGTCTTTGTTTTATTAGGTTGACAGATGGTAGGAACTGGGATTGAAATTAATGTGATCAGACTGGTAGCGTCAGATCTGCTGATTACCTAGATAGGAAGAATATTGGCTGACACTGAGCCTGGCACAAACCTCCCTTGAAATCTGATGTTCTGGCTGGAGGAGAGCTGGAAGCCATCCAGCGTGAATCTCCTAGTAGAACTGCTGCAAACAATAAGTGTTTGGGGGTAAATGGAGATGAAGAACAGAAAGAAAGAAACTCCAAAGGCAAATTAAAACAAGTAGAAATCCTGTAAACTCTGTGCTGGTGTGAAGACAGCAGCATCTAGTAAAGAGTGTCTGCAGTGTGTTTGCAGCAGGTGTACTGGTGCTGGGATGGGGTCAAGTTGGTGTGTTTGGGGCGGGGGTGTTTGTCATGTGTAAGGTTGTCTGGCTTCAGTGGAGTGTGTGAGGGTGACAGTGTATAGAATAATTGGGTGAGATCCTCCACCTGGGCACGTCTGCTTTGCATTACTCAACCGGGAGTTGGACTGAGGCCGATGAGTACTACTATTGTAGAGATGACGGGAAATATTCAAATTTCAAATTTTCCCAACAAAAGAGAACCAATTTTGGGACAATTTTTTTTGACTTGCTCTTAGTGAAACAGTGAGTTTGTTTCGCTCATTCCCTTAAATGCCCAAGGATCCATATCATCCAGGCTAGCTGACTAGTATATAGAGTCATGCGGAAAACACGATGTAATTTTCACTGAAAATTTCATCTCTTTGGTTTTTTAGTCAAAATTTAAAATGTTGACAAAACATTTCATCAGAATCATGGATATGTTTGGTCAGTTCCACCAGTATATATTCATATTGTCAAAGGAATTGCTTTTCAGAGCTCTCTTAATACAGCATAGATTCACAGAGTCTGAGGCCAGAAGGGACAATTAGAGCCTCTGGTCTGATCTCCTGCCTAACACCAGCCCTTACATTTCACCCAGCTACCCCTCTATTGGACTTGACTAGAATTATAGAATATCAGGGTTGGAAGGTACCTTAGGAGGTCATCTAATCCACCCCCATCCCCTGACAGATTTTTGCCCTAGATTCCTAAATGGCCCCCTCAAGGATTGAACTCACAAGCCTGGGTATAACAGGCCAGTGCTCAAACCACTGAACTATCCCCCCTTTCTAGAGGAATGCAAGGAAGTTGCAAAAAAGCACATCTAAGTTATTTTTTTAAATTTCCTAATGGTCTAGATTTGTATTTTTTCTGCTAAAGACTGATTTATAGAAAAATATTTGGTGTACCGCCTGTTTCTAAGTCATCATCATTCATTTCACCCCCTTCTGTCTTTATTAATAGATTTATTTTCCCTTATAGTGCTTTTTCCCCCTCCATATCTTTTCCCTGCCAGTCTGTACTGATGCTTGGACAGTGTGTGTTGTGAATAACGTGTGCAATTACCTTTTGATGTAGGCAGGTGAGACATTACTGGTTGTGGCCCTATTCCCCATTGTGGCTCTGATTCAGCTCCCATTGAAATCAGCAGGAATCTCTCCAGTTCAGTCGGATATGGATCAGGCCTGAAGAGTATATGAGTTAATTACGAACCCTGCATTACACCCACACTGTAAAGTATGGGGACATATTTCCATGCATGGGCTACCTGCATCACTGGAGCCAAAGATAGCATCTGTCTTTCTGCTGCTACTCCTTCTCCTGCACATGTGAAGTGGGGATGTGCTGAGAGGAGAGTAGATGGAACCTTGCTCCAGCCCCAGTGCAGCCAGTGAGGATACTGGGTTCGGCGCAGCGAGGGAAGAAATCTGCACCAGCGAAGGGATAGCAGGGGTTATTTTCCTCCTAGAGCAAGACAGGGACCAGTGAAGATCCACAGTTTCTGGAACACTGCAGCTACACACTGTCCCAACTCAGGCTGGGTAGTAGGGTTACAATCCACCCCTTCATAAATAGCTGCTCAACGTCATAATAAGTGACCTACTGGTTAAAAAAAAAAATGAAAACCTTAAAGCCAAATAGTGTGTTGGTTTTTAATGGTGCCCAGTGTAGCATGTGTCAATCTGCAGTATTTGCGTGGTGGGGGAGATGCCTGTAGTGTGTCTCCAGTGTGACGTATGTTGTCTAATATGCAGCATGTAGAAGCACCCCTAATGTGTAGTATGTGCATAGCTTGCGGAAGTGGGTGGGTGTTGTATTTGCCTTGTGTGTGTGAATTATATGCAGTATCTGTGATCGGGTAGGGTATGTGAAATATGTTTGTGCCTGTCAGTTTGAGATGTGCACAGTGTGTGTCTGCCTGATGTGAGTGTGTAAGCAGTGTGTAAATGGTATGTGTAGTGCAGGTATCTCTTTGGCATGCCTGAATATGTAGACTGTGTGTGGTGTGTGCACAGTGTATATCAGTCTGCATTATGCACAGAGTTTGTCTGTTTGGTACAGTGTGTGTTTGTGTCTTTCAAGTGTCGATGCATCTGGTGTGGGCATGGAAGCAGTGTGTCTCTTTCATGCAGTCTTTTGTGTATCTGTCTTTGCTGTGGGGGTGTATGCAGTGGAGATATATACAGCGTTGTACATGTACACAATGTGTGTGTCTCCCTGCTGTGGGTGCATATATACTCAGTGAGGTCTTTCCCAAGATAAACCCGTCTAAAAATGACAATATAATTGATGCTTTGCTTGCTTTGGAAAAGACTCAGAGTCCCAGCCCAAGACTGGAATCATAAAAGAAAAATTCATGGGACTTCAGAACACATTTATCACCTGATATATATAAAATGCTCCTTAATCATTTATGGCCAACATCTCACAGGGACTATAGTACAACCATTTTGAGAGAACAACAAAGGAAAATACAAATGGAGTTATTAGCCCTGGCTGTGATAGCAGAAGCAAAGCTATTGTTACAGTCTCAGTCATTGCTATTTACACAGTGACACAGGTAGACTCCTTTTCTATTTTGGTATCTTTCCATTTCTTCAAAGAAACCAGAAATAACCTGTGGGAAACCAGAAATAACCTGGGGGCAAAATCCTTACGTCAGATGTAAGGATTACATTTTTAAAAATGTATTATCCTGGCTGTATTTATAGCAAATATTAATTTTCTAGTTAGTTTGGCTCCATTATAAGGATGATATTTTGATCTCCTTATTCCTGGTGAGCAGGACCTTAGGCTCAGGTCCTCAAAGATATTTAGGCATCTAATCCCCCTTGAAATAAATGGGAGCTAGGCGACGAAATACCGTTGAGGCGGTAGGCCTCAACCCCAAGCAGTCCCAATTGAATTCAGTGGCACCACCTGAGGAGTACAGTGTTGTTCGGTGTGAGTAATCATCGGACCCTCCATGAAGTGGGATGATTAGCAGAGTATGGTGCTACTCATTGTCAGCAAGTGCAACAGATTCTGGCCCTGTGTGAGGCTCACATGTCACAAAGGGCGAGACTCTGCCTCCTTTACTCACGCTGAGTAGTACCTCACTCCATAAGTAGTGTCCCTGAAATGGATGGGACAGTTTATGGCACAAGACATTACTGGATGTGAGTAAAGGGGCTAGACCCTGTTCCAAAAGGAAGGCTGGCCTTATGCACAAACAGAAAGGGGTGCTAGCAGCCCTGATATTTTGGAGGCCTTGCACTCCAATGCAAACTCTAGGTCCCTTTCCACCCCATTCCTTCCTTCAGCAACAAGACCAGGAGGAGGTAACTCAAGGACCGATTTCCCATCTACCAACACTTCAAGGTATGGTTGCCAATTTTGCCCGGATATATTCCTGGAGGTTTCATCACATGACATCATCTTTAATGGGAAAATTAATCTTTGATTCCTGAAGACTCCAGAACAATCCTGGGAGGCTGGCAACTCTACTTTGAGGCCCTGTTTTTGCTTGAGGTCTCACAAATCATAATGCTGTCTTTGAGCAGAGAGAAATAAGAGCTTGCCAGTTCTTCCCTTCTCTATGAGTGGGGAGGAGGATTGGGCCCAGTGAATTCTCCCCTGCTGCTAGGCCCCTGCTCCAATGGAAGAAGAACTGAGTGTGGAAGGTTCCTTTCTTTGGGGAGAAGTCAAAAAGGAAGCAGGGCCCTCCCCTCTCAGCAAGTCATTGGGCAGGGGAAGGTGCCGATCTTTTCAGCGCAGGTGTTGGGGTCAAGGTGAGCCCAGGAAAGGCCACCACCCCATCAACTCATCTCTCTTCTTCATGAGGTGGGAGAAGGACTGAAGACCAGGGTCTGATTTAGGGCCACAGTTCTTATACATCTTGGGAGGGATGAGACCACAATAGGTCACCTCCACCTCTGATCCTCTGTGGAGGGGCTCCCCCTCTGTCTCCCAGGACAGGGAAAGGTCTATGTGAAGCTGGGATGTCCCAGAGCAGGAGAGCCTAAGGGAAAAGTAGATGCCTCAGGAATGGTGGAGGAGTCACATGATGCAATATTATTGTGGGACTGGAAGGGGCAAGCTCCATCATGGCAGGGGAAGCCTGAATGTGAGACCAGGTGTCTCAAAAGTCGACTGGGACCACGTGCTTGGAGGTTGTCTGCAGCAGGGCAACCAGTTTGTGTATCACAGGAGGAAGAGGGGAATGCATGGTGGAAATTAATGGAATCGGCATGGGAAAGATCAGCATATATGGCAGGTGAATCTTATGCAGAGAGCGGGAGGTGGCTTCTCTGGAAAGGATGGGGCCTCTAGGAGAGGCATGGAGGGAAGCCAGTACCCTCACTGTCAGATACCGCATAACTTCTCCTGCGTGTCTTGCTACTCTCCAGCCTCTCTTTGTGGAACTTCTCCTCCAAGCTCGTCGTGAAATAAGTTGAGGCCAAAACAGCCCTTGATTCTGCTGCAGGAGTTTGCAGTTTGGTGCCAATTAAGTAATAACCACTGTGAATAAAATGGCCTGACAGCTGACACTGTGTATTCCTTCACTTCCCTTCCACCAGAGCATGGGTGAAGGAGATCTTGAACCAGCCCGATGGCAGATAAAAGGTTCCCTCTCCTCTCCAAGGAATGTTTTGCAAGGTGCATTGGGCAAAACGAAGATATTTTCCTGCTTGATTCTCACAGGACTCTAGATTTAATCCACTTTTTAACAAAGCACGTAGCATCTTTTCACAACCCCCACGGGATTTGGGGTATGGGAGCATAGCCTTGTGGATAAAATATTGGACAGGGGGTCAGAAGATCTGGTTCTTATTTCTGACTGTAGCACAACCTTGGGCAAGTCACTGTAACTGCTTTGTGCCTCAGTTTCCTCCACATGCAAAATTGGGATAAAATATACTCAGGGGATTCTAAGGTTAACATGCCAGTGATTAATGAAGCATTTTGAGATCCTTGGGTGTAGGGCACTGTAGAAATGCAAAGTATTAATTATTATCATTTTGTTTGAAAGGGAGCAGTTTTTCTGGTTGACTCAGCAGAGAGAAATGAGTGACTGTTCCTTGTGTATTTCCTCTGACCAAAGAGAGAGGTTGTCACCTTGTACTGAATGTTACCTACATCATTTCAGGTTTCCACACTCCTTCAAAAGCACTAGCTTTCTCTCCCATCTGCAGCGCTTCTCTGTGTTATTCCAAAAAAGCCCATAACTTTCCTCCTTTTAATACCCATTGGCAATTCTCCCCCTTGACTCCATCACACGGATGCTGTGACTGAGTCCCTGCTGGGTTTGACAGATGCACACCAAAGGTCGAAGTCCAATTGATATATTTTTTTCAGCCATGTCAATTTTTCCTAGGTAGCAGGGATAAAGGGAATGTTCTTGGCTAACAAGAAGATTGACAGCCAAGTGAAAACTTTCATCACTTACAACAAAGGAAGAGACTGGCGCTTGCTACAGGCTCCAGACACTGATCTGAGAGGAAACCCTGTTCATTGCCTCCTAGTAAGTGCTGCTTTAAAAAACAACAACAACTTTCCCCCAGGTAACAACACAAAGATGATACTGGCTTTAAAAAAAAACAAAAACAGGGCTGCTCTTCATGACTATGCTGTATGGCACAGACAGGTATCTTCATTGCAAGGGCACAGTGATGCTAGGCTTGGGCAGCCAGACATCATAGGAAGAGCTGGCTATTTTATTTATTTATTTATGTGTCCTTAACGAAGGAAACGTTGTATAATGAGGCTTCTTTCTGCAGAGCTGATGATCTCCTCTTAGGCAGCAGGTGAAGATATGGACTCTGTCACAGTGCAGCTGAAATTCTGCACACTAGGTGGGGTGAGCGAGCTATTTGTAGATGCCAGCAGGGGACCAGTGGAGTTTTTCAGGAATGGTTTTCCGGAGATTGGAAAGTCCACTCGCCAGAGATGGGCACAGGCTGCAGAATTAAAAGGGTAACGGGGGTTTTGTAGTGTCCATTGTAGGTAATTTATTATTGTATGTTGCTTGTTTTTCATTTATGTTACGTAGCCAGAAATTAGGGCAGTCAACACATTATAAAAATCTGTTATATATATAACTTAGAAAAACAGAACTCAGAGGAGTTTCTATGGAATTTTGCAACTGTTTCAAAATAAATATCATAGTCTCACCTCCATCGGCATGCCCAGACAGAGATTGGGATAGTAATCTGGACACCTCCACAACTCTGACTGTTGGGGGCCAGTCAGGATCAGGAAGCACTTTCCATAATGGTCTCTCTGTTCTTATCTCTTTGCTGTAGCCACTTGCTGTCTCTCATCATCAGCTTTGATGGTAAACTCTTTGGGACAGGGGCCATCTTCTCCGTGTGTGTGTACAGCTCTAGCACAGTGGGGCTCCGATCCCTGACCAGGGCCCCAAAGTGCTATGGCAACGGTATATTATAAATGCCTGTGATAGGTGCATCATGTTTGTCTGGAAGTGCTTAATGTCAAATCCAAGTGCATTTAGAGCCAAGGGTTCTGTCTCAGCCTGTTATGAATATAATGGGTCAGGGCTTTGGTTTGGGCCCATCTCCTGTAACACAAATCCCATGTGGTAATGATGCTCCTCATTTTTTTTTTTACGTACCCCAGCAGAACTAGCCCAGCTCATTTGCAGTGGGGAGTGCGGTGTATGTACTTTCTCAACAGGGTACCTAGGGATTTACTAGCCTATTTACAGGACAGTGGGACTTTTGCACAGAAATGACTGAGATGTTAAGAGAAGGTTACTAAGGTGGTGGGACATCCTCAAGGGTCAAAGGGGATCAGGACAAGAAAATGCAGGTACTTCTCCAAAGGTTATCTGAGCCCCTTGGGTGTGCAGAAGTGAGCAGGGCATCTCATGAGAACAATTTCTCCTCCAAGATTTTCAGTACTTGCTGCTTCTATTCAAGAGAAAAAATATTTTAAAAAATACATACAGCAACACAAAACTCTTACTGGACATGTCACTGTCCCCTCTTTGTGCCTCAGTTTCCCCAAGAATCGGGATCATGATACTGGCATCCTTTGCAAAGCACTTTGAAATCTACTGATGAAAAGTGCTGTATTAGAGTTAGGTGGTAATTATTATTATTATTATTATTATTATTATTATTATTATTATTTATTGTGTTTTAGTACTTCTGTTTCTACAAAACTGGCAAGAACTGTAGGGGGGGCGGGGAGTGGAAATGAAACATAAGGAAAAATAAGTGGATTTTGTAAGCCTTCAGAAAAGTTGAGATTTGAGTTTGGCGCGCAGAACGAGGCAGGTTCTTATTTTATCCACAGCATGTAGCCAGCCCCTAATTGTGGCACATAAGAGGTGGGAAACTAATGGACAGAGCCCCACGTTTCCCCATTCCACCTACATTCCTTTCCTCCCTCTCCCCAGAGAACCAAACTTGAAATGAGCAGCAGTCCTGCACCAGGATCTTCAAAGTAATGGAGGAATCGGAGAGCTATAGGAAGGGCTGGCAGACTGAAGGAAACATGGGCAGGATGTCTCAGGATTATAGGAGAGATGATTGGCTGTGCAGGGATAGGCCTAAAAGCGGAGACCAGAAGCTGGTGTTTAAAGCGGTAGGGAAGGGGGAGCCAGTGGAGGGAAGCAGAGAGGGGATTAAAGCGACAAGCCAGGACACCTTTGCATGGAAGTACATGGAACAAGAATGCATTTGCCAAAGCCGAAGAGGAGAAGGTTGCAGTAGGCAAGATGATGAGAAGCTGAGCAATAGTTTTAGCTGTGTGGGTGGAGAGGAAAGTCAGAGTTTAGGTGGTGCTCTGGTCTTAGTTGGAGCCTCTAGGCATTACTGCATTATGATGAATAAATGGTTATGCACTTGATAGGCAGCATGTCAGCTCTTGCACTGGCTCTTGTTGTATATACCCTGTATCTATGTAATGATGATGGTAATGATATCACTTTCCATCAGCAGAGCTTACACCTATACAGTATGTATCTATGAAGTGATACAGATACAAGATAAAAGGAACCTCAAGCAGCACAATCTGAAAGGATTGAAGTCTAAGACGCAAGCTAATCTCTGTTGGAGTGGGGGATTGGGTGAATTACTTCCATTAGCTACCGTCTGCAAAATGCCAGAGGGAGACATTAATTATTTTGGTTTGAAAAGCATGTTCCCCCTTTAGCCCTTCAGAACGGATAGAAATGTAAAAGGAAGAATCCTTTTTTCCCTGACTGTCTTTCTGCTTAGCCAAACTGGGTTCCCTCCCCAGAATCCTCCTCTGGATTGCTGTGGAGTCTGACCGTATAAGACTGTCAGCTGCGGTGATGGTGTTTGGCATATTCTGCTTGTCTAGCGATGCTCCCACCCATGCCACCCTGGCCTTTTCCTTTGTATCACATCAGGAAGAATTCCCCTCCCTCCTCCCCACACGGCCCCTGGGCTCGCCTTTGCGAGAGTGGTACTTGCTGACTTTGCTGGTTGATGTCCGCATTGAGGGACTCATATTTCAAACTCTGAGAGGCACAAGTGTGTCCACGACAGGGACAATATTATGCTCCAAGTGACCATCTTGAAAGTGCCAAAGGAAGGCCTAAAACAATGCTTACCATTAGCAAGTTAGCATTTGACAATAGCTTGCTACTGTACAGCACTGCAGATATTTTCTTTCACTCAGTAAACCACAACCTTTCTAGTGTTCACTGTTGGTCTTATCCATGTCTAACTTCTATGAATCATTTTGGGGCATGGTGCCCATCCTCTGGTTAATCATGATCTTCCTCCCACTCCTTGAAGGTTGTTGGAAGGAGGTGGGTGTACCCTTGTTTCCCACTTATAGTCTGGGTGGTTCCTCCAGTCTTTGCAGATGCACGTGGTAGAGATCGTATTTACATGCACTCTGTGGTAGTGTTGTGTTATCATTGGATCAAATCCTGAGAAAAGACCTGAGCAACTCCAGCTCCTGTTAGTTTCAGTGAAGGCTTCATGCACTCTCACCTCTCTCGTTTGTCTGTGTGCCAGGCACTCTGCAAACATAGAAGACCCAGCCCCTGCCCCCTATGTTCTTCTCCCAGCCTCAGATCTTCATGCCTTCTTCCATGTGCATGGAGCTCTCCCCTAGTTCCAGTCCACAGGACACTCTCTCTCCCCTCGTCCAAACCACCCAGATTCTCAGTCTTGCTGTTATACCCCTCCTCTGCCCTTTCCTTATCCAGCACTCTCATTCCCTCTGGGTTTGGTGCACTGGCTTTTTGCATCCTGTGTAAAATCCTCCAAAGAGATCCATGCTCATAGAGGCTCATTGTCTCCAACTGGAAACATCATGGGAGCGAGGGATCTTGAGTGTGGATCTGTTTGCAAGATTGGACCCTGAGACTGCAATCTCCTTGGCTCAGGATATATGTTCTGTGCTTTTTTAAATAATAATAATAATAATGAATAATACCAGCAGATGCATGCACTATGCAGCTGAGGCATCTATTATTCTCTTCTTTGTTATTATCCTTACAATTTTGCCTTGTTACTGTGGCATGGAAGAGATCTCTTCAAATAAAAGGAATCAAAAGAGTGGGAGAGAGAACCAGGTTGTCACTGCCAGGGTTTGAGAGACAGTTTGGGGTTTGTCTTTTCATTAGACTGCCCGTGTCAGTACGTAGCAGCTTGCAGTGCTTCGCTCACAGAGCTGTGCTAATGGTGTCATCAGACCTTGTTGCACTGTTGTTCACAGACTGGCTGGCACATGTCCCTCGGGCTGGCGTTCCATTTGCTTCCAGCTTTTGGTGTGTTTTTTTCTATTTTGCAATGAGCTTTTTTGGAGCCTTCAGGAAAGGAGTAAGGGAAGCTAGGTTCTCACGGATTGTCCACAATAGCAGGGGACCCCTTCCAGTCCTCTGTTCTGATGTTCCATGGCCATCACTCTGATATACAAATCCCCGTTGGGAAGGGAGACTGAGTGGGATGCCCTTTATGACTTGTCTTTTCCTCCCTCCCCCAATTTCTCTCCAGCCCTATTGTTCGCTGCACCTTCACCTAAAGGTTTCCGAGAACCCGTACACTTCAGGAAACATCGCCAGCCGAGATACTGCCCCTAGCATCATCGTGGCTTCTGGTATGAAGTATTCAGTTACTATCTATTGTACACCAAGTGTTGTATACCTCAGATTCCACCTATTGCATTTCCACTGTGCATGGAAATAGAAGTATTTAGACTTTGATCTTGTAATTACGTTTCCCTGCCAAACTAAAATGACAATTCTTCCCCCTCCCCAACACTGAAATCTTTTGCTTAGGAAAAGGTAAAAATCATTTACACCACTGAGGCAGCTCACTTTCCTCTGTCTTAAGATGTTGTTGCACTGAATAATGTTCTCCTTTTAGGTAACATAGGTACCGAATTGTCAGACAACGACATCAGCATGTTTGTTTCATCAGACGCTGGGAACACGTGGAGACAGGTAAATAACATGTATCTCAGCACTGAGTGTCAAATGAAGGGAAGATGAGTTGCTTTAAAAAGGTAATCTGTTTTTCTTTCTTTTTTTTTTTTCTTTTTGGTGGCAAAATAATTTATAGTAACCCAAGCGAAGGGTAATCCCTACTGGCTTTTACTTACACTATTTCCTGTTAAAAAGTGGAAATGTGCCCAAGCCACCAAGACTGGTATTTTCAAATACAGCTTAAGGGAGTTTGATTGTTGATTTCCATGGGAGATTAGCTGCGCTATGGCTTTGGATGGCTGGAGCAGACATCTAGAGAAGGAAGGCCCAGTGGTAGGGCACTTGCATAGGATTTGGGAGAGCCAGGTTCAGTCCTTGCCAAATGCTTCCTGTGTGAGTGTGTGCAAATTACTTAGCTTCTCTGTGCCTGTTTCCCATTTGTAAAATGGGGATAATAAAACTGCCCAGCCTCAGGGAGGTGTTGTGAAGATAAATTAAACATTGTGAGGTACTCAGGTACTGTGGCAACAGAGGCCAGTACGCACCAGCAATAGATAAAACTTTTAGTTTGAGCCCAGCTCTAACAAAAAGATATTGCCACACTTGTGACTGGCTCCCCACCAACCCTCAGCTTGGCAACTACTGCTTAAGAGCTACTTAGATGGATTGCACATGTCCTTTCTTACAAGTAAAATACTGCCCAGTTTGATGTAGCAAATACTATCTTGACAGAGAATCAAAGAAATCAGAAATGGGAAAGCCTTCTTAGGCTACTATGACCCTAGGGACACCTTAGTGCCAACTGGGAAGTAGTTCGTTGTCCTATAACAGCAATTCCTATCAAGCCTGGCAAACTCACTGCAACTAACACACTGCTTTTGTGGCAGCCATCCATAAACAGTGTTTTGTAAGGTATCAATGTGTATGTACTGATTATATTTAAAAAGTAGGCGTATATACGGAATATATGTCCTTATCATTTTTATTGAGGTATTAATCCCTAGCATAGGTGAAGAACTGGTTTTGCCAGACAAAGGGAAGCATATTCACATATCTTACATAGGTTCATATATAGATTAAGCATTGTAAACCAAAGCAATGGAAGCCCCATTGAAATAGGAGTCGACTGGGGAGTCATCATAGGGACCTCAGGAGGTCGTCTAGTCCAACCCCTGCTCAAAGCAGGACCAATCCCCAGACAGATTTTTACCCCAGTTCCCTAAATGATCCCCTCAAGAATTTAACTCAACCCTGGGTTTAGCAGGCCAATGCTCAAACCACTGAGCTATCCTTCGACAGGCAAAGAACAGCAGGGGTCCTCCTGACTATGGGGACAACACAATGAGTTTTGAGAGAGCCATTTGGGGATCCAATACTGTGGGACACCCCTTGAAAGGTCTGAGTATTCATGAAGACTTGGATCCTGGCTTTGACTGAAAACCAGCGCTTCTGTCAAAGACTGAATCTTTGGAAGAAAATCTATTTTATTAAATAGGACACATAAACCATTGAGAAGGGTGGACCTAGGATTTCTGTTTATGGTTCATTTTTTGCGTAATCATTCTGTGTCCAGTAGTCTCACTCAGTTCTCATTTAGATCTCTGTTCTTTGTGAACAAATTTATTCTCCTTTTACAGTAGACGGGATACTCCCGATTTCCCAAAACCCTATTATCCAAACCTTTGTGTTATCTGAATCCCTTCCTTGTCCCAAGGGATTCAAATGATGCCGAGCTTTGGAGAATAGAGCAGAGACCCCTGGCCATGGGGGAAGCCACCTGCTGCCCCATTGTGACAGGAGTGAGTGAGCAGGGCCCACCCCCACTCGCTCCTATCCACCCCCTTTCCCCTGTCACTCACCCAGGCCCCCCTGTTCTGGCGCCCCTGATGGGGAGTGTACTGTACACCTCAGTGCTGTGATATTAACCAAATTGTGACTCAGCTGAATCAAAGAAGCTGAAGTATGTCTTGTTCCCTTTGGGAACAGCGAACCTGGTAATTTCTGTGTGTCCAGTGATAGCCTGAACAGTTAGGGTGACCAGACAGCAAATGTGAAAAATCGGGATGGAGGTGAGGGGTAATAGAAGCCTGTATAAGAAAAAGACCCAAATATCAGGACTGTCCCTAAAATCGGGACATCTGGTCATCCTATGAACCATGCATGACTGCAGGTGACACATGTAAAGGGACCTGGGGGAAGGATATACCTTTTGTTCCTGCAAGGCAAAGAAGGGCTGGTAGAGCCCTGAGGATTACTTGAGTGGCTGCAGGGTTATCAATGTTAGGGAGCTGACTTTCTCTCACTGGAGGCAGAGAGAACAAGGTGATTCACTGTCCTGAGCACCCTGAGGTAGTGTCACCATCTTCTAGTCTATTCCCTGGTGGAACAGAGCTTCAGCACAGAAGAGTCACTTAAATCAATCTACCATAGCTTTCCATTGCTCAAGGGGTGTCACTTTCTCCTCTTCCCTGGGAGGTTATTCCTCCCTCATACTGATCTCACTGTTGGACAGTTGTCCCTGATATTCTGTCCATGTTACCCTTTGTTAAATTAATCTCATTAAGGACCTAGAAATTATCACAGTGGATCAGGCCAGTTGTCCTTGTTGGACCAACTGCTTCTAAGGAAGGAGTTAACCTTGGAAATGGACACGTGTCCAGGGATGCATCCAAAAGGGGAAATTTCTACGAAGCCCCTGTCAGTAGTTGGCTTGTTCCATGAAGGGGATATAAACTCTCATGCTTTAGGACCTGATCCAAAGCCTGTTGAAATCAATGGGAGCCTTTCCATTGACTTTTTAATCGACTTTGGATCAGGGCCTTAGATTACTAGCTGTAGCGGAGTGATTACGCGCTCCTGCCCTGTGGGGCTTGAAACAGCCTAGGAGAGGGCTGTGGCTGGGGCAAGAAGCCTGGGCTGGTTGGGGGAAAGTAGGCTTAGCTGGGGCCATGCCCCAGTCAGGCCCAGCTGGCCCCTATAAAAGGCTTTGAGCCAGCCGCCCACGCAGTCTCCCTCTGCCGGTAAAGGGAGAAGGGCCTGGCTGCAAGATACCAAGAAGGGAACCTAGAGTGGAGCAGGGCTGGGGTAAGGCCTAGGGGGCCAGGGAGCTCCAGTCTAGGAAAGCCCCAGGCTGAAGGCCTGGTAAGGCCCATTAGGTACTGGGTTGCAGGGGGCAGCCCATGGGTAGGCAGAGGCAGCAGGTCCGAACCCCCTTTTCCTATGATGAGTGGCTTACACTGCAGCCTGCCCCAGCGAGCGGGGGCTGGATGGGGACTGGCAGTAGCCAAACACTAAGGCGAAGTGGGGATAGTGGGTGGGGGTTCCCTGGGGAGGGGGAGACCCTGAGGCTGAAAGGGGTTACTGCCAGGGGCAGCACCCCAGGTAAACAGGGCACCAGGGTCCTGGGAGGGACATGGGGCCACAGGTAAGGCAGATCACGGGCCTGCAGAGGGTGCTCCGGAGCTGGAACGAACTAATTCTCGGAAGTCACCAGCAGGAGGTGCTGTGGCCGTGAGTCGAGACACTTACAATAACCCACTTCTAATAAACTTGGTTAGGAGGAAACTTTCCCCGTGGACACATTATCCCATAACTGCTGGCTCCAGCATTTCTTCTCTGAAGAATCTGGTGCTGGCCACTGTCTGAGACAGGATATTGAACTACAGGACTTGATCCAATAAGCTGTTTTTTTCGTTCCTGTGTTCCTACGCATGAATGTTTGGGGCGGTTATGTTTTGTATCCTGTGTAACATAACTGTGTATATTATTAGTATCCATATAAATGGCTAATTTTTTTCCCAATATGATTATATTTTTGCCAGCAGTAATATCCTATGGCACTGAGCTCTACAGGTTAACATGTGTTTAGTTTATAAAAAAAACAAAAACCTTCCTTTTTATTAATAAGTTTTCTGCCTTATTATTTCATTGGCAGTCACCTTTGGCAGTCACCTTTTTTCATTTATTGTGAGAGAGGGGAAGTGCTGTTTCTTATACCTTTCATATTACTCTTAGTTATACCCCTTGTGTGAACCTCAACAGTTCCTCTCCCTTCTGATGATTACACCCTCAATACAATTATTAAGGCTCCCCATCCATTTCTTGGTCACCAGCACTACCACTGCAAATACAAACATAGTCTCTAAAATACAAGGTCCTCTCTTACAAGGACAGCACAGCAGAATTATGAGCATATTTTCCTCTCGATGGAGCACATCAAGCCAAGGACTTAACCTGAAAGGAACTGGATGGAGAATGAAAAATATCTCCTGTTCTGCTAGGATTATAAATCTCACGCACGGAAAGCAAAGTTTCATGCCACACGAGTGAGACACTGTGATTACCGAAACAAATGTGTTTGCCCCCTTCCCTCCCCACTGTTCTGTATGTTAATTAAATATCCCTTGCTTTGAGAGCACATAACTAATGAGCTTTAGTAATCAGGCAGAAGGCTGGATAATCTAATGGATGGCTGCTGAGCATCATTAAATATGTTTTAATAATTAGCTGGCATTTATTTAACATGCAATAATTCTCACACATTGAAATTAAGTGTATAGTTAAATGCTTTTAACAATGCAAATAGTCAGTCTTGGATTGGCGGTTGCTCTGCCTTGCAGGCAAGATGAGTTTAGGGGTGGGGAGCATCATTGCTTGGGCCCTGACTCTGAAGTGTCTGATACTGGCCACTGATGATTAGAGGGTGCTGGATTCATGGGACCACTGGTCTGACTCAGTCTGGACATTCCAGCATTCCAGTGTTAGCATGGATTGGAAGCAGTGGGGAAGTGGAGAGCAGAGTCCTTCATGTTGCTATATAGCATCCCCTGCCCCCACGGAGCAGCGTTTATGGAGTCTGGATGTTGCCCCCATTTAAAAAAAAAGGAAGGATGAGTCAAGCCAATGGGAGCGATGCAGTGGAGTTGCGAAGGTGAGTAAAGGGAGGGAATGGCAGGGATTTCCAGGGACACTCACAAAACTATTTCTCTGTGGTACTTACCTGGCCCCCATCTCTGCAGTGTCTGAGCGCTCACTTTGTTAGTTTGTTCATCCTTATCACACCCCTGCGAGGTAGGGCAGTGCTGTTATTTCCATTCTACAGGAACTGATGGGGAACTGAGTCACAGAGAGACTGACTTGTCCAAGGTCACACAGGGAGTCTAGGGCAGACTAGGGAAATGACCCTCGGTCTCTCAAATCCCAAGCAAGCACGAACCACTGGCCTGACTTTCCTGTCTACCTGAAATGTGCCTTTATTGTTGCTGGAGCTGAGTGACTAATTAATAAAATGAATAATTTGTTCGATGGATCTTCTCACCTTTTGGTTGGGGAAATGGCAGCAAACAGATCCTGGGTCTTTATCGTTTATTTGCTATTCGCGAACATTTTACACAAACTCTTTTTGTCCCATGGCTCGCTATTCGAAATCTGAAATTCGAGCTCTGTTGTGATTGGTCACAGATAAGTCTATCTTCTCTCTGATTGGAGGACTGCAACTCTTATCATCAGGTGTGTATATTTAGAACCTGGTCTTGTGCCATTGAAGTGGATAGAAGCTTTTCCGTCGAGTTCAATGAACATGAGATTAGACCCCTAAAATCTGAGTTCCTAAATTAGCCAAGCAGTGATATTAAAATGTGCTATCCAAAGACTACTACCGAAACTGGACTGCATGGGTGTTTGCAGGAGAATATAAAAGGGACCGCACCGAAGGAAACCTGTTTTAATATGTGAACAAATACAGAGAGAATTTAATTTTTCATCATTTGCTCAGCTCTCTTTGTTCTCTCAAAACCCTCCCATATGGTCTTTGTAAGTTACCTACAAAGTGAAGCTTCCTGCACCTCAAACAAAGCTCCCTGATCTGCAGGGTGGGGATGAGTGATGGTCTAAAAGTATCACATTTCAAATAGATTCTCCCTGCCAGCTGGCAGGATGAAATTCATTTGACAAGGGGGCAGCAAGATAGCAACATAAAAAAATTGGAACTGTCTAAGTAATAACGTGTCTTCTCCTTGCTCTGTAGTTTGGTAAACATATCCCCATCCAGTGCCTCTCCCGGAATAAGAATGTGGCCTGTTATCTAGGCTAAGGAAAACGGATCTGGGTATATGTATGTTTTACAGATCTTTGAAGAGGAGCACAGCGTTTTATACCTGGATCAAGGTGGAGTCCTGGTTGCCATGAAACACACATCTTTGCCTATCAGACATCTATGGTAATGACTGTGACTGTGCTGATCCCATTTGTCAGGGAGCCCTTCATTCCAGATTACGTGCTGCTGGCAGTTAAGCGGTGACTAATTTCTTTTAGCTACATGCTGGAATATGTCAATTAAGAAATTTACATGCATTCACTCTGATAAGGCTAAAGCAGTGCCGGCGATTTCACACATCAATGCAAGTGGGGAAACAGGTTACAGTTCTGGCGCCAGACCCTCCAGAATGGTAAATCAGCGTCATTCCATTAAAATCTCTGGAACTACGCTGATCTATCCCAGGTGAAGGTTTGGCCCCTAGAGTCTGCCCATTACATTGGAGTTTGGAGTAGGATCAGTCTCCTAATGAGTTCCAAATTTGCTTTATTTGCAAAACTGTGGATGAAATTATCTCCTAGGTGGAGGGCAGCAGTTACGCCACAACTTTATTAGATAGCATCAGGGCTACCCACTAAAGAAAGCAGCATTGTCACCACCAGGAGCAGCTGTTGAGCTGCCTGGACGGAGCATCGCAATGTGCTGTTTATCGTTACGTAGCCAGCACTACAGTCAGCATCTTGACAATATCTAACACACACAGATCAAGATTGTAGAAAGCGACGAGTGGTTCTGGGTTTTCATCCTGAGACCCAGTTTTCAGAAAGTGCCGAGCTCCTGCACTCTGAAAATAGCTCCTTTTAAGGTGTCTCAAGCTGAAAGATCACGAGTCATTTTTAAAAAATGTTGACTGCAGAGTCCAGCTTGCCCTTAAAATTACAGTCTAACGCAAGACTTCATGAGTTACCACTCCTTAAGTACTGACCGCTGATTAGCAGTATCATGCCAAACTAACTTGATCAATGCTCTGATTTATGATGCCCAAAACAAGTCGTTCTTTCTAGGACTGCAGTGGCCCAAGAGCAGAGACAGCTGTTTGTTTGCCTTGGCAGGCTAAAAGGATTCAGCAGTAGTGGTATGGAGACCTTTTAGTCAAACCAGAAGAAACCTTTGTGTGGGGCATTAAAATCAAGATTATCAAATGCGACTACTGGTTTTGGAAGCCTCACCCTGTAACACCTTAAAAGGGCCTGATTTTCAGAGGTCGGGTGCTCAGAATGTGGGCTGGTCTAAACTACGGGGGAAAATCGATCTTAGATACACAACTTCAGCTACGTGAATAACATAGCTGAAGTCGAAGTATCTAAGATCGAATTACTCATCGTCCTCACGGCGCGGGATCGATGTCCGCGGCTCCCCCTGTCGATTCCGCAACTCCGTTCGGGTTGGTGGAGTTAAGGAATCGATATAAGCGCGTAGACGCGATATATCGATCCCCGAGCAATCGATTGCTACCCGCCGATACGGCGGGTAGTGAAGACGTACCCTGTGCTGCAAATCAAGCAGCTTTAAAGCAACTCGGAGTAGGCACCCAAAATCCTTAGCCATTTTTTTTTAAACTTGGCCTGCCTAGCTGTTGAGGCATTCCTACCTTTTGTCTCTTCATGTCGAGCAGCTCCATTTCCTGCAGTTGTGTCTGAGAGATGGTGACACTTCTGCTTTTCCCACTAGGTTAAGTTTCGATGAAGGGAGATCCTGGAGCAAGTACAGCTTCACGTCCACCCCACTCTTTGTGGACGGGGTATTGGGTGAGCCTGGTGAGGAGACTCTGATCATGACGTAAGTGAGCGTGGAAAGGGAAAACAGCCAACATCAAGTTAACTCTGATGAGAACTGCACCATAAACACATACTTGGGCCAGATCCTCGTGTAAAGACACCTCTGGCCAGGCTGTGTATGGAGACTGAACCTGGGGTCTAGGGGAGGCAGGTCATGCAGTCATGCTTGTGATGCCAAAAGTCAGCAACATTTGCATGTAATATGGAGGGTCATACGTGGGATACACCTAAGCTTCAGAAATGTGACCATGTGACTCATCAATGTGAATATTTGGCTTTTCAAGCTGTGTGAGACTTTAAGCAGAGCTACCCGTTGCAAGTGAATGTTGGAATGAAAAAATGGGTTTTTTTTGTTTTTTTTCAAAGCTATGCTTTTGTATTTTTTACTGGGATGCTGCAAAATGGTAAGCGTGAATGACAAAATGTGGCCTGGGAACTGTGATTTATTTTCCATGTGGGATTCCGAGTTCTGCATAGCACAGAGATCTGTACTCACCCTAACATTTTGCTTGGGCTCAAATTTGCAAAAACATGAGAGAATTTCAGTTTCTGCTTGTGAAAATGAATCACGTTGTAATCGATAGAACTTGTGGTTTCGAAATAAACTGCTGAAAATAAAGGTGCACTAAGAAGGTGCCATTCAGATCCAGATCTGGTTCTGGATTTTGATTAAACTGGAGCCCAGGGCTTAGATTTGTGGTAGAACCAGGGATAGGATTTGAGTTTGGATTCAGTGATACTAAAAGCCTGTGGGTTGTTCTTGGACAACATCAGCCTCAAATGGCAAACCTTTGGCAAGCCAATAGCTGGGCCTCTAAAATTTCTTCTCCTGATCAGGTTTCAGCCAAAGCCAAACCAGAATTGAAAACCAAATTTTCCTTGTTTTGGATCCGCTCTAGGACCAGAATCCTACAGGCAAGTTCATTCAGATAGGGTGCCACTCCCCACCTCATGCATCCCCACTCCATAAAATATCCAGTGGTTCCGATTCCTAAGGCCTAGATTTGTCCCATCTCTAGTAGATATTTAGAAGATTATTCTTCATTTTTTGTATGTTGCCCCAAAAAGACCCTTGTTAGCATCAGTCATAGCTCAACAAGAGTAGCCTTGTCCTGAAATAATAGTTTAGGAGTTACATTTGCAAAAGTGACTTATGTATTTAGAAGCCAATGTCCCATTGGCTTTCATTTAGACTTAGGCTTCTATGTTGCCTAAGGGCTTTTGAAAATGTTACCCACAATCTCATTGAAATCAGTGAAATTTAGGATCATAAGTCACTTAGGGTATTTCTGCACTGCAGCTGGAAGCTGTAATTCCGTGTGTGTGTGTGTGTCTGTGTGTACACACACACACAAGTTCTGCTTCAGCTAGCACCTAAAAACAGCAGTGTGGCCACAGAATCACTGGCAACAGCTTCAGCTAGCTGCCCAAGTATGTACATAGGAGGTGAGATGGGATTGTACTCGGGTGGCTAGAAAGAGCCTCTTCCCTGCCACTGGGACCATGCTGCTATTTTTAGATGCTAGCTCCAGCAGAGCTAGCATGTGTACGTTTCCCAGAACTAGGAAGTCACTTCTCCCAGCTACAGTGTGGATGTACCCTCTGGCGCATCTGAAAATTTGACACTAGGTAAATTCTATACCTAGGAGGATGCATTGGCAATGCCTTTGAATGTATAAACCCTTCCTTGCTGTGCTCTGTAGAGTGTTCGGACACTTCAGCCATCGCTCGGAATGGCAGCTGGTGAAAGTGGACTACAAGTCAATTTTTGACAGGAGATGTGCAGAAGAGGACTACCGGCCGTGGCAGCTCCATAGCCAGGTACGAAGCATGAAAACTGGATATGAGTTGAGGTCTTGATGGTGCTGCAGCTGAACACTGGTGAAGACCAAGGTCCTTTCCTGCTAACTTGGTGGCTCAGAGTCACCAGATGAAACTATTACTGGCCTGTAATATTTCATTTCAATTATACACTGGCTTCAAGCTGCAGCCTACGGGCTGCTTCCATCTCTAATGGATACAAGCCAGGGCTTAGAAAGAAGCAGGTGTTTCAAGTTTTACTTGAACACCCACACGCATGGTTCAGATAGTCATATAGGCCCAGATCCTCAAAAGTGCATAGGCATCCAAGTGCCAATACAGTCAATGGGAGTTAGGCACCTAAATACCTTTGGGAATCTGGGCCCTAGAGTATAATTCCTAGCTCATGACACTTTCTACCTGGTGTTTTATATTCTGTAGGGTTAGAATAAATTATGGCCATATGGTCTAGTGGTTTATTGAAGTCAATAGAGCTGAACTTGTTTACACTGTCAGAGAATAGGGCATCTCCATTTATAACTTCTTGGGAAAGGGTTTGAGAAGTAATAGAAAATTAAAGTGGACTGGGCTTAGATTGACTGTTCCAGTGAGACACAAACGCAACACTGAAGTCCCAACTATGGGTCAGATTGTCAGCTGATGTACATCTCCTTTGAAGTCAGTGCAGCAACACTATTTTACGCTGGCCACTGTTCTGCCCTTTGTTTACATGAGCCAGGCAAAGCTGTGAAAAAGCTCCGTTTTCATCCAGCAGTTCAAACAGGAGTAAAATATAAGCCAGCCAAACATATTTTGTTTTTGTCTTTCTGTGCGTGCATAATCTAAAAAGCCAGGGACTCCCAGTCCATCTTCGATAACGTCTGCTTCTGAGCACAGGAAACTGTGCGTGGAAGACTGCCCCATATTCTTGCCTCTAGATTGGGTTCCTGTTGAGAGTGCAAGTCTGAGCCTTCTCTTCTCTGGTTTCCCTAGAGAAAAAATATTTTGCAGGGTTCTTTAGTCAGCTATATAAGAAGTGTTTGAGTTCAGTGTGTAACAGACAAATACATTCATCCTGTACTCAAAATGTATGGAGTAGCTTTATGTACAAACAAACGACAGAATTCAGTAGAGCTAGTTAGCTAAAAAAGACGACTAAAAGAATGGACTAGCTCTTCTCTTCAGTATTTCAGAGATCACAGGGATCAGTCTGTGCTGTCAGTTGTTACGGTATCTAAGGTATCAATCAGATATGACCCTCGAATCAAAACTCTGGATTCAAATACCCCTGAACTTTGGGGGAAGTCTGGTCCACATCTGGATACACATATTAGCCGATAGAGCCAAATTGTCTGCCGGTATACATGATGCAGCCCCTTTGGCTTCAACTGTGGTTGCTGCTCCACTGCACCAACAGAGAATTTGGTCCAAAAAATCATCCTATAAGGCAGTCACCACAACTGCTAAAAACTTACCAAATTGGGGTGCTAAAAATAATAATGGTGTAAGGGTAGACTGTTCTGGTTTTGTTTTCAGGGAGAAGCGTGCATTATGGGAGCAAAACGGATCTACAGGAAACGCAAATCAGAGAAGAAGTGCATGCAGGGAAAATACGCTGGTGCCATGGCATCGGAACCATGTGTTTGCACGGAGGCAGACTTTGATTGGTGAGAAATGCAGATGGGATACACCTGAGAGATGTGCATCTGCCCATGCCAACATGATACTCACTTGATCTGCATACAAAGGGTTAGGCTGGCAGATACCTAGAGAAGCATGTTTGGGCCGGTATGTAGCTCGATCACCCCCTGCTGGCGCAGGGATAAAGCAATAGCTCAGGAAAAGAGGGACTCAAAGAGATCTGCTGGAACAGGCAGCATAAACCTCCCCTAAGAAATTGTCTGGATCACCATTTGCAAAGGCTCCAACAGCCCGAATTGACATATCCACACGTTGTCTAGCTCATGTCCCTATCCTGCGCAGCACTGCACACTTTGGGGGCTGAATTGTTTACGTGTGAACTCCTGAGCGGAGAGCCACTGTGATTAGTTTGTGCTGCCCCCAGCTCACCTCCAAGTGCCCTTTCCATTGCCAGAGGCCCTCCGCCAGGATCTGTGGTGTGTGCTGAATGCAACCTATAAGCTGTAACATGGACCCTGAGAGGTTCAGCTCATTTGCTATTTGCAGCCTTTTTTGATATGTTGCTCCAAGGCTATGATGATTTTCACTTGTTTTTGTCCTCTCTTACAATGCTATTTTTGTTGGGGGGGGTCAGTATAAAACAGCCAGTAAAAGCCAAGCCGAACATGCATAAACAACAACTGGTGCCATAAATGAACTCCACAAGTGTAACTCAAACCCTGATAAACTGCTTTAATGATCTCATCCTCAAAGAGCATTGTCCCCCCAAAGAGACTTGTGGCAGGAGTGCCGGGATTCTGGAATACAGGGCAGTGTGCTATGGGGGGGCTCCATGTGTAAACACAAAAAGATGCATTCAGTGCAGCTGGGGACTGTCGTTAGCTATTCTTGTCTGGGTATGTCTTCCCAAGGATTGGGATTGTGACTCCCTCACATCCCATCGAGTGTCAGCTGGTGTTCAGTATATTTCTGCATCATATGGGTCGGGAAGGAATTTTCCTCCAGGGCAGATTGGCAGAGGCCCTGGAGGTTTTTCGCCTTCCCCTGCAGCGTGGGGCATGGGTCACTTGCTGGTGGATTCTCTGCAGCTTGAGGTCTTCAGACCGCAATTTGAAGACTTCAGTAGCTCAGGCAGAGGTTAGGGGTTTGTTACTGAAGTGGATGGTAGGGTTCTGTGGCCTGCTTTGTGCAGGGGGTCGGACTAGATGATCACATTGGTCCCTTCTGACCCAAAAAAAGAAAAAAATATATGGTTCCTTGCATCGCTTGGCATTTCATGCACATAATGGTCCTGATTCTAGCAGCATCCCAGCCCCTTTACATCACTCTGACAGTGTACAGAAGACAGGAGCCAGCCAGATCTTCCCACTGGGGAATATCATGGGTTTAAGGGGCATTTCCTGAGTGGGCTAGGACCAGTGTAATGGCCTTATCATAACCTGCCCCCTTTCTACCATGGGAGTGGGCCAGGAGCAGTTTAGGGGATAACTGGGGTGTGGTCAGGGCTCCAGCTACTCTGGATTGCTGAATGTCTGTGGGGACCATAACAGCCAAGGTTTAAGTCAAAAGTGCCCCTGGGGTTTACAAGCTGTAATTTACTGTGGATGCAGGGAGTCAGTTCTGTTGAAAATCCACCCCTCCGGGTGTTTTCTCTTTTAGTTGTTTATTTCCTTAAAACTGAATCCATGGGTTTTATTAGTTGTCTTTCATTTAAACTGAAAATCGGGGGCTCCAGGCACGGCACTGCATTGTAGGACTAGGAGCACTGTGAAGAAATTTACAAGATGAAAAAAAAATCCTATTTCTTCCATATTTACTTTAAAAAAATACAGAGAAAACTTCCTGGGAAGAGAGAAAGAGACATCTGCTAGATTTGGTGTAGTTTCCCAAGGAAATGTTGCAGCATTGGAACTTGCAGCTTTGTTTTCCGAGTTGATCAGCACCCCCAAATTCCACTGAAATCAGTGGGCATCAATGATGCTCGGTACCATTTGAAAATCAGACCAGGATCCCGGTAGACATTTAAAAGTAGGCTGGAGAAAACACTATTAAAACAATGCTGTGCTGTGCTGTGCTGTTCTGACTGTCCTCAACTGTGAGGACTTTCCTCACTCTTCTGACTATGATTTTGTTGTAGCACAGATGATACAAATGTACTGTCGCTGGGGCAAATACCTCCTTTTCTCCTCTTTTTCTTTCTCTCTCCTTTTCTGAGTCATTCACTTTCTGAAATTGGATGTTGATTTTAATCCATTTTGGTATCCACATAGCCCACTGTATTGTCCTGGGGAAAAGCCCAGCTCAGCAGCAATAGCTAAAATAGGCCACTTGATTTGCTTTCCTCTTAATATAAAAAGTCACTTAGTTTTACCTAGATTTCCCAGAGAAGCTTGGGAAGCCAAACAGAAAGAAATGAGTTTAGTGACTAAAGGCAAGGTTTGATTTGGAGGAAGGAGGTGGCATCAGGACAGCAATTCTGCTGGTTTTTATTTCCCTGGGAGGGTGGTGAAGCACTGGAATGGGTTACTTAGGGAGGTGGTGGAATCTCCTTCCTTAGAGATTTTTAAGACCCAGCTTGACAAAGCCCTGGCAGGGATGATTTAGTTGGAGTTGGTCCTGCTTTGAGAAGGGGATTGGACTAGATGAGCTCCTGAGGTCTCTTCCAACCCTATATTTTACAGTTCCACTGATGTTGTGGCCCTTTTTTGTTATGCTAACACAGGTCAATCTTGACTTAGGATCTAAAATTGTGTGTGGGTGCTTGTGTGTGTGTCTCCCCCGACCACAGCAACAAATATGCCCTCATAAAATAAATATTTTGTAAAGCTTCTCTCCTAGGAATCTCATAGAAATTGGGGGACATTTACAATCTTTATCTAACCAAGAGCAGAGAACTACTGGGTGAGGCTGGGTTGGTTGTTTCCCCCTCAGCTGAACAACCTTGGGAGTAACTTCCAGCTTTTGTGAGCTCTCCTGCTAGGGAACCTCACCTGTAATTAGCTAAAGTAGAAAACATCAGGGAACAAAGGCAAAGCTGCAGGTACTTGCATGGTCTGTGGCTCACAGCCAGAGGGCAGTGGTGCTTCAAAAATGAAGTAAGCCTGAGCTTAGCTTCCATTCCTAAGCTAAATCCTTCCTAGCAACTGCCTAGAAACCAGATTGTACTTATTCATTTGGGTAAATGGATTACACAGCTACTCGCATGTTATTAAAGCACTAACTTACCAGTGTTCCTGACATTTTACTCCTTTCTACAGCCTGAATGCTCTCCTAGCAGTATCTCTCCTTTAGCAACACCTGTAGCCACAGAAAGAAATCCTTGTTTGGGTCAATTCTTTGGTCAGCTAACTTCGGGCCATTTTCTAGTACCTCATTCCATCAGTACTCCCATTGGGCCTGATTCTCATTCACACTGAGGGGGTTAAGCTGTCTCTAGTTACTTTAAAACACACATATTTCTGGAGTTTGCCTGGGGCCTTTAAGAAGGCTTGTCCATGTGGTGGCAGCTATAGTATCTGAGGTGAGGTGCACCACATTTAGAGGAACCAAATAAGTCCTAATTAACTGATAGGTATGAAACTGATAGGGCTCTATAGATGTTAAAGAGTGTGTGTGTATAGAAATTACTCTGAACATCTGTAGGACTAAATAGAGAACGATCTCTTTTTTGTAGAATTTTTCAACCATTAAATAATGGATTATTAGCAGATATATTATTTAGGCACTTGGGGACAGATTTTGAAAGGTGTTTTGTTGCCTAATGATACATAAATATAATAATATATGGAGATATACCTATCTCATAGAACTGGAAGGGACTCTGAAAGATACAGATAGACACCTAGTGGGATTTTCAGAAGGTGCCTAAATGCCTTTAAAGATCTGCCTCTTGGATGCTACAGTGAGGGGTAGCAGTATAAAACTCTTAACATAGAGTTAGATCCCTATTCTAAAGGCTGCTTTAAAAATTCTGTCGAAAGGTTACCAATTTCTATTAAAGTCTGTAGGACTTTTCCACAAGGGGTTTAGCTAGGTGAGCCACATGGCTATATGGAATTAAAGATGCCTGATTCCTTAGGTACCTTGACTCTGTGTTACTTAATGGATGTAAGGTTTAAAGGTCAAAAGGCAGGTGGCATTTTCAATTTCTGACAGCACTGACATATATTGTTAAGGTGAGCTGGTTAGTATGGAGGAGATCCTGGGTTCAGGCATTAAGGTCTCCTGATTTTGGATGAGATGAGCAAAGTGGTCCGTGGACAGGGTTACTGTTGTCTGAGTGAGACCCTAGTTGGACATTTTTATCCTTTGCAGTGATGAATTTGTTAATAGTTTCTTCTTATGTGGCATCTACGTTACTGGAGGTTTGCAACTATGGTATCCCATTCTGTGTGATCCTCCACTAATCTCTGCGGATGAAAAGTCCTTTTGAACCACGAGAATATCACATCATCGACCCAAGGTTTTCTTTTTCTTCATCGTGTTCTTCTGCCACCAACTTTCCCTTCCAGTGCCCATGAATATGCATTGCCCACTGAACCTCTTAAAATGTACCCTGCAAATCAAATCTTCCTTTTTTCAGATCTGACTTTTAATAGTTTAACCTTAACTTAAAACTTTCCGTGTGTGTGTATATAAAGCAAGAGAGGGAAAATCACAGAAGTTGGCTGGAAGGGATCTCAAGAGATTATCTAGTCCATCCTTCTATGCTGAGACAGGACAATGTAAACTAAGAAGTTCTTCTAAGATTTTCTTTTCCCTTAAATGGTATTTATAACCTTAACGCCAGTTTGCAGAGTTGTTTTTTTGTGGGGGGAATCTACAATATTTTTAGGTTTACTACTAGTCTTTGACCATAAATACATAAAATCTTGATTGCAGTGGTCTATAATTCTGCTTCTATTTACGCTGCCAATTAGGTGTGATTCGAGTTAAGCCTGTGGAGACGAGCACTGCAAAACCAGTATAATTGAGAGCAGAATAAGATCTCTAATATTCATTAAAATAATCCCTTTTAATATATGCTGCATTGTCATTGACGAGCTCTCTCACCTACGCTGTTCTAAGTCTGGCACAAAATGTAGCTAGTCTGAACACCAGATGTCTGGCAATGAGGCAGCTAGTTGATTGCAGTCCATCCCTGATGCATTCAGATTTCAGCAGTCTAGATTATGCTACAGAGATCCAATTGATGCTACTGCTTGTCAATTGTAACAGCGCCTGTTGTGCCAAACCATAGGCAGCGATTTGTTGCCATCCTCAGTGCTCTGTGTGCACCAGACAGTAGCCAAGAAACTCATTAGTTTCCAAGTCTGCAGAGGGGAAAGAGGTGCTGGTGCATCGCTAGCGAGATATGGAAGAGCAGTTTATGTCTTTTACTAGTATGATATTTCTGTATGTCCGTATCAAGGCAGCGCAGACTTGCAAACCTAAAAAGGTCACAGGAGAACTTCTATACTTAGGAAAACTATTTCTGCTCTGGAACATATAATTTCATTCTGCGACTTTGAGGAATATGATCCAAACACAGCCAGCCCTAGTTAATTCAGGTTTGGTCTATCCAGAAGCCCGAATACAGTACCCAAATGATTTCAATGTAATCAAACTTGTAGCGTGTGTGTGCGTGTATGTAAAATATGAAATTACAGACCAATATTGTTGGATTAAATTGGATTTTGGATGCTGATCCCCTCTGGGCAGATTTCACTGTTAGGTGAAAAACAAAACTGATTAGGAACATGCTATGTGTAGAGTGTTATAGCTTTTTAATTATATTGACACAAGATAACTCAGGAATATAGCATTTCAACATGGCGACAATTGAATTACAAAGGAATGAGGTCCTGTTTGTACATAAATATTTGTTCTCTCTAGGCAAATGAAAATGGTTTTACTTCTCATTACAGAATATTTCCATAGCCCTGGTGTCTTCCTTCCGATAAGGATGATTATAGGAGCACCTGGCAAACTGGCAAGCCTGTCTTGAACTTTAAAGCTATTAAGCAATGGTCAGTCACTGGTGTGGTAGGAACTAGGCTCCTGAAAATTGAATCATAAAAAACAAAGGATGGAAAAGATGATTTTAGGTCATTTAGTCCATAGTCAACTAGACCTCACTAAGATGCCATTTTTGATATTCAGACTAAGTTTTCCTTTGGCCAATTTCATTCCTTTACTCTCAGTTGTATCCTTTTAGACCACCTTGCACCATTTCTTTTCTAGGCCTTCAGGAATAGAGCTGGTTGAAATGTTTCAAGCTTTTAAAATTTGATGTCAAATCTTGCTGGAATTCCAACAAAAAATATTGTAAATTGTTCATGACATTTTCCTTTGCAATGTTGCTTATAGTTCAGACGTTGAAAGTCAGCATTTTGACGTCAAAGCAGGGAAAAAGTTTTCACAATTTTTACTCTTGTTTGACCATCTCTTTAATTGGAATTAAAAACAAAGCAGTCATTTTCCTGAAACACCATCTCTGCTCCCACTATAGGAAGAACAACCTGGCTCTCTCTATATACAATCCCGGCAGCCTGACTCCTTCCACTTCCTTTGTCTCCAGTGCTTCGAGGTTTTAACTCCCATCCAAGCCTTCGCCAATCAGTTTCTGCTCCTTGCAGTTGTAATTATCAGGTCACTTTCTACAAAGGAGAGTGGCATTTTAGAACAGGAAATCTGCTAAGAAGACCATGTTCCCGATTTTTTAAAAAAGCAAAAAAGAGCATTGTGTAATTAATATTCCCCATTGTAAAGCCATGATGCAACTGGATGCATATGTGCAGGACAGTGTACAGAGCCAGTGTCTCAACAGCATTACAGTTATGGTCCTAGGGGAAAATTAAAAGAAAGAAATAATTGCCATTTCCACCAGCTCAATCCTCTTCCTCCTTTTGACACTGATAACTTCTCCTTTTCCAAACTAATGCAGAAATTTAAAAAAACAACAACAACAACAACAGCCTTTTCTGTTCCATACCAAAAATCCTGCATGGGAGTTTGTCTCTCCTGAAAGCGTTCTCTATTTGCTTTAGGCTTCAGGTGATGTTATGTCCAAATAACGTCAGTTTGAATTAAGCTATTCAGTTTCTAAAGCTTCACTGAGTCAGCAGCAATTGGGAATGGCTGTGAGTTCTGGGATTTGCTACATTTCCCCCCTGGATCTGTCTGTATCCAAGAAGCAATGCCAGACCAAGAAACCAATCTAGACCTGACATTTTACAATCGATGATTTCATAAACCACCAGGACTAGAAACAAAAGGGCTTGTTCTGCTCTTGCGTACGCTGTCCTAAATCTAGGTTAACGCCAGAGAAGTCAAAAGCAGAATCAGGCCCAGGTGCTGTATTTAGTATATCATTTCAAGCTGAAAATGTAGGAAAGGGAGCCAGAGTCATTGCATTCATATTAGTGAGGACGAGTTAACATCTGATGTCCTTGTCAATGCATTTTCTTTCTTTTTATGGTAAAACAGTGATTATGGATATGAGCGTCACACCAATGGCCAGTGTCTGCCGGCGTTTTGGTACAACCCGTCATCCTTGTCAAAAGACTGTAGCTTTGGACAGAGTTATCTCAACAGCACCGGGTAAGTGGATTTACAGAGGATGATTTTAGCAAATCCAACCCTGCAGCCTTCAGCCACATGGCATCTGCAAGCTGTCATCCCAGAGTTATTTAAAGCCTATATTTCCTGAGACACAGGGTCCAGTTCAAAACTGATAAGTCTATAGGAGTTTTTTCATTGACTTCTTCGATGGGCTTTGGATCAGGCTCATAATTCTCTTATTTTTTGGTTTTGTTTGTATTTTCTTATTTAAACCTGCTCTGGAAAAATGATGCTACAAGCAAACTGCAGAGTATGAGACAAACGTAATCTATGGGCTTATCCAACATCCACTGAAGTCAGTGCAAAGACAGCCGTTGACTTCAATGGCTTTTGAATCATGCCCTAAATCATGAAGAAAATGCAAGTAATCAAAGCTGAGAGTGGGATACATGCTAGAGGAAGGCAATAGGAATTGGGGTTAAATTTGAAGAAAGAGAATAATAACTAGATGACACCTGAGACGTTCTGAGTACTCTCTGACTCACTACAGCCCCATTAAAATCAGTGGCAGTTGCAGGTAAGGTCAACAGGAGTTGAAGGTGTCAAATTCTAATTGCATTTGCTAAATATAAGGTGCATAAAACATGCACAAAGAACTGACAACTATACCTCAACTTCTTATAAGCTCACAAGCTGCACACCTGAGTCCAGGGATCTAGCCCATTACCTTCAGTACTGATCAATATAGTGTAGCCACATTTATGACTCCATAAACACAATCTGCATTAGAACAGCAATGTCTCTCCCTGGAATGCGGTGGCAATACCAAAAATCCACTTGAAAGAGAAAAACAAAATAAAAGGCATGTTGGAGTTCACAGTGGCATCTTACAAGGGGAAGGAGGAAAATTTTCTCAGAAGGTTTACAGTGTATTGTGCATTAGATAAACACAACCGTGCTGCACTCAACAGATTAACCTTAGAATATAAATATAACTGATATCTTTCTATAGCTATCTGTGTCCAAAAAAATCCCAAAGCACTTTTCAAATGCATGGGGACAGATCCTGCCCTCCAGCACCTTTACACAACTTCTTCTAAATTCTGCTGATCTCCAGCTGCCATAGTCTCAGCAGCCAGTGCACAACAGAGCAACCTTCAGGCTGCTCTATCTTGGGTCTTGGTCCGAACTGTAACCCTGATGGACCCCAAATTGCTGTGATAAAATACATAGTCTTAAAGTCATCTGTGCGCACACACTTTCCTGAGCTGTGTTCCGCTCTAGCTCAGGTTCTGGGCCATGACATTTGCAAAGTGGCCTAGTGGTAGAACTAGGAATCTGGGCTCTTGGATTCTAATCCTGGCTCTGTCACTGACTCATTCTGTGACTTCTTGATGATCTATCTTGCCTCTCTGTAAAATGAGTCTAATAATATTGAACGTAGTTCACTGCAGTGATCCTAAGCTTAATTCATGTGTTTTAAAAGCTCTGGGATCCTTGGGTGAAAGGTGGTTAAAAAAGTGCAAGATTGGATTGTTGAGAAGAATTGGCTCATGCTCCATTGAGAAGCAGAAAGCTGCAGGACGGCAGCGGTTTAATAGTGTCCAGCAAAACTATGCAACTCTTTAGGGGAGCAATGTAGGAGAATATTGTATCCGGTTGAAAATGAAACATTATGGGCTGCTTCTGCACGGTAGACCTGTGGAAAGTGTGACTGGACCACTTAGCTACAAGGTACTTAGAAGCCAGTTTGCTCCTAGCCTCACCAACCTGAAGCAAATCTGAAAACTTCCCATGCCTGGTTTGAACTTGTGATTCCCGCATCCCCTCCTTACACAGCGATCTCTCTTTTTGCAGGTACAGAAAGGTTGTGTCTAATAACTGTACCGATGGTGTGAGAGAACAATACACAGCTAAACCCCAGCAGTGTCCTGGCAAGGCCCCCCACGGACTGCGTATTATCACCTCGGATGGGAAACTGACCGCAGAACAAGGGCACAATGTTACTCTCATGGTGCAGCTGGAGGAGGTATGGTCTATTTTTATGAGCCCCCTTTGGCAAACATTAATCTGAATCATGCAAGCTTGCAAAGACATTACGAGTTGAGACACTGGAGTAGGGGATGAAATCCATTTAACAGTGCATCTCAGTCAGAATGTTCATGTAAGGCAATAAGTGATATAAGGTGATGATGGGAAACAAAGTTTGTTTCCCGGCATCAACCACGGATCAGAACCAGAACTTCATATCCAAAAGACTTCAAATTTCAAAGATGGTGCAGGTTAGAATCTCGACACCAGCCTGTCTCCTTTGGTTTGGATTCCCAACAGAATCTGAAAGTGCAAAATGGACTTCATTTAGACATAAATGGTTCCAATTAGATGTTGCTGCAGTTCAGCCAAAGGTGGTGGAAATCTCACATACAGGCCTGATCTTATGAGATTTCCCCGCTTTGAGATGGCTGAGTTTTTCTGCCATTTAGGTGTTTAGGGCTAAAATCTCTCAAGAAAAGATCTCAAGATTTCATCACAATGGAATCCAATGGTGAATATGAACCTTAGCCTCATTCATCTTCCACCAGAACAAGGGTGGTCTTAAAATCTCACCTACCCACCCACACACAAACCCCTCCTCCTCCTTCTGAGCTGTGTGCAGTTGTAGCTCAGATTCTAGAACTTTACAAAGTGACCTAGTGGTAGAACAGAGAACTATGAATCTGGGCTCTTGGATTCTAATCCTGGCTCTGCCACTGACTCACTCTGTGACTTCTTGATAAGATAGCTTACCTATCTGTAAAATGGGTCTAATAATACCGAGCATATCTCATTGTAGTGATCCAAAGTTTAATGAATGTGTTTGAAAAGCTCTGAGATCCATGAATGAAAGGTGATTAAAAAAACAAACACCTGTATCCTCATTAAAAAAGAAAAAGAAAACACCTGTATCCTCAGCACATTTCTAATCTGCAAGTACATTTCCTCCCAGCCTGGCTCCTCTTGTATCTAAAGTAGTTTATTAAGTCATTGGAGAGAATTCATGAAATCTCCCATCCTGTTTTCTCTGCTCCCAAGTAAGATTTCCTCACTGTCCAGATTGCCTTTTCCTCCCCCTTCCCTTGCCTCATTTGGTTTCCTTTGTGGTTTGGCAAGTAAATCCTAAACACTGATATGTGTTTGCATGAAAACACAAAATGCATGGCGGCTTACAGGGACTAACTTGGATCTCCAGGGGGGTGGTTTCTGATTTTTGTATAGCGATATCCTAGCAGATATAATGAGGAAAATCCAATACTGTTGGCATTGGTGATTTGCAAAGGAAGCAGCATATAACAATCTGATGTGCTTTGGTGCATCTAAATGTTCATTCTCTGAAAAAAAAATTACAAAAATATTCCAAACTTTGATAAAACAGCAAAAACTCACTCCCCCTCCTTTTTGTCCATTTTGCCACTGATAAGGAGAATTAAAGGAAAAAAAGGAGAGAAAGTAGGCAAAAACATTAACTAAACAACCAACACCAAAACATTCACAGTTTTCAGTTTTATTCATTGAAATATGGGAAATTAAAAAAAAAATCTTTTTTAAAACTGGCATTTTGGTCAAAAAAAAATTGTGTGGAAAATTTCAGCCAGAGCTACCGCTGATGTTCTCTCTAAAAATGCTAGACACACGAGCTGCACAACGAGCCTTAATTGTTTAGCCGCTGAAATGGTAGGAAAAAAACTGGCTAGCTACAGCTCCTTTGGTTTTACTGATTCACAAAGAAAGAATTAAATGCTTCTTGCCCTGGGACATGGGAGTTCCTTTCACCTGCGAACCTGTTTTCAGTTGCTCACCACTGATGCAAATGGTGGAGCTATCAAAAGGGGTAAGAGAGTTACTTGAAAGCTTCCTAAAAAGTCAAGCTGCTTTCAGTAGGACTGGCCTTGTGTGAGGAGCCTTTTAATCTTAGGCCTTGTCTAGACATGCACATTATACTGCTGTAAGTATATTGGGATAATGGACTCAGTACAACCTTCCTAGTGTGGACACAGTTATGCTGGTATAAAGGTTTTTATACTGGTATAGCTTATTTCCTACATTTAGGTGAATCAAGTTTACTGCTATATGGCACCTATAAGGCAGCATAGGTATAGTAGGGATTGTACCCATTTAATATTTCTGTAAAAGTCACATCCCTAAAGCAAATAGTTAAATAGGTACTAAAACTGTACAGAGGCATTTCCTTCCAATGCAGATGAGAGGTAGGTATCAAAAACAAGAGTATTCTCTGGTTAGCGCTTCATGTCAGAGGAGGACATCAGGCACGTCAAAACGGGCTGGATAATATGGACGTGCATGTGTGATTTTGCTTGAGGACATGTGAATTAGTGCACCCAGAGACAAAGACAGACCAGTCCCTCAGTTCTGGAAGTGATGGCCAATGATTTTAATGACTAAGCTATCCAAGATGGACCAGTTTCTTCACATGTGCCACATTTTCAATTCTTGTGAGGTAAAAGACAGAGACCTTTTCTCATGTCTTCAGCCCTTCAGAACACTGCTGCTTTAGCGCTTCCCCGGCTCTGAGCTGCAGATAGTTACCCTACATACTGTAGCTTTCCAACTCTGTGTCCATACTCCAGTTCCACTTGACACAAGAGGGCTAACAGTAAGGACAAGAAAGCTTTGAAGCTGAAGAGCAAAGAAAAGATCTGCTGAGACCTGTACAGCTGTTAACTTTCTAAGTCTAGTTGCCCTCTCTAAGGAACAAACTGAGACTGGGTAGAAGAGAGGAGAACTCATGGTTATCCCTGAAAAATCAGTTAGTCTCATAGGTCAACACAACAGCAGAACAAGAGGAAGGAAAGAGCAAATGCTATCAGTGAAGAGTATGATGTCTCCTCAGAAGCACATGATGAGAATCCAGAAAAGGTCTCATAACGCTGGGTCTTGTTATCCTCACAGAGATGATCAAACTCAGCAAAGTGGAATATGACTTTCTGATGCTGTAACAATGTCACTGGGAGGAACAAGGAAAAACAATTCAAAAGCAGCCTGCGATCATATGGGGCTCGGAGAGAGGGATATTGGTGAATCTCTGGTTAAGCACTAAGCTAGTGAAGAGGTAAGAGAACCCCAAAAGGTCTGCCTCTTCTTCCCAAGATCTGGGAGCAAGTGTTTCTAGTCCATCTGCTGATATAAATCGCTGTAGCTCTATTGATGTCAGTAGAGCTATGCTGATTTCCACTAGGCAAGGATCTTGCCCCATTCGTTTTTTACACCGAAACTCGTGTGCCTGTGATGGGGCAGATGGCACCACACTGGCAACAAGAAGGTTAATAAGAGTCTCTGGATTGAGTTGGCCCCATCACTCCTGCGACAAATGTCAGACATCAAGAGGAGAGTTAAAAGGAGGAGACCTGGCTCAATCAAGGGCTACCAAGGGCAGGATTCTGCTTCTCCTAGTGTGAGAGACTAAACTAGCCTGCTGGCTGGATGAGTCCCTGCTAGAAGGGACAACCGGACCCTAGAGGATCAGCAGAAGCAGACTGTTTAGAGACAAGTCCTGAATAGAGAGGCGGGGCCCCATTGAAGGTTCGTTGGATGATTCCATTATGAGTTGGGGGGGGTTGTTCCTCATTTCCTTTGGTCCTTATCACCCCAGATGGGGTAGGACTGAAGTTTGCCTTGGCTGGAGGGCCAAAGCACTCAACCTTGGACCTCACAGCAGCCTAGCAGTGGAGACCTGGGGGGAGTCAGGCCCTGATGGGCCACTAAGGGGTGCTGCAGAGGCAACCCAGTCACAATGCCATTTTCCTGGAGGTGACTGAGGTGGCCACATTTTTCATATACACATATTTTAATGACTGGTCTCAACTGACCTGTGCTTTCTAAAAAAATGTAAATGTTTCCACGCATACCTAAACACCAGTTCTCCTGTTACTTGTTACTTGCTACTTTGAAATGTTCCAAGAATCAACTTGTGTACAACTTGTTAATAAATGTTAATAAAATCAACTTGAAACTAGCATCCTTTAACTTGATTATGGTTGAGTTTATTTGACTTTACATGTAGTCATCCAAATATTCTTCTTGGAGAAAAATGGCAAGAAGCCATCAATAAGCATCATTATTAATTGCTGGCCTTAGGCCCTAATTCAGCAAAGTGCTTAAGCATGCACTTAAAGATAAGCATGTGCTTTGCTGAATCAGGATGGACTTAACTTGTTTAAAGTTAATCTTATGCTTAATGATTTGCTGAACTGCGAGCCTTATTGAGGAGCATTCTACAGACAGACATGCACAGAAATTCAGTGGAATATCTCCCATAAAGAAATGTCTTCAAGAACACATTTTTGGATGCAAGTGGAAAAGTGCCATGAGGGAAAATGGGTGAATCTGCATAAAGACTGTGTAAGGCACATTTTTAAAAAACATTCATTCAGGAAGACATCCTGACAGAAGCAGTGTATGCCTGTTGCAGTGGATAATTAAATCCGTTTTAAACATCTGTAAGGAAAAAGAGACGCAAACCAATGCATAATTGAAGACTTTTAAATTAAATCTGAGGCATGGGACTAAAATTAAAAACTTTGAGCTGTATCTCATTGTTTTAATACTTCAATTTACATACAAAGACTAGCACTTAATACGGAAAATTCATGATTACAACCTTCTGGGTGAAATGTAAATGGAAAGATTGATTGGGATGGGCCATAATCTCCCATATACCAAAATTCTAATGGCAGTATAAAAGTAATCAAAATGTAATCATATTTTGCAAATGGCATATTGCTAACAAACACTGAAGTGAAAAGATTCAGAGAGCTTGCTGAAAGCATTTAGGTCCTGTGTTTGTTCTAGATTTTTTGCAAGAAATAGGTAAGTTTGGTGTGGATAAAAACGGAACTATTATATGTGTGTTTAAATCCCAAATGGTCGGTTTTTGTTAGTCAATAGAATGTCTTTGAAAACTTAATTATTATGTCAAAGTGCTTTTGTTTTTTAATGGTGAGGTTCTCAAGATGTGGGTCTGGGTCTTGGAAGATCTGGATTCAACTGCTAGCTCTGCTACAGGCTTCATTGAGATCAATAGATCTACTCATGTGCTTAAAGCTAAGCAGGTGCTTAAGGGCTTTGCTAGATCACAGTCTATATTAGGTTGCAATGTAGCATCTGAAGGTTACACCACACCTTGTAAGTAACACATACATTAAATCAGGTTAGCAGTGCCAACCCAAAGGATTGCTCTTTCCCTGGCTATCATAACAGATGGCTGCCTACCCCAGCGTGACTAATATACAGGGACTGAATTTAAGGGACCCAACCTTAGCTGATTACCTTTGCAAATTGTGGCCACGCTTCCTAAGAGAGTTTGCATTACAGACCTCTAGAGATGGCGTTGGAAGATGCTGCTAATTCAAGAAGTTGGACTTGGGTTAATGCTCATTGTGTTGATACCCATTTGTGAAGCCACAGAAGAAATGCACTGGGCTTACTGTCCGCTTTACTTGGGTTCTGTGGATCCATATAATCTACCACTACGCTTGTCAACATGCCGAGTACGCTCTGGAAAGACAGCAGGCAAGGCTATAGCAAGAAGGGTTGGGGGAGTTGGGTGTTTTATTTTTGGTGCCAAGTGTCAGGGATGAGATCCTGCAGCAGAGCCAGGTTCTGGGCAACCTAGTAAGCACCGCTGGCTCTTAGACTGCCTGATTTATTACACCGCGGTCCGCCTGATTGGTTGGAAGAGTCAGCAGACTGGCTCTTAAAGCCAGCAGCAGCAACTGTTCAGCAGCCTGCCTTGTTCCAGCCTTGCCCATGCCCTGCTTCATTCCACTTAGCCAGGTTCTGACCCTTGGCTCTGATTTTTTGACTTTATCTCTGACCATTGGCTCTGGCATCTGGCCTCTGACTCAGTCTCTCATCTTGGGCTCGGATTCCTGGCTACTGATGCCTGCGCTAATCTCTAGACATGATGTCTGTTCTCACCGGTAGGCCTGACCACACGCATCCCAGTCACTGACATAAAGAAGTGTCATATTGTTGCAAAAATCTCTCTTGATAAAACCACCGTGTGCGAACTACTCTTGGGAGCTGCTTGTACACAGCAGTATGGATTTGCTGTAGGTCTCCCCTGTCCCAGTTCAACAAAGACCTTACACACGTGATTAACTTCAATTATCTGCTTAAGTCACATTGGTATTAATGGATCTTCGTAGATTTTGAAAGTCAGTTGGGACCATTGTGATCATCCTGCATAACACAGGCCAGAGAATCTCACCTAATTCCTGTATCTCACCCACTAATTCCTACATCTAGGAGGAACCCACAGACTCATAAACTTTAAGATCAAAAGGGACCATCGTGATCATCTTGTCTGACCTCCTGCACATCACAGGCCACAGAACCTTACCTGCTCTTGAAATAGACCCTTAACCTCTATCTGAGTTACTGAGGTCCTCAAATCATGGTTTAAAGACTTAAAGTTACAGAGAATCCACCATTTACACTAGTTTAAACTGCAAATGACCCATGCTGAATGTTGCAGAGGAATTCAAAAAAGCCCCAGGGTCTCTGCCAGTCTGAGCTGCAGTGGGGGGACTTCCTTTCCAACCCCAAATAAGGCAGTCAGTTAGATCCTGAGCATGTGGGCAAGACCCGCCAGGCAGACACCTGGGAAAGAATTCTCTGTAGTAACTCAGAGCCCTCTGTCTAGTCTCCTATCTCCAGCAGTTGGGGATTTTTGCTACTGGCAATCACCGATGGGTCAGATGGCATCTTAGGCAATCTTATCATGCCATACCTTCCATAAACTTATCAGGCTCAGTCTTGAAGCTAGTTAAGTTTTTGCCCTGACTGCTTCCCTTCCGGAACTCCACTCCTCAGATGGCTAGAAACCTTTGCCTAATTTTGAGTCTAAACATGTCAATGACCAGGTTAAAGCCATTTGTTCTTGTGTCCCCATTGGTGCTTACCTTAAATAACTCCTCTATGTCCCTTGTATTTATCCCTCTGATGTATTTATAGAGAGCAATCATATCTCCACTCAGCCTTCTTTTGGTTAGGCTAAACCAAACCAAGCTCTTTGATTGTCCTCAGATTGTCCTAGTAGCCCTTCTCTGCACCTGTTCCAGTTTGAATTCATCTTTCTTAAATATGGAAGACCAGAATTGCACACAATATTCCAGATGAGGTCTCACCAGTGCCTTGTATAATGGTACTAACACATCCCTCTCTCTACTGGAAATACCTCACCGGATGCATCCTAGGATTACATTAGCCTTTTTCATGGCCACATCACACTGATGGCTAATAGTCCTCCTGTGATCAACCAATACGCCCAGATCTCTCTCCTTCTCTGTCACTTCCAACTGATAAATCCCCATCTTATAGCAAAAATTCTTGTTGTTAGTCCCTAAATGTCTGACCTTTCACTTTGCACTATTAAATTTCATCCCATTTTTAGAACTCCAGTTCACAAGGTCATCTAGATCTTCTTGTATGATATTCTGGTCCTCCTCCATATTGCCAATACCTCCCAACTTTGTGTCATCTGCAAGTTTTATTAGCGCACACTCACTTTTTGTACCAAGGTCAGTAATAAAATGTTAAATAAGATTGGTCCCAAGACTGATCCCTGAGGAACTCCACTAGTAACCTCCCTCCAGCCTGACAGCTCACCTTTGAGTATGACATGGTGTAGGACAGAGGACAGGATTGATGGACCTTTGGTCTGACCCAGTATGGCCATTCTTATATTCTTATGAAGGCTGGCCTACAACAGCCACTAACTGTTTCTGTATGTATTATCAGCCTGTTGAAAATGGACCATACTGGATATAACACCATAGCAGTAAGATGAGAGAATTCCATTCATGTTTCCAGAGCATGAGAACCAGGGTCTCCCCGCAAGCATGTGTTTGTGTCACGTCTCTGCTCCTGTCCTTTTCAAAGAGCACCGGCTTATCAAAAATGCTATTGGGTTGGTAAAGCCGTGCGTGAAGACACAAATCGGTGTGGGCCCTTTGGGTTTTAGATTTGTTCATTTCCTCTGCATGGTTTTACACAAAGAGCAAGTTCATTCATTAGTGTGGAATATCAACCCCCATAACAGGCGTTCTCCAGGGTCTCCACTCTTGCATGGAACATGGAGCTCCTTGCTGCTGTGCTTCCTTTTTTATTTTTAATGATCACCAAAAGTGCCAGATAGGCAGCCCAGGGGGTGAATATCCTCAGCTTTACCCACAGAACAGCTGCACAAGGCATACCCTACACCTGCACTGCTGGGATCATCTCTAGGCAGGAGGAGGGGAGATTAGTCACCATGCCTGTTCAGTCCTCAGCCTGCCCCTGCTGACCCAGCCAACACGGGGACCAATTACTGATGGTGGTTTTTATGAGGTGGACTCCTGTGGAGTAGAGAGCTTGTAGCTCATTTCAAACAGGCCACTGAACAGCTCTCAGCCAGGTAAGAGTCATTACGAGCCAGGGCTGGGTTTCTCCAGCCCGACAAGTGAAAGGGATCACAGGCTGTTGCAAAACCTCTGAACCATCCTGAGTTGCTCTCTGAAATCACTTCCTGTAGCTGCACAGCCTAATCTTCTCCCCGCTCTGAAGTCTGTGGGAGTAGGTTCAGGCCAGTAGTGAGGTCAAGTCAGAGAAGAGTAGTTTTTCCTTATTGACTCCTTCCCCATTGTCATAGGGCGACGTCCAAAGGATGATCATTCAGGTGGATTTTGGAGACGGCATCGCCGTGTCCTACGCCAATCTCAGCTCGACGGAGGATGGGATCAAGCACGTCTACCAGAACGTGGGCATATTCCGAGTGACCGTGCAGGTGGAAAACAGCCTGGGATTGGACAGCGCTGTCCTGTACTTACATGTAACTTGTATGTTATTACTGTGTTTGGTTTACAAAATATCTTAAAGAAACATGACATTCTTTAGAGACGATTCAGGAGGCTCCCTATCTGAGAGGAGATCTTCTGAGACATGTGTGAGTCAGAGAGAATGAACTTTTGTCCGTCCCCAAATGGAGAGCAGGAGAATCCAAAAACTATTCACGATAATGGCCAAGTTAAAAAAAAAAAAAGACTCCTAATTTTTAGTGCCTCAGATTTCAGGTCCCCAGCTTGAGATGCCTTAAAGAAAGGGATCTGATTTGCAAAGGGTGAGTGCTCAGTGCTTTCTGAAAATTAGGCTCCTTTGAGATGTCTCAAATCAGGCAGCCGATCACAGGTGGTCAGGAACCCAGTTTTATGCCTCATGTGAAAGATGGCACCTTCGGCAGCATAGCGCTTCCTAGCATCATCCTGGGGCATTGAATCCAAAAATAATGCCTTAGAGGAGTGAAACTCTTTTCCTCTTAAACTACTCTATAACTTGGGGTTCACATTTTGGGATTTAAGCCATGTGGTTCCTTATGCTGAGGCCTTGGCAGTTTGAGGTAATTTCTCAATTTTGGGGCCAATGCTGAGGTTTTTTTCCCTTAGCTGGCAGAATATTTGCCCTTGCATAGAGCCAATGACCCCTATTGCAATTGGACAGACAGAGGCCTCTGTGAAGGCAAAAGATGCTGTGTTCGAGTTTTTGTTAACCCTGCTATGCAGGGTTGACTGATCAGTCGTGGTGTGGGTTTGGCTCTCAAGACAAACAGCTGGCTAACACCTTGTTCTATGAGGAAAAGCCGTTCTTTGCTCCCTCTGAGCCTCCCCTGCCTGCTCCTGTTTATGGATATGTCAGCGGATTGCAAGCCTGGGGTTATTTCTAATAGCTTTTGAAGATCCCTGGAAACACATGGAGAATTGTTTCGGTGGTAATATTTCCAGGGAGGTTCTGACAGCTACCCGCACACAGGCTTTGTAATCAGCTGCAGCTTAACAAGAGGAGTTTTCAAAGGAATGATCATCACTGTGCTCTTCTTGTTTGCAAACTAATGAGGCCACATGATACAATAGCTGTTTTCTTATGCAGGCCACAAGTGGAAAAGAGAAAGCAGTTGTCTAACTCAGCCCCTGCACTAATTAGTTGTCTGGCCAGCTGATCTAAGGAGCCTGTAGTCTTTGGACACTAGAAAATGATACTTTAAAAGGTGGCCTTTGTATCTTTTTTGTGAGACTAGATACAATTTTCAAAATGCCCTAAGTGATTTAGGGGCCTAAGTCATGTAAGCAATTTAGCAAAAAAATATTCTTTTATAATAGAAATAAGCCCAACATTCACCAGAATCACTTAGATATTCTGAAATTTCATTAAAAGTCTCCATGCAATAAGGGTTTTCTGATGGGCCATTCATTGTAGCGTGCCCACACCACATTAAATTCACCAGTATAATATACATGTTGTATCTAATCTATTTCACTCACCACCCATTACCCTTGGCAGTTCCCTGACCCTGCAGCAGTCTCTGTGCAGACCTGGGCCCCGTGAGTCAAGGTGGAATAGCATTAATTTGCTCTAGCTATTACCGGCTGCAGACAGCCACAGAGGGCTGGAAACAAAGATCATTTAAGGGGAAGGGGGAACATTTTTGCCACACACTTTCCTATAGGCCCCAGTTCCCCTGTTATGCCAGCTGCAGATATTTGGCATGGCATAAGAATCCTTCCACCTACTCTGCACCACTAGAGAATCACCTTTGCACTGGAGTGAGACCTATGGGCTGTTAAACTGGCCTGAGACCCAGATTACACCAGTGGTGAGAAACCAAGGATCAGGAGAGCGAGCAAAGGTGAGCTTGATGCCTGTAGGGGCATGCGCATACAGCAGGCTCTGATTGGAAGCCATTTCTCTAGCATCAAGGCCATCTCCGAGTCATCTCAGCAGGCATTTAAGGTCAGAAGCAAATTTATTCAGTCTCCCTGCCTGTTGCTTTAACTCTTTAAAACGATGTTGCTGGTTAAAGAGATTCTTTAAGTACAGGCCAGCTCTACAGAGGTTATGTACTCAGTACCAATTCTGTGCACCCAAAGACTCTGCTAGGGGCACAGATGGTGTTTTGGGGCAAGATGCAGAGTTGTAGTAAGGAAATGGCTCATAGACCGCATGTAAAACTTGGCAGTGCAATTCTCTTGTAAATGGACAAGAGTTCTCTTCCTATGCCATACACCTATATGGAGTGATACAGCACCACCTGCTGTTCAACCAATGCACTCCAAACAGCATGTCCCTTTTCTCCTGTTGTATTCTGGAATGCAGATTTTAAAATAATATAGGCCCGTGTGGATGAGCCTTTCTTTTTCTATCATAACAAGGAAGCAGTAAAGGCCTGAAAGGGCATTAAAGACTCGATGCAGCGCCGGGCCCTTTGAGAGCCTGCTCAGCACTACTATATCCAACAGTGCATGAGATAAGCTGGCATCAGTGAGAACTAGGTGTTGGAGCTGACACAGTGCACGGTCCTGCTCCTAGCTCTACCACTGCCACTTTGGATGCTTGACATTCTGCCTCCTTTGCTCCTTCTGCTGCCCCTGGACACTTAGTGAGTACAGAACAAGGCCACCTCATTTGAAATGCACATAGGGCTGGATAATGATTAATTTCAGTTCTTACCCCCTACCTGAGACTAGACATAATCAGTGATTTCCCCTGTGGCTGTGGATTCTGATAGGGGAATACTTTTGACAATATACAGAGGTGTAGGACAAAATCTGTAGCACTTCCGGAGCGTGAGAAAAACAGGAGCATTCAGCCACTCCTGGAGGTGTGGCAGGGGGTTCATCAGCAGCCATCAGAATAAAGATGACCCATAATCCTGGCCTGCAACAGCTCAGTGGTAGTCTGATCCTGAATGCCCCTGTATCATATGGTAGTGGTGTGTTGTATTAAATAGTAGCTGTGTTTCTACCCCAGGGAAGGCTGCATTTCAAGGGTGTGTCACGGAGCCACATGCTCAACCTTATGCACAGTCATTGAGACCTTCTGAGCTGGTAGCTTCTTACACCCTCTCTGCACAGGTGTAAAAAGTGGGGAATCCTCTGGTAATCCTTGTGGGTGAATAACGCTCAAGAAATGATGCTATACATGTGTGTGAAGTCATTTGGGAAGCCTTGGTGTCAGATATCCACTCCTTTAGCAGAGCAGCCAGATCACACGTGGATATTGAAATGAGTCCATATGTGCCCATTTCAGTGTTTGGAGCCCCTGGGTACGGAATTTGAACTGAGCCTGTATTGGAGAACTGTGCCCCCAAATTATCTTGTGGTTCTGTTGCTCTGTCTCTTGCTCCATCTCTTTAAGGACACTTCTGTTCTCCAGAAGAACGATGATGACACACACAGAAAACAATCCGTAAAACAAGTTGTGATTAGAGACCCACACCTCCCCAGTTCCCCATCCCAAGTGGGAGAAAGGAACAGCCAGGGCGTATTTCAAAGTAAATGTTATTTGTCCATTAAACTACAAAACTTGGCTATGCTAACAAAATAAAAGGCACGGTGTAGATGAGAGAAAAGGACCACAGGAGAGAGAAAAAGTGAGAGTTAAAAAGAAGGGATACATGGGATAGATGTTTGGTGGAGGCCCTAAACTGGTATAAATCCATGTAGCTCCATTGAAGGTCACAAAGTGATACCAATTTACAGCACCTGATATCTGTCTCTTTAGGAATGGATCCAAGTATCTGTAATATTATTATACTTCTATTAGTGCTTACTCATGAAAATTCTAGTGTCTTCCCAGGGTAGCCCACCCAGAGTGACTCTGTCTCCCTTTAGTGGATAGTCCATGTACATAGATTTATGAGTTTGCTCCAGCCTTTGAACTGTAGAGGCGGAGTTCTTTAGTTCAGGTAATAGCAATTCCTGTTTTTAGATGCATGGGTCCCAAATGTCTTTCCCCACCAACAGTACGAAGACAGAATGCTTTTACATGTGGTGCCCCACATGACTTTCCTCTTTATTGTCTCATTTGAAAAGCTGGAGGATCCAGTGTGAGACCCACATTTTGATGCCTAAGAGAGGGCACTCACCCCAGTTGCCACTGCTTCTATCTCCGCAGGCCCCCTGGAACATGTTCATTTGTCTCTGCCGTTTGTTACTACCAAGAACAAAGAGGTCAATGCTACGGCGGTACTGTGGCCCAGCCAGGTGGGCACGCTGACTTACATTTGGTGGTTCGGGAACAACACCGAGGTTTGTATGCCCCTGCAGAACAGTAGCAAACCATCCCAGGAGGAATAATGTGTCTGGGAGTGGGTGGGGCCTGTGAATACTCTTGAATATTGAATAAACCCATTACAAAGCAGAGCAGTCAGGATTCGGCACGTTGCTCTAAAACAACAGGAACCTTGGCATTGCGATTCTGGATCAGCTCCATCTAGTCCAGTGCCTTGTCTCTGATGGTGGCCAGCACCAAGTGCTTCAGAGGAAGGTGTAACTACCTCACAGTAGAGAGATGTGGGATAAACTCCTCTCCCCTATCTATGCAAATCAGCATTTTTTTAACTACTTATCTATCTCTGTGTCAGGATCATTTGAATTTTATGCAAATTCCTAACCCCCCCATTGAATAATGCTAAGGGATCTGATTGCAAAGTAGGCTAAAAAGTTTTTTTCTTTCTTTCTTTAACTGAAATACAAATTTGACAATTTTTACAAAACTAACTATCTGCGCTGAAGTTTTCTGGAGCTGCCTCTCTATAGCCCCAGGACTTAAACCCTGTTCCCTAGTCTATGTGCAGTGCGTGACTAAAAAGAAGGAAAACTTGTTATTAATAACTCCAACGCTTACCCTCTAAACCAATTCAAAGTTCTCATTTTGTCTGTTAAACTATGTATGCAAGAATTCTTCATTACCACACTCTGGGGGATGCAAAATGATGCACAGTACGTCTATCTGCCTATGGACGCTACTTACCAGAAATAGAGCACATACAACGTTCTGCTGTCTCTTTCGTTAGGAGGCTTGCAAATCTTACCAGGTGCTTTGTAATTGTTATTTATCTGTATTGCAGAAGTACCCAAAGGCCCCAATTAGATTCATAGATTCATAGATGGTAAGGTCAGAAGGGACCATTAGTTCATCTCGTGTAACCTCCTGCATAGCAAGGCCATATAATTTTACTCTGTAATCCCTACATTAGCCTGTCTTGTGACTGAGCTGGAGCATAGCTTTAAATAGCCATCCTATCTTGATTTAAAAACATCATCAAGTGATGGAGAATCTACCACATCCTAAGGCAAGTTGTTCCAATGGTTAATTACCCTGTTTAAAATTGAATCTTATTTCTAGCTTGGATTTATCTAGCTTCAGCTTCCAGTCATTGGCTCTTGTCATGCCTTTGTCTACTACTTTTAAGATCTCTGGTTATAAACCTAGGATAGAGAAACTAGTCAAGGAGTAAAGAGTCTCTCAGTCATCCTCCCCCGTAGATCCAACGCACCATATGCCTAACCTCCCTCCTCTTTGGAGTAGCGGAGATAGGACTTCTGGAATCAAGAAGATCAGATGGCAGCCTAATCCCCCTTTTCTCATGTGTTTGCAGCCACTGGTCACCCTGGAGGGGAGCATCACATTCACGTTCTCTGTGGAAGGGATGAACACGATCACGGTACAGGTCTCGGCAGGGAACACCATTCTGCAGGATACAAAGACTATTGCAGTGTATGGTGAGCCCTTACCTCTTTATTTTTCTCTTGATTCCTTCCAGCAAAGCAGTGGTGGCATCGCTCAGCACAGGATGAGAATATAGCTGTACCCACAGCACCAGTGTGCTGTGTTTGTGACACATCAGTAGTTCCTACAGCAACATCCTGGACCCAACTCTTATTAAAAAGAGAAGCCTAGCAGTATTGCTCCAAAATGCATTAGGGCAGATTCTGCTCTCAGTTACACTGATGTAAATCTGGAGTAATTTCTCTGAAGGCAATTGGAGTTAATCCACATTTACACCAGTCTCAAGAGGATTAGAATCTTGCTCAGAGTAGCGGTGTACCATTCAATCAGGCTTTTATTCCTTGGCCTCACAAAAATACTCCTGAAACTAAATGTTTTGTTTCCCTTGTGGAGTGGTGTAGATTATGCCATGTGTCCGGTATTTTCCCAGACATTTCCACACTCACTCTCCATTCAGACGATTATGTCTGTTAAGAACCGGGCTGTGTTACCAACACTCTGCATGGGCTGGATTCTCAGCTAGGCTGAAGGGCTCTCCAGATCATTGGGGCCCTTGTGCAAACTTATGGCAGCCTTAGAGCTGTTTTCAGTTGCACCTGATGGCAGCACCTCCCTCCCCCCCCAGGGGTCATTCCAGAAGCCAAGTCAGTGCTCTGATCACACCCCTTTTCCCTGCCCCATCCTCAACACAACTTTCCTTTGAGGGCCATGACGTGAGGTGGTGGTGATGGCATCAACCCCCCAACACGTCTCTGTTGGAGGTTGGGAATAGGTGGTAATTCTGACAGTCCCTGCCCTGGGAATTAGAAGGAACCAGTGGGTGATTGTGTGGGTAGAATATCCCTACGCTGGGGGAATTCCCAATAAACTAGTGAAGTCAGCGTTATAACCCCTTCATGCTGCTGGAGCATGGCAAAGAGGTTGCATCACAGCTGAGATGCTGGCACAGTGTCGTTTTCTAGTGCAAGGTACGTATGGGTCCAGTGAAGTGCGTATACTATCAGTTGGTTGCCTCCCACCTTGCTCATGAGAGATTCCCCAACCCTTAGCTCCAGCCCTGGGAAATGGGATTCATCACAGATTAAAGGGGAAACGATTTGAGGCAACACTTCTTTAAAATATTGGCAGTGCCTCTTTCCGTGAAGTGACCTATCTAGACCCACAGGCTGGGCTGGGGGGTGGAAGCGATCCAAATCCTTTTTTATTGCTTATTCAGCACAGAAGCTTCTCTCTCAAGTTGCAAATATAAATGTGCAGTGTCTCTCTATCAGAGCATCTGTTAAAATCCCATCCAAATCCCATGCAGCAGCCTTCTGCCATATTTCAGGAGTCAAGTGTTAGTGTAACATTTCAGTTAAATTCCTTCCCCCTCCCCCGTTCCAGCCCCCTGCTGCTCAATAGGTTAAAGTAATGATGACATTGCCTGACTTCTTTCAGGTGATGCTTTTGAGTGTTTCATTTGCATTCTTTCATAAGGTAAACATCCTAATTGCTAGACAAGTCACCTGCACTTTGGAAAGGAAAGGAAAAAACAACACAGTAGGCTACATGAGCGTCTTCCCGGCTCTGTGCGCTGTTCCACTTTGATAAACCTTTGATGAGTTGATCATTCATTAGTCTTTGTTGGGAATGACATGCTGAAATTAGTGGAAGTGACCAATGGCATATATAATAGTCAGTCTGTGAACAGCATAAATTTTAAATTGCTTTGTAAGTTTCAGTCCAAGTCCCAGTGGACAAATATCCACATGGCAAAAAGAAAATAATCATTATTGACATCCTTCTGGAAAATTTCAGCTGATATTTCAAAGACTGAATAGGCCAGTCGGAGTTACCCTAGCATCTCTGGAAATAGTTACTACAAGTCAGCCTTCAGGTCCATCATCAAGGCAATGTGAAGACACTTGTATTGCTGCCACCTATGCTGTGCCTATTTTTAGATGAACCATGAACTTCCATCTCTGGGCCACTTGATGCTGTTCTTTCTCCAATGCAAAGTTCACACACACAAATTGCATGAAACAAGGACCAGATCCTTGTAAATCGAAGTAGATCCTGTGGCTTCAATGGAGCTATCTCAGTGTACAGCAGCTGAGGATCTGAACCTGAAAGTTTTAGAGCAACATGTGCCCAGTCTATCAATATAGGACTGGTTATAAAGTGCAGAAGTTGAAAGGCACTACTCAATGTAAATGACGTTAAGCATAATAGGTAAAATTATGGAAGAAGGATGCGCATTTAAGCATATGCTTAAGTGCTTTGCTAAACAGGGGTGGATCCCAGCCAACCGCACTGGTGTTAGAATGATGTACTCTCACAATATTGTGGTGGGAGGGAGTCTCATTGCTGTTCCTGAGAAGGGAACAGCAATTCAATGGAAACATTGGGAAAGTCATGAAGCAGAGTTTGAGACATTGTTTTGGAACTCACTTCCCCCTCCCTTGGTCCATAGCAGCCCAGATTTGTTAACCGGCAGGTCCATGACAATGCCCATCTATCCCTCCTGCGCAAGGAGATGGGTAACTCTGGGTAGCAGAGTGTGTAGTACCTGATGGGGATGCTGTGGGCGAGGGGAGCTAGTTACATTTTGTTATGTCTAAGAAGTTGCTGAGGTCCTTTTTTGAGGGTAATTGACAGGCCAGTTTGTGTATTAGTATCTTTGTGAAAAGTGGTCAAGCCTTTGGAAGAGTGCCCTTTTACAGCAGAGTAGTACAAATGTAAACACATCAGTATTGGAGTATGGTTAGAGAATGATAAGGGGAGAGGATGACGAGGACATTTTCCTGCCTTGTACACTTTTGTATGTGATGCCCAGGTGCCCATAGCCTTTGAGTGGATCCCTCAACTGTAGGCATATTCAACAGCGATCAGCATAGCTCCAGTGGCTTCACTGAAGATATGGCAATGTACACCAGCTGAGGCTCTTCCTAGCATTTGTTTCTCAGTCGGTTGGGATAACTGTATTATCTAGTTCCAGTGGCTAAAATCCACTGCAGTATATTGTATTTGATTGAAAACCCGACGCTGAAACTCCACGGTCTGTCAATGAGTTTATTCACGGCAAGTGTGCCATTGTATCCCCAGAGCGATTTCAATCTCTCCGCTTGTCATTCTCGCCAAACCTGGATGAGTACAACCCAGATATCCCTGAATGGAGACGGGACGTCAGTAGAGTGATCAAGAGAGCTCTAGTGGAGGTAAGCAATGGAATATGTTTTTTTTATTCCTCCATCATCATTGTGTCTATCCTGGCCTTGATTTGAAGAGCAGATTGATCTGCCCAAAGTCTTCAAGGAGCCAAAGAGCTTGGAGAGAGAGAGAGAGAGAGGGAGACATATGATGAGATCTGTTGAAATACTGTGCTCTGCAGCCCTGTTTTTTGTGTTGTTGAGCGTAATGTGGGTGGGCCTGATGGGCATAGATCTTGCCTCTGGGAAGTATCACTACTTTTTTATTATAGGGGCCAAAGCAGAATGCTTCAGAGGAAAGTGTATATAAGACCCAAGTTGCCCCTATGCAATAACAATGCGAGCAGTTTTAACACTCATAATAATGATTACTGCCCTTTGCTGCTGTCTGTGTACAGCAGCAGAATGAAGAGTTGCCTCACGTGAATGCACAAAAAGGATGCTCCAGATTTATGGAGCAGCAGTGAAAGTGTGTTTCTTCACATACAAAAAGCAGGATTGTAAGTGCTTTTTGTCCAAATATAACATTAGCTACATCGTCCAGCCATGCAAGTGCATTTTACTCCACATACATTGTTCTGGACACATAGGCCAGTGCTGGAGATGCATCTTCCGCAACATACTTGGTCTACTAGAAACTATCAAGAGCTGTGGCCTAAAGAAATAGTATTGGGGCTGGAGACTGGGGTTTATAAAAGGTTGACAAATGTTACACCAGTTAGTGGAGATTGCAAGTGCTGCTGTTGTAACCCCCACACACCTCCTGGGTGTGGTGGTGTGTCCCATCTAGTGGCACCGAGACCACTTAGAAATTAATGAGTCTGCTCTACAGCCTGAGCTAACAGCCAGTTGGCTTTTAACTCGTGCAGTAAGCTGCAGAGATCGCAGATTCAGTCCTGCCCGCTGATGACTGGGGTGTGTCGATGTTTCACTGTGATACAGATTGAAGCAATGGAAAAGGGTCTGTGCAACTGATTTGTAGAAGTGTGTGTGTGTGTGAGAGAGAGAACATGCATGGAATGTGTACCCAACAGGTATTGTGTTCCTGTGTGTGATTATAGTAACGGCATGCACAAATATCTGACTGCCACACCAGCCATTTGCACAGCTGGTGCCACAAATGATTGGACTGTCTTGCTGAAGGCACACACCAATTGTGAAAGTCCATTCTGGGGGCTGTATTTCTAAAAATCTGTCCCCGTCTTGTTTTATCTTTAATGTCATTTTCAATGAACAACACGCAATGCAATTTCTTCTTCTAACCTCATCAAAACATGGAGGAGGAGGAGGAAGAAATAATCTTCCTATGGGCTTTGATTTGTAACCTTTAGACCTTTGTGTGTCTCTATCAAGTATCTGATGGCCCATTCAGCTTCTAAATTGGTTTTCACAACATCAACAATGCAATAAAACAAAATCAATTCACTAAAAATGATTATAAACCTGGGCTGTCACACAACCAGAGTGATACAAACAAAAACCCTAGTGGTATTGTATCAGTGAAGGAATGCTTTGACCGCTGATCACATGGCTGTAGGACACACTTGAAAAAACCTTGATGGAAAAGTCCTATAGAATGTAGAGATAAAACCAAGAGTGGGCTATAGAAATTGAATAGGGTTCTACACAATTACTCTAAAAACCAAACTAGTTCAATAGAAAATGATCTCCTTGTTTTACATATTTATACCAACCTAGAAATGTCAATAGATGATTATATCCTTACTATAGAGTTCCATATGCTAGTGTAAATATTCTGTAGAAATGTTTTGGTTCTCTACTACATGCTCCTAGTCTTTTCTTTATGTTGGATTATGATGTTCCTAATTTGGGATTATCCCAATATAACTTTATCATGATTATTCACTCCCATTAGTCCCTCGACCATTAGTCCCATCCCTTCTAGCAATGTCTAGTACCTGATGCTGCAGAGGAAGGTGAAAATGCATCTAGATAATTATCTGAAAGGTTACATGGGGGAAATTCCTTCCTGTTCACTGCAGGTGATCACTTTATACCCTGGAGCATGAGCATTGATAGTCCTTGTCTAAGCCTCTTAGGTGATTATGCACCCACTCCTGGGCCAGCTCCACTTTCCAAGGTGATGTCCCCCCCTCAAGACTCCCTCCCCCCAGCCAACACTACATTCCGTCAGGACAGAGCAAACACACAGCTGTATTGTACAGGCGCTAAACAATAAAGTTAAGGGCAATCTTTGAAGGTAGTCATCGTGCTTAGAGGAAGGGTAGTCCCATGTCATATTTCAGGATGTGCACATTTCCCTCCCAGCACTCAGAGGTGATTTCTCTTCATCCCTCCATCCCCTTGATGCTCCCTCAGTGTGCATTACTGAGCAACTTAAAAGATACGCTATAGGTTATTTTCACCTTCCTTTCAAGCATCAATTGTTGATACTGCCAGAAGCAGGAAACCAGACGTCATAGCCCAATTGTCTGATCTGGCATGGCAAACCCTATTTCCTTCCCCTTTTTGCCCCCATAAATCGTACCCGTAGCATGAAAGAGACTGCCAAACTGGGTATTTGTGTCTGTGACTGCCTGAGGCACACCCACCGCAATCAGCTAGATAGGGGTGCAAATACGCAGGCTTACCCTGACAACTGCATGCACCAAAGTGCCGGCACTAACTTTTGAGCACGGCGTGCATCAGAGGAAGGGAGATTGCCCTTCTGAAAATGTACCCCACAGTGTCAAAGCAAGGTCTCTGGCTTACTTCCCAAAGCAACTTGTGTTTATCGAATTGCCAATATTGATTAAATATCAAGACCGTCACTGTACATAGATCCCTGCTGTTTCATTACACTTTGGTTGATCTTGTTTGGCAAGGTACAGCCACAAATCCAGAGGATAATGAATTACTCTGGGCAGGTAATTCAATTTGCTGACTCAAGTTAAAGGGCCTGGTTTTGATCCACTGGCATTAGTGGAGTTGCTGCTGATTCACACCAGTGTGAGATCCAAATGAGACACCAGAGCTTTTCCTTACACCTCTGATTGGTTGAGAGAGAAAATAATGGTGTCCAATGGGATTGCAATAATAAATGCACAATTATGTTTCTCACCCGCCCACGTCAGGAGACCTAGACAGTCAACCTGCCAGAGGGAACAATAAGGAAAACTGAGTTTGTTTGCACTCTGCCTCGTTACCAAAGCTCCAATTATTTCAGCATCTCTAGAACATGCTGCGCTGGACTGACCCAGGACAGGCACATTAAGAGGTGCTCTGGGTCAGAACTGCAGAGTGTGTGCAAAGTTACTCAGCACCTGCCTTTAGTACGTGTGGTTATAATCAGTGCCTTTGGGGGCTCGTGTACCAAAGAGCATGCTCCGAAAGCTCAGACAGAACAAGAATACAATAGAATGCCAATAGGCCCCGCTGACTTTCACCATCACCGGCAGATACCTGAATGTATGTACTGCGGTGCTTTAACACAGAAATCTTCAGCATTCCAGGCTATCACTGCAATTCACCTGTCGCTGTTTGTCTGCATAACCAGGCAACAAGTATTTCAAGCAAACATATCCTGGTCGCAGTCCTGCCTGGTTTGCCCACATCCGCTGAGCTCTTTGTTTTACCGTGTCAAGAGGCCACAGGAGAAAACAAAAGACCAGCAGAAGACCTAGACCAGGTATGGTTTCTGTTCTGTGCAGAAGTGTGCATGTTGGCAGTGGGAAGGGCAGCAGGGAAAAGATTTCCAATGCAGGCCTGAAAAAATAACTAAGGTGCTGTTACATTTGGTCCATTGGGATCAAAACCATCGTCTTGGTCCAGGCCTAAGTCTTTGTTGCTTTGCCCTAAAGGGGAGATGAAGCTGCCTTAAGGTGCAGCTTGGGACTCCCATGCTGCAGGGAATCCCCTAGTGATGTAAAGTTGGCCTAAATCCACATCACCTCCTAGATGACATTCCAAGGTGGGTGGGGATGGGAGCAGGCATGACTGGGATCCCTAGACAACTGTTCCTGTGGACATGACTTAGAGCATCCCTGGGAGGAGCACAGCTGGTGAGGCATGGAGAGAGCCTGGCCAAGCAGTGGAAAACAGAAGCAGCTGTGGAACTTGATAGTTCATAGGTGCATCGATTTTTAAGGTTGGAAGGGACCATAAGATCATGTACTGCATAACACAGGCCAGAGAATTCAATCGTGTGGAACGTTCTGTCTCTGTGGGGCTAGAATAGGTTAAAACCAATCGGAAGCATAAACTTGCCGTGGATTTGGGTGTCAAGTCTGGCCTGAACCCCTGCTTTAGGGCCAAGTCCCTGGCATTGTTGAGCTCCTGGATGGCAAACGGGGCCCAGCACCCCTCAGGATTTGTTGACTACTCCATGGAATGAATAAACTAATTCTTCTCCTGGCAGCTAAGTAAACCTTATTTCCCCCTCCCTTTCTCTTAATTTGAGATCTTTACCCAGTGTGGCCTGGAACTTATTTCCACCAGTGTCAGTCTCTTGCAATGCTTTGAAAAACCTCTGTTAACCACACTCTGTTACCTAGGCTCAGAACTATCTGGTCACCTCCATTCTCATGCTTACCCTTGCTCAGCCTCCATCTTCCTTAACAAACTACTCATATCTGTAATTTTCTCCCTGTGCAAGTAATAAACATCCGGGAAGGAGATTTACTACCCTGCAACCCCCAGCCTCCCCTTTTCCACTCTAAATTGGAAAGGAAGGCAGTGCATAGACTATCTAATTTACCGCTGACCCAGCTCCCCTCTGTCACTCTGCTGCTTATTGTATTCTGCAAATTATTGTGTGTATCTTTATCTATATTTTTCCCTGATAATGCCAAAATCTCCATGGTCATAAAGAAAGAAAACATTGGCATGCTGTCATAAGCCTTTTCAGGGGAGAGAAGAGCTACCGCTTTCAGTGGGACTTCAGCAGCATCTCTGCTATTCATCCTATGGGGGTCAAATTGTAGCCTTTCCTGTTACAGAAATCATTGCCAATTCATAGCCAACCATTTCCTGTGGAGCTGCATCTTCATTGCTTCCCACCTGGATGATAAAACATGTATTTTGTTTTGCAGGGGGGAGCTACAACTCCCCTTCCTTAGTTGGTCATACAACTGGTATTGTTTGCAGTGGGAACTGTTTGACGCAGGCTTAGTATGTCTCACTCGGCATTCAGAGCTCCTGAGACTTGCTCTAATACTGTACAGAATCACAGGTCCTCCGCTGCCTCGGGTTGTTATGAGGGCCTGCACTAGGTCAACTTGCAGCTAAACCCCTGCGGTAGCATTTGGATTGTCCCTGAGTTCATTTCTGAACATTTTATGCTGATGTTTACTGATGACGGCCTAATTTATTCCCTTAGTACTTTATATGCTTCGTTCTCTTTCTACTACAGGTCTTCTGCTTTTCGTTTACAGAAGGCTTATGAACTTAAAACTCAAATGCACTGCTGCAAAGTGGGGGATAACTGGCTAGGCCAGGGGTTGGCAACCTTTCAGAAATGGTGTGCTGAGTCTTAATTTATTCACTCTAATTTAAGGTTTCACGTACCGGTAATACATTTTAATGTTTTTAGAAGGTCTTTCTCTACAAGTCTATATGTTATATAACTAAATGACTGTTGTATGTAAAGTAAACAAGGTTTTCAAAATGTTTAAGAAGTTTCATTTAAAATTAAATTAAAATGCTGATTTACACCACCGGCCTGCTCAGCCTGCTGCCAGCCTGGGGTTCTGTTCACCTAGGCCGACAGTGAGTTGAGCGGGGCCAGCGGCCGGGACCCCAGCTGGCAAGGACCTGCAGCCAGAACCCCAGGCTCGCAGTGGGCTGAGCGGGGCTGGCAGCCGGGACTCCAGCTGGCAAGGGGCCTGCAGCCAGAACCCCAGGCTGGCAGCGGGCTGAGCGGGGCTGACAGCCGGGACTCCAGCTGGCAAGGGGCCTGCAGCCAGAACCCCAGGCTGGCAGCGGGCTGAGCGGGGCTGACAGCTGGGACTCCAGCTGGCAAGGGGCCTGCAGCCAGAACCCCAGGCTGGCAGCGGGCTGAGCAGGGCTGGCGGCTGGGACCCCAGCTGGCAAGGGTTTGGCAGCCAGAATCCCAGGCTGGCAGTGGGCTGAGTGGGGCCGGCGGCTGGGAACCCAGCTGGCAAGGGACTGGCAGCCAGAACCCCAGGTTGGCAGCGGGCTGAGTGGGCCAGCGGCCGGGACCCCAGCTGGCAAGGACCTGCAGCCAGAACCCCAGGCTGGCTGTGGGCTGAGCGGGACTGGCAGCTGGGACTCCAGCTGGCAAGGGGCCTGCAGACAGAACCCCAGGCTGGCAGTGGGCTGAGTGGGGCTGGCAGCCGGGACTCCAGCTGGCAAGGGGCCGGCAGCCAGAACCTCAGACCGGCAGCGGGCTGAGTGGAGCCAGCAGCTGGGACTGGAGACCAGCAGCGGGCTAAGCCCGCTGCTGCTCTGAGGTTCTGTCCGGTGGCTCCTGCCAGCCAGGATCCCGGCTGCCGGCCCTGCTCAGCCCGCTGCTGCTATGGGGTCTCGGCCCTGCCCACATAGAGTGATTAGCTACCTTCTCCCTGGTTCTGGCAAATGCTCTTCCTCTCTCTCTGCACTGTGGGTGGGGGTGCACTGAGCACAGGGCTGGGGGTGAAGGAGCAGGCTGGAGCTTGGGGTGCAGGGTCTGGCCAGGAGCTAGAATGAGGGAGGGGGCTCATGGTTGAGGTTTGGGTGTGGAGCGCTTACCTGGACAGCTCTCATTTGGTGCGAGGGGTGGGAATGTGCGGGGTGCAAGAGTCAGGGCAGGGAGTGTGAGGGGGCTGGGTATGTGTGGGGAGTGCAGGAGTCAGGGCAGGGGATGTGGGGGGCTGGGTATGTGTGGGGAGTGCAGGAGTCAGGGCAGAGGATTTGGGGGGGCTGGGTATGTGTGGGGAGTGCAGGAGTCAGGGCAGGGGGTATGGGGGACTGGGTATGTGTGGGGAGTGCAGGAGTCAGGGCAGGGGACATAGGGGGCTGGGTATGTGTGGGGAGTGCAGGAGTCAGGGCAGAGGATGTGGGGGTCTGGGTATGTGTGGGGAGTGCAGGAGTCAGGGCAGAGGATGTGGGAGGACTGGGTATGTGTGGGGAGTGCAGGAGTCAGGGCAGAGGATGTGGGGGGACTGGGTATGTGTGGGGAGTGCAGGAGTCAGGGCAGAGGATGTGGGGGGGCTGGGTATGTGTGGGGAGTGCAGGAGTCAGGGAAGGGGACATAGGGGGCTGGGTATGTGTGGGGAGTGCAGGAGTCAGGGCAGGGGACATAGGGGGCTGGGTATGTGTGGGGAGTGCAGGAGTCAGGGCAGAGGATGTGGGGGGACTGGCTATGTGTGGGGAGTGCAGGAGTCAGGGCAGAGAATGTGGGGGGGCTGGGTATGTGTGGGGAGTACAGGAGTCAGGGCAGAGGGTGTGGGGGGACTGGGTATGTGTGGGGAGTGCAGGAGTCAGGGCAGAGGATGTGGGGGGGCTGGGTATGTGTGGGGAGTGCAGGAGTCAGGGCAGGGGACATAGGGGGCTGGGTATGTGTGGGGAGTGCAGGAGTCAGGGCAGGGGACATAGGGGGCTGGGTATGTGTGGGGAGTGCAGGAGTCAGGGCAGAGGATGTGGGGGGGCTGGGTATGTGTGGGGAGTGCAGGAGTCAGGGCAGAGGATGTGGGGGTCTGGGTATGTGTGGGGAGTGCAGGATTCAGGGCAGGGGGTATGGGGAACTGGGTATGTGTGGGGAGTGCAGGAGTCAGGGCATGGGACATCGGGGGCTGGGTATGTGTGGGGAGTGCAGGAGTCAGGGCAGGGGACATAGGGGGCTGGGTATGTGTGGGGAGTGCAGGAGTCAGGGTAATGTGTGTGTGAAGAGGGTGCAGGAGTCAGGGCAGAGGGCTGGGGGCGTGTGAGGGGGGTGCAGGAATCAGGGCATTGGGGGGCTAAGTATATGTAGGAGGTGCCAGAGTCAGGACTAGGGTCAAGGGGGATGCTGGGGACTGGGGTGTGAAGGCTGCGCAGGGGTCAGGGCAGAGGACTGGGGGGTGGGCTGGGAACGGGGGGGTGCTCGCAGCCCCCTGCCCTGAGCGGCTCACAGCAGGGGGCTGGAGGGATATGCCCTGATTTCACCCCACATCCCCAAGGCCCCACTCCTGCCTCTTCTCCACTTCCTTCTCAGTCTGAGCAGCGAGGGCGCTGGGGCTCCTCTTCTCCCCTCCCTTGCAAGGGCCATGGGCGGCAGGGAGGGAGAGGAGGCAGGGCATGTAGCACGCTGGGGGAAGAGGCGAGGGAGGGGGAAGATTGGCTGCCAGTGGAACCTGCCCTACAGCAGCAGCCGGCAGGACCAAGCTTGCTTCTCTCCCCTGCCCCCGCCAGAGAGAGCGGTAGGTGGGGGCAGAGAAGAGCAGGCTGGGCCGGACAGGATTTTTAATGGCATGCTGCTGCCTGCCACGGTCCCGGACATCGGCCCCGCTCAGACCTCTGCCAGGGTTCGTCAGCAGGCTGAGCGAGGCCAGCAGCGGCCACAGCGTGCCATTAAAAATCAGCTTGCGTGCCATCTTTGGCATGCGTGCCATAGATTTCCGACCCGTGGGCTAGGCAGTAGTACTGCTGGAAAGGATCTGGGGTTTATAGTGGATTGCAAATTGAATATGAGGCAACAACGTGACGCAGCTGCTGAAAAGGCTAAGATCATTCTGGGTTGTATTAAAGGAGTGTTGTGTGTAAGACATGGGAGGTGATTGTGTGCTCTACTTAGCCCCGGTGAGGCCTCAGCTGCAGTACTGTGTCCAGTTCTGGGTGCCAGCCTTTAAGAAGGATGTGGAGAAATTGGAGAGAGTCCAGAGGAGAGCAGCAAAAATTATGAAAGGTTTAGAAAACCTTGATGTCACCTTTTATCTTCTTTAAAGTGAATTTTATAATGTTGGATTACACCATCGTGGGTTCGGCTCTGGTGGTTACAGTTCCAAGCTCAGCAGAGTGAAAGTCACCTCTGCTACTTATTTCAGATTTATAATCTCTAGAAACACATAAAGACCAAGGATAGTGACCACGCAGACATTTACAAGTACAAGGTCTAGTCTGTTTTACAAGTTTTATTCAAGTTACGATTAAAGTTACGATTACCCAAGCATACAGAAATTCTATAAAACCTGTGCACAAGTTATACATATAGTCATACTCACATCTTAATGATATTCTTAAACTCTAATGGTTGCCTTCCCAACTGATCATCAGTAGAGGGATGGTTCCTGCTGGAGTTTTCCCTTAGGAGCTCAATTTTCCTAATCTGGATACCCTCTTTTTATAATGTGATTCTGACTACATCTCATTAGCATTTATGCCCATAGCGCACCTTGGGGTTAGGGCATGTGTTTGAAAAATGTGACTACTGGGTATCGTGTAAGCGGAAAATTACTGCTAATTTTTCATAGTAAGAGTATCTCCCATTGGTACAGCTTTTCCTGTAATCTTGTGGCATAGGGTCATTCTTTGGTCACTTACTTATGTCAAGCATTAAGTCTATGTTCTAGTATGGTTAAGCTAAAATCTTACAGGCCTCAGCCTGTAAGCCTTGCATGTCATCCCTACTTACTTAGATACCTAATACATAATTATCCCTGGTAACTACTGATCAATCTTATACTTCCATAATCCTACAATTTAAATTCTATTTAGCATGCAGTGATTATATCTGACATAATATGTTAGTAAATCATAGCCTCACACAATAAAGGAATAATAAACTAAAATCATCGGCTACACTGACCTCTTTGGAAAGGTTAATAAAACTGGGCATGTTTAGTCTTGAGAAAAGAAGACCGAGAGGGGACCTGATAACAGTCTTCAAATAGGTTAGGGGCTGTTATAAAGAGGACGGGGATCTGCAGCAAGGGAGATTTAGGTTTTTAGGTTCAATATTTGGAAAAAAGTTTCCGACTAGAATGATAGTTAAGCACTGGAATAGGCTTTCAAGAGAAGCCGTGGAATTCTCATCATTAGACGTTTGTCAGGGATGGTACTTGGTCCTGCATGAACGCAGGGCACTGGACTGGATGACCAGGTCCCTTCCAGTCCTACCTATCTATGATTCTGTGAATCTGGTAAAGCCTGGTGTGTGTGTGTGTGTGTGTGTGTGTGTGTGTGTGTGTGTGTGTGTGTGTGTGTGTGTGTGAGAGAGAGAGAGAGAGAGAGCAGCATCTTCTATTTGTTTCTTCAAAGGAGCTCTCTGAACTCTGAAGTAATGTAGGATCAAATTTAAATGTGATTTAAACACAAGGATTTACAAAAACTAACGGAAACAGAAAGTTTTCATGAATAATTTAATAAAAAGCGTTTCTAAAGAGAGGATTTAAATGTATTCCTTTATTAACTATTTTGTTGTTATATTAGCACCCTGAGGCTCCAGTCAAGATCAGGGTCCCATTGTGTTAGATGCTGTACAGACACAGAGTGAGAGACGGTCCCTGCCCTGAAGAGCTTGCAATCTAACGAGCCAGGACAGAAAGGGGTGGAGTTCAAGACACGAATGTTCCTGTTCAGGAATAGCACCTCCCTCAGTTCACAGGAACTTGAAAATGATTCTCATTCTAAACAAAGTGAAACTGACCAGGCCAAGTGCAGTGTCTAAGCTCAATGAAATGCAACAAGCAAACAGAATACATTCATACCTGCCAAGCCTCACGGGTATGATCCTCCCCTTGCAACATCCAGCAGGTTGTAGCAACTGCACCCCCTGGCTGCTGGTGACCACTAAGCCCATGAACTCAGAGCAGGAAACTCTCTCCTGTGATCTCAGTGTCCAGCTGCTGGTGCCCAGGTAGTGTGCAGGAGAAAGCAGCCTGATTTGAACATGTGAAGGACAGGGGCAGGCTGAGATGACAGAGCTGCTGGGGAGGAAAGGAAAGGTCATTAGGAGGAGAGACGTCTTGTGGACCATATGATTCTTGACAGAGACAATATGTCTCTTCTCCGGCTTCCCCTTAGAATGGTGCATTTGTCACTTACGTTCTTGCTGGAACCGCACAGTTAGACGTTGGATTTTTTCTGTACATCAGTACCATGGTTGTCATGGGTTTTTGCAGATTATATTTATTGACATGAACTGCATTCATTATATTCCCTGAGGAGGAGAATTTCTCTTTAAATCGGTCTGATTGCTCATGACAGCTGAAAAAAGCGCCATATATGGGGCTAGGGGCTGTTTCTCAATATGTAGTTCTCTAGATTAAAATCTTAATAATCAATGAATGATGTTTTCATGGATCTCAAGTTATTTAGGCCATTTCTGCTAGCTCTAACTGTTAGAGGGCTTATTCCTTCACCCTCTCACTTCCCTGGTCCTTCTGGCATGAACAGGGAGCAACAATACCCGAAGTCTGAAGGTGCAAACCATTCAATGTTTATTGGGGTGAAATTCCAACAAGCATGATTCCAGTTTCCTTCCTTAGTGTCCCCCTTCCCAACTCTCACACCACAGAGTCTTGCCTGTGTCCCTGTTCCCATTCCGCCCCTTAGCGAAACATGATCCCAATTCCCACACTCCCAGTCCCTGTTCCCATTGCCCCCTTACTTCCTGACTGACTGCAGACTATGTAGTAAAATTTGAGTTCTGCTTAGCTATACCTTAACCAATCATTTTACTGAAATGTAACTAACCAGTCCTAGCATACTGTAACGTGATTATTTAACCAACTATATCCCACCACCTTAATTGGCTTACACCCAACAAAATTAATTCTATAGCAGACAGAAACAATCACAGAACCAGACAGTGATTATACAGACAAACAATAGGGAAGTGGAGACTACAGTGACAGAACAATGCAGAAAAGAGGATTTCACATCCCAGCTCTTGATAAGTGAGTTCTTGCCAGACAGGATGCTATCAAACTAAGTTTCCTTTCACATCTTCTAGGCTCTTCCCTTTCTCTGGAGGTGACAGAAATATCAGGACAGGATTGTATTCCTAACAGCCCAATAGCACCTTATTTCAATGTGACTAGTTTGGAATGTGAGAATGTGACCATACACTTCCCAGTTTATGGCTGGCCTCTGCTGTTTAGCTGAAGGCCTTAGCCTAGGAACCAAGCCTCAGGCTGTCACAGTAAGAGAAGGCCCTTACACCGGCAGACAGTGATTTTGATTCTTTCTTTTATACCTCTGTTACTAGCTAAGTGATAAGAATACACCTAAATTCTTTAAGCATAGGCCTTTGCAGACAGGTCTGAATATCTATATCCTAACACTAATCAGTACAGGATTGTGTCCTTCAGCATAGTAACTCTGAGAATTGATACCTTTTCATCCCACAGGATCCCCAAAGCACTTTACATGTGGTAACATCATTCACCACTGAAATGCAGCTGCTTCTCCGTGGACACTCGGCTGACTTCTACAATTATGTTGGGTGACAGCTTACCCAGTATGAACTGCTAGGAATAATTTACACTCCCGGAGCGTTGCTGTGTGATTTACAATTTGTCAGGCCACCACTAGTAAGGCTCTACTGTTCTTGCAAATCACAACAAAAGGAAGAAAATGCCCTGGGACTTTTAGCATGCCATGCTTGTCATTATGTCACATACCATGGACAGATGTCATAGCCCTCGTCCAGACTAACCCGCGGCATCGGCGGGTTAAAATCGATTGTTCGGGGATCGATATATCGCGTCTAGTCTGGACGCGGTGTATCGATCCCCGAGCGCGCTTACATCGATTCCGGAACTCCATCAATCCGAACGGAGTTCCGGAATCGACACGGAGAGCCGCGGACATCGATGCAGCGCCGTCCAGACTGGTGAGTACCTCGATTTTAGAAATTCGACTTCAGCTACGTTATTCTCGTAGCTGAAGTTGCGTATCTAAAATCGATTTTAATTCCTAGTCTGGACGTGGCCATAGAGGCGGCGGGTGTAAAATTCAGACCCACCTGCTTCAAAAGCACTTGTGCTGAGGGAGAATCGCTAATTAATTGTTTCAGATGGGTGCAGTAATTTAGGAGCACAAGTCCCATTGAAAGTAAGACACACTGCTGAGCAGTTCTGATTCGGTTTAGCAGAGGGTAGTGACAGACACAGCATATGGCCTATTAAAGTAGATGGTCTCTAAATGGGTAAGGTTTTTTGCAGTTTTGGTTATCTCCACATTGTGTTATCATGGGACTTGGAGTCAAACACAGGAACGATTACTGGTAATTAGTCAAGTGAATTGGGGGCAGACATTTTAGGGGCACTGGGCAGCGCTGGAGAGATGTTTGTGTACCTAGCGAGGGTTTTAGTGTTTGCCACAACCTCTTTTGTTTCTCCACTTGCATTTGGGCTGCAGAGCTCGTCAAACTATGGTTCAAAATCATAAACTAAAATGAGCCCTTGTCGTGAGCTGGGTACAGATATTCAAGGACATGAGCATTAGTCACCACCAATGTTCCCCCTAATTTTTTACATCCATGTGCGGAATAAATTTTGTTACGGAGGTGACGTGTGGCGAGGGTGAGGCCGAGGGGTTCGGAGTGTGGGAGGGGGCTCAGGGCTGGGGTAGAGGGGTGGGAGGGTGAGGGCACCGGCTGGGGATGCGGGCTCTGGGTGAGGCTGGAGATGAGAGGGTTGGGGTGCAGTCTGCCCTGGGGCTGCAGCGGAGAGAGAGGATTCCCCCCATTCCTTTCTCGCCACAGCAGCCCGGGGCTGGGGGAAAGGCGCCTCTCACTGGCCATGGCAGCTCTGGGGCTGGAGTTGGGGGAGAGGCCCTTCTCGCCAGCCGCAGCAGCTCTGGAGCCGAGTCTGCAGGAAGAGGTGCCTCACCCAGGCTGAAGCAGCTCCGGGGCGGGGGAGAGGCACATTTCGCCAGCCACAGCAGCTCCGGGGCTGGGGAGAGGCACATTTCACCAACCACAGCAGCTCTGGTGCTGGGATGGGAGGAGAGGCCCTTTTCACCAGCCGCAGCAGCTTTGGAGCTGGGTCTGGGGGAGAGGCGTCTCCCCCTGGCCACAGCAGCTCCTGAGCTGGGGGAAAGGCTTGTCTCACCAGCCATGGCATCTCTGGAGCTGGGGCTGGGGGAGAGGTGCTTCTTGCTGGCCCAGGCAGCATCAGGGTTGGAGGAAAGGTGCCTCTCCCCCTTGCACACCTGTGCTGCCCTTGATAGCCTGCTGCATAGACACGCAACTTAGTGGGAGCTTAGGTCAACACTGCAGGTGACATGGGATCCCTGACAATGACAATGCCAGCATACAATCTGCAGCCAAGCCGGATCAACATGTTGCAGTTGTGTCTGGTCTCATACAGCTAAAGAGACGGAAAATGAGATGGATGACAGAATAGCCAATGTGCAATAATGAATTGGCCAATGCTGCACGCTCCACCTGGGAAACAAAGGAGAGTGAGGGGGGTGCCGACAGCTGGCTCTTGCCATGTGTGTGTTTCCTGTGCTCCTTCCCGCTAATCCATTTCCAGTTCTACCTCATCTCCATGGCAAAGGACCCTTTTCCATCTGTGACTATTCTTTATCTGCCTCCTAATTTTCCATCTCCTCCTAATAGATTTCTCAGCAAAACATCAGGTGCTATTTGCAATATTTGCCTTCTTACAGATCAATCATATTCCAAACGTGCCCATCCTGACAGTGTCCAGGCAGCAAGGGCTTGATTTTCAGAGGCGCTGATCATTGGCAAATCAAAATCAGTCCCCACACACAGAATTAAAGATCCACATTAATTGCAGTCTACACGGATGCTTGTCAGGGACTTGTTTTCACACACCTCTATGCTGGCAGCCCTGAGGACACCCAGAGAAGTTTGCACTCACTTTTTGAAATATATGGCCATGCAAAGCACCAGAAGTGCCTGTAAAAGGACTTTATCCTTCCATGCTCCTTGAGCAGCTGCTGTTGCAGAGAGGTGGGTTTTTTTTTTCTCTTCTCTTCAGGGTCACTTGTCTGTGCAAAATGATGACAAGTTGTTTTTCAGCCTAGGTGAAAGGAGACGTGTGTGCCCTAGAGATGAATCTCAACTTTACCCTCTTGCCATAATGCCCAGACGTCTCTCAAGATCACCTACTGCCCCTGTGAACACCAGCCTCTCTCTTTTTCCCAGGCTTAACTTTTGCCCATGTCAAGAACATTCTATGATTCTCAAGTTCGCCTCTTGTCCTAGTGTATTTTTCCATCCGAGGTTCAGCTGTTGTATTAGTGTTCAGGACCGCTCACGTTCACCTGGGACCACTGATGACCTGTGTTGTCCCAGTGCAACAGTACAGTATCCCTTGGGATCATCTCTGTTGTGTTGTCAAGACAGCAATTGATATTAATAATACTTGGCCCTTACATCACATCTTTCATTAAGGAATCTCAAAGCAATTTTCAAAGCCTGATAACACCCCACATAAATTAGCCCTGTATGATTATGCTCATGTCAGTGATGGGGAAAGTGAGGTCCAGAAACACAATGCGACCCAGCCCAAGTTGCAGAAAGTCTGTAGCAGAGCTGAAAGCAGATCCCTGTTAACTCTCACACTGCTCTACTAAGCACTAACCCAGATCCCTTCCCACCAACGGTTTATATTTAATTCTTTCTTTAGTTGTTTACTGATTCATCAAGTGAACTGGAAAAGTCGGAACGAGTCACATGCTATGTCCTAGTTGCAAATCCTGCACAAAATCTGTGTAAACATTCAGCTCCTCAGCTCATGTAAATCGGCGTAAGCTCCACTGCCCTTAAAGGGGCTGTGCCAGTTTACGCCAGTTGAGGATGTAACTACAGATTCGTGATACCCAGTGTTTAGATCTATGTGTAGAAACATGCCCTTTTAGAGCCTCGCGGCGCAGTTTACTGCTGCACAGAGTTCTCACCTGGGCCTCACTCTAGGAAACTCCAAGAGAAGCCAAATTAACTTTTATTTTTACTGTGGGTAAATTGGAATCTCTTTTTTTCACCACTTGCCTTTGTGTTATTATTCATTTTATGGTCTTTGATGAAAGAATGATTTCTTTTATGGAATTATCTTTGCCCATCATGCTTAATTCTGCAAATGAAGCAGATAAAGTCAATGAGGCCCAGTTAAGAACCCAAATGAATTCTGAACGCTAATTATTTTTGGAGGGGAGACTCCTGAAGATGAGTTAGGAGTTCATTATTTTGAGATGCTTCACCTTCAGTTTAGTTAGCTATGTATCCGAAGGGCAAAGGACGTAGAAGGACATTTTTTTTTAGGCTTATCATTTCCCCTAATAAGGATATGTATGTTAAACTGGTCAGAAAAGGGTAGGCCTCCCTGAACTACACACAGTCGCTTTGAAGTTGCCTCACCTACCTTTCCAGCAAAACACATCCCTAGCACTGTTCCACCCAGGAGATACAAAAGAGGACAAGTATCAGAGGGGTAGCCGTGTTAGTCTGGATCTGTAAAAGCAGCAAAGAATCCTGTGGCACCTTATAGACTAACAGACGTTTTGGAGCATGAGCTTTCGTGGGTGAATACCCACTTCGTCAGATGCATGTCATGCATCTGACGAAGTGGGTATTCACCCACGAAAGCTCATGCTCCAAAAGAGGACACAAGACCCCCAATGTGATTCCCACTGAAATCAAAAGAGTCTTTCCATTGACTTCATTGGGAATTGGCATAAACCTCAAATGTGGATTTTCCTTGAAAGCACAATGGGTTGAAATCCAGGTCAATCACTGCTTGAGTCTGGAGCAACGCCCAGTTTAGCTACCCCCATCTGACCCATCAGGACAAGATGTTAGTGCTTTATTCTGTACGAAAGCAAGAAACTCCCATTTGCCAAACCCGGGGCCAGCTTTGGATACCTTTGCTCCCACAGAGCAATAGTGCACTCCAGAAGTCCCACTGAGCCTATACAAGGAGTAAGGTACTACTTGGAGCCCTCTGAGTAGGGCTACCAGAATCTATGAAGAGGGGCCCAGTTCTAATTGAGGTTATTGCTGTTGCTTCAGGCTATGAAGCTCTTGCTTCTTCTAGGCTTGCATTAGGCTCCAAATACTGGCTCTTAAAATCTGGATATTTCCATATCCTTAATTATTTTAGTCATTTGTAGAAGTTTCTAAAATGTATTGGTTATCATTTCGCCCTTCCTCTGACCCCTGTGCAGTTGGAATTACTTAGGGAGCCTGGTTTTACATACATGAAAAACAGTGGCAATAAAAAACCAAAAACTTTCTAAAATATTTCTAAATGAGTTCCCCTCTCGCTCAATTATGAGCGAGCTGGGTAATGGACTTGGATGTCTAATGCCGATGAGAACCAAGCCTCCATATTGCTCAGATGGCTTTGAATTCCTCAGAGTGTATCAGATCTCCTTATCCTTCTGCAGATTGTTCAGAGCTGCCTGGAAAGAGCTATGAACAGGAAACCTTTTGCAGGGCATAAAAGCAATTTTTATTGGTCCTGTAAGACCCAGGAGCTGGGTTACATATTCTTCAGTGCCACCAACTGGCATTTTCCCTATTAACTAATTGTTTACATATACACATCTCTCATTTACCCAGCATTCCTGGAATACAGATGATTTCTTAAGACTCACCTTTGCTGCAATGCCTACAAAGCCCAGCCTGCTGTTGAGGGCTAAGGGGGGTGATGAGCTGTGATTGTCCCTTTTCTCCTCCCTTCCTCTCCTCTTTACTCCTACTAACTTCTTCATTCCTGCCATCCCTGTCCATCCTATCTCCAGGGCTGGCACCAGCTCAGCAAGCAGGTGCTCGGGGTGGCCAAGGGGAAGAGGCTGCACGTTGGGCTTTTCGGTGGCAATTCGGCGGTGGGTCCCTCGGTCCCTCTCGGAGAGAAGGACCTGCCACTGAATTGCGCCGAAGAAGAAAGCAGCGCGGTGGATAGGGATTGTCTTCTGAGTATGTCTACACTGCATCTGGGAGGTGTGGTTCCCAGCACGGACACACAGATTCAGGCTAGTGCATTAACACTACCAAGGTGGATGTTGTAGCAAGGGAAGAGGCTCAGGCTAATCACCTGAACTCAGACCACGGGTGCTTTCATGCTGCAGTGGACTTGTTATGCACTGAAACCAAAAACAGAGCCGTGCCTGCTTCAAAAAAGAGGGATGTCCTTGGGACAGATGGCAGGTCTCCGTGCTCCCCCTTACCCCTCTGTGTTTGGAAGGTGGACCACAAAGATGTGCCGTAAGATCACACTGCCCTAGGCAATGCTCTAACCGTCTCCAGCTCCGATCTGCACCGCGGGATGGGCAAGAACAAAAACGAGGGCAGGCAGCAATTGTTGAGGAATCAAAGCCAACACCTGCAGGATCCACAAATCAGAAGCCTGGCTAAGAAAACCTTGTTCAGGTGACCTCTGGCAGGAGAAGAGGTTGTGCCTGGCTGCTCACATCCCTTGTGTGCCGTGAGGCTTTCACAACAGCCCTGTGCTCATAATGCTTTGATTGTTCTGCAGGAAGAGAGCTGCTTTTATACAGGAATTCAGTGTTATCCAGTGTGCGCAGCAGGACAAGTGGGATTTTAATGCTTCTGGACTGTGCTTGTGCCAGGCAAACACTCTGGGGCACTCTCCTATCGGTCATTCTCATGCCCGAGCTGATCCATGCTGATCAGCCATAGTGGTTGCACATTACATGTGTCTTTAGCTGGACTGAGACTTGCACAATTCCCATCTCCACCACCTCCCTTCCCACTCAGCACTGCTGGGTGCTCTGCACCAGAAATAACATAACAGGCTTGTTATGCTATTTGCTGCAGCTTGCATGAAAACGACACCACGGTCAATCCCTGCCTAGGGCCTGGGCTCAAGTCGCAAAGGACAAAGAACAACCTTACAAGGATATGAAGATGGCTACTAGGTCACAGCTGGGGCTAGTTGGAGCTTGGCTGATGCTATGTCTGTTACTGCCACAAGCCATTAATGTCCATGGTTTTAGATCATTTCCATCAATATCTGTCCCTCCTTTTGAGGGGATGCGGTGTCCCCTGTAGCTGTCAGGCTCTGAGGTCTAGCCTACTTGAGTGCTTAAAGACCGGTGTAGCTTGTGCTCCATTCGCGTACCGGGGTGCATCTCCTCTCTAACCACACTGTTCAGAGCTAAGCAATTCAATCACATCCACAGCATCGGCAGCTGCATCTTGACAAGCTAATATTATTTATTCTTCCTCTCAAGAGAAATATATTTACGACATGTTTTGGTACCACTAACAAGATTTGAAAAGTATAAATGAGATAGATCTTTAAAAATAAAAGGCCTATTGTCAGTTGTTGCCAAATATATATTGGATCAAGGGTGCCGAGTCAAGTGAGCAGGGGCCAAAATGAAATACAGGATCCAACAGTATTGACAAAAATCAGGAAGAATGTTAAAAATAAAACCCAAACCAATCAATCTCCAACCATGATGAGTGATAGTCAAAGAACACCTAACAGCATCTCCATAGCTTTACTGAAATAGCCTAATTTGAGATGGTCTAAAAATGATGGGCATGTATGTTTCCCTGAGAATTTTTGTTAGTCTTTGAAAATGAATAAAAATTTATTTAAAGCAAATTAGATTAAATAGTGGGCACAAGTGTATAGCCCTTCCCGAATTTCACTTGGCTGTAAAAACCCAACACTGTCCTGTTGGGTTATTTTCAAGTTTTCCAACTACCTCTGCCCCAAAACACCCCATCCCCGACTAATCTTGTGCATGTTAAAAAAGTGGAAAATTGTTCACTACCCTGAGAACTGATAAGATGGATGAAATAACTGGATAAATTGAGGCTGTAAGTATCCAAACACCACATGCTGCAAAAGCCTATACATCATTTACATCAGGAGTCAGCAGCCTTTCAGAAGTGCTGTGCTGAGTTTTCATACATTCATTCTAATTTAAGGTTTCATGTGCCAGTAATACATTTTAATGTTTTTAGAAGGTCTCTTTCTATAAGTCTCTAATATATAACTAAACTATTGTATGTAAAGTAAATAAGGTTTTTAAAATGTTTAAGAAGCTTCTTTTAAAATTAAATTAAAATGCAGAGCCCCCCGGACCGGTGGCCAGGACCCAGACAGTGTGAGTGCCTCTGAAAATCAGCTCACGTGCCGCCTTTGGCATGCGTGCCATAGGTTGCCTACCCCTGATTTACATGTTTGATACTTTCATCCTCTCTGCCCTGTCTGTTTAGACAGTAAACTCTTTGTGGCAGTGTCTAATCACTTATTATGGGTATGTAAAGCGCCTAACAAGATGTGGCCCTGATCTCAGTTGAGAGCCTTCAGGAACTACTGGAATACAAACAGTAATAATATATTCTTGAAAAAGAGTTACTGTGTACATCATCAAGAGCATCCTGAAAAGGAAAACCTGCCTCGCTGTGGTTGAGGAAAGCAATCTTCAAATAGAGTTCACGCCAAAGCCTGATTCCCCTGCTCTACAGGCATTAGTCCTGGATGGGCTCCATGCCAGCAGAGTGGTGCTCAAATCCTGAAGTAGCATCTGTTCTCTGTCTTATTCCCTGAAGTGCGAGGAACCCTTATTGGGTGGATCTATAGGTTGATTCATAAATGCTGAAGTTAAAAGGACTATCATGAAACTCTAGTCTGACCTCCTGCATAGCATAGACCATTACATTTGATCCACTGATTTTTATCTTTTCCTTTTTTATTTTAGCTTTGCATGTGCGGATACTGCAGGGCATTCATCTGCAATTCTTGGGTTGGCATTGCAAACGCTTAAGTACATGAGTACTAATACTCATGTGAGCAGTCTCTTTGATGTCAATAGGATTACCTCTATGAGTAAGGATACTCATGTAACTAGTTGGTATCAGTCGCTACTGGTAGCACATAAATATCTGTACTGTCCTGAGAGCTGTACCTATCTGCTGTTCCTTTTTTCTTTAGAAGATACAGTGAATCTCTGTTGACTTGCCGTGATTTCTCTAAAGCCATGACCACATACAATTTACTAACCTTTTTTTCCCCCCGTTTCTTCCAGATTTCAGAAATATTGATCCACAAACTGAACCAAAACTTGGTACAGTTTGAGTTGAAGCCTGGGGTTCGAGTCCTGGTCCATGCAGCCCATTTATCAGCAGGTCAGTGTTCACCCCCTCAAAGTCTTGCCCGTTGTTGAGTGGCAAAATCTACTGTGGGTTCCTTGCTAGCAGCACAGTCAGATCTACCAGCCATCATACTTGGAATACTTTATATTTGGAGTAAGCATTCATAACTCTGGTGAAGGGGCATACATTACAGTGCCACACAAGCCTACATTTATTCATCATACCCCCAAGTTTTATTAGTGATTAGCGACAGCTAGTGCAACTGCATACAATATCTCTGGGGACCATGTTGTATGAAGTGTATGTATGGTTGATGCATCACTGTACGTCAGGGACTGTACGCAACTCCGGGGGGGAATGAAGGTTGCCACAGCTCTGCCAGGAACTAAAAACAGTGTGGGGGTGATTCAGGAGAATCACTCCGGTTATAAACACTTCCAGAAAGGTACCATCCACTGGGGAAGCTTGCATATCCTGATTGAAAGTGGATTTCCCAAAGACCAACAAAGGCTGTGTTTAAACTGACTCGGGCCTTCTTTCTGATCCAGCACATGGACAGGACCAACAAATGGACAGTGCTGACTGGGTTGAAAAGGAAGCAGGGAACTAATTCTGGTGGCCAGATGAGATGTTGATCAGAAAAAGCCAGAGTTAGAGAAGGGTGGGAAGCCTGGAAATGATTCAGAGAATCTAGCACCAGAGTCAAAACCTCAGACCTAAGAGATCCAGGGAGGTGTCATGCTGGCAGGCCCCAGGAAACCTATCCTCTCCACACAGCTATCCCAATAGACATCAATCCAAATGTGCACTATTCTTGCCACAGTCAAGCAATGAAGGCTGCCACCTGTTTTGAATTTTGTTTTAGACCTTTAAAACCCACCTAGAGTAGGACTGTGATCTATCGATAGGGTCCTAGGCATATATACATACAGCCCTGCAGCAATACGCTAGCAATTCTGGTGGGCTTTTGTCCCTTTGGTGGATGCCCCTGAGATGAAGACAGTACCACCAAAATCATTCACACTTGTGACCTGAGCCAGGTCTGACGGCTGATAGCCACAAGTGAAAGCCTCAGGGTGCTCCTGCAACTGCACCAGCTAGTCCTCTGTAATACCATTCACCCATCTGCAGTACTGTAAATCATCTGTAACGATGCACAGGATTGATGGCGTACGTGTACACCCACACAGCTGCTTCTTCATGCTTGTATTGGAGCCTCGGTGATATTGTCAGCACTCACTCTGCCTGAGTGTTCAGCTCTGCCTTGCCCACATGTTACTCCTCATGAAGATGAATAATGACCACTGGAGGTCTCAGCATTTCTGCACCTGTGGCTCTGTTGCTTAGGCCTAACCAGGAGAAGGATTAATTTGTGGTGATTCTGGACAACAGGCTGCAGCCCATTCATCACATTCCTTCCTACGGCTCAGCCAAGAACAAAACAAAACAACCCACATATGTGAGGCAAACTAATATATACCAATATTCTGTGCCCAGCAGTAGAAGGGCTGTTGGTAACCCGGCTCTAATCCCAGCATTATAACAAGAACGTTGAGCGACACTGAACTTAACTAGTCAGAGAGCCACTTTGTCATCGCCTAGAGAATCAGACCCACAAAGGAATGAGACAGGCTCAGAAGACAAAAGGTGTTTACAATTAAGCATTGTTTAATAATGATGTTTATCCTTCATGGGAGTGATTTTCCTGAAGCCAGAACATCAAAGCGGAATGTTTCACTTAGCCGTCTTTAGATAGCGGCCGAAACAGAGATTTCTCTGTATTTTATCTGGCTGTGTGTGACTGCTCTGTGTGTGTGTGCGTGCATGAGTTGTGTTTCAGAGTATGTGCATAAGCATGCGCTAGTGTGGTTGTGTGTATTTGAGCAACTGCAGCACATGTTTGTTGCCTCTGTTTATCGTGTATGTGTCTGCTGGATGCAACTGATTACATACAACAGCTAGAGAAAGTCGTGTGCTCATTTGTGTATGCTGTGTGTCTGGTCTGACTACAGTGTGACTGCTTTATTTACGTAACAGTGTGCATGTGATTGCGTGTCTGTGCGTGCGTGCCCGCTCATGCACATGTGCCTTTGTTTTGTGTGTGCATATATGAGTGACTGTGTGTGTCCGTCACTCTGATTTGGTGTAATTTGTCATTTATTCTTGGAGTAGCCATCACATCAGCCTCAGGATGCTTGTATTGTCTTAAACACACATCATGTAAGGGGTGTTATCAAGAGTTGCCTGAGGCTTGAGGGAGAGGTGCTGAGAGTACGCGCCTTTATTTTCTTGTACCTACATGCTTCCATCCCATGGAAATCTCACCGGATGTAGGATGGTAGAAGGTGGGGAGAGAAATAAGGGAGAAGAGAGTGTACAAAGGGGGAAAGGGAGGAAGGCAGAGGTTAGGAATGGGGAAAGGTGTCCTACATCACTCCCACCACTCTCCTTAGAGCATAGGGTGTGGAAGGAGTGACCACCATCACAGAGCAGAGATGCCAAGGCTCCGTCGGAGTGGGAAAGCCAGGATCCATCCAGATAATGAACACAACCGAGCACAAAGCACAAGAGCAACACATTATTTTGGCTGCCAATATTGTTTACTCCTATAGAATACAGCTGGCACTTCCCTCTTCAACCACTCCGGTGTCCAATACAAATCAGCAGCCTATTCATGTGGATCTGTATGTCATGGTTGACTAGAACTCTATAGCAGGGGTTCTCAAACGGAGTCGGAACCCCTCAGGCGGTTGCAAGATTATTACATGGGGGGGGGATCACAAGCTGTCAACCTCCACCCCAAACCCCATTTTGCCTCCAGCATTTATAATGGTGTTAAATATATTAAGAAAGGTTTTTAATTTATAAGGGGGGTTGCACTCAGAGACTTGCTATGTGAAAGGGGTCAGAGGAAAAAAAAGTTTGAGAGCCACTGCTCTGTAGGAAGCCATAGGAATAGCTACTCTTCCAACAATTGATTGCCTCTAGGAGGTGATCCTTACACCTGATGGGAATATGCTCTGGAGAGACCATGAAGTGGTGGTTAGACAGATATCACTACAAAGGTACATGGCTAGGGAACAGTATCTGTTTAGAACGTTATTTCCAGTCCATGCTGTGTGGCTATTCTAAAGATCTGCTCTCTTGTAGTTCCCCTGGTGGACCTCACGCCCAGTCACAGTGGTTCGGCCATGCTGATGCTGCTATCTGTGGTGTTTGTGGGATTAGCCGTTTTTGTAATTTACAAGTTCAAAAGGTATGACCTTCCCCTCCCCCCGCCCCCGTTGTCTACGGACTCAGGTCTAACAAGTATGACGTAACGTGATCCATAGCGTACACAGCAATGATGGTTTCTGTTAATGTTTTAGGAAGATTCCGGGCATTAATGTTTATGCACAGATGCAGAATGAGAAAGATCAAGAGATGGTCAGTCCAGTCAGTCAAAGGGAAAGCATGCCTAATATCCCTCAAAGTGAACTGATGAGCCCTGAGCAACTAGTAGATGAGAAGTTGGATACCCGGCCCATAGGTAAATAACTTCCAGCAGCCAACCGCTGGTTAGATTCTGAGTTCTAACTGGCTAGACTTATTCTGAACCTTCCCACCACCCTTACCCTCTACTGCTGTGTTAACATCTCACAAAGCCACCAAGCTAACTCCTCCTCCCCTCCACTTCCCTATGATGGAAAAGAAATTTAACAACCTGAGTCTTTGGCCATGTAGTTTTCTGTGTAGTCCTCTCTCCTCCCGAAAAACTCTGTAATCATTTCATCGCTAACATGTGCTGTCAGAGAAATGTCATCGCGTTTCTGGCACCTATGTAATTTTGGGGTAAGCACTAGATTGAATGCATAAAAGGAGGTCCCCTTTTTCCGGTACACGGGGGCAGGAGGGCAGCTCGGTAAGTACAGCTTAAAAGCTCAGCCTGAAATGATGTGTTTGGTACCATGGCACATGAGCTACTCCTAATGGCCGGGCAAACCGTGAAATCACCACAGTCGGCCTCTTGGGGAGCAGAGCAAAATATGGATCTCAGTATTGGACAGCAGGGTTCACCATCAAGCAGACTTCTCTCAGAGGGGGAATAAACAGCAGTGTTGTTGACTGGTGATGTTGGGAATGTACAAACAGGCTTTAGTTAGAACCATAATAAACACAGGAGGACTATCCATCTCTCAGTTACTCTGGTGCAATCCCTAGTAACTTCAATGCAGTAGCACCAGTGTAATGGGATATAAGAATAAGACTCAAAATCAGCACCTATAGAAAATAGTTAAGGGAAAGATTTGTGGCCATGACTCAGGATGTGCTCAAATTCATTCCCGTTCAGCGAAGTACTTGTGCAAGTGTTTAGCTTACATGCGTACGTCTCACTGAGGACAAAAGGACATAGGGCCATGCTTAAGTACTTTGCTGAACTGGGGGCCTAGATGAATGTGGGAAGAATTTAAATTGAACTCTTCCCTTAGCTGATGGGGTGAGGTTGACAGTTTCTGCTGAAGTAGGTCTCTACAGATATTCTGAGCATTGTTGTCTGTGGCTTGTAAAGTGACCCTTCTGCAATCCTTGGCCTTAGGAGTGGACCCACTGAGGTCCCTGAGAGGCCTTGTATGACTAAGAATGACTCTTGTAACTAAGGGCTAGAGAATGGGCCCCAGTTTTAGGGAAGCATCCATTTGTAGCTGCCTGGCCTTGAGCACAGACGAGTTATGTTTTAACAGAGCACGGACCTGTGGGGAAAAGGGAATTTAAAACTGATCTGAGGCACCAACTGAGGCTTCCCCTAGTGAATGGGAACCTTTATTTGAAGGCGGCCTCACATAGGGGGCACCCCACAGCGATTAAGGAGAGAGGGAATGTGATTCTGGCCAGTGACCTGGGAGTTGACTTAATTCAGGGCAGCACTTAGGCTGCTCTGTCTTGTGCTGGGGGCCGGTTTGACCCACCCCAGGATCAAGGAGGAGGACAGGCAGCAACAGGCCACCTATGCGTTTCCTCTACAGGTGTGCTGGGGAGCAGCTGAGAATGTAGCCATCCAGCGTTACTAGGTCTAGCTAGAGCAGCTTGTGTCTCTTACGTGAGTCAGAATTTTGCCATGATATTTCCCAGGTCCATCGTGTGCTGTTGGCTGCTGTATAACTAATGTACCACAAATGCATTTTAAATATTGCCCCAGCTGAGACTTTGTGGAACCCTGTGGAGGTCTATGGGGTTGCAGAACGGGAAGGATTAATACATTATCATAAAGTAACGACCGAATAAGCCCCTCTAGATATGTCTATGCTCCCAACCAGGAGGTGTGCCTCCCAGCCCAGGTAGACAAACCACTCGAGCTAGCATGCTAACAAACAGCCGTGTAGTCACTGTGACACAGGCAGCAGCTTGAGCTCAAACCCAAGGGATCAGATGAGCCTGGATGCGAGCAGCTAGCCTGAGCCATTTCCAGCGGCACAGTAGCCACGCGGCTATTTTTAGTTTGCTAGCTGGAGCAGAGCAGAAACAAGGCTGTCTGTCTAGCTGAGACTCTCACCTCCCAGCTGCAGTGGAGACATACCCTAAAATCCTGTCAGCGAGAAGAGCAAGCAAGCCAGAGGGGCGCTCGCTGGTGACAGGAATAGGCCTGGAGCTGTGTGTGAGGGGATCATAAAGCACAAAGATTCATAGGGTGGCATTCACAAGGGAGACTTAGGTACGGGCAGGTACTTTGTCTGGTTTTAAACCAGACTGTCCTCTTCTTGGTTTGTTCCCCCCGATATGGAGATAAAACCGAATGTGGTTTAGGCTGGTATCAGACGGGGGCTGCCATTTTGAAGAGCGCACATTGTGAAGTAGTGGAATGTCTGGTATTCTGGGAAGGCAGCAGTGGTCACAAGAGTGCCACTTTAGCTGCCACGGGCATTCACAAAACCACTACGTCCAACTGCAGCCTAACCCTGTCGGCTCCTGAAGTCCTTAAGCACCTCGGTTTCTGCCATTAAAAGTCTCTCGGGCACCTAATTCTCAGCGGCCAGGCATTAACACTGTCCTGACAACTGTCCAGGAGCTCAGAGCCTAACACTCCTCAGCCCCAGCAGGGTTCACACGGCGTTCCCCCACCTGTCTTGCCTTTGAGGCCCAGTCAGGTAGATGTGCTCTGAACACACCTAAACCTACACAAAATGGCTGGAGGAGGTGGTGTTGCACCCCCTCCCCCATAAAGTTTAGCGTAGAGGTTAGAGCAGCCCTCACATGAGTCACCTATGTTCAGTTCCTCCCGTCCCCCATCCCCTGGGCCAGATGTGTAGCAGGGATTTGAATTTGGGTCTTCCACCACAATGCCCTGGCCCCAGACACCTCCAACAGGAGAGACTGAGAGCACCTTGCCCCAGAATACCCCATAGCCAGAGGGTTAGGGCGCTCTCCAGGGAGGTGGGAGACCCCTGTTGCACGTCAGGCAGAGTGGGGAAACTGAGCCTGGCTCTCCCACATCCTGTAATCAATGGGCTAGAGCTCCTATGGAGGCACCGCCTCCTTCGCTTTCCTTGAAAAAGGACTGATCTGCCATAGGCACCTAACTCCAGGAGAGGGTTCATGGCTGAGACTGGTGCCTGCCTGCGGCCTTGAATTAGATGCGCAGGTTTAGATCACATCCCTCTCCTCAGCATTTCCTATTGGCTAGCTTGGGAGGCTCAGTGGGCGCTGACTTTTGTGAAGCCCGTTCTTAGGCACCTGTCTCCCCAAGCATATAGGGAGCTTGGGTGGCGAATCTCATTTTCACCAGTACTAGTCCTGTGTGATAACCTCAGGTCTTTCTGGAGATCAGCATTTTTTTTTTCAGGGCATTTTCTTTTGGGGAACCAAAGCAATAGACATAATGGGATGTTTCTCATCAGTGTGGTGTTTGTTTTGAAGCAGTTTTTTCCCCTCTGCAAACGGAGACTAACATCCATGCCTTGTACGTTTAGGAAATCCAAAGGCTGAGGGCGTTGGGTCCCACTCACGCCTCCACAGCCCAAAGCACAGTAGCTCCTTGTCGCAGAAAACCCTTCTTTTGCAAAGACAAATCAGACAGTGGGTTGTCAAGTCTCCGACACCTTTTCACAGCAGATGCCAGTACATGAGTCAGTGTTATACATTATTTCGTAGAAACACAGTTTTCCCCCATCCTCCCTTCCCGCTATCTCTTTTCTTCGACGTGAGTGAATCATCTTCATCAGAAAGAAGAACAAGACGTTCCATTCAACCTTCTAAGTGGCACGAGAACATTCCTGGGAAGAATGTGTCAGGCTCGACCAATGAAATCCTCACACCAAAGGGCGAGACACCTTAAAATCTTTCATTCTCCGGAAACACTTGTATTATTCAGCTAACTCTTGCTTTTGTTTTGTTTTTCTCTTTACCACAGGAAGTATTTCCATAGCTGCTGAGACTCAAAGCACAAAAGAAATCCCTACCTATGTAAATGTTTGAACCAAGGACACCGGTACATCTGTATATAGATATATAGATATATAGATATATATATAAAAAGAAAACTCACTGCATTCGGACTTTTTAATTCTTCAGACGACAAAAGGTTTTTAGCTTTAATCCTGTGCATGTGGACATGATACCCAGACCGTGGCTGGAATTGCAGTGTACAGGTGCTCTATTTTAATAGGGAGAAAGGAAACCACCTGTTGCCCCCATAGCCCTTCCCCTCCCCCACAGCTCACTTTCCTCTCTTTTCTGATCAATCTCTTATTTGTAGAACGTTCATAATGATAGTGGCCAGCAATGTGCATGGGGTCTTTTTGAAGGGTCGGGGGTGGGGGAATAAGAGTATTTGGCTCTAGAGTTAACTGCTTTTTTAGCACTGCAGGCTGTGGGGGGGGTAGCTACCCCCAGCCAACTTTCACGAGCCACACAGAAATACACAGGAGTAGACACTGCACCATTTATGGATCAGTTTGGTTTTTGTCTTCGTTTGGACCTTCACTTTCTCCATCCTTTGTTCTGCCGCCTGAGAGTGCTCGTAGCTCCCTGCAGCGAAGCCAGGAAACCAGCCCCTAAGCTGCAAAGCCGGATGCTTTCTTTAAAAAAAACTGTTTTGCCCATTCACACTGAGGCATCTGCCCAAGTGGCATGATCCAGAGGCAGCCCCCATGCAGGCCACCCAATCTCACAGCATGGCAGGATCCGGGATAAGTTTCTACAGCCCGTAGTCCTGCCCTGCAAATATCATGAACCCAGCTGCCTCCCACTACCCCTTCTGGACTTCATTCTCCATCGTGTGTGCTGTCATTTAGACCCATGCAAAGGGAGGGGGGGATGCTGCCAGCTCACCCTGGTAATGGTTTCATGCCCACTTTGCATGGTCTAAATCACCCACTGGGCACCCTCTCTGCCTAGTTATCCTTTCTGTGGAGATACATACTTCTATTAGCCACAGGCATTGACCTCACTCACTATTATATTTGCAACTACCGCTTTAAGCAAGATGGGAAAGGTGTTTTGTTTTGTTCTTGCAGCCACTGTATAATAGCCCCCAGGATTCTAACTGGCCCTTGAAGTCTGGCATTAGCCAACTTATTTTTATAGTAAGCCACTTAAAAAGTTTTCTTATAGTCTTGGAACTACTGCTGATTTTAAAATGACTTTTTTGATGTATTTTCTTTCTTGGTTAAAGATAATGTAGTGTTCTGTACAATTGCTATTGTTTATTGCTTTTACAGTCATATTTATTAAACAGATGATCTCTAAGGGAATGCCTGTGTGTGTTTGTTGCTCATTTAACTCACAGGCCCTATCTCAAGGGAGGGCCGAATTTTGTTGGAAAACCTATCCCTGACGTGACACCACCTCTTCCTAGTTCTTGTCAGCCATAGATAGCAAAGCACTTTACAAGTGAGACAAGCACAACTATCTTCATTTGGCAGAGAAACTGAGACACACAGAGGTGAAGTAATCTATCCAAGGTCTCCAAGTAGGCCAGTTGCAGAGCTGTGAATAGGTTTCTTGAGTCCCAGCCCAATGCCCTCTCCCCAACCACGCTGTCCCCTGCTATTGGACGCTGCTTACAATAGCAGCATCTTATAAGGGGAGGATCTCAAAGCAATTTACAAAAAAATCATCTATTAAGACTTGCAATATGCCTGAAAGGTAAGTGAATTGTGATTGTCCCCATTTTAAATATGAAAAAACAGAGGCGCTGAGGTTAAGATGACTACCAGATCATCAAGGAAGTCTGTCGCTACATTGGGCACAGAATCCTGCCTGAGGCACAAGAAGTTAATTGCCAATCTATGATGTAGCCACTAGATCATCCTTCCTCTGGTAGCTCATGTTTTGTCTGGCTGACTGTCCCCCTCTAGAGGTTAGGCCCAGAATTACAGGCATATGTACAGTCTTTGTGCTACGAAAGGTGGGCCTTTTAGCTCAGGCACCAGTGGATTAGATTTTACATCCCAAATGGCCCAGGTTTCATCCCCACTGCCAATAACCCACCCAGGGGGAACACTGTTAAATTAACAACAGTTTGATATAAATGTCCTTCGTAGAGGGGTGTTTAACTTTAACTTTCTGGACAAACTGCAATTTGGCTAATTACATTCTGCCTACCAAAAAACCTGCTTCAATTGGCCACAGTGTCCTGCTGCTGCTGAACTTGTGTGGGGTATTGCTGAGCTGTTAAATAGCTGCTGTACTCCCCCACCGACACAGCACCGGGCAATGTGATTCTTGTGTGCCTAGATCAGGGGTGGGTAAACTATGGCCGGTGGGCCACACCCAGCTCACGGGACCATCCTGCTCAGCCTTTGAGCTCCCAGCTGGGGAGGCTAGCCCTCAGTCCCTCCCCTGCTGTCCCCCCTCCCCGCAGCCTCAGCACTCTGGACAGCAGAGCTTCAAGCTCCTGCCAGGCAGCGTGGCAAAGGGTCCTGGAGGGCAGTCAGGGGATGAGGAGGCGGAGATTTGGGGGGGTGGTCGGGGACTGGGAGGGTTGCAAAGGTGTGGGAGTCCTTGGGGGGCCTGCAGGGGATGGGGGTGTGGCTAGGGATCGGGGTGGTCAGATAGGCGTGGGCGTCCCAGGGGGCCTGTCAGGGGGTTGAGGGTGTGGATAGGGGTCAGGGCAGTCAAGGGACAGGGTGCAGTGCAGTTTGATAGAGGGTAGAGTCCTGGGGGGCAGTTAAAGGGAGGGTTAGGGGCAGTCGGGATAAGGAGCAGGGGGCGTTGGCTGGGTCAGAGGTTCTGAGGCAGGTAGTCAGGTGGTGGGAAGTGGGAGGGGGTGGATGGGGCCGGGGGGGGGGCCAGCTAATGGAGAGGCACAGCTTTCCCTACCCAGCCCTTCATACAGTTTCAGAACCCCGATGTGGCCCTCAGGCCACAAAGTTTGCCCACCCCTGGCCTAGCTCAAGTGTGATCTGACACCTAGTGAAATGGACAGATGTTTTAGCTGAACAGGGGCAGCAGGGCATGGAAAGTCTCTTAAGATCCACTTCAGATCTCTCTACTTGTAAACTCTTCTGTGTTTGCCCCATGCCTAGCACAAAGAGGTCCCAGTCCAGGAATGGGGCTCCTAGAGGCTGCATCAGTACAAATAATCATCAGTCAGAATTCTTTGACTGTATGAGGATATTATTGCATCTAGTGGGAATGAGGGAAATAAACATTCGTAGGTCAAAAAAAGCAGGGAGGGAAAGATGCACTTAAACCGTAGGAGAAAATATTTTCTAAGGATGATCTTGAGCCTTCCAAACTCCCATACCCAGAGTCCTATGGGGATGGATACAATGACTATGTAGTTGCCCTTAATTCAGCCTCTCCATCCCTAGTCAATAATGCACTTAGGCCCAGATCCTCATAGATACTTAGGCACCTACTGAAATCAATTAAATCTATGGGAGTTAGGCACCTTTGAGGATCTGGGAATTTCACACTTGCTTAACTTTGGCTATGCCTACATCTAATTGACTTAAATGCTTTGGTGGACAGGAATGGTCTGAAGTACTTGCTTAAGTGCTTTGGGGATGTGAGACAAGATCATCCAATGACCCCCCAAACAAACCATTCAGTTCACATACCGAGAATTGCTGAGCGGTGCAGTCAGGCTGCTCCCCACAGATCATAATTAGTGATTAGCATTTTAATCAGCATGCTGCTATCACTAAGTGAATGGGTGGAGTATTATCCCTTCATTATGTGTAGCTCTCATGCCGTTTGGTGTTTAGAACATTGCCCACGGTTACAAGCCACATGCTACATGGTGTAAAACACACAGGCAAAGAATGGGTTCCCTTTCTTCAGCTAATGAGATGCTGTTGCTGCTTTGCCTCATGAAACGGAATAACAAAGCATCTGAATGAATAACACTTCATAGATCCCTTGAGATTTGAGTGCTGGGCCAAATCCTGCCCTGCTACCCATAAGAAAAGACTTCTGTTAAATTCTTTTCTGCTTGGTAAGATCAAAGTGTTCTCACACACCAAGCCCACAACCGTTACACATATTTCACGTGACGCTCTCATGCGAGTGTTTCCTTTTCTGTTGGGACGACAACGCAGTTATCCGGTGCCTGTCAGCAGGACCTAGCGGAATGATTTGAGCCATGTGTTTGCATTGCTAGAATTCAAAACTTTAGTTGTATTGTCGTGGAGGCTATAGGCCCCACCAGAGAGCTGGGCCTAGAGCAGGCCCTGCCAAAGGACAACCAGGATGGTGGTGACAGAGTCAGGAATTCCACACAGATTCTCTGCATTGGAACTAGTACCTTAGCCACAAGCTAGACCATCCTTCCTTCCAGAGGCTTAGCGCTCTTTGATCCTAATGTTTGAAATGATGCTGAACCAAAAAGCCCAGCACCCAACGTGCTGATCCACAGACAGGGGTGAGTGCTGAATCCAACCACAATGGAATGACAAGGAGCCCTGGATGTGAGTTCTCACCGAGCTTTGGGGTGGGCCCACTAGCTAACGGACACCAGTATTTCTTTATGCAGCAGTAGCAGTTGTGCTGCCTCATCCCTTTCTGCTCTTAGGCAGGGAAAGCCCAGACAGCGATACTAGGCATTGATCTGAATGCCAAGTAACTCAAGAGCCCTAGTCTTCAGTGAGGGGCAATGTACAGCTGCATTGCTGAGCACAGTTCCTAAGGCTCCAAACAGAGCACTGGACGCTGTTTATTTCTCCTGTGAGCCTCTAAGTTTTCTGAGACCTTGTGTGCAGCCACACACTTGACACATGGCTTGGGCCAACAAGCTCAGTGGTTTGAGCTCTGGCCTACTAAACCACTGAGCTCTCCCTCTCATTCTGAAACATTAAAGTAATTATTGCCTACGAGAGGAGGCGCTGGGATGGACAGGTCACCACCGAGATTGATGGCCACTTTAGCAGCCCTGCTATAATTTAGCAGATCCTCATGGTTTGCTGAGCAAGATGGATTATCCATCTTGCTGAAGCAGGAGCAAGCAGAGACCATCCTCAATATGACTGGCAGCTTCTATACCCAGGCCTGCTCTGTATCCCTGCAGGATTGAATCCTTCCAGGGAGATTTCTTTATATAATTTCTCATCTCTCATGTTGACTTGCTCCAGATCACTCAATATATTATAACATATGAAAATCTCCCTTCTTCTTTCCCATGGGGCAATGCATGATTCAACATGCCTGGGTCAGTGACTCATTTACTTCTCATTCAGTTGTCGTGACTGAGTAGCCTAATTAGATGCTAACTTTGAAAAACTAGGCGTTAGACTAGAAAAGTTCTTGCATAAAGGAGCAGTATCTTACCCTGTACTAAATTTAGCTTCACTGGTTTTCACTCTTGAGTGGCTGATATGACAATTCACTGCAGCATGATCTTCTTACTCAGTGAACTGATTAAAGCAATATCACTCTGGAGACCTACTCTTTGTCTGCACACATCACCATGACCGTCAGGACTGCCCCCAAAGCAAGTACAGAACTCTGGTGCATAGCAAAATCAACAGGGAAGAGATTTATTCCTCTTTGGATGCAGGAGACTTGTCTTCTGTCTCAGGCACACTGAGTTTTCTTTTGGCAAGATGCCGACTTGTGCAAGAGGCAAAGAATAAAGGAAATGAATTATGATCTAGAAGGTTACCATTCACTCACCACACAAAATAAGGAAGTGCAAGCAATGCAGGATGCTATTTGAAGAGTGTAGGTATGGTCTGGAGAACTGGTTCTCAAATATAATATTCAGTTATCCCAGAAGAAGGAAGGAAGAGAAATGTGCAAACTGTGTTAATTTTAGGAAAAGCTTCAAAAACAACAAACTGCATTTCATGAGTCATTGATGGCCCATCCATTGATGGTCCATGGTAGAGTTGCAGATGACCAAAACACTGTTCAAGGCTCTTCTATGGTTTCCCAAAGGCTTTCCTGATCAGTCAACCAAAGATAAAACCATTGTCCTCTCTACACCCTGCCTGGCTGCTCCCTGTCAGGTGTCTCCCGATTATAAGTTCAACCCTGGTCAGGTGACACCAACATTCGACAATGGTAGCAAACACACAGGAGGACAGAATAAAAATTGTCAAGAGAAGTGAAAGCCGTGGTGGCTGCAGACATCCAGGAGACAGTATGACCTAGCTCTACAGCCGGATTCTCAGCTAATGTAAATTGGTGTAGCCCTTTTGAAGTCAGTGCAGTTCTGCCAGTTTACATCAGCTGAAGATTTGGCTTATAGAATTCTATAGACACCAAATGAGGGGGGTAGAACTAAGTAGCCACATACATCACAATAAAATGAGTTTATCATCATCTTACCTCCCTTAATAGTGCCCTGATTGTTCCTTTTTCATACGCTGTCACATATTAGAGTCATAGCAAGAAAGCAGATGGGGAAGGCGGAAGAGGGCCACAAACACATTGCTGTCTTTGAAAGTATGGAGCCCCACTTCACCTGGCAGGCATGTGAAACAGCCAGCTCTGCTTCCCACAAGCTCTGGTTGATTAGTGGGCAGAGAGGAGGAGCTGGATCCTACAGCCTTTGTAGGCCAGGAATATGGCAGGAAATCCCACCCCTCTCCCCAGCTGCCCACCCATCTCCCATTGGAGGATGTAGTGCGGCACCAGAGGCAGAGCTCAGCCTGTTTTCACTTGATATTTGGACTTAGTAGAAAGCAAGTGGGTTCTCCACACTGAGGCATGTGGGTAGGAATTTGAGGATAGCTCCATGGACATTGTCCAAAACATGAGAAAATTTGGAGAGCTGTTGGTCTAGGAGTCTAATCGAGAGCCTGGAATTCTATTCCATCTCTGACATTTATTTCCACTGTGACATTGGGCACTTTCCCTTGCAGTGCTTCACAGTTTTGCCATCTTTACACCTTTTGGAGAAGGAAGGTGCTATGTACACTCAGTACTTGGTAACCGTGTGGCAAATAGAGGGAAGCCTACATCCGTACCTTGGTTCAAACACCCCCAAAGCTGGGGTAGTTTAGCTCTAGATCTATATCTCAACTTTCGTGGTCTGGGGTCTCAACAATGGGCAGATCCTGAACTTCAGATCTGAACACTCTCAAACAGTGTGAGAGCTTTGCTCCAGGAGCTGAGCTCTTGTGGTGAACTGCTCTCTGGGGCTGATCAGGACTGGGGTCACTTATGATAGCAGTATAACTTCATAGGCGTAGGCCGAGGGACTTACTGGCCGCCGCTTCCAGCAGCCCCCTTTGGCCTGCAGCGGCAAACTGCGGGCAGTAGGAGCCGCGATCAGCCAGACCTGCGGACGGGGCAGGTAAACAAATTGTCCCAGCCCACCAGAGGCTTTCCCTACACAAGCGGCAACCCCAGTCTGAGAAACACTGGACTAGATGATCATAACAGTCCTGTCTGCCTTGAAAAGCTATGAATCTATAATAGGCTATAGAAAATTCCTGCTCTAGGTCATCATTTTGAAGCTGGATCCTAGCTGCTAGTGCACTATATGAACTGCTTTGCTGATCTTTGCAAAATAAGTGGTCTCAAAATAGTTTCAGCCAGTTTCCTGTTTACCTCTGTGTGGATCTCCAGATCACCATTGTCTGCCACGAATGATGTCACCACAGGAAGTGAGCGACTGAATGAACCATGGACTCTGATCTTCCAAGACAGGATCCAGGTATATTGCTTTGATGATGTGGAATAAAGTTACACTGCTTGGGTTTCTATTGTGCAGATAAATGGAGGATGCCATGTTCCAAGACTTTCAAGCCAGCAACTTTCCCTTAAAGGAATGTTACTTTGCCAGCCAGCAGGGTCAGGAACATTTTCCCAAAGGATACTGTAATACCATTCAATTACGACTTCCTCGGGAGGAAGAATGCTTTCAAATCCTGAATAAGATATTTAATTTAAAATTAGTTGAGTGGTTATTTGGCTGAAAGGGATTTGACAAACAAGAGTTACATCTGAGTCTTCAAGTGAAGGAAATATTCAGTCGAATTTAATTAGCAAGGGAATTTTACACTGGCTTCCATCCAGAGCTAACCTACAGGTATCTTGAATGTTAATTAAAATGTCTGCACATTAATAATGATCCTCCTCATAAAGTTTGTAAAAATTCACATTTCTAAACAAAAGTGCTTCATCCTCAATATTCCCAGAGCTCTTTTTTTTAGAGACTCCCAGCAACACGGTGTGTGTACTCATGCATTTTAGTACTCGTGCTGGTCTTGACCAGTTTGTTTTAAAATCGAAAAATGCTCATGCACGGTGGTTTTATGGTTAGTAAAATGGTGGACCAGAAGAGAGCTGGCCTGGAAAAGATTTTTTTCATGTAGAATCACCATGATCAGTCGGTCCATCAGCCCTCACAGAGAGAGCACCGATCGCAAAATGTCATGTATGTCGTTCTGGCCAGTCCTTCAGCCACCTGCTGGCCTGGTCAGTGGCACTGGACACCCAATTAGCAAAGTGCACTGCAGCCCAGAACCCCTGAGTGATCTGCCAACCTCAGCCTCCCAAGTATCTGGGATTCCAGGTGTGCGCCACCGCGCCCAACTTCTGTAAAATATTTGAGTGAAAAGGAATTTTTTTTTCATTTTTCAGGAAGATTTTCATGAAATAGTTCAGGATTTTATAAAAGCAAAAAACAAAAGAAATTCAATAGCCAAAATGAAACAACAAATGGTTCAGATTATATAAAACTTTGTTTTTCAACAAAAAAAGTTGTCGCATTAATTAGGAAGAAATTCAATTATTCTGTATGAGCATGAACTGCTGTGTACAATGTAGGTGAAAAAGATTTCACAGCTGTGAGACATACTCCACAATAGCACCCTTCTTATGTCATCTGCAAAAGGGTATTGGAGATGGGAGAGGTAATATTTTTTATTGGCCAAAGTTCTGTTGGTGAAAGAGACAAGCTTTCAATCTTGCACATAGCCCTTCTTCAGGTCTACAAGGTACAGTATGTCACATCTCAAATGCTAAACACGGTGTGGCCTGGTAAGTTTGTAGAGGGGAGACCTCCCAGGGTAACCTGCACATGGCTCAGCTCTTTAACTGATGCTCCACTGAGGTATTAGAGGGACTTTTGTTGAATGTTTTGGATAGTTTGGTTTTATTAAAGATTCCCATTGCACTTTTGTCATGAGTGGCATGTAAAGTGCAGTGTCCTGCTCAAATTATTTGCTGCCTCGGTGCCATTGAGTATTATTATTTAGTATTGTTCCACTTTCACTACATTCTCCATTGGCTACGGCATTCTTCTTTGTACATGGTAAAGACTCAGCTGGTGCATCGGTTTCACTATATTATTCCAGCCAAGACTCTGGACTAAGCACCTGGCCCGCGGAATTTGTAATCTATACTGTATAGGACAAAAACATGCTGCCGGTGGAAATATCACCTGGCTAGTCAGAGGAAGGAGGGGCTGCTACACTTGTGGGGTTGCCGGTGGAAAGTTGGATTCCGAGAAATTGCCTTTAACTGTAGCCTCTCCATGCAACTTCTCGTTCGACATGATCCAAACAGCAGAGACCCAAAGTTTCAATTACTAAGTGCAGAGACCCAAAGCCCGGTTGTAGCTAATGGAATTGCTCAGGTCTGTCACTAGTGCAAGTGAGAACAGAATCTGGCATACGATCACTGTTATTGGGTAAACGGGCCTCATCTTTCAGTTCTGCTGCTGAGTTCAATAAGACAACATTCCCCTACAATATCATTGGATTATTTCTGCAGCCCATTGGTACCCATCTTTGCCCATCTCTTTAGATCCATGTGCCCTGGGAGAATGGAACCTTTCCATGTCTTTGTAGAGATGATGCAAAGCCTCACAATTTTCTTCAGGGCACCTTGCACTAGTCTAAAACTCTTCTTTTAACCATGCAGTTTTCAGTCCCGCATGAAAGTACAAAAACATTCAAAGTCGAAGGCTAGTTAAGAGTCTTGTTAATCCCACTGGCAGGTGTCTGGAGATAGCTGGAGAGGTTCTTATAATAGACTTGATGGTAATGCTATTTCATGCATCATCTGATAGAATAAGAGCTTTTTTCTAGCGCTCAAGTGCTAACTTCTCTGTCACCTCAACTTGTGCATGATTTTCAGGAGCATTGGGGAGAAAAACAGTAAAATCTTAAATGGGAATTTAGTTTCAGAGCCAGAAATATTCACTGTTTGACTTCTTCTGTTCTGTATTCGCTTATCAGAAGCACAGCCTTGCTCTTTATTTTATAAGGGCCTGGAAGAATCTGCCCTGGTACCTTGGCATGCACAATGTGGAAATGGGAATTTGAAAGATAAGCTAATATGACTGTGTCTAATTTAGGAACCTGGCACTCTGTCAAGTGAGTCAACAAAATAAGGCTAGTTTTCCTTTCCACAGCCACCCCAATTAAAAATAAGAATGACTAGTGAGGGGATAAATGATACAGACAGACGTACAGCTGCATGTAGAGTAACCGAGTCTAAAGACCTCCAAAATCCTTCAAATTTTGTGAAGCTTGAAATAGTTCAGTAATTAAGAAAAAAAAAGATATAGGCTTGTTTATTTAATTAACTGCAGTGGGATAGTACCAATGCAAAACTAGTGTCAACAAGATGAGAATCTGGTTTAAAATACAGACAAGCCCCTGCATGGCCCTAAAACACAGGGAGCGCACCCTCCCCACCCCCTTATTCTTTCTTCTCAGTGCACAAACGGAGGGACTGAGAATCAGGCTCACTACCCTGCCAGGCAGGTGTGCAGCCAGCTAGAGAGTTGCCAGGGCATGACATTGAAAAGCTTGTCTGCATCCCCTGATTCAGGGCCGGCTCCAGGCACCAGCCAACCAAGCAAGTGCTTGGGGCGGCACCTTGGGGCGGGGCGGCGCTCAGGTTTTTTTTGGTTTTGTTTTTTTGGTTCGGCGGGGCAGTGCTGGAGGGGTTTTTTTGGTTTGTTTGTTTTTGTTTTGGCCGGGCAGGGCTTGGGGAGGCGGGGGCAGGGGCTTGGGCAGCACGGCACTCGGGTGGCATGAGAGCCTTCACCAGCATGGCACTTGGGGGGTGCGGGAGGGCTTCAGTGGCACTCAGGAGGGGCAGGGCCTTGGGCATCATGGCACTTGGGGGGGCGAGGGCTTCGGTGGCATGACACTCGGGGGGCAGGGGCTTGGGCAGTGTGGCACAGCATTTTGGGGGGGGAAGGGACTTTGGTGGGTCAGTGCTTGGGGGGGCAGGAGCTTGGGTGGTGCGGCACAGCGCTCGAGGGGGCGGGGGACTTCAGCGGTGTGGCTATCGGGGAGGGTGGGGGCTTGGGCGGCGCGGTGCTTGGAGTGGGCAGGGGCTTGGGCAGCGTGGCACAGAGCTCGGGGGGGCAGGGGACTTCAGCGGCGTGGCTATCGGAGGTGGGGGCTTGGGCGGTGCGGTGCGGTGCTGGGGGGGGCAGGGGCTTGGGTGGTGCGGCGTTCGCGGGGGGGGTGTTACGGCAGGGCAGCGCTCTTTTTTTTTTTTTTGCTTGGGGCAGCAAAAAAGTTAGAGCCGGCCCTTCCCTGCTTGTATCCGCATCCTCTGCAGGCTGAATTCACTGAATTCAGGCTCTTCCAGTCGCAGGCACCTCCACCCTGTTAAGGGCCAGTCGGGAGGTGAGAATGGAGGAGGGATAGAGCTTGCAGGCGCTGGACTGGAGACACAGGTGCTGGTGTTTCTGCCCTTTGAAACCTTTCCTAAAACCTAACATAGGGACAAGGAATTATTGTTCATTAGGTTGGCCCTTAAATGGTAGCTGCATTTCCCACTTCCTTTCATTCAGGGAAGCAAAGGGAGACAGAGTGGTCAAGTGGATAAGGGCCTGAACTAGGACTCAAACAGACCTGGGCTCAAGGCTTAGTTCACCCAGAGATTCCGTGTATGACTTGGGTTGACTCCCTTAATGTAATCTGGGCCTTAGTTCCTGTCCATAAAATGGAACTAATCCTCCCCTCCCTGTGAGCAAAAGCCTTGTAGGAATAAAAATCCATTAATGAATATAAGGCAATGAAGGTGCTACCTTGGCACAGTTGCGCTGATGTGTCGCATCTGGTGAAGATTCACAATGGTGATGGGGGGAGCGTCACCTGTTGAGATTGCGCCAGTGCGGACAGCACAAAACTTGCATCATTCAGGTGGTGGTGGGGGGATTACACCCCTGAGTTACATAAATTAGATCAATTTAAGCAGTAGTGTAGATCTGCCCCTAGATAGCGCATCAGGGAGTAATCAGAATCTTTCCAAAGCAGAGGGGTTGGAGTCCACTGAGCTGCACTAAACCTAGGGCAGTTCTGGTTCCTCTGCCCTGCACAAAGTGATGTTTGCTTTCCTATTAATAAATAGTGCTTTTTAACAAATATGTTCCTAATGCCTTGCATCAAAGAAGCATCCTACAGCTCTTTACAAACGTGTGTTCTCTCATCCTGGAGCATTAACAGTCTACCCATCCTGCAGGAAGGGCGGATTTCACTGTCATTCAGTGCAGTGCATTCTGAAAGGAAGGGAGTGTCCTGGACCCCTTTCCCCTCTGATACACAAATGCAAATCCATCGATGCTAAGATCTCAGTGGTTCAGGAGCCCAATTAGCACTCAACGTTACCCAACAAAGCCACAGTCATGCGAAAGCATTGTCTCAGGGTACGTCTGCACTACAGGATTATTCCGATTTTACAGAAACTAGTTTTTTTAAATAGATTGTATATAGTCAAGTGCATGTGGCCATAGTAAGCACATTAATTCGGCGGTGTGCGTCCATGTACCGACGCTAGTGTCAATTTCCAGAGCATTGCACTGTGGGTAGCTATCCCATAGTTCCCGCAGTTTCCCCCGCCCCTTGGAATTCTGGGTTGAGATCCCAATGCCTGATGGGGCAAAAAACATTGTCACGGGTGGTTCTGGGTACAGCCTCACCCCTCCCTCCATGAAAGCAGCAGACAACCGTTTTGTGCCTTTTTTCCTGGGTGAATTGTGCAAACGTAACGTAAGTAACACAGTGTTTGTGGGTGCTCATGTCTGAAAGGCAGATGTTTTTCAATCCACAGTATTTGGGAAATGACTCTAAGGCAGAAATTCTTCATTAATTCCAGATACTCTACTCATGTGGGACACTATTCAATTCTGTGTTACTGCAGTTTTATGCCAGTTTCAGTCCAATGATTTTGCTGGAGTTGAACCAGTGTAAAACTGGAGTAAGAGTGTGGTGAATCAGGCTCCATGATGCTCATTGCATCCTCTGGGGAACGTTCTCTACAACTCATTTGTGCAGAGCCTAGCACAGTGAGGTTCTGGTCCAGGACTCAGGCTCCCAGCTACTACCAGAGTACAAATAAATAAATTCATTGCTTGGCTAACACAACACAAACCAGAACTCTTAATAAACCTTTTGTGAGAGGCTGGTCTTGTGGTTCAGGGATCAGATTGGAGCTTGTGCGATCTGAGTTTAATTATGAAATCTGACAAGCTTAGAATCATAGAATCTCTGGTTTGGAAGAGACCTCAGAAGGTCATCTAGTCTAATCCCCTGCTCAAAGCAGGACCAACATCCACTAAATCATCCCAGCCAGGACTTTGTCAAGCCAGATCTTAAAAACCTCTAAGGATGGAGATTCCACCACCTCCCTAACTTCCTGTGTGATCTTAGGCAAGTCACTTGGGCTTGTCTACACTGTCCCACAGTTTGGACTACAGGAGTGTGAATAGCAGTATGCACTGAAGTAGTGTGCGGTCAGTAACTCCTCCCTGTGGCTGCTACAGGTGCAAGCTAAAAGGTTGCTGCATCGCATTGATACAGTCCTGTTTCAGAGAACTACATTAATACGAACTAGGAATTTTGTAGTTCTCACCAGCAGTGTCCACACTGGGGGAGTTACAGTGCAGCACCTTGGTATGCACGAATATTCACACACCCCTAGTCCAAACTGCAGGGCGGTGCAGATAGGCTCAGTCTCTCTGTGCCTCAATGCAAGCTCTTAAATGGGTTCTTTTCTCCCATCCTCGATCTCTGTCAGCCACTATGAGCTTAACTGTGACATTGTCACAGTCCTAAGTGAGGGGCTGGGTAGCGAGTATGACAGGAGCAGATGGGGAGAAGATTATGACAAGATTGGAGCCAATAATGGATTTTTTTTTGGGTCAGTGGCCAAATTGAACAATATAGATGATATATATTTGCTTTGAGTTGACTCAAAATGATTTTTTGTTCTGTTTTTTTCTCTCAAAAAACAAAAAAAAACCAAAACCAAAAACACAAACAAAATGCAAAAACCTTCCATTAAGGTTGAACAAAATACTTAATTCTACCCAAAACCTTTTTTATGATGTTTAGTTTTCAGATGTTTACCTTTATTTAATAAATCTAGCTAAATTTCTAGACTAAACCTTTCTAGATGAAATGCTGAATTGTTTCACTTGGAAAAGGTCAAAATGGAATGTTTGGACTTTTTCTCATTTTTCTGTCTCTCTTTTTCCTCCCCGGCTGGAAACTATTTGCTGAATTTAATCCCAAACTTTTTTTTTTGCGGGGGGGAGGTGTGTGTGAAAAGTCTTCATCCCCCCCCCCCCAAAAAAAACCATTGCCCAGCTCGACTTGTGACGCCTTTATTTCCTTTCTAAAACATTCCCTTGTGACGCCCTCCCTTGCTCCAGCAGAAAAATGAATCTGCCTCAGCCTTATACATGGCCTCTCATTTATGCCAGCTCAAGGGTGCTAGCCAGCATGTTGTTGGGAGAAGACTTGGCTGCACCCACTTCCTACCCCTAACGACTCACTCCTGACCCACCTGCATAGTGCAGCTGGGGAGACTAGCACCACCACAGAGGACATTGTCCCCTTCACTCCTCTGTACTGCTACCAGCAATATAGGTAGCCCACGAAGGGCATGTTTGTACACCTGTGGTCCTCTGCATCAGCTTGTAGCTAGGGTCATGACTATGCCCTTAGACAGTATGCTCTTTAAGGCAGGGACAGGGTCTTACTACATGTTTCTATGCAACTTGGCGCAATGGATCCCAATCTCATCTGGAGTCTCAAAGGCCCAGATCCTGAAAGGTATTTAGGTGCTTCACTTCAGCTGATTTCAGTGAGAGCGAGGTACCTAAATACCAGTCAGGATCTGAACCTCCGCGTAATGCCAATAATAAACAAAGGCCTGGAAGAATCTACAGATCCCTTGATGAAAGGCGCTAAAGATGCACAAGTGCGGTTATAATAACAGAGAAGAACAAAGAAACAACACTAACACTTCCAGTCAAACCAAGGGAAGAGGAGGTGATATAAGCGCGGGGGTGGGCGAGAGTTTGAATAGATCCTTACACTTTGACAAACCTGCTTTAACGCCAGAAATGTAGGATGCTTGCGGATGTCAGATCATCATCTGTGAAAGATAGAAGACTAGACATCCTAATGAGTTTCCGAAAATGGGGCTGAAATTAAAATGAGCACTGACTGTGAGTGATGATTTGTTTTCTGTTTATTTCCCTCCTAAAACATTCACTGACATGTGGAACAGGAATACTTAAGAGATTAAGTTCACTCTGTGTTTATGATCTGTTTCGGGGGAGGACCCCAAACCAACAACTCCCCCCCGACCCCACAAACACACTTCCTTAATGGCTTCTAAATAAATTCAGTATCGGCTTAAACTATTAGAGGAAGTTAAACCACAATAATTAGGACATTAAAATACTTTGTGCATTTCCAATCACTGGTTTATTGCAGTTCTGGAGCTTTTCCAAGGAACAATAATAGCATGAATACATTAGAATGTTTCTTTCCTTTTAATATGAAAACCGTTTGCTCATGAACAAATGATTGATAAGTGCATTAAATCCCAAACCACATCCATTTGCAGACATGCCCTGGGAGGGTAAAGTTTTATATTAATAAAACATTTAATATATATCCTAACTATATTAAGAAATACAACAGCAATGACATCTATTAGAAAAATAGCTTAACTTGATAATTTCTTATTTGGTAAAAAGAACGAGGAGTACTTGTGGAACCTTAGAGATAAATTTATTTGAGCATAAGCGTTTGTGGGCTAAAACCCACTTCATCAGATGCATGCAGTGGAAAATACAGTAGGAAGATATATATACGCAGAGGACACAAAAAAATGCCATACTAACTATAATGAGGGTAATCAGTTAAGGTGGGTTATTATCAGAAGGAGGGTGGGAAACCTCACCTTTGTTGTGATAATCAGGATGGCTCATTTCCAACAGCTGACAAGAAGGTGTAACAGTAGGGAAAAATTACCATGGGGAAATAGGTTTTAAGTTGTGTAATGATCCATCCACTCCCAGTCTTTATTCAAGCCTAATTTAAAGGTGTCAAGTTTGCAAATTAATTCCAATTCTGCAGTTTCTCACCGGAGTCTGTTTTTGAAGTTTTTTTGTTGGAGTATTGTGACTCTTAGGTCAGTAATCGAGTGATCAGGGCAGTTGAAGTGTTCTCTGACTGGTTTTTGAATGTTATAATTCTTGACGTCTGATTTGTGTCCATTTATTCTTTTACGTAGAGACTGTCCGGTTTAGCCAATGTACTGGGCAGAGGGGCATTGCTGGCACATGATGACATATATCACATTGGTAGATGTGCAGGTGAACGAGCCCCTGATGGTGTGGCTGATGTGATTAGGTCTTACTATGGTGTCCCTTGAATAGATATGTGGACAGAATTGGCAATTGGCTTTGTTGCAAGGATAGGTTCCTGGGTTAGTGTTTTTGTTGTGTGGTGTGTGGTTGCTGGTAAGTATTTGCTTCAGGTTGGGAGGCTGTCTGTAAGTAAGGACAGGCCTGCCTCCCAAGATCTGTGACAGTGAGGGATCATCCTTCAGGATAGGTTGTAGATCTACAACCTGAAGCAAATACTACACAGAAGGGAAAATGTATCCTCCAGAATATAAAGTGAACTGGGTCTAACGGGCATACATATGCTTATACGTGTTAACTCCCTGGTTGGTAGAGATTGTGTCCCCCTCATATTCCAGATCCAGAGAATGAGTCTCTTCCAGCCACCAGCTATAGAGCCTGCTGGGTACACACACATGCGTATTCTTCAGCAAGGCAGTGAGTTATACAGGACCCGATTGTGACCTTAGGCACAGTTTAGAAAGGTGGGCAGGGGGGAACTCTAGGAGTGCCCTAGGAGTAACATCATGACACTCCCCAGCCATCTGCTCTGGAGAGGATTAAGCAGGTGATCAGCTGGGATTAGTCATGTGTGCCTACCCAAGGTAGCCCACGTGGGGGTTTTCTGATACCCCGCCCCATGCAGATGCACAGCCTGTGTCAGAATCTAGCCCTTTCAGTTCATGGACCTGATCCTGCACGGTTCTAGGTGCGCTCCGCTCCTAACGAAATCAGTGCAATTGTAGCTAATGTAGCTGTAAGTCAAACAGAACTAAGTGAGATGAGCCCCAGCAGGACAAGAGGATGCTCAGCAGCACATACAGGAGCAAGGCCCTATCTCTGCAAACACAGTTCAGCACCATCGCAGCAGAAACCCGGTCACCACTGCAGTGAGTGATTGACATTTGCATTTCAATCCCCAGGTCCTTAATTCATACTCTAACCGATCCTCCTCAAAAATGTGTTGCCTTTCTCATAAGCCACCATATAATACCATGCTAATCTGCTTCATTTACATTGAATATTAGTTTTATGGAAAATTGTACTAATTAATTCTGCATAAATATAATTTGGTGGCTGAGTAGCACAGCGGCATGACAATTAACATGGCAATGGAAAGCTGAGCCATCACTTCCAATTTCTCGTTTAGTCCTATTATGCTCTGCGGCACGGACGCAGCCCACAATGAATTTAACTACATGGGCTCTCAGTCGGCTTTCTCCTAAGCTAGAAAACTACCTTTTAGCCCCACTTCTTATCAGAGCATAATGTTTTCTTGCAGGTGGCCTCACATTCTGTTTGGCCTACTAATCATCCTAGTTGGATACTAATTGTCACCAGCAACTAATGACCAATGACCTTGCTCGCCAGGTCAGGTCCCAAGATAACAGCGGTGGGTGCGAACACTCTCCCAAACTGGTAACTAGCGGCAGAACAAAGTAATATTGTTGGCATTGTAAACACAGTTTATAAATAAAAAAAAGAATACATTAGTATATCAATCAATAATTCATGATCAATCAATATAATTACTTCCTCATTAAAAGCCACTGAGAAAACATCTGGCTCCTTGTAGCCTGAGCGAAACTTATCTCCCTAATGTGCTAATTCTTAATTCAAAGGGTTGTTTCTTTTTTTTTAATGCTGTTCAGTGGACAGGGTATCGGCCTAGCACTAGGGAATCCTGGGCTCTATTCCCGACTCTGCTACTAACCTGCTGGGTGAGCTTGGGAAAGTCACTTCACTTCTTGGTGCCTACTTTCCCTCCCATTCTTTGTCTGTCTTCTCTATTTAGATTGTAAGCTAGTCAGGGAAGGGTCCTTCTTGTTCTGTGGCTGTGCAGCGCCTAATACAAATCGGGTCCTGGGATTTCTCAGCAACAACCGTTGGAATATAAATAATGACAACGGTTTACAACTTCTCCCCCTCATTAGCACGTGTCTATATTTTGTTCATATTAAGGTATCTCCTTAATACATGGCTTTTTTTCTTCCTTTTTCCAACTGAGAACTGATGACTTCAAAAAATGCAAGCTTGAAAAGTCTTGTCTTAGGACTTGTTTTCTGTTGACAAGAAAGTGTAAGAGGAGCTGTAGTGATGTGCCGTAACCTCAAAAACATCCTTATTCTCCAAGAAGTAATATTATAAACAAGCCAAAAATGTAGTCTCTCAGGGCTTTCCCCTTCTGTAGCTCCAGAGAGGTGCACGAAAGAACAAGAAGGCTGCAAGAGAAGTGGGGGACTCAGACTTTTAAAGTTTCTGATCTACTTTTAGATCAGAACAGATTCTCAGTTGCTGGAGGCGTACCAGAGCATGACCAAGGAAAGATAAAGCAATTCCAGCCAAGGGAAAAGCAATCAAAAGAGGAAACACATCAAGGGGAAAGGGGTTTGCTGGAGAGCTGCCTTGTTTTCATTATTTATATTTCCCTACAGTAGCAACAGAAGCATTTCTATAATCTATATAAAGGATAATGCAGTTAATTGATCTAAGTAATTTCAAGGCTCCTTACTAGCACAAGCCTCCAGGGTGAAATATTTTGGTTTAATGATCAGTATAAAATTGCTAGAGATATTTTTAAGGTAACTCATTGCTGAGTTTAGTTAATAGTTGAGTTGGAGAGAGGGTATCAGCAGCTATGAGCTGCATGGCTTGTGTGGCTATATATAACAAGCGGAGACAGGCAGATGTCAAAATATCTGTCCTCTCAAAACAGCCAGGCTGCATGGTATGATTAGTTATTCAGAGCAATAGTCTTAGATACACTGAATGGTGTAGTGGCTAGGGAGTAGATGGGGAACCAGGACACCTGGCCTCTATTCCCTGCTGACTGGCTGGCTGACCTTCAGCAAGTAAATTCACCTCTGTGTGCCTGTTTTTCTTCTCGTCCTTTATCTGTCATGTCAACTTAGACTGTAAGATCTTCAGGGCAATGGCTGTCTCTTAAGGTACATCTACATTGGAGCTGGAAGTGTAATTTCCAGCTCGGGGAGAGACACTCCCACTAGCTTTCATCAAGCCAGTACACTACACATAGCAGTATAGTGGTGGCTGCACAGGCACCAGGACAGGCTGTCCACCCAGAGTACGTACTGAGGGTTTCGGATAGGACTGTATTTGGGGTATTTAGCAGGGGGGTGTCTGCCAGAGCTGGAAGGAACACCTCGAATTCCAGCTTAGACCAACCCTTAGTATGGGCATGTACCTCATCTAGCACAATGGGCCCATGATCCGAGTTGCAGCCAGTAGGAGACATGAAAATATAAATAGCAGCTTTTCATCTCTGGATGTGGAGGCACTGGTTCCAGTTCTATTTTCCTTGGTAGTGGGCCTCCAATCCACATACTGGCTAGGCACAAGTCTGCTTAGCTTATGAGAGCTAACACGTTTACAGGCCGAAATGACAAGCTACTAAGGAGTACACCTGGACGAATTGGTGGCTGAGGTATGGGGAGGTTCAAAATCTGCTCTCACTCGTGTCCACACAGCCCCACTGACTTCAGATCAATGAGGGGTGCAGTAATGGAATGTGTCTCTCTGCTGGATGCCTTTATTCCCCCCGTCGTCATGACCCTGTGTGTGACAGCTATTGAAATGCTTGCCTTGGCATCTTGCATCACAATTGCTGACAACGGCTTTGGGAATAATTCTGCAATATTAACATATGTATTAAGATTTTAAGACTAATTCCAAATTCTCTTCCCCTCATTTCTCCTGCTTTTGAAGTTATTTTAATCTACACACCATCCTTCCCCCCCGCCCCTCCTGGACTCATCTAATTTGCCTCATTTCTAAGTCATGATGATATCCTCAAGACACCAATTCATAACTTCCTTCTGTTGAATTGTTCATTAAAATCTAATTTTTACCATCTAATTCTGGCTTTTTAGCTAATGAAATCCAGCAGAATTATAAACATCCATCTTGCAACATTGCATATTGACATTTGGATAGAAAGACTAGAAAAGTGAGAAAGGTATTAGCATCGAGGCAGGTTCCTATTGCTGTTCAGGAAACCAACATAGCAGATATAAATATATAGATTAAAATAGTCTCATTTAGGCTTATTTCAATATTTCCTTTATGCTTCCATTAAGCTTTCTTTGAACATGAACCATAAGGGACCAAGTCTAATTTCAACAGTCCTGCATGAGACCTTTTGGATTCTTCAGATCCATTATTTAGCACAGATCTGAAGTGCTTGGAGAAAAAGGTGCAGCACTGTGCTGTATTTGATCTCAGGTACACAAGTGCTTTGGCACCTTCCATAAAGTATCAGAAGAATTTTTATCAGAGGAAAAAGTCACTTATGAGAACTCATAACACTTTTCTGGTCCATTATTACTTCAGGGGTATATTCAAGTTACTAAGGGCCTATAGAATCAGCCTCTATCATGTTATATCCCTACACCAATTTTATAGAGAATTTAATACCATGGTTACAAACTGGGGTTGGGCATTAGGTCTGGTTTCTATTCTCAGCTCTACTGATAGATTTGGGCCAGATTCAAAGCTTGTGCTGAGTCAGTGGAAAGACTTTAGCTCAGGCCCTATCTGATTATACCCATATAGTGTACATGGCAGAGGGGCATTGCTAGCACATGATGGCATATATCACATTGGTAGATGTGCAGGTGAATGAGCCCTGGATGGTGTGGCTGACGTGGTTAGGTCCTATGATGGTGTCCCTTGAATACACATGTGGACAGCGTTGGCAACGGGGTCTGTAGCAGGGTTTGGTTCCTGGGTTGGTGTTTTTGTTCTGGTGTGGTGTGCAGTTGCTGGGAGTATTTGCTTCAGGTTGTGGGGCTATCTGTAGGTGAGGACTGGCCTGTTTTCCAAGGTCTGTGAGAGTGAGGGATCGTCCTTCAGGATAGGTTCTAGATCCTTGATGATGCGCTGGAGTGGTTTTAGTTGGGGGCTATAGGTGACCGCTTGTGGCGTTCTGTTACTTTCTTTGTTGGGCCTGTCTTGTAGTAGGTGACTTCTTGGTACCTTTCTGGCTCTGTAAATCTGTTTCTTCACTTCACCAGGTGGATATTGCAGTTTTAAGAATGCTTGATAGAGATTCTGTAGGTGTTTGTCTCTGTCTGAGGGATCAGAACAAATTATGTTGTATCTCAGACCTTGGCTGTAGACAATGGATCATGTGATGTGGTCTGGTTAGAAAGCTGGAGGTATGTAGGTAAGTATAGCGGTCAGCAGGTTTCTGGTATAGGGTTGTGTTTATGTGACCATCACTTATTAGCACTGTAGTGTCTAGGAAGTTGACTGGTCTAGGCTGACTTTGATGGTAGGGTGGAAATCGTTGAAATCTTGGTGGAATTACTCAACGGCCTCCTTCCCATGGGTCCAGATGAAGATGTCATCAATATAGCGCAAGTACAGGAGACGAGAGCTTAGGAGGTGTTGTACTAAGTCAGCCATAAAAATATTGGCATACTGAGGGGCCATTTAGGTACCCATAGCAGTTTCACTGACTTGAAGGTATAAATTGTCCCCAAATCTGAAATAGTTGTGGGTGATGACAAAGTCACAAAGTTCAGCCACCAGGTTTGCTGTGATGGTATCAGGGATGCTATTGCTGATGGCTTGTAGTCCATCTTTGTGTGGAATGTTGGTGTAGAGGGCTTCTACATCCACAGTGGCTAGGATGGTGTTTTCTGGAAGATCACCAAAGGATTGTAGTTTCTTCAGGAACTCAGTGGTGTCTTAGAGATAGCTGGGAGTGCTGGTTCCACAGGGCCTGAGGAGAAAGTCTACATAGCCAAATAATCCTGCTGTCAGGGTGCCAATGCCTGAGATGATGCGGCGTCCAGGATTCCCAGGTTTATGGATTTTGGGTAGCAGGTAGAATAGCCCTGGTCAGAGCTCTAGGGGTGTGTCATTGTATATTTGTTCCTGTGCTTCTTTAGGAAATTTTTTGAGCAGATGGTGTAGTTTCTTTTGGTAACCCTCAGTGGGGTCAGAGGGTAATGGCCTGTAGAATGTGGTGTCAGAGAGTTGTCTAGCAGCCTCTTGTTCATGTCAGAGTTGTTTCTGAGGCTGTGGAGGGCGTTGTGTTCTGCACAGCTGAGGTTATGGAGCAAGTGATGCTGCTTTTCCACAATTTCAGCTCGTGCACGTCAATGGAATCACTCAATGAATAAGTCCAATCTGTTGTTTCAACCTTCAGGAGGAAGTCAGTCATTCAGGTTGGGTTATTACAAAACCTAAACTTAATTTCTCCAATACTAATTCCTCCCTACTATTAATCACACCTTCTTGTCAATTGTCTGTAAAGGGCCACTCTCTTACCACTTCAAAAGAGATTTTTCTTCCCTTGGTATCTTGTTAATTGATTTATCTCGTTAGACTGATCTACACACTTGGTAAAGCAACTCCCAATCTTTCATGTATTTATACCTGCTCCTGTATTTTTCACTTCATGCATCTGATGAAGTGGGTTCCGGCCCAAAAAAGCTTATGCTTATGAACTGCCCAAATTTTTCCATAGAAAACCTGTTAGTCTCTAAGGTGCCACAAGGACTCCTCATTATTATTCTCTTATGTAGTCACTTAGATTGCATGGGTGCAAATCCAGATGTGGAATTTTGGGGGAATCCTACATTTCATGATTATCAGAGCTGAATCAGAAATGTTTTTGTTCCTTTAAGAATTTTTTCGCGCACACACACACACATACGAAATTTTTCTTCAGAAATTTTCTGGTTTTCCTCAAAAAAACTTGAAGTCAACATTTTGGCCAAATTTTCAAAGTAAAACTGAAAAAAAATTGTTGAAATCTGACATTTCCCATGGAAATTTCTATTGTGATGAAAAGGTCATTTTTTCATTGATAAAATGTTTTGAACAAAATCACCTATGCCCAGGTTATGACAATTAGCCTCCAGTCAGCCCAGGGGGTGAACCCCAAAGAACAAGCAATTGAATCAACTGGTTGCATATATTAGTGTACTATAAAAGTGTATTGAGTAAGGTCTTTTATGAAAGCAGGTGATACTGGTGATAAATATAGTAATGAAATGTATATATCAACATTATATGAGGAATCATGGATACTCACTGATATTACATTTTAAAGTCTGTCACCAAACAAAGGGAGAAACAAGCTCTCCCGTAGACAGGAAGGAAGGTAGCTGTCTACCTGTCTCCAATGTAAATTAAGTATTGTGGTACCAAAACAATGGAAACTCCATTTCAATACAAGTCAACGGGTGGATGGGAAAAACAGGAAGAGTCTGAACAGCAGGCATTCATCTTCTCACTCTTGAGGCAAAGACAATGAACTTTGGGGTACTATAAGGGGAGCAGAGATATTTAGTCATCCTTCACCAGAGGAGACAAAGAAACCAAGGGCTTTGGGCTCTGTGTTGAAGCCTGGCTACAGCCGGGCCAGCCATGCTGGAAGAATGAGTACAGTAAGAAGTCTACTGTGAAGAAAAGACTCTGGTTTCTTATGTTGGTTTTACTCTTAGAAATGTATTTTTACTTTTGTTTGGTTGTAACCATTTCTGTCCCAATTATGTCTACTTGTTATCACTGACATATCCAACAAACTTATTCCTTGCTTTATTACACAACCATCTCAGTGTGGTGTTTCAAAATGCAGAGTAAAACCCTCAGCCGAATTAATAAGCTGGTGCTGTATATCGATTCTTTAAAGGAGCAGTGAACTTGATAAGACCTTGTGAGTGCTACAGTGAGAGGGTCTGAGCACTGCAAAAGAGATGGTTTTGCAGGGATTCAGGACTGGTGACCCTGTGCAAGGTGAAAGCCAGGGTGAAATCAATGTGAAATCACCTGGTGAAATCAATTACAGGCTAATAAGTTTAAGGTCTCAGGCAAACTGGTTGAAACTATATTAACAAAAATAATTATCAGAAGCATAGATGAGCATGATCGATTCGGGAAGAGTCAATACAGCTTTTGCAAAGGGAAATCGTGCCTCACTAATCTATTAGAATTCTTTGAGGGGGTCAACCAGCATGTGGACAAGGGTGATACAGTTGATATAGTGTGCTTGGACTTTCAGAAAGCCTTTGACACGATCTCAAACCAAAAGCTCTTAAGCAAAGCAAGCAGTCATGGGATAAGAGGGAAGGTCCTTTCATGGATCAGTAACTGGTTAAAAGATAGGAAACAAAATTTAAGAATAAATGGTCAAGTTTTCACATTGGAATATTGTAAACAATGGGATCCCCCAAAAATCTGGACTGGAACCATGTTCAACATATTCATAAACAGTCCAGAAAAGGGGTAAACAGTAAGGTGGCAAAGTTTATAAATGATATGAAACTTAATCAAGACACTGACTGTGAAGCGTTACAAAAGGATCTCACAAAACTGGCTGACCGGGCAACAAAATGGCAGGTGAAATTTAATGTTGATAACTGCAAAGTAATGCTTATTGTATATTTGGGATTATTTTCTGCCATACAAAATGATGGGGTCTAAATTAGCTGTTTCACTCAAGAAAGATCTTGAAATCATTGTGGATAGTTGTCTGAAAACATCTGCTCAATGTGCAATGGCAGTCAAAAAAGTGAACGGTGTTAGGAATCATTAAGAAAGGGATAGATAATAAGACAGAAAATATATTGCCTCTATCTAAAACCAGGTAAACCCACACATTGAACACTGTGTGCAGATCTAGTCAAAAGATATATTAGAAGTAGAAAAGATATGAGAATGGCAACAAAAATGATTAGAGGTATGAGGCGAAGTCCATACGAGGACAGATTAAAGCAGGGGTCAGCAACTTTTCAGAGGTGCTGTGCCGAGTCCTCATTTATTCACTCTAATTTAAGGTTTCGTGTGCTGGTAATACATTTTAACGTTTTTATAAGGTCTCTTTCTATAACTCTATATTATATAAATAAACTATTGTTTGTAAAGTAAACAAGGATTTCAAGATGTTGAAGAAGTGTCATTTAAAAATAAATTAAAATGCTGATCTTACACTGCCAGCCTGCTCAGCTCGCTGTCAGCCTGGGGTTCTGTTCACCTAGGCTGGCAGTGGGCTGAGCAGGGCCTGCGGCCAGGATCCCAGACCTGGGTAAGGAGGTTTCAGGGGTCAGAGCAGAGGGCTGGGGGAGGGGGTTCATGGCAGAAGCCTGGGGGGGGGTTCAGGGATGACGGCAGGGGTGGGGGGGTTAGGGCAGAAGGCTGGGTATGTGTGGGGGTCAAGGGTCAGGGCAGAGGGGCGTGTGGGAGGTGCAGGGCAGAAGGCTTCGGGTGTGGGGGGTTCAAGGGTCAGGGCAAAGGGCTTGGTGTGCGGGGGATGCACGGCAGAAGGCTGAGTGTGTGTGGGGGGGTCAGGGCAGAGGGATGGGGTTGTGGGGGTGCAGAGCAGAGGGTTGGGTGTTTGAGGGGGTTCAAGGGTCAGGGCAGAGGGCTGCGGGCATGGGGGCTTGTCATAAACCTAGTCCCAGATTTGGATCTTAGCGTCCAAAATATGGGGGTTAGCATGAAAACCTCCAACCTTAATTACCAGCTTGGACCTGGTAAAGCTGCCACCACCCAAAAAAAAATTAGAGTGTTTTGGGGCACTCTGGCCCCCCAAAAACCTTCCCTGGGGACCCCAAGACCCAAATTCCTTGAGTCTCACAACAAAGGGAAATAACCCTTTTCCCTTCCCCCCTCCAGGTGTTCCTGGAGAGAGAGACAGAAGCAAGCTTCGTGAATCTAAACAGAGGGACTCCACCCTCCCCGTTCCCGGTCCTGGAAAACAGAATTACTTCCCTCTTCACCCAGAGGGAATGCAAAGTCAGGCTAGTAAATCTAACACACACAGATTTCCCCCTGACTTCTTCCTCCCATCAGTTCCCTGGTGAGCTGCAGACTCAATTCCCTGGAGTTCCCCACTAAAGAAAAACTCCAACAGGTCTTAAAAGAAAGCTTTATATAAAAAGAAAGAAAAATACATAAAAATGGTCTCTCTGTATCAAGGTGACAAATACAGGGTCAATTGCTTAAAATAATATTGAATAAACAGCCTTATCTAAAAAGAATACAATTTAAATCACTTCAGTAACTATAGACATGTAAATACAAAACAACAAACCATCTTTGTACTCACAACTTGGAAACAGAAGATTAGAAAGCAGGAAATAGAAAAATTCACTCCTCATAGCCGAGAGAGTACAGGCAGAAGACCAAGAACAAAGGACTCACACACAAACTTCCCTCCACCCAGAGTTGAAAAAATCCTGTTTCCTGATTGGTCCTCTGGTCAGGTGCTTCAGATACTTCTTTCCAGGTGAAAGAGACGTTAACCCTTAGCTATCGGTTTATGACACGCCCCCCCAAATTGCAGACAGTGGGGAAGCTCACTGGCGGCGATTTCCTCCTAGAACTTTAAAATAAACAGATTAATACAACACATGCACCTTTACATATACCACTAAGTATATAACTAACAGACTTCTACATTTTAAGAACACTTATTAACTACTGGATTCTGAGAAACTCTCATGGGAGAGTGCATCAGCTACTTTGTTAGAAGCTCCTGAGATGTGCTGAATTTCAAAATCAAAATTTTGGAGAGCTAAACTTCAACGAAGAAGTTTTTTGTTGTTCCCCTTGGCAGTATGAAGCCACTTTAGCGCAGCATGTTCACAGTTTGTAGCTGGAACAGCCGTCCCCAAACATGTGGGCGTAGCTTTTCCAGGGCGTACACAATGGCGTAGCATTCCTTTTCACTGACTGACCAGTGACTTTCCCTCTCAGACAGTTTCTTGCTGAGAAACACGACAGGATGGAAGTTGTGATCCGTTGCTTCCTGCATGAGTACTGCTCCTATACCACGCTCAGATGCATCCGTGGTTACTAGGAATGGCTTGTCAAAGTCCGGGGCCCTGAGCACAGGGTCAGACATGAGCGTTGCCTTAAGTTGGGTAAAGGCCTTTTGACACTTATCAGTTTACTTAACTGCATTTGGCTGGGTCTTTTTGGTCAGGTCGGTCAGTGGGGCAGCGATTTGGCTGTAGTGTGGTACAAATTGCCTGTAGTACCCGGCCAAGCCTAAGAAGGATTGGACCTGTTTCTTTGACCTTGGGACAGGCCACTTTTGGATAGCATCCACCTTGGCCTGTAGGGGGTTTATGGTTCCTCGACCCACCTGGTGCCCCAGGTAAGTTACTCTGTTTTGGCCTATTTGATACTTTTTGGCCTTAACAGTTAGTCCGGCCTGCCTGATGCGCTCAAAGACCTTTTCCAGGTGTAGTAGGTGTTCGGGCCAGGAGTCTGAAAAAATGGCCACATCATCGAGGTAGGCAACTGCAAATTCTCCCAGTCCTGCTAGTAGACCATCTACCAGCCTCTGGAAGGTGGCGGGTGCATTTCAAAGGCCGAAAGGAAGGACATTGAATTCATACACCCCCGCATGGGTGACGAATGCTGACCTCTCCTTGGCAGGTTCATCTAGTGGTACTTGCCAGTACCCCTTGGTTAAGTCTATTCTAGAGATGACTTGAGCACGTCCCAACTTCTCCAATAGCTTATCGGTGCGTGGCATTGGATAGTTGTCTGGACGAGTTACCGCATTTAGCTTACGGTAGTCCACGCTAAAGCGTATTTTTCCATCTGGTTTGGGTACCAGAACCACTGGAGATGCCCATGCACTGGTAGATGAGCGGATTATACCCATTTGTAGCATGTTCTGGATTTTCCGTTCTATAGCAGCTTGGGCATGAGGAGACACCCGGTAGGGTGGGGTTCTAATGGGGTGAGCATTACCTGTGTCAATGGAGTGGTATGCCCGTTCAGTCCGTCCTGGGGTGGCTGAGAACAATGGGGTGAAGCTAGTGCACAGCTCCTTGATTTGTCGCCACTGCAGACGTTCCAGGGTGGTTGAGAGGTTCACCTCTTCCACGCCACCATCTTTTTTCCCGTCGTAGTAGACACCTTCAGGCCACTCAGCATCATCTCCCTGGACTGTAAACTGACAAACCTGTAAGTCTCTGGAATAGAAAGGCTTGAGAGAATTAACATGGTACACTCTGGGCTTTAGTGAGGAACTGGGAAATGCTATGAGGTAGTTTACAGTTCCCAGGCGCTCTTGGACCGTGAATGGCCCTTCCCATGATGCTTCCATCTTATGGGCCTCTTGCGCCTTTAAGACCATAACCTGGTCTCCTCCCTGAAGGAACGTTCTCTGGTATGTTTGTCATACCAGGCCTTTTGCTCTTCCTGAGCATGCTTTAGGTTTTCTCTAGCAAGGGCTAAAGAGTGTAGAAGGGTGCTTTGTAGGTTGCTTACAAAGTCCAGAATGTTAGTTCCTGGAGAAGGCGTAAACCCCTCCCATTGCTGCCTCACCAACTGTAATGGCCCCTTAACCTCGTGACCATACACAAGTTCAAATGGTGAAAACCCTAAACTGGGATGTGGTACAGCCCTGTAGGCAAACAGCAACTGCTGCAACACTAGGTCCGAATTATTGGAGTATTCGTTGACGAATTTACGTATTATGCCCCCCAAAGTTCCATTAAACCTTTCCACCAGGCCATTGATTTGATGGTGGTACAGGGTGGCAACCAAGTGGTTCACCCCATGCGTTTCCCCCAGTTTTTGCATGGTTCCTGCCAGGAAATTAGACCCTGAATCTGTAAGGATGTCTGTTAGGGCCAGGCACACAGTGTTAGCCCTGGTGTTGCCTAGAGCTACTGCTTCCGGCCATTGGGTAGCAAAGTCCACGAAAGTCAGTACGTACTGCTTTCCTCTGGGTGTCTTTTTTGGGAAAGGACCCAGAATATCTACAGCTACTCGCTGAAATGGGACCTCAATTATGGGGAGTGGCTGGAGAGGGGCCTTGACCTCGTCTTGAGGCTTTCCCACTCTTTGGCATACCTCACAAGACCGGACATACTTGGCAACATCCTTGCCCATCCCCTCCCAGTGGAAGGACTTCCCCAACCAGTCCTTGGTTCTGTTCACCCCAGCATGGCCACTGGGATGATCATGGGCTAAGCTTAAGAGCTTCCCCCGGTACTTAGTTGGAACCACCAACTGTTTTTGCGGCTGCCATTCTTCCCGGTGTCCACCAGAAAGTATTTCCTTGTATAAAAGTCCTTGGTCCATAACAAACCGGGATCGATTAGAAGAGCTGAGAGGTGGTGGGGTGCTCCGTGCCGCTGCCCAAGCTTTCTGCAGGCTGTCATCTGCTTCCTGCTCAGTCTGGAACTGTTCCCTTGAGGCTGGGGTTACCAATTCTTCCTCAGACTGTGGACTTGGGCTTGGTCCATCTGGAAGCGATGTAGGTGATGGGGTTGTTTCCGTTGCTGGTGAACCACTCTCCGCTGGCGCACCTGAGGGTATTTCAGGCTCTGGCTGAGCCTTTTGGGTATGGCTGTCTGTTGCTTCTGCCAGTTCTGGCTCGCTGGCGCCCTCTGGCGTTGAGTTTGAAGATGTGGTTGCACTTGCTGGTGCTGGTTGCTGTTCCAGTTCCGGGCCTGGGACTGGAGGTGCTGTGGCTGTTTCAGTGGTTGGCATGGAATTCGGGTCCACTACCTCTGTCTGGGTCTCTGGTAACACAGACGGGGCGTCTGTGGACGGCTCAGGAACAGGAATGGGTCTGGAAGCTTGCCTGGTTTGGCTACGTGTAACCATTTCCACTTGCTTGGCCCGCTCACCTGGTTGGCAAAGTCTTCCCCCAGTAGCATGGGGATAGGATAATTGTCATAGACTGCAAAAGTCCACATTCCTGACCAGCCTTTGTACTGGACAGGCAGTTCAGCTGTAGGCAAGTCTACAGCTTGTGACATGAAGGGGTAAATTGTCACTTGGGCCTTTGGGTTGATGAATTTGGGGTCTACGAAGGATTGGTGGATAGCTGACACTTGTGCCCCCGTGTCTCTCCACGCGGTAACCTTCTTTCCGCCCACTCTCAAATTTTCCCTTCGCTCCAAGGGTATTTGAGAGGCATCTGGGCCTGGGGATCTTTGGTGTGATGGTGGTGTAATGAACTGCACTCGGATGGCATTCTTTGGATAGTTGGCCTTGATATGTCCCAGTTCATTACACTTAAAGCATCTTCCAGCTGATGGGTCACTGGGTCGAGGTGAGTTACTGGAGACTGGTGAGGTGGAAGAATAGTGTGTCTGTGGCTTTACTTGGGTTGTAAGTGGGGTTTTTGGCTGTCCTCAGTTGTAGGGTTTATGGTCGGTGTGCCCTCTGGGGTATTTGTTCCCCTTGACAGTAGCTTTCTTGCTTTCTGCCACTTCCATCCATCTAGCTCCAATCTCCCCCGCCTCGTGAGATTTCTGGGTTTTCCATTTTGTATGTACCGTGTTATGTCCTCAGGAACACCATCCAAGAACTGCTCCATTTGTATGAGGAGGTGCAGTTCGTCCAAGGATTTAACATTGTGTCCTGATATCCAGGCCTCATAATTTTTCCCAACGTAGTAGGCGTGTTTGGGAAATGACACATCTGGTTTCCACTTTTGGGTTCTGAAACATCGACGGGCATGATCCGGGGTGATCCCCATTCTGTATCTGGCCTTGGTTTGAAAAAGTTTATAGTCGTTCATGTTCTCCTTAGGCATTTCAGCTGCCACCTCTGCTAAAGGTCCACTGAGCTGTGGCCTCAATTCTACCATGTACTGGTCTTCAGGGATGCGGTACCCAAGACAGGCTCTTTCAAAATTTTCCAAGAAGGCCTCGGTGTCATCATCTGCCTTGTAGGTGGGAAATTTCCTGTGCTGTGGAACAATCATTGGCGCAGGGTTGTTGGGGTTGGCTGTGTTTTGCTTAGCCTTTTCTAATTCCGTGGCCTGTCGGTGGGCTTCCCTCTGGAGTTCCAGCTGTTTTTGATGGTCTGCATCTTTGGCTGCTTGCTTTCTTTTGTAGGCTGCCTCTCTCTCTCTTTCTCTTTCTCTCAGCTCCATCTCTTGTAGTCTTTTTTCCAGTTCTCGCCTGTGTTCAGCTTCTTTGATTTTTTGTCTTGGGAGGCATGGTTCCTGTTTTCTTGTGTTGGGGTGCCCTCTGGTGTTTATTGTCTGAACTGCAGGCTCTGTTGCCTTCTGGCGTCTGCCTAGCAACAGTGCCTATTTCCCTTTCTTCCTCTAGCTAATATTTTAAATGTAAAGTAAACCAGAAAAACCACTTTATTTGCATGTGTATAGTGCTGGTATTTGCCTCCTAATGGGAGTGCTATTGTCTGACAAAAGACCTGTAATAGTTACTTAATGGTTGCTTGCTTAATATGCAAGCCACAACTGCCAGAGAGAGCAGAGAGAAAAAAATTCTCTCTGGTTCCTTTTAAAACCAAACTGTTTCTGCTTAAAAGCCCCTAGCAGAGAAAAGAAAAATATAATATTCCTACTGGCTTCTGGATTCTATCTCACCACTGCCACTCATGTCATAAACCTAGTCCCAGATTTGGACCTTAGCGTCCAAAATATGGGGGTTAGCATGAAAACCTCCAACCTTAATTACCAGCTTGGACCTGGTAAAGCTGCCACCACCCAAAAAAAATAGAGTGTTTTGGGGCACTCTGGTCCCCCCAAAAACCTTCCCTGGGGACCCCAAGACCCAAATCCCTTGAGTCTCACAACAAAGGGAAATAAACCTTTTCCCTTCCCCCCTCCAGGTGTTCCTGGAGAGAGAGACAGAAGCAAGCTCCGTGAATCTAAACAGAGGGACTCCACCCTCCCCGTTCCCAGTCCTGGAAAACAGAATTACTTCCCTCTTCACCCAGAGGGAATGCAAAGTCAGGCTAGTAAATCTAACACACACAGATTTCCCCCTGACTTCTTCCTCCCACCAATTCCCTGGTGAGCTGCAGACTCAATTCCCTGGAGTTCCCCACTAAAGAAAAACTCCAACAGGTCTTAAAAGAAAGCTTTATATAAAAAGAAAGAAAAATACATAAAAATGGTCTCTCTGTATCAAGGTGACAAATACAGGGTCAATTGCTTAAAGGAATATTGAACAAACAGCCTTATTTAAAAAGAATACAATTTAAAGGACTTCAGCAACTATAGACATGTAAATACAAAACAACAAACCATCTTTGTACTCACAACTTGGAAACAGAAGATTAGAAAGCAGGAAATAGAAAAATTCACTCCTCATAGCCGAGAGAGTACAGGCAGAAGACCAAGAACAAAGGACTCACACACAAATTTCCCTCCACCCAGAGTTGAAAAAATCCTGTTTCCTGATTGGTCCTCTGGTCAGGTGTTTCAGATACTTCTTTCCAGGTGAAAGAGATGTTAACCTTTAGCTATCTGTTTATGACAGGGCTGCAGGGCAGAAAGCTGGGGGGGGTCAAGGCAGAAGGCTGGGGGTATGGGGGGTGCAGGGTAGAAGGCTGGGTGTGTTTGGGGTGAGGGCAGAGGGGTATGGGGGCTGCAGGGCAGAAAGCTGAGTGTGTGGGGGGGTCAGGGCAGAAGGCTGGGTGTGTGGGGGGGTTCAAGGGTCAGGGCAGAGGGCTGGGGGGTATGGGGGCTGCAGGGCAGAATGCTGAGGGGGGGTCAGAGTAGAGGGATGGGAGGTGTGGGGGATGTAGGACAGAAGACTGAGTGTGGGGGGGGATCAGGGCAGAGGGATGGGGGGATGTAGGACAGAAGACTGAGTGTGGGGGGGGGATCAGGGCAGAGGGCTGGGGTGCTTGACTCGTAGGGGTGCTCCCAGCCCCCTGCCCTGAGCAGCTCAAGACAGGGGGCTGGAAGGGATGTGCCCTTTCCACCCCTTTCCCCAAGGCTCCGTCCCTGCCTCTCTGTCTCCTCTAGGGAACTGCCTGCACGTTGTTGCTCTCCCACCCCCTTCGCTAGGGCCATCAGCTGATTGGCGCTGGGAAGGACAGGGGTTGGGGCAGGAAAGCACCACGCTGGGGGAAGAAGCGGGGGAGAGGGAAGCTTGGTTGCTGCAGAACCAAGCTTCTGCTTCCTGCCTCCACAGGGGAGAATGGTGGGTGGGGCCGGGGGGGGGGCTGAGTGGGGCTGGGGGCCAGGACTGAAGCAGGTGGCTGCGTGCTGCTTAAAATCGGCTCGCGTGCCATGTTTGGCAGGCGTGCCACAGGCTGCTGACCCCTGGATTAAAGAGACTGGGACTGTTCACCTCGAAAGAGAGAGGACTACAAGGAGATATGACGGAGGTCTATGAAGTGATGAATGGTGTGGAGGTGGTGAAAAAGGAAGTATTTACTCCTTTACGTAACATAAGAACCAGGGGTCACCCAACGAAATTGAAATGCAGCAGGTTTGAAACACACGCAAGGTTGTACTCCGCACAGCGCACAATCAAACCCGTGGAACTTCCTGCCATGGCATGTTGTGAAGACAAAGTATAACTGGGTTCAAAAATAATTAAATTAAGTTCATTGAGGACAGCTCCATCAACGGCTATTAGACAAAATGGTCAGTGATGCAATCCCATGCTTCCAGTGTCCCTAAACCTCTGACTGCCAGATGCAGGGACTGGACAACTGGGGATGGATCACTTGATAATTGCTCTATTCTGTTAATTCCCTCTGAACTCTCTGCCAGCGGAGGAAGACACAATATTTGGCTAGGACCACCATTGGTCTGACCCAGTATAGCCATTCTTATGTTTTTCTCCACTGCATTTGAATGTAGATTCTAAGTAGAGGTCCAATGTGCCTTCTTTGTACCCCAAATTCATGGGGATTGGCTACACAATGTATAGCACTGCCATGTGAATTCTAATGAACACCAATGTGTTGTGCACTGACTAATTCTTGTAGATTCTTAGTGCACATGAATACCATTTGAAATCATATTATGCCAACGTGCACTAGGAAACATTTAGTGTGTGCCAGCAGGATTTACAGGGGCTAGTTAGTGCCTTGCATGATGCATATTCGAATTCTCACCTCACTGGTGTGCATTGCAATGCTCGGCAGACAAGCCCTTTGACTCAAATTGTTAACACTCATTTGCAAAAGCAATGCCAGCATTTAGTTATGTGTCAGTCATATAAAAACACTGTCTTGTAACTTCTTTGCAATAAAACAATAGGTTTGGTTGGGTTTTTATGCATTTAATCAGAGTGGGACATCTTTGAACCCTTTTGACAAGCTGGTTGGATTTGACATTAGCTAGAAAACCACAGAACAATTATCCTGGAAGAGACAATTTTCTGTTGCAAATGACAAGGCTCTGGCAGTTACTGTAATAGCGTATTAACAGGTGCAGAAATGGGACCGAACAGAACAGCTTCACAACAGCTATAATTTTGCCTCTGCTGCCAGTTTCATCATAGTAATGTTGGGGGGGAGAAAAAAAAACTCATTACAAAGATCAACATGTATCACCTCATGGATTTCTCCTGGAAGGGGAAAAGCACCACAGAAATTTCTAAAAGAATGCTGTCACAGGACAGCTGTCACAGTTGCATGTGTATCTGTGGGGGGGGGAACAGAGAGGGAGAAGACGACATACATCTGGGTGTGTCTTGGGGACAAATCCTATATCATGTGCACAGCTGACCTATGCATTAGGGAGATTCATAGAGATGGGATTAAAATTAGAAGATTTTGCATGCATGCATCAATCAATAAATGAATGAATGTCAAAATGACATTTACCCAATGGCAAATTGTTTCTAATCCACATATGGTACCTGGTTCCCACTCCCAAAACACACGGCTTATGTAGGGGGAGAGGGAATGCACAGGTTACATCCCCTGATGCACCAGATCAGCTGTGCCGGCTTGGTGGTGTTGTGAAAGAGCGGCAGAACCAAGGCTCATTCCCTTCCCCACCCACGTGCCAGAGAAGTGGAGCAGTATCTCCTGGAGCCAGGCAAGCCCCATGCAAGAGAGTAAGCTGGCACAAAGGAGCCCTCAGCTTGGTTTGATCATGATGACAAAGGGGGACATTGTGACATTTACAGATACGAATGGCAAAGGAAGTCAATGGAACTGTGGCAATTCACATCACTGTGTGTGGCTATTCCCAGATGACCAGTCTGCATCAGCAGAGTACACTTGGGAAACTTTAAGGCTCCTTCTGTGATACTGCAACATGTTTATGGCATCTGTCACCTCAGGATACCTGCCTTCTGTGTAGTATTAGCTACTTTACACTGAAGCCAAGACATCTATCTTTTAAATCAGAATTTGGTATAAGACAGCTAAAAAATGGCCTGGAATTCATAATTGTTATCATTTCAATTATGGCAGGCCCAGGAGGCCCCAACTGAAATCCAAACCCCATTGTGCTAGGTGCTGTGCTGAGATTGTCCTCTTTTCAAGGTAAGGACTACACAGACAGACATAGGACAGGAGAAAGGAAACATCATTCTCTCTGTTTTACAGATAGGAGATAGAGGCACAGAGAGATTGAGTGATTTTGCCCAAGGTCATGTAGAACGGCAGTGGAAGAGCCAGGAATTATACCCAGCTCTCATTTGTACCACTCTATTGCCTTAACCACAAGACCATCCATCCTATCCAAATAATGCACATCGTGTTCAGCAGATACTATGGATGATGTAATTGTTCTTGTCTGTCTTTAATGCCTATGGACTTCTGTGGTAAAAGTAAGGCCACTGTCACAAGAAGAAGGTTGTCACGAAAAACTCTTCCTACTCTAATTTCCATCTATTAACTGTGTTTACAGAGCTACAATGATGATATAATGGTGTGTTTAATGAACACCCTTCTGTTCCAACTTAAAAGAAAAACAAACTACACAGAAGGCCAGGTCAGCTGAAACTCAGCCTTAATTTATGTACGTATTCATTCATTATTGCCGTTTTCCATAAATCAAAGTCTAGTAGACTATCAGGAGTTCTTTGAATAAAAGAGTTAATAGAGCAAAGGGAAGAGAAACTTGTTAGATGGCTCAACTGGCAATCAAGAACCTACAGTGAGATTTCTGATTTATTATGCAAATTAGACCAAGGCAGAATGATATATTCTGTTTAATCATATGGATTTTTTTTTTGGCCAGGCTTTTTAAGCAAGAAAGAATATTGTATGAAGCCAAAGCTCAGCTCTGAAATGAATGCCCTAAAACAGAACAGAGAAAGAAAGAGAGGGCACAATGGTTTACCAAGCCTATTTCTGAAGAGAGTTTGCCTCTAAACAAATGCACTTTAGAATGAGAATTATCAAGGGCTCTTAACTAGTCAAGTTTCCCTATGTGAAAGATGAAATGAGTAATCAGCTCCTTTTCCTACCTTATCTAAAACATCAAGGGCTTGATTTCTTAGCAACGCTCAGCAGTCTGACTGGTCGGAATGTTTCTTTCCGCCTGCTCCTGGAAAGTATTATTTCAGTAGGTTTTTAAAGATAGTGGCAATAGTTCCAATGAGCGCTGCTCGCACCCACTGGTCCACGTTAGAGATAACTCCCATTATGCCGGCAACGCTCTGCTCAGGAAGCAGAGAATGCATCTGAGACTAGGTCTGCCGAGTCTCCAGAATTGTCCTGGAGTCTCTAGGAATTCAAAATGAATCTTTTTAATTAAAGATTGTCATGCGATGAAACCTCCAGGAATACATCCAACCAAAATTGACAACCCTAGTGTCGACTGATAAAAAAAACCTTGATTTTTTTTTAAACTAGAAGAAAAGACTCCTCTAGTAGGAAGGGCTAAGGGTAGAGTAGTGAGATGGGATAGGTAATAGTGAGAAAAGGTAAGGGAGGATGATAGGACCCATTTGAAAAAAAAAGCCGGCTGATGCACTGCGTGGATTCAGACGTTTTGGAGCATGAGCTTTCGTGGGTGAATACCCACTTCGTCAGATGCATGCATCTGACGAAGTGGGTATTCACCCACGAAAGCTCATGCTCCAAAACGTCTGTTAGTCTATAAGGTGCCATAGGATTCTTTGCTGCTTTTACAGATCCAGACTAACACGGCTACCCCTCTGATACTTGATGTGTGGATACAAATAGCTCCAGCAGGTAAATCGACAAAGCAAAACTGGATGCTTGTGTGTGACTAAGTTAAGGGCTGATTGGTGTAGCAGAGCAGTTACCAGGGGCAAATTGCTAAAAACTATCAGGCCAGGGCCAGACAATAGTGATCCACAACCTGCTTAGGTGCCCCATAAGCCTCCTCCATGATAGGTCTTTTGGAAACATGGGCTGATGCACAGCCCCCACTTTGAATCCTAGTCTGGAAGCGCAGCTAGCATGATCAGGGAAAATCCCTGAATGGAAGCTGCTACCACCCAGACTAACTCAAGCCTGAGAACGAGGCATTTGCAATATTATTTCCCACAGGGGACTTCCTGCTCTGATTGCAATCAGCAGCCAAACTCCCATAGACATCACTGTGAGTGTTGCCCAGTCCTTAGTTAGAAGCATGTCTGACAAGGAGTCCATGCCCCTCTGAAGCTCCCCCATTTTCCTGCTCCCTCCTTGAGGGTAGTTTTCTCACCTCCAACATCCAGTGGGAGCAGTGATAAACTGCCAAAATCTTAACAACCTGTTCCCTATAAAAAGTTCTGATTTAAGGGATGTGTCACAGTATGTATTTTTTGTACCAATACGGTTACCATACATCCACAATTTAAGAACCAAAATCCTGACATGTCCAGGAAAATACAGAAGTATGGTAACCCCACCTAAAGTTCCTTTTTAAAAAGAAGGGCCTGAGCTAGAAATGAGCTCCGTTTCCCCTGGAGGTGTGCTAGGGTGACCAGATGTCCCGATTTTATAGGGATAGTCCCAATTTCTGGGTCTTTTTCTTATATAGGCTCCTATTACCCCCCCCCCCCGCGCTGTCCCAATTTTTCGCACTTGCTGTCTGGTCACCCTAGGGTGTGCACATGTGTGGGTCTCAGCTGCTCCCTGCCCCCCTCATTGAAGCAGGTGAAGCTGACTGCAAGCAGGGTGGTGGGTACTCACAGGGAGAGTGGTTCAGAGTAGCCTGAGCAGCAGGACGCAGCCCAGGCCCAGCAGAGCAGCCGGGGACCTACCAGGCAGCAGCAGGAGCCCTAGGGCCAGGGGAGCAGCAGCAGCAGGGCCAGTGCCCAGGGCCAGGCGGCGGCCCACATGGCTCCTACAGCACAGTGCTCCCGACAGGCGGAGGACAAATTACATCATTTCCTGGCCAGAGCTCATCAAAGCTGCAGCGCCCTCTCACAGGGAAGTGGGTTAACATCTGGTTCTAAAACTGCTTCAAAATTTAACCACCGATTTGTGCGAGTCGGCTCCAGCTCACCACTGAGTGGCAGGGGTACAGACTGCATGGTGCTGCTAACCCTACCCAGGCCTTTGCAGGTTCTGAAAACTTGACTCTAACCCTTCTTTATTTGGATGAATGGGAGAGAAGGGAGGCCCATGCATCTCAGGTCATATGAGTCCTTCCAGATATTTAACCAGCTTGAAGGCAGGTATGGAAATATCTCTTTGCACTTTGAGAGGCAGTGTGGTCTAGTGTATGGAACCCTGCACTGGGACTTCAGAGACCTGTATTTATTCTCAGCTCTGCCACTGACCTAATGGGTGACCCTGGGCAAGTTATTTTGCCTAATTTTTGCTCTCTGAAATATGGGAATGGTGACCCTTAGCTCCTTTGTAAAATGCTTTGAGATCTAGGGATGATAAATGCTGGGCAACAACTAGGCATGCTGTTTTCTTTAAGGGCCTGATCCAAAGCTCAGTGAAACCAATACAGCCTTTTCATTGACTTAGAATAATAGAATATCAGGGTTGGAAGGGACTTCAGGAGGACATCTAGTCCAACCCCCTGCTTGAAGCAGGACCAATCCCCAGACAGATTTTTAAGCCAGCTCTCTAAATGGCCCGCTCAAGGATTCAACTCACAACCCTGGGTTTAGCAGGCCAGTGCTCAAACCACTGAGCTCTCTCTCCCCATAGGACCTTGGGATCCTGCCCTAAAACACCAAAGCTAATTCCATTATTTTAACCAGATTCTCATCCAAACTTCCCTGATTTTTGGGGATGCTCATGTGCAGGGTTCTATGGGGCCCATTGTTAGAAATAACAGGTTTTCAGGATTCACAAAGTAGACTCTATTTGATTATATGATTTAGAGATTGTCTCCATAGACTCACAGTGGCTACGTAAGTTACTGTACAGTGTTTATTGCTTATTATGAAAACTACATGATAATAATTTCAATTATAAGCCTATTAGGTAGGTAATTGACAACACAAGTGTACTAAAGTTACTTTCCACTCGCTTCAATGCAAGTGTGCTGTGTTTTTAGGCTAGCACAGCTGATAATCAGGGCAGAAATGATTTTATAATTAACTTCCTTTGTCTGATTCCCTAGACTAAAATGCAATTTTGTTTAGCAGGCTTTGAGCTGGCTCAGAGTTCATTTGGATTTCCCCTTCTCGTCTCAACTGTATCATTCCCAGAGACAGAAATTGCTCATTGTAACAGAAATCTTGCAGTACCTTTGAAGAGACATTTGTTGACAACTTCACCATCAGGTATTATGAGGTCTCTTTCTGAAGCATGAGTCATTTTGAAGACAATTTGGCAATAACCTGGTAAAGAGGGGAGAAAGTTGATTCATGCCTTGATACAAGGTCCAATCCTGAGAAGTGCTGAGTATCCATCCCCTCCAATTCCTGTTGACATTCATAGGGATCTGGGCACTCTGCACAGCTCAGGATCAGGTTAGCTGTGGGGCTACAAAAGCATCTCTCATTTAATAAAAGGGAAGATAAATAATCCTGGTTTAGGGTCCTAACCTGTGATTTCAAAGGGATGACTCATTCAGTTCCCATGGCATTGGACTGAGGTAAGTGTTCACAGCATCTCAGCACAAAATAATCACATCGCCGCAAGCTTGATTTTTTTCCTGCGTTCCTTGGGATAACAGTAATAATACATGAACATTCAAGGCACTTTACAAGTTTTAACTGATTAATATCTACCTAACCCAAGGTGGCAGGAGCATTGTTTTATCCAATTTACAGTTGGGTAAATTGAGGCACAGAGGAGTTAAGCGATTTGCTAAAAAAGTCACACAGTGTAAATGCCAGGAATAGAACCCAGGCGTTCTGGCTCCATGTCTCCTTCTCTGACCACTAGGCAACATAGCTTCAAAACAGGAAACATAGCAGGGCTAAAACATACACAGCTAAGTGGTTCTGCACCATCTGCTACCAAATAAGTGCAATATGTGAAAGAGACCAATGGGAGTATCTGAAAGCCCACACAATGAAAAGTGGCACAGTCCCTTATTTTAGGGCATGAAAAGAGAAGCTTTCAAGATGTGGCCTCTTGGTGGTTGTGTTTGTAATTCTAATGATGGTACCTGGTGAACTGTATGCACACAGCATTGTGTATGCAACACTGGGCACACAAAATTGAGGCTTCTTTGAAAATTTGCCTCAGGGATTACAACAAGAGAGAGCTGTACAAATAATGGATTTTTAGTTTGCTGATAATTTCACAAAATTTGAAAAAAGTTTTAAAAACTTGCAAAAATTGGGGAAATTAAAACTGAAAAAAAGTGTTTTGGATCAAACAAAAATGATCATCATGAAAAAAATATTTAAACTTTTCAAAAAAAGAATTTTCACAATTAAAGTAATTTCAAATAAAATAAAAAAATCATTTTGAAAATTCAACATTTATGGGTTTAATTTACTTTATTATTTTGGCCAAAACAATTGACTGGAATTGACACAAATGTATTAAATGGGTCACTGAATCTGCATTTTTTGCTGAAAAAATGTTTTGGTGGAAAAACCTGCCCAGATCTAAAATATATGACAAGTAGATTTCATAGGCAGGTTGGAGGAGAGCAGGAAATGGTGACCCGTCCCCAGTCCTCTCTTTGCTGTGCATTTCTGCTGCTCTGTATTGCAAGAACCCTGAGATGCATTAACCATTTGATTAAAACAAAGCCAAGGAGTAAGCCAAGACTCAAGGTAATGGTAAACAAATGACAATGCTCAGTGGTCAAAACTGCGAGTTAGGAACGCATCACAGAGACTGTCCGTATTAAAGTTTTGCCTCTTAACTGAACTAGGTAACCCATTACAGTGAAGCACTGGAATGGGTTACCTAGGGAGATGGTGGAATCTCCTTCCTTAGAGGTTTTTAAGGTCAGCCTTCACAAAGCCCTAGCTGGTATGATTTAGTTGGGGATTGGTCCTGCTTTGAGCACGGGGTTGGACTAGTTGACCTCCTGAGGTCCCTTCCAACTGTGATATTCTATGATTTTATGAACTTGGTACCAGTATCCAAGGCAGGAGGAGTTAAACATGGAGGAAAGAAAAGTAGTGTTTTTCGACCCTCCAATCTAAAAGTCTGCTCAACATTCCAGAGTAGCTTGATGTTTCTGCTGAAGTGATAAATAGCAAAGTAGTTAAGGTAACATTACTGAGTGTCGCCAGACAGTGCCATTATACATCTTTCGAGTTTACTTTAACTGAATGTATAGGAAGGTGGATCTTGGAGAAATGCTTGTTGTTGGCTGAGATGGTTTCTTTCTGGAAGCTAAGACTATCAGCAGTAATAGTCTGTGCCTTTCCTGAACCTTAAATGTCTGGAGTAAATGATTATGTTTAGAGCTGTTGCAAACAGTATTTACCGCCTGGCACACAAACAAAATTACATTTAACAATGTTGGAATTTAAACAGTCATCATTACATTTCAGAGTCAGCACCCCTTTTAAAAAGTGTTTTCACCCTTGCCCTCTTTGGCCAGGAGAACAGAATGGGCGTGTTTTCCCAGCTCCTGGTAACCAGTAATGCTCCAAATATCAAAGGAAAATAATAATGAATTTGCTGCTCAGCAGATCCATCACAACATATTATGGACTCAATCATCTTCAGAAATGCATGACTATCTGGCTCAAGGACGGGGCAAATAGAACTGGCTCAATAATGGCGGGTTGAAGGGTCTCCCAAGCCTGCTGGTGTGTCCAGGACACACTGATTCTCAGCAGTGTAGTGACACCAGGGACAGCTGTTTGGCATCTAGCTCTCATATCTACTTTTTGTGATCAGGGCAATAGGCCCTTGGGGCAGCATATATATGGATGGTAGGGGGACAGAAGGGGATGGGAAGGGTTGGATCATTCCCCTGCCTTCTACTATCCCCACATAGTTCACAGTTGAATGTTTCTACTTTTTCAAATTACTCATGACCATTCCTTTAAAATAATAATAATAATAAAAGGGGAACACATCAACCATGAAATAAGAAAAATAGGGGGGAAAAAGGCACCTTCAGGTTGCCTTTCAGCACACGTCTGCTCAGAGGAGCATTAAGTAAAACACAAACTTTTTTTTTACATCAAGATAGCAGCTTTGAACTTTCAAACAACAGAGATGCTTCCTCAATGAAAGTCTTTAACTCTCTTTAAGCTTCAAAACTTTCGTTAAGGCAGATTATTGATTCTCTAGATGCTGCCAGACTCACTGTATGCTTAAAGAATATCTATCTTTCTTCATTCAAGTTGTTACTAGGCATAAGTGGAAAAAAAGATAGATGGGAACGAGGCCTTGCTTATAAATCTCTGTAACATGTTTTCAAGCTGCCCACTGCAATTCCTTTTATGTCTAAGGACAACAATCAGGAATTCCAGCCCACATTTTTCTGGGTGCAGTACACACAGAACTAGAGTTGAGTGAAAATTAGTTTCCATTCTGCATGAAATTCTGATATTTCATCATTTGTTTTCATCCAAAAAGCTGAACTGCCCAAATTTTTCCATAGAAAAGATCTGAAAATTTTTAATTAAAACTGTCCATACACAATATTTTGCTATGTCTGAGCTGAAACATTTTGTTTTGAGCCAGTTCAGTGCTAAGTGGCATTTGATGATGGTGGGGTGCCTCATGAGAATTGTAGTTTGAATGCATTTTGCCCCCATTCGCTCATACAAGCCAATCTTCCCAGCTGGACTACATTTCCCATCATGCCCATGCACTCATGCGACTCTCATGATGCACTACATATCTTAGTCAAAGTGGAAATTGTTGTGCATCATGGGAGATGTAGTCCATAGGAGTATGGTCCATTAGGGGAAAATAGAGGGTATTCTACAGCTTTAGGGTGTCCACATAGCAAATGTGAAAAATCGAGACTGGGGTGGGGACTAATAGGAGCCTATATCAGAAAAAGAAAGACCCAAGAATCATCACTGTCCCTATAAAATTGGGACATCTGGTCACCCTATATGGCTCCCTTGTGGCACACAGGAACAAAGTAGTTGTAGTTGAATATTGAACTGACCAAAAATGAAATTGTAGGGATTTTTATTCATTTATTTATTATCCTAACACTGACAAATTTCACCAAAAATCAAAATTTTCCCTGAGACTTTTGATTCTTTAGAGACTGCATTTTCCACTGAAAAATCAACAGAAAATTCCCAACCAGCTCTAGAAGTAACACCCAGAAAGTCACTGATTCACCCAGCTCACAATCTAAGATTTTGACAAAACACACCAGAAGAATAGCAGACAAATGGGGACAGAGAAAGGAAGACAATGAAGTAACAGTGGACACCAATGCACATGCATAACTTAGTCATAACAGTGGACTTAGTAGTCACAACTTCAGTGCCATTGAGGACAAGAGTGATGTTTTGAGGTATTGTACAGTCAGAGTCTCAGCAAACTTCCCCCTCCACCCTAATTTTGAGCTGCAATGTTGCCTGGTGTTCCAGCCAAGGCTACCAACAGTTCTGTCCATTAAATCAGGTCAGACTTTTGCACTGAGACCTTTTTGGTTTGATGAAAAATGCCATTTTCATCTAAATCAACGTTTGAAAAATGTGATTTTCATGATTTCATTTTGAAAGAAATGGAACAAAGCGTTTTGAGAATGTCAAAATGTCCTGTTTTGATATTTTCATAATGGAACATTTTGATTTTTTTTTATTCTGCAACTATTTTTTTAATTGTTTGAAAAGATATTCATTTTAAAATAAAAAAATTAAAAGGAAGATGTTGAAAAAGATTGAATCAGATCAAAATGTTTTGATTTCATGGAAACCAAATGCTCTGACCCAAAACAACAACTTTTTATGGAATTTCATGGGAAATCTTCATTCCCCCGCCCTTCAGGAACAGAAACAAATATTAATCCTGGAATTTCCTATGAAACCAGAAATCAGATTCCTAGCCTGCTCTACTGTGCGACTGCTGATTTGAGGCACTCAAGTTCCACCCCATGAACCTCACCTACTTCCGCCCAGGTTACAATCTTCTGAGCGGAGTACCCCTGGCTGTTGCTGCTCCGAGTCCCTCATGAGTAGAGACTGAGGAGGACTGATGAATTGTGGTGAAATATTACATCGTTTTGCAGTGCATAGCAAAAAGGAACCACAATGACACCAGGTAATGTATGCTCACCTGTGGCCAAATCTGTGCTGCTGGCCCCACCTGCTGTGCCATGGCATTTGACTGACATTCCGTGGAAAATCAATACAACTCCAGGCTGCACTTGGTACACTGAGCAGCCCAACAACATGGCTTCAGCCTGTGGTCTTGGCAGCAGTCGGGCAGTTACATCAGGTTTAGAAGCCCACATTGGGACGCTCCTCCCTTGCAACTTGGCTCTAACCCTAGAGAGGCAGTGAACGGGCAATGGGACCCTGAGTGAACAACAGTGCCTGCACTTATTGGGCAGTATGCTGCCTGCCCCGTCACAGGAAGAAGCCCAGAACTGGGGAACAGCTGGAGGGATAGCAGGAATACTGACCTGCTTCCTGCAATAATTTTGAGAGTGGACCAGGGGCAGCGACAAGAGCAGTGCAGGAGCCCCACCCACTGCTACAGTTGAGGAGCTGAAGTATTGGCAGCACAGCTGCTTTTCATGCTGCCCACGTGTTTTGATGGGGGAGTGATACGGGATCCCTTCCAATGCAGCCCTTAGAAGACCCTTTGTACAAAGCTTCTTTATTCTCCTGGGCTGCCTATACTGAATCTTAATGTTTGCACAGAAAATTTCCTTTATTTTCCCCCCTTCCCAGACCTCTCTTTACTAGTCTGTCTGTCCTTTGACCGTGAGCTCCTAAGGGCCAGGACTCTTTCTTCTTGCACATGTAACCCCTCTGCCCCTCTGAGTTGGCAGCAACAAGGGCCGGGTTCAGTATCCAGGGGTTCCGTTTCAATAACACAATACAAAACTGGCTCGAGCCCCAACCCAGTGACCTGGGATAATTACATACCCCCTCCCCCCGGGTGCCTCTAGGAGGCAATACTTCCCCACTCGCAAGCACGGAGTCCAAGTGTAGCAAAATCCTTTTAATAAAGGAGGGAAACAACGCAGCATCACGTTGCGGAAACACCACAAACAGGATTGTAACACAAACCATGAGCAAAAGACCCACCTCCAAGAACGTTTGGCAATGTCCTTTTCCCCTCAGGGTCTTAAGTCCAAATCACCCCAAAGTCCCACAACCCGAAAGTCTCTGTCCCTGGTCAGTGCCACCCCAGTGTTCAAAAGTTCATCTGCAGAGTTTTACCCCGCCCCCAGCCTGGGTGGAATTGGGAGGGGGGCACACAGGGAGTTAAGGGGCACCTTATGTGAGCGAGGTCAACTGCCCCACCTCTCCGTGGAGGTCTGCTGCAGCCTTCACCATGAATGGCTCTGCTCCACCAGCTGTTCCGCTCCGCTCTCCAGCTGTTCCTGCAAACTGCTCCGCTCACTGTTCTGTGGGCTGCTCCAACCGTCCCACGAGCTGCTCTGCTCCACCAGCCATCCCATGAACCACTCCAGCTGTCCCCACAAACTGCTCAGCTCCACTCCATAGTGCTGGCTCGCTGCTACAACCGTCCTGCAAACTGCTCTGCCAGCTGCTTTGCAATATATCTTCAGGCTCCCCCACTAGTTAACACAGCATTCAATTATCTCAGCTCAGTACTTTTAGCTCTTCTAGCGATTTCAGCTTGTAGTAGGGGAGCCCCAGTGCTGATGCACCATTGGCCAGAGTGAATTCAGCTCAGCAGTCTCTAGCTAGACTCCTAATAGAATAGCAGAGCTAATTTTGATTCAACAGTGGAGAGAGAGAAGGAGGTGCAATTGATGTGCTAGGCCCTCCAGAGGGGCCCATACCATCAGGTACACACACCTGTCCCCCAACCTCTCTCAATTCACTGGGTTTTGGCACCCATGTCCCTTGTCTAGTGAATGCTATTTACTTGATGGTGAGATTCTCTGTCATAAGGCAGTTTCATAGTTCCTCATTCACATAATCAGGGTGACAACACTTTATTCCTCCTGCCCCAACAACAAAGAAATTGGGGCTCCCACAGCCGTCAAAGTAACCATTTTAGGCTGCCGTGGGCTATGCTAGGCGAGGTGGGTGTGCCTATGCAAACACGAAGAGTCCACACTCTTTTCCACACTCACCATAATTCACCACCAGATGTTAAGGTAGAGCTCATCCTGACTCTGCTTACACAAATCTGAAGAATGCCCAACACATGGTGTCTGGCCATATGCTACTGCAAACGTTCCTACTATTGTTACAATTAATAATATCTACTAATAAAAATATGCAAGTGGCAGAGTGGCAATATTGGACTCCTTTAAGGAGGTGTTTATTTAAGCTTTTTATTAAAGCTTGATATTTATTTCACGGACTATGCTGAATTTTCACCCAAGTCCATGAAAACTTTTGATTTTGCTCACTGTCAACTTTAACCATTTCCACAAGATTTTGCCCAAAGTGGCACAAATATTCACTCGGGATCACATTCACAAATACATCATTAAAAAGCAGTTTTCATGCAGTTCTGTTCAGAGGTATGTTATAATCCGTCGTCTGACTACTGGGTGGCAGAGACTTTGAAATTTCAACCCCTTCTAATCTGGAAAGCACACATCCCTGTGCGTGGACACACACAAAAATACTAAAACAGAAATGGAAAGGCAAAAGGCTTTTGGGATACAGAGGGATTTTGATTCTTTCAGCAGGTGGTCTAAAAGGTGGTAGATTCAGCAAGATGCAGATCAGCATATTGTAATGAGACAGGAATCAAAGTAGCAGAAGACAGAGGACAAGTGATAATTGATAAGACAATGCAGTAAAAAGGCCAGAATGGCAAAACACTGCACTCTAGGAAAATCTTTCAGAGACAAAAGGTATAGCGGACATCAATCCTATAGACAAAAGGTTGCCATATTCTAGAACAACTGCTAAAAACAGTAGCAGATAACACAATGGCTAATGGCTCATTGACTCATAGGAGCTCCAGGTGCTCGGCACATCCGAAAATCATGCTCAAAGGACCTAGAACCTGATCTTGCTCCCTCTGAAGTGGACCCCAATTTGCACAATGTAGTGTTAACGAAGCACACCAATTAGGTGCATAATTGTGAACATGACTGCCCTTAACACAGTGGTTCTCAAACTTTTGTATTGGTGACCCCTTTCACATAGCAAGCCTCTGAGTGCGACCCCCTTTATAAATTAAAAACACTTTTTTAGATAGTTATCACCATTATAAATGCTGGAGGCAAAGCAGCATTTGGGGTTGAGGCTGATAGCTCGCGATTCCCCCATGTAATAACCTCACAACCCCTGAGGGGTCCCAACCCCCAGTTTGAGAACTTCTGCCCTAACATGTCTGAAAATCTGGCCCTTTTTTGGGAGGGGGAGTAGGAAGAATATTTAATGTCAATTGAAAAATATCTAAGAGACAATGTGTGTGTGTGTGGGGGTGCATATGGAATCACACCCCCTCCCCCGATTTTCTGCTTGGCTTGTATGGATCATGCTCATGTGGACTGAGCATGCTCAGTAACACTGCTGAAGTCAGCTGCCTTCACTCTGTACCCTCCCACTATTGGTGCCTTGGGTCTTCTCTGCAACAACCTCTTTAGATGACTTGACAGTTTACAGAGCTATTATGGTTATGGGGCTCGCTGCCCTTCAGTCCTTGTTGTGCTCTCTGAGAGGGCTCACCTCAGGTTTGGGGCCTCTTGCCTTTACCCTTCGGGATAGAATCTTGAGTCTTCCACACCTAGACTGGGACCCAAGTACGTCATCCAACATGCCAACTATTCAGCACCCTGCAGATCTGACTGTTTTTTTCCCGCGTTTGGGAACCTGTGACCATTGATATGTTGACCAACAGCCTCCTTAAAACAAAATAGTTATATTTGGCAATTTGAACACGATTTTGAAATAACCTGTATGCATTTCTGCCTTACCTACAGTACTACCATCCCATAATGACAGCCTAGGAAGGACTGTTCTCTTCAAACACCGGCAATGGTTTCTGTTCTCTGAGTGCGTCTCTGATTGGTTTCTCTCTCCTGAATTCCCTAGACCATTCTTTTAATCATACCAGGGTTCTGTACTCTCCAGGAGTTGTCTTGAAGTGTCGGTGGCCCACCCTGGGTCAGACTGGTTCTGTAGGCTGCCCTGGCGACGTTCAGCCAGAGCTAATTGTCTGATATATTCTATCCACTAGAAGACAATGGGTGCGCGCACGCGAGCGCACACACACATACACACACAGTACTTCATTACAACTGTACTATTCTTACAGAGTTACCTGATGGATCTTTCGCCAGCTAAATTTCATACCCCTTGAGGAATAATTGTATCAATAATGAGGACAATACTAAAAGATTAAAACCTAAAAGAAAAGACTAAGACTCCACTTTGTTCTTTCTAGAAAAAAGAGTGACTTCAAGGTGTTAATTGCTGCTTTTCAATTTAAGAAGCGGCTTGTTAAAATTGATTTAGAGAGACAGCTTCATGCACCATCCCATAACAGGTATAATTTTTATAACTGATACTGGCAGACCAGGTACCAGCTCATGCCAAAGTCCCTAGGTCTTACTGAACACAGACAAACACATAGCTGGAGACCAGCCTGGCTAACCTATGTGTTAATATTATTAAAATAGGTATTAGGTTTATAAAAATGTGTTTACACTTGATGAAATGCTTGAGGGATGCTGCATGTACTGCTCTGACTTATAACATCTGTAATCCATGGAATAAAGTTACACTTAGTGTCTGTATTGTAAACCTCTGCAGCTGAGCAACTCAGACAGGAAAAAAGCATTAAGTGATGTAAAGTGCTGGTTCTGCACACAAAAAGGCCCACTGAACCCAAATGAGCCACTGTGAAACAAAGGACAAAAGGACTTTGTTGACTGCCCTCAGCCCCCAGAAGAGAATATCGGAGCAGATACTTGTCCCATCAGTTTGAACTGTGGTGGAAGGGAACAACAATCCCTGACCAGAAGGAACTGTAACTCTGTGCTACTTGGAATTTGGAGAGGGCAATATTTCTAAGCATAAGTAAGGGATCCCCAAGCTGCTTAGCTTTCTGGTGTCCTCTAAAGGACACAGAAAACTTGTATATTGCAGCTGTTTGTTACCTTTTGGAACCTAAAGGTAACTTATTTGCATGTGTTTGTTTAGCTGCTTTAACCTTGTAAACAACTCATTTCTTCTTTTAGTTTATAAATGTTTAGTTTGTTCATTATAGGGACTGGCTATAAGTGTCATCTTTGATGGGAGGTCTAAGGTGCAGTTGGTCTGAGGTAAGTGACTGGTCCTTTGGGACTGGGAGTAACCTGAATATGGTTCCGATTTTGTTGGTGTAAGGGATCATCTATTCCAAAGGCAAGTTTGCTTGGGTGGCAAGATAGACCACAGTACCCAAGTGGACTGTCTGACTCCACAGTTAGGTTGTTATAGTGCACCTGAGGAGTTCACACTTGTTATTTGGTTGGTGAAACCCAAGTACAGAGCACACAACCAGTTTGGGGTTTATGTGCTGCTTCTTGACAGTCTGCCCTGAGGTTGGCACTCGAGCTCATGAGCTACTCCAGACAGCCTGACACTAACATTCACCTAGAAATTTCTTAATGTAGCAGAAAACACCTGGGATAGATTACAAGAGAGTATGTGGTCATGGAAGGTTGGATGGTTCTTGGGAGATACAAGCTATAATATTTGCATCAATGGGTTATCAGATAACATCTGGCCCAGTTCGCCGTGATCACTGCTATGTCCAGAGACCCATATGAAATGGTTTAAATTCAGTTTGTGTTCAAATGGTATGCGCATCATAACTGGCCTACTTACTGGTAATCACAGCAAAGAGTGGTTCATTGGCCTACGGAATTTTCTCTCAACCCACGAGTTGGGTCCTGTACAACACAAGGCCCTAAGGATTTCCAGACAATGTCTTTTCCAGCTGCCAAAAACACCAGTGGAGATGTGTCCCTCTCACCTGATCATACCTCATCATGAGGATGCAATAGAGAAAGATGAAGAAGATATTATCATTGCACAGATTGCTGCTACAACTCAAGGAGTGATCACAGTCTCAGAGTGGGAAACAGCTAGAAGAGAATACATGGTACTTCAGGACCCAAAGACTGACATAGTCAATAGGCGGCTTTACAAGACAATGACACCAGCACACTTGTAACAGTATAGACGTGTGTCACATGATCTGTCCTGTGTAAAGGAATGGCTTGTGAGAACTGATAGTCTTGTTGTGCTTACGTTTGAGAGAACAATTGAGTCACTAGGCACATGAAGAACATCTGGGGATGTGTCTAATGAAAATACAATTGTGACAAGACTTCTGGTGGCCAGGAATGGACAAGCAAGTTCAGGAAGTAATCAAGAATTTCATGGCTTATGCTAATAGTAATAAATCACAGAAAACCTTCAGTATCCCTCTCACTCCATTTCACTATCCCAGCTGACCATAGGAGAAACAGACTCTAGACAGAATGGGACCATTTGAGGATCATCCTGTTAAACAAAAGTCTGCCATTGCTATGGGAAACCATCATTCAAAGTGGTCACAAATTACCTTCAGTGGAAAGGTTACCACTGAAATAATGATTAAATTTCATGTCATCAGTCTTCACCACAGAAGGATTTCCCTGGGAACAGGTAACTGTCACTGGAATAAAATTGACCTCTACTGAAATGCAGCAATACTTCAGTTATAATGGTATAAATCACAAAATGGTTTCTTCATACAGAGAGCTAATGCTTTAGTTGGGAGAACAAACAGACTGATGAAAAGAAAGTTTGCAGCTTACCAGTTTGCAAGCGAGACCATGGAAAGCAGCATTACATGAAACACTGTTTGCCTTCAGGACCACACTACACCCAACAGGAGTATCATCCTTCGAATCGTTAAGATGGCACAAGGCCAATATATGACTTAGTACCTGTCAAGGTCTTACATCGGGGAGACAGAGCCTGCTTAAAAGTGGGGGGGCATAAGGCCCTGCCCCCTCTTTTCCTCACAAGCCGGAACCAGGCTGGGACCTGCTATCAGGCCCCGCTGCCCAGGGCAGGTGGAGAGTCCTCAGCTAGCTGCCAGTGCCACTCTTACCCTGACCTGGTTCTGGCTTCTGATCTGGCCTGGGGACATGTTCAAAGAGATGCAGCTGGGCCATGATCAGAGCAGCCCAGGCAGCTGTGGGGAGCTACAGACACTCCACCTACCCTGGGTGGGAGTGCTGTGGGGTGAGGTCATGGGCTGGGGGCTGCACTCAGGCCCCACCCCTCCACCCCCAAGCAGGTGGAGTGTCCGCAGATCCTACAGCTGCTCAGACTCCCCGGGCTAGGCTCCTGCTTCCGACCTGGTGAGGAGGTGGCAGGAAAGGGGAGAGAAACACAGAGGAGGGCCATGGCCCTTTGGGCCCCCCGCTTACATTTTTCAACCAAAACGTTGGATGAAACTATTCAAGAAGGTGTTAAGAACAAACAGGAGAAACCCAGACAGCATGTAGATCGTAAGAAAAAGGTATTAAATCTCAAGTTCCAAAGTGGAGATTTTGTTTATTTGAAGTTGCTATACAGAGTCAAAAATGGATGGTTCAAGATATTCATGTCCTTTACAGAGAACAGAAATCCAAGGAGATTCTGCTGCATTAAGACATGGAAAGAAACTGATCATTTCAAGATTGTCCGCAGCTCATCAGACAGCAGCTGAAGAAGAGAATGCTGATTTCCACCATGGACCAGAGAAGGATTACTTTGATAGTTATGATGAACAATCTATGGTAGGAGGAAAGGCTCCACAGCAAAGTTTAATTCGTGCCTCTCCAGGTATTAGGAGAAGTGTGAGTTAAAGGAAACTGCTTAAGAGATGGGAGAACTTTGTTACCAGATGCCAGCAACAGTTTGAAAGTGACTGTTTAAAGTTGTACAACAGTTATCCTACAGGTGAAGGGTGCATTGCATCTAGCTAGATGCAGATAGCTACACTAGTTTGGGTTTGTAATTTGGTTCCTGTAGCCTTGGGTCCAGGAACTACAATTCCGAGGATGCACCATAGGTGTTACCCAGGGTTCTTTCAGCCCAAAGGTCTTGGTAACTTTTACTCTGTGCAAGGTGGTGTCCGGAAATAAGTCAGGGGAGACACAGCCATCCGACCAATAGATGGCTGGCACAAGCAGGACAACACAAGAGTGCTTTCACTTAAAGCTAAACTTTACTTAGTCTCGAGCACTTACACACGTCCGCAACAAGATTAGTAAAACACCCTCAACCTTTGATAATTACCAAAGCCGAGCATGGCTTTCAAGTGACACAGCGGCAGGCTTCCGGTGGCCAAATCGTCCATCTGCCAGTGGGGACCGCAAGATGTATCCAGAGGGAGAGTTCAAAAAGAGTCCCCAAACAAGTCCAACTATCTCAAGCTTTTTCCCCTTATTTATACGTTAGTAATAGAATGACATGTCCCTTAAAGAAACCTTAAGTGAGCAGTTTCAATGATCAAGCAAGAGGTTCCTTCTGATTATTGATTAACCAGGTATGGGTTTTTCCAGAATTTGCTGCCTTGAGACCCAATAGACATTCCTGGGGCATATCCTGCTCTTTTAAAATGCATGTATCAGCAACTTCAACACAATTCTTAACAGGAAGGACACGGGGTCAAGCTGTCCTTTCTGTGGCACCCAAAATTCCCCACCCCCGCCTGCCTTGGTCAAGCTGAGATTGTTTAATAGCTTGCTTTTAACAATGAACAATAGTGGTTTTAGGCACTTTACTGGTATGCCAAAGTCTCCTCGTACACAGGGACGGTGGAAAAAAAGAGGGTGGAAAGAAGAGAAGGAAAAAAAGGAAGTGTGAGTTCTGTGAAGCGTTTCTTAACTTTTCTGTTATCGAGATTCCTGAGTCTTCCTCACAGGACTGCAGGTACAAAACCCTCTCCTATGAAAGCATGTCCCTCTGATACTCTCTCCTTCTCAAAGCTTCCTGTTACCTGCTTTGTGGGTCCCTTGCGTTTACATGTCCCCTCACCCAAAATCCAATTCCTGTGTTCTACTGCTGGGGATTTTGCATTCTCCAAACCTCAACCCCCTGCAAAGATGATAATTTGTTGCATCATACTAATGTTCTAGTTCTATTCTAGACTAGCAATAGGCCATAATGACTGTCTATTTCAAAGAAAGATGTATTGGCTCTCCTCACCTAGGTCACCACCACTTGAGACTTCAGTCCAACATGGAGATGAATGGACAATTGAGAAGGCAAAAATCAACCTTACCATCAAAATGGAGTTTGCAGCTTTATAAAGATACAAACAGTTCATAACATCAAAATGGAATTTGTAAATTGTATGCAGACAGATTCCCGCAGTTCACCACAAAAAGACAGTAAAAATGACAGTTGAAACAAAACATTTTGATCTTATTAAAATGAAATGTTTCAATAAGATTGAAACAGAGTGTGGGAGAAGGAAGCAAACTACAACTCACCTAAGGAACCGTAACAGCATTTTTGGATACATATTCCAGTATTTGATTTTGAAAAATCAAATACTGGAATATATCTACCCAGACTTTTTCCAAAAAACCAAAACATGTTTTTGTCTAGGTTTTCCATGGGGAGCAAGCCCATTTTCCTACCAGCACTACTTGTAATGCTGTGGCCAGTGCTCTGCTGATGCTGTAGCGAAACAGAGAACCGTATTTGTGCAGAATTGTTCCTCTGGTACAGTCCAGCAGCACTAACTAGGACTTTATTCTCCTACTGTAGGATACTAGTAACTCCCCACAATTGAGTCATCCAATAGAATTAGACCCAGGACCTCTGGATCTAAAAAGCATGTGTGTCATCTATTTGAGACAAAAGATCAACTCCACTAATTGGAAGGCAGTGGCAGACAAACGTCTTACATGGTCCAGCCACTAGAGGGGGTACAAAGACCTACACCACGGGTCCCCAATGCGGTGCCCGTGGGCGCCATCTAAGTGCTCCCGTGTCCTGGCCCCTGGTGGAGCATCCATCGAAATGCCTGCGATGCCTCTTGATGACATCGCTTGCCGCCGACAAGCAACATCGAGAGGCGTCGCTGCCAAAATGCCGCAGAAATTTGGCGGTGTTTCGGCGGGTGCTCCACCGCCGCCACTGTCCTTCGTCTGGTGCCCACCAGACGAAAAGGTTGGGGACCACTGACCTACACTCTCACAAGCATGGGCTATACACTCCCTCTGGGCAGGGAACTTTTTTGGGAGGTTCACAGCAGTTCAAATCCCCTTACAGGCCCTCACTGCTTGTAGATTGCTGAAGAAGAACAAAGTACTTCAAAAAACATTAAGAGATACAAAAGAAACTCACTGCAGTGTAACCTTGTGCTAAAGACCTAGGTTCATTCCTAAACAAATAAATGGGGAAAGTGAAATGAGAAAGCCATACCAGGAAAACATGTTGCGGCTAGGTAGGTGGGTGGAAGGAGCTTCTTTCTTCCAATTCCTCATTCTTTTCCTTCTTGTCTCTTTGAGCTCATTAATATACTTTGCTTCATTAAACCAACCCATCAGAATTAATGCCTCTTGGCTTGTGTAATGCATTCCCTCACATTCACAGTCACGGTCCCTGCAGTGAAACAGGAAAGGTCAGAAGGTCTTGTCTTGCCTTATAAAAATTAAAACCAAAGTTTAGGAGTGCTTACATTAGTCCCGTCTTTGTTTAAAGTAGAACAGGAAGCTTTTCCCAGTGCCCAGGCTTTCCCCTGTTACACATGCACACTGATGGTAAGATTACACAGCATTAGATTAACACCAAAACCAGATGACACGGCTCAGCAGAAAGTTAGTCTCTCTCTGCCTTGATCATTCCAATCTCCTTCCAGGCATCTTTCCATCAGCCAGAATCTCAAGGGAAACATCAGTGGAGTCTGACAGGAGGAGTCCAGCCTGTCAGGGTTTCAGAGATTTAAGAGGTGTTCTTGCAATTCACCATTTTAAAAAAACCTCACAGCCAAGGCTGTCACTCAAGGTTTTAAGAGGATAAGAATAATTGCACTCCCAATATTAAACCTGTGACACACACAATAAACGCTTTAGGGAATAAGATGCAATAGTGCAGTGGAAAATACTGTGTCTGTTAGATGGAAGAGTGCTACCAAAACGGGGGGGGGGAGGTGGAGGGAACATAATAAATAGAGATTTCATGAGGTGAGGGGTGGCAGGCACACAATAGGAACAGGGCCGGCTCCAGGCACCAGCTCAGCAAGCAGGTGCCTGGGGCGGCCAAAGGGAAGGGGTGGCACATCGGGCTCTCCAGCAGCAATTCGGCGGTGGGTCCCTCGATCCCTCTCGGAGAGAAGGACCTGCTACCGAATTGCTGCCGAAGAAGAAAGTGGTGCGGTGGAGCTGCCACCGACCACGATCATGTCCCTTTTTTTTTTCCTCCCCCACCTGGAGCAGCAAAAACCCTGGAGCCAGCCCTGGTTAGGAAATGTTAATCTATGTCCCTCACATTATGATCCTTGGTTCTACAGCACGAATTAATCTTCATCTGTCAGAGGAGAAAAGCAAGAGTTAAAAACAGAGACCACTCATCCAGTGCATCATCGCTGATGGATGAAGCCCCTGTGCATATGGTCTGATCAGTCCAGTGCCTCTCTCATCCTGTGGGTCATTGACCTGTACCCTGCCTAAGGGTCTACTCCTAAATGCTGCCAAGTTCCCAAAGATTTTGAGGAGAGCTGCAGGGGCTCACCACCAAGATCTGGCCCAGAATGAGAGAGAAAGGAAAGCATGAAACAGCAGCCCCTCTGCCTGTCTCTCCTGGATGTGAAAAGTCTCGAGGAGGAGTCAGTAGCCCATTGAGAGAGTGTGTAGCAATGGCAAGTGAGGACTAATGTTTTGAAAGCTCTCAAGGAACATCACACGGCAACAAAAGGAGCCTGTGACATACTCCTGGCCAGTACACAAGCACCTTATATTCGGCTATCCCGCTGCAGTGCCTCATGGAAGCTGTAGTTCAGTTTCCTCATCTCCCCATTCTCCTCTATGGGTAGAGTTCCCCAGCAGGACTACAACCCCCTAAATGCACCACCGCCAGTGACTCCCATGATGCCATTGTCTCTCTCACCATGAAGGGAGACTTCTCCACTCTGCATAAACATGGCTCCAATGAGACCTTTAGCCAAGTTATAAAAACAAACAACAACAAAGTGCTTGTTCATGTAGTTTTTCCCATTGTGTATCAACCAGAGGAGCATAATGGGCACCCGTCTACATGATACAGAGCTGGAATTTTCAGTTCTGAACAAGTCTTTTTGTTGACAGGCTAAACCCATGAGGGTGAAGCTTGGGCAGGTTGAAACATTCTAGTGACAACAAGATTAAAAATAGAGAGTCTTAAATGTGTTGCGGACAGTTTGGGAGCATGCATCATTATAGCCCGTGGAGGAATTCAGAAAGGAAAGCCTGGTTGCTTTGGATTCCTGTCCAGAGGAACAGCACAAGTACAGCTTGTGCAAAGCAAGAATCCACTATTTGCTAACAATGCTAGGAAACAGTCTGTTACCTGCTATAGTTCCTATTGACTCTCTCGTAATTGTTTATTGTAAAGTATCTAAGATGTTCATCCAAGCACACCATTTAACAGAGTGGTTTTCTCTGGAGAGAGATAGAGAAGTGTGATCATCAACTGACAAGGGTGAACACGTTCACGTAAAGACAGACAAACCCCAAGCCTCCAACTCAGATCATTAGTCCAGAAGCCAAACTAAGTCTATAAATTTGCACACTAGTGAGCTTATTTTTTTAACCCCCTCCTCATCATAATCCAGAACCTTTCGAGTCCTCTCTGGGAGTAAAAGAAGAGGTTCCTCAAATCCCATAAATCTGGCTGTTCTTTTAAGGTTTCCAACCTGGCTGGAAAAGTATCTGAAATCTCTCCAGAAAGCCCGTTCTCACAATACTGCTTCATATGTGTAACTGTGTCACCCTCTAGCAGACAGGATAGGTTAGAAGCCCAATGAACAATGGTAAAATACTTTATTAAACCAAGTAGGGTGGAGAAGCTTGTGCCGCTAGTGTTCCTCTCCAGAGTATAGATACACCATGATTTTGTTTCTTAAGGCTGTAATCCTGACATCTATCACCAACCCACTCAGCCAGAAGTTACAGGCTTGATACAGGAAACACTGAGGTAAATTCTGTGGTCTGCATTATGCCAGACAGTAGACTAGAAACTCATATGGTCCCTTCTGGACTTGAGATCTATTAATCCATCAGCTTGATATTCACTAAAAAACAGCCTTGAACATTGTAGAGAGTTTGGATGCACAGTCCAGCAGGCACTAAACAACCAGAGTCCAGAGTTATTGTAATGTTAAACATGGCTGAGAGAAATAATCCAGAGGTGCTGAGGAGCTGATCCTCTCTCAAGCTCTGAGACAGGACACAAGTTATGACAGTCAGGAGAGATGAAAGCTAAAGACTTCATGGGGCAGTCAACAGAATAGAGGAGAAAGTCATTAAGCTTGATTTAGACTTCCATAAAGCCTTGGATAAAGCCCCTGACAAAAGGCTGCTAAGGAAACTCCGTAGTAACAAGATGCGAGATCTTGGAATACAAACGGAAGGTAGAAAATAAAGAGTAAGAATAACTTTTCAACATGAAAGGAAGTTAATGGAAGGATAAATATATTTAAGGTGTAAATTCTGAACAGTAAATACATTAGCCATCCACACAGCTTATCAATGGTTATGGTGGAAATCTATAAATCGAGATTAGATGTCCTAAATTATGTCGCCATAGGCCTAGGCTCCATGGGTGCTTTGGGGCTGGAGCAACCACAGGGAAAAATGGTGGGTGAGGAGCACCCACCAGCAGCCCCCACTATCAGCTCCCCCCCAGTGCATCCTGTCCGCCGGCAGGCCCTGCAGATCAGCCCCTCCCCCTCTTCTCTGTGCATCCCGCTGACTGCAAACAGGTATTTCACAGCATGCAGGAGGCTGGGAGGGAGGGGGTCAGAGCAAGGACATGGTGCTCTTGGGGGAGGAGACAGAAATAGGCAGGAAGAGGTGGGGCGGGGATGTAGGGGGAAGAGGTGGAGTGTAGGCGGAGTCTGGAACAGTGCCAGGGCACCCCCAGGCACTTTGGAAAGTTGGAACCTGTGGATGTTGCTCTACTTCAAGCTCAAGGTTAATTGGGCTTTATGCAAGAAGTACTAGGTGAAATTCCATTCCCTGTGTTATGCAGACAAGATCATAATGATCCCACCTGGCCATAAAAATCTATGATTCTCTACGCAGAAGTAAAACTGTGAGGTGGCAACATTTGTAGATAACATCAAATTATTGAGGTTGGGCAGGACTAGAGAGAATTATATGGAACTTCACAAGCACCTGACACCTAAACTATTGGGCAATGTGGACAATGGAAAGGTAATGGCCGTTGTGAGGAAGAAATTGAGTTACCCATATACATTACTGGGTTTTAACGGAACTGTCACCACCCACATGGCACCATTGCTCCTTGTCAGAGACAGAACACTGGACCTCCTGTGTTTCCAGAACTACTTAGGGTCCACACATATTATTGAGCTGACACATGGGCTGGAGATACACGCAAAGTCTTGTCATCTCCTTGCTGACTCTGACAGAAGGACTTGTATTGAAGGAATCTCTCAAATCTCACTGTTGGCATGGAGAGGGGTGGAGATAAATGGAGAAGTCCAGGAGGAAAAAAATTAATAGACAAAACAATGTCTCCATTGTGTCCTTGATGAAGGAGCCAGAAGAGAGTCCCCATTAGTTCAGATGTCTCCTTTCAATTAAGGGATTGAGGGCTATAGTACAAAAGCACATGAAATAAATCAGGCGGTGTCTTGGAATTAAATCTAGACTTTTCTCAAGCCATCAGTTAAGAGCTAAAAACTCATATACCCATAGAAAATAGTTCAGAGAAACTGACAGTTCCAGATTGGAACAGAAGAACGGCCCTACTTGCTGCTGCTGCATTCATGTTTCAGTTATTCAACTCGCTATTAAAGCCGAAGCTGCAATGGGGCAGATTCCCAGCTCACAAATCTGGAGTGACCAAAGGATTCACTTTACACCAGTATATCAATTCAGCTGGGATTTCATTAAGTGGTAAAAATATGCTCTCCCCATAGAAATCCCATCACCATCAGAAGCTTCTTTTTCTCTTTGCTGCAATGTCATCTCGGAGATGTAAAATTCCTTGGAAGTGGCACAAAAGAAAGGCAATCCACAACACATACCAAGACTGTTGCCCAGCAATAGAATAGGAAGAAGTCCAGTGTAACATCAGCCTAATGACTATGTCACATGCACATCCTCCCCAGAGATTAACCCAGCATCTCAATTAGAGCAGAGAGGTACATTTTGGAGGGTCTGGTGGGTCTGGACAGGAATTAAACATGTTTTCTGAAACACTTCAGACCCCCACAACAACATTGGCAATGAAAAATAATGACCAATTTAGGGAAAAAAAACAAAACCAAAAATAAACCCTTCATTGCTTGAAGGCAACATGGTGAAGCAGGAACACAAGCGTTGTCTGGTTATATTTAATTCATCTTAGTCACTTTCCAGCCTGAGAAACTTGCTCAGAAACTCCAGATGCTATCAAATGCTTAAACAACTTGTCCCAGAGGAGTCTGATGTAACCAGTTAGAACAGATCTAAACAAAACACTGGTGCCAGAAGACAGAGGGTCATCACAGAAAACTGCAAAATCTTAAATACAAGAGAACAGACAAGAGTTCATAGTAACTCACACCTCACTGACCACTCATTATTGTTGTGCAAATAAATTATTTCTCATGCCATCACTTCCTTTCACTTATTTATCTGAGTTTCCCTTATGGATGCAAAAACGGATTAAATCCATCTGTTGGAATCAAATGGACTCAGATCCACAGGTTACCTAGAGCTAGTGACTGATAAGAGACAAAAAAGGTTGTGTAGAAACTACAGCAAACCCTCAATTTCAGAATACAAGGTGGTGGGGGAAAGATAGCCCTTCCTAACACCTGCAGGTGCCCAGCTACAACCCTGAAGCACAAACATAAGAAACTGGAAGTGAGCCCCAGGACTGCTGAGCCCTGTCCCCTACCATCACAATCAACCCCATTATTTTCACTTAAATTTGTCCAGTTCTCTTAATACTAATGATATCATTTGCCTCCCTCCCACCACAACTCCTATTGGGAGGCATTCCAGAACCTCACTCCTCTGATGATTAGAAACCTTCTAGTTTCCTGCCTGATTATGTTCACGGCCAGTTTATAGCCATTTGATCTTATGCCATAGAGCAGTGGTGCCTCAGAACAAAGGGCCTGTCCCAAAGCCCATTAAGGTCAACAGGAGTCTTTCCACAAACATCAATGGACTTTAGATCAGGACCAAAAAGGGCAGAGTGCAAAACCACTGAGATTGGAATAGCGTGTTTGTCTGTGGAGAGGAATGTGGGCATCTGAGGTGGGTGTGGGTGTGTGAGAGAGAGAGAGAGAGACAGACGTATGAGAGACTGTGGGGCCATGTGCGTATACATAGAAGAGTGAACTCACCCCTACAAGGCTCCCTCGTGGCTGGAAGGGGCATAACAGATTCTTCTCATCTAACTCCCTGTGCCGACGGCTGCTCTGACCCGCTGGGGGCCTTCCTCATCTTGTGACTCGTCTCTGCCCAGGTCACTTTAAAGCCTCTCCCCTTCCACGGTACCAAAAGTACAACTGAAAGTTCCCAAACCAAAATAGCTAGTGCTACATTTCACTGGGCCACTTCATACCACTGATCATGTAGCTTCTTCTCTGGTTCCGAGGCCTCTGATTTCGCCCTAGGTCCTCCTAGGTCCTTCTTTCTGTGCTGGAGCACGGATCCCTCAGGCCTACCTCCTTGTGCCCAACCCTTTTCCAGGACCCACACAGGGATTAAGTCCATCCCTGTGGTCTTCTTCAGCCTGTCTTCTACAGGTCCTTCTCTGAGATAAGGAACTCCCTCCCTCCTCTGTCATGGGTTTCTTTCCTAGACTAACCTACTCAAGGAAGGACTGCAGAGTGTGTCCCCCATCTTTCTTCCTCTCTCTCTGAATACTCCTCCTAATCTATGCTTCCCTCACTAATCACTCAGCTCCTTCCCTAAATGGGCTTCATCTTTAATTAAGCCTGGCCAGCCTCCAGCTGCAGCAAGGTAGCATTATCTGGCTCCCACATTAACCCTTCTAGTGCAAAAGTGGAGTCTATACCCCATCTCAGTACATTTCATCTTAAAGACAGAACCTACACACCTTTTAAGTATATTGCGGCATAACAAAACATACTGAATCCACAGAGTAAGAGGGAACGCTCCCCTCCACCTTCAATCTTTTTAAAGCGTTTGTGTGCTACTGTAATTAGATAAGGTGCCGCTACCCAGGTGTAAAGCATCATTCACTTTACAAGACTGAAGAAAAACGGTAATCATGTCTCGAGTGTCTGTAGTTACCATTTTAATCACATTACCCCTATGTTTTCCTTTGTGGTGAAATGAATGATGAACCTACCTCAAAACTGTCAATTCTCACATAATGCATACCCCTAACTAGGTTCATTTTAAATGGATTAGTGTCTCATGATGAAGAGAGCAATAAGCCTGGATGCATTGTCTTGTCTGACATTGCTTACTTGGGAAATCTTAAATATACAAATCAGCAGTTGTGTGTGTTTCATCAAAACTTGATTTAGCTTATCAGGGGGAGCCAATTTGCATTCTTCAACAGCCACAGTTAGGTTAGGATAAAACTGCAGCTTTTTCCCACTGTGCCTTCCCCCTAGCATGGTTGGCCCCTGTCCCTGGCAACTGGACCCAGACGGGCAGCAGGACGGAGCCACTTCTCACATGGCTGAAACTGGCCACTCTGGGTCGTTGCTCTGTGCAGCGCAGCAGCTGCCTGAGAGAGCGCCTGGCTGGAGAGGTGACAGCAGTGCCCCTCTTCCTGCCCGGGTCCAGCTGACAGGGACAGGAGGTGAGTGATCAGAAACATGATGGGTGGAGGAGAGGACTCTGGCTTGCTTGGCCACTGTCCCCAGCAGCTTGGCCTGGGCAGAGGGCAGCCTGCTGCCTCCCTAGCCAGGCTCTCGCAGCCATACTGCACAGAGCAGCGAGCCAGAGCAGCCAGAGTGAGAAGTGGCTGGTCCTGCCTCTTTTGCTCCCCACCCGGCCCTGGCTGCCAGGGACAGCAGCCAACCATGCCGGGAGGAAGGTGCAGTGGGAAAAAGACAGAGCTCCTCTCCTCCCCCAAGGCAGGCCAAGCAGAAATCGGGGTGCTGGGTGGATGGTTGTGAACTGGCTTTGTAGATGAACCTCAAAGGAATGGTAGGTTCAGGCAACCACCCAAAAGTTCAGATCTGAACTGCACACACTCTTGGTTCTGGAAAAGCTATGGTGGAAACCTTCCAAGAATTGTTTTCTTGGGATTTCTTTTCTCATCAGGCCACAAACATTTTAAAAATAGTGGTGTTCTGGCATGGAGCAGAAGGGCACACACCTGAAAGATAATGGGAAATAAAGCTCTGCAAGCACTTTTTTAAACCTGAAAATGTATTTCGTTTGAGGTTTAGGTGAAGGACCAAGATAATTCTTATTTTATCTGAACCAGATCACTCATCTTTTGTTAAACAATTGCATATTTCAAAGTTGTTTTGTTATTTGACTGTGCAAGTAACAAAACAAGTTTCACTTCACTGACCACAGGAACAAACTACCAAGGGAAGTGGTGGATTCACCATCTTTTGGTGACTTCAAGTCAAGACCAGATGCCTTTCTGGAAGGTATGCTTTAGCCAATGCAAGCTTTTGTGCTCGATGCAGGAGTAACTGGGTTAAATTCTATGGCCTGTGTTATACAGGAGGTCAGACTAGATGATTTAATAGTCCCTGTTGACTCTAAAATAAAATATCTATAAATCCAGGAACTCCAAGGCCCCAATATTCAATGGGCGTAGATCAGTCTAGCTCAGGGGTTCTCGAACTTCATTGCACTGCGACCCCCTTCTGACAACCCCAGAAGGGGAGACCAAAGCCTGAGCCTCACCATCCCGGGGTGGGGGGCAAACCCGAGCCCCACCACTGCAGGCAGGGGAGCCAAAGCTGAAGCCCAAGGCCTTCAGTCCCAGATGGGGGGCATGTAACCTGAGCTTTGCCACCCAGGGCTGAAAGACCTCGGTCCTGAGCAGCGGGGCTCAGTATTCAGCTTTGGTCCTAGGCAGTGAGTCTCGGCATTAGGCTCTGGGCCCCAGACAAGGTCTCACGTCTGGTTGCTGCTGTTTTGCTACAGATCTAAATCATCATTATTTTCCCCATGCTTCTGAACCAGCCATAAAACACCCCCTTCCACTTCTTAGTTTTCAAACTCATCCCCGACTGTCATCATCTGTGTAGACAGCTATCTTTATAGACTGCAGTCCAGACTGCTGTCTATAAAGATAGCCAAGGTGAAATTGCTTCTCAGATTACTGGTCTGAAACACGTTAATAGTCAACGAATGATAGGAGCCATAACCGCACCAGTAAATGCTGAATCTCACTTAGATTGGGAAGATAAGTCAACTCTATCCTTTTTCTTTTTTAAATGAAAGGATGTACGAATTTTTAGGAGGAGAAACATGAGCCATTTTAGCAAAGCTTTGCAGCATTACACCTCCCTGATATGCTCCATTGTTTTCTCAAGGTTTATCTGTGCACTGAAGCATTTTAGCAGAATAAAAAGAGGTCATAATTCTTACAAAAATTCTCAGATACTATCATGCAGGGTATATAAACAAGAGATAGAAAGAGATGGGCTAAGCACACTGGTTAATTTCTAGCCATGGGAATTCTTTTCATAATGATCCCAAACTCCCTCTTATCCAAATTTTGGGTACATTCTGTGTGACTCACTTACGAACAGCGATTGAAGCAGATGGTTTAAGCCATTCATTGAAATCAATGGAACTTCCACCAGTGAGCAGATGACCCTTTGGTTGGAAATACTTGGGAATTTGCCAACAATATGCCCACTCGCTCTAGCAGGTTGTGCTTTTCAGCTTTTGCACTTAGTTCCCCTCAGCACCCGGGAAGACAGGGAAATGTATCTAACTTCCATTAGCCCTTTCAATAGGTCCGTCACATACATTTCCCTCTTATCGACACAATACATCAATGTGAGAACAGACTGGGGAGAGCACACAGAAAATTTAATTTACTCTGGGGAGAACAACATCTTGTCTCATTTCCTTTGTCTGTGCGCATAATTTGTTACATTACAAACCAAAGAATTTGGCTTGGAAGAAAATGAAAAGAGTTAATTGGAAACAATACAAGATGTGTTATAAAGCAGCTAAAAGTTTTAATTTCACGAGTCTGTTTAATCCAGGTAGATGTAATTTATTTTTAATTGGTTTATCAAAAACAAATGCCATTTGTAAAAAGCCGCACACACACGGATTATATTCCCAAGAAAAACATGCCAAAAGAAAAGTTGGAATATGAAAAATAATTTCTAGAAAATAATAAATCTACTTAATATTAGTAGAAATATGAAAAGCATCATACTGAAATAATTACAGAGCTGCAAAGAATGCTTTCTGCTAGTAATTTGAGAATTATTGTCTCATTTTTCATAGACTCTAGGACTGGAAGGGAACTCGAGAGGGCATCGAGTCCAGTCCCCTGCCCTCATGGCAGGACCAAATACTGTCTAGACCATCCCTGATGGACATTTATCTAACCTACTCTTAAATATCTCCAGAGATGGAGATTCCACAACCTCCCTAGGCAATTTATTCCAGTGTTTAACTACCCTGACAGTTAGGAACTTTTTCCTAATGTCCAACCTAAATCTCCTTTGCTGCAGTTTAAGCCCATTGCTTCTTGTTCTATCGTTAGAGGCTAAGGTGAACAAGTTTTCTTCCTCCTCCTGATGACACCCTTTTAGATACCTGAAAACTGCTATCATGTCCCCTTCTCAGTCTTCTCTTTTCCAAACTAAATAAACTCAATTCTTTCAGCCTTCCTTCATAGGTCATGTTCTCAAGACCTTTATTCATTCTTGTTGCTCTTCTCTGGACCCTCTCCAATTTCTCCACATCTTTCTTGAAATGCTGTGCCCAGAACTGGACACAATACTCCAGTTGAGGCCTAACCAGCTCAGAGTAGAGCAGAAGAATGACTTCTCGTGTCTTGTTTACAACACACCTGTTAATGCATCCCAGAATCACGTTTGCTTTTTCTGCAACAGTATCACACTGTTGACTCATATTAAGCTTGTAGTCCACTATGACCCCTAGATCTCTTTCTGCCATACTCCTTCCTAGACAGTTGCTTCCCATTCTGTATGTGTGAAACTGACTGTCACTGATTTAGTGAAATTTATTTTCGGGATGGGAAAGGAAAGAAGTGCTTTGTTCGGGTTACTGATTTCTAACAAACACTGTTCAGGACTGGAACAGCAGTGGTAGAATTTAAGTGCCTTGAAAGAGTCATGAGGATAAACAAGCACAGATGCTTGCTTGCACTATTATTCATATTTCAATTACAGAAATGTTTACAGACTCCATTGTGCTAAATGCTATGCAGAAACAGAGCTGATCAGAAAAGCTTTGACGGAACAGAGACACATAGTTCCATCAGGATGCTTTGCAAAATCTTGTCTGTTTTGCCAAATTTTCATTGTGGAAAATAAAAAAAAAAAAAGCAACAAGCTGACACATTTCAACACTTCTGGAATGAAACATTGAGTTCTGTTTCAAAAAGACTTCTTTTAAATGTTTGCCTCATATATATTAGAACAAAAATCAAGTAAAACAATCACACTAATATTATAAAGATTGCCAAAATGAAATTTGTTAATTTATCCCAAACTTCCTTTTTTCAACCCCCAAAATTTCTCTTTTGCTGAGAATTTTGAAGTTTTTGGATTTTGATGCTAATTGGGACAAAAATGTGAAGTCTTCAAATCCTCCACAAAATGGAATTCCTATTCTCCACACAGTTTTAATAAGAGACACAGTCCCTCTCTTGGAGAATTAAAACAAGACAGATGGGGATACAGAGGTGAAATGACTTGCCCAAATTCACACAACCGCTCAGTGGTAGATCTAGGAATTTAATCTGGATCTCCTGACTCCCATTCCAGGATCTATCCACTAGCCAGGCTGCTTCAAGCCATGATTGCTTTGGAGAGGTGATATTAATGATTAGTTTATCCAAAGGATAAAGCTGGTAAAGAGGAGGATTCCTTTTTTCTGTCTGCAAATTATTTGTGAGCATTTGGAATAGTTCAATGAATACCAGCCTGTGGATAATTAAGAGCTTCTCCAAAGATCTGTAGGAGTACTGCAGGTATGAATATTCTTATTCAGACATGACTGAAAAGTCAGGGGAGATATTTGGTTTGATAAACATTTGGAATTGGTCAGCAAATTGATAGTTTGTTGGCCCCAAAATGAACTTAAGTGTTTTAACTCCCCATGGTTAAAGCACTTGCCTGGGTTGTAGGACACTCAGGTTTGAATCCCCATTCTGGAGCAGGGAAGTGAACTCAGCTCTTCCCTGTAGGTGAGCAGCCTAACCCCCAGGCTAAATGCTATTCTGGTGTGGGTTATTCTCAGTCTCTCCTGGTGAAGCTGTTCCACTTTGTATAAATACTTGAATATTCACTAGGCCAAAGACAGAGACTACCCCACACACCACAGTACAGAGTCACTCACCTGGGACACAGCAAATGGGGTTTCAAATCTTCTCTCTACCTGAGATTCAGAGGAGAGATTTGAACCTAGATCTTCTATCTCCCAGGTAAGTGTCTTATTTTGTCTTTTGCTGGAGCTGGGTAGGGTTTAGACACTGCCACTGGCTTTGAGCATCTAGGCACACACTACAGGTGCAGGCTTCATGTTTGACTCCCCTCCTGGCGTGCACATCGTGATCCAATTACCAAGGCCCTGAAACAGCTGCCATCTTATCCAAGCCTCCCCAGCAGCACTTGCATGTTCCCCAGAATCCCACCAAAAGTGTAAGTCTTCTGGGTTATGATTTCTCTCAGAGGCATGTGATAATGAAAACCAGACATGCAATTTGCACAGGATTCTAAAATACACCATTGTTTTTTACTGAGCATGAGAAATAAACTGATCTAGACAAAATAATATGTCCTCCGACACACAGTTCCCTACCCTAGCTTCCTCACTAATCTGGGGAGTTCCATGGGCATAGGCTTTCTTTGCTCCTCCCTACCATATATAGCTTCTCAACCAGAATGTGGAATCTCTTCTTTTGTTCATTAGTTCATTCTCTCTCTCCAGAATAGCAGACAAGAAACCCTCTCTTATGTTCTCCAGCCCCCTGCCTCAACAGGTGAGCGCAGACTCTTACCAAGTGGCTTCGTTGCCAGGTGACCTCTCTCCTGGTTAACCAGTTCTTCTGGGTAGAAGCCAACCTTTTATCTCAAGGTGTTTCTACCTGAAAAGGTGACCATTTAAAGTCCAAAAAAAATCATTGTTTCTAGTCTGACAGAGACGTGCCACAGTCCTTCTCAGCAAATGGTGGATCCCACATCTACAGAGAGGTATTCCATGATATGAATTCCAGTTGATGTTATGAAATGGCAAGTTGTACATAGACTCTCTAGATCACCAAATACCTATCTCCCAGAGGTGTAATGCAGTTTTGTCTTTAGAAGGTACTTTGATAGAAGCTAGAAGAAGATGCAAAGAATTTCAATTAAAAAAACCAAACTTTTGGCCGCTTAATTATTTTCTTGCCGTGTTATTTATTTATTACTCTTGTTGTCCTCATCAACATCATTATATAGGAATAATGAGAAATATATTGGTAGGAAACTGCAGTTTGCACTTCATTACCTCTGAGACGGGGAATACAAAATTGAACCAAAAAAGAGTTTTTATAAACATCTACATACATGAGCTCTCAAACACTTTTCTGTTCTACTAAGCAGGCAGCATCCAGACCAAAACAGAGCCCATGAGGTAAATGCTGTCTGTGGGATTCTATAACAGTCTGTGACTTCAATTGTCTATAATGCAAAGGCATGACCCATGGAGTCTACAAGTCCCAGTATGCAATGCTCCAACTTAATTGAAGACATTGGTCTCTCAGTTCATTGAATTCCAGGGCTTTTCAATTCACCAAGCTGCTCTGACATATTACTGAAGAGAATGGCTGTAATCTTGTCTGCTTTATAAATATAGGACTTGATCTAGTATTGACAGCCACGAGCATTCAAAGATCATGATTCAAGCACACTGAAATAAAAAGAGATCAGCTTAAAAATTGAGAGAATAAAAATACATTTTGAATTTATTGGGTTTTGAGCCCTTGGGATTTCACATTTTCAAGTTTTTCTCCACAATCATGAGTGTTAGAATTTTAATTTTTAAAGCTTAAAGGAAAATTTCCTTTAATCACTTGACTCCAGGAGTTAGAGCTCCTTTAAAAAAAGTGGGGGGATGGTATTGTTAAACTCAAAATTTCAGGAGTTGGCAACACTGTGTGATTCTTCTCAGACACTGGCATAAGTCAGGAGTAACTCTACTGGGTCAATGAAGAAATACCACACCAGTGAGAGTATATGCAAGCTTCTGAAGTGATTGTAAATTAAGCCTTGTCTGATTAATGTTGAGTGCCTCTCTGCTAAAATAAAATGCTGCAATTTGAGTGGCCAAAACAACCACTACCTACCCAGAATAATTGTTATCCTGCAATAGAGGTGGGGGGATTAGTGTAAAACATTGTCCCCCCAATATCTATTTGCATTTTTTTAAAAATCACTTTCAGGGCTTGTGTTCACTACCGGGGTAAGTCGACCTAAGATCAGCTACGTTATTCCCACAGCTGGAATCAACATAGCTTCGGTCGACTTATGTCGGTGTCTTCTGTGCACTGCGTCGGTCGGAGATGCTCTCTCATCGACTTACCTTAATCTTCTCAGGGAGCTGGAGTACACTCTGCAGTCGATTTAGCAGGTCTTCACTAGACCCACTAAATCACCCCCTGCTGCAGTAATTATCTCCCCATAGTGAAGACCAGCCCTCACTTTGTGCTCCTTTTAGTATTTGTCTTCTGTGACAGTAGCCCCTGGGAGAATTACTAATCATGGATCTGTGCCCCATTGTGCCAGGTGCTGTACAAATGCAGAAGGAGAGGAGGAAGAAAAACAGTCCCTGCCCCCAAAGTTTTACAATCTAAGTACAAGATGAGAGACAACAGGTGAGTACAGAGATGGGAGAGCACAAAGAAAAAATGAGACAGGTTTTAGAGGAGCCAGTTTGTCCAAAAAAAAGCATTCCCTAGGTCAAATGAGTTATTGGCTTGACTGATGTTGGAATTACTGGTTGAAATCTGGTGGCCTGCATTATGCAGGGAGGTCAGCTTAGGTGATAACTAATAATGGTTCCTTGGGAACAGGGGAAGAAAATACCCAATAAAAATCTATGAAAAAGAAAATGTCAGTGTGGGCTATTTCCCCAAAAGCGAACTGAGAGTTGCACAACAACAATAGTTTAGAGTTCTTCTCTTCCGTGTAGCATGGTGTACGTAACTCATCAACAGAGTGCCTGAATTTCAAGTTTAAAATAGTCACAATCATTGGTTTGTTAATTATCTGCAAACCATGAGGAAGCAATTAGTCGATCATGAATAAAGGTGAAACTTTTGCCCTCTGTGGACAGTTTGGGAGCAGAAAAGGAAGCAACATTGAAATGAATTGGCTATAACTCACTCACCTGTCCTCACTTGAGAAAAAGCAGTACATGAAGATTATAGACTCAGACTTGAAGGTCAGAAGGGACCATCGTGATCATCTAGTTTGACCTGCACATTGTAGGCCACAAAACCTCGCCCACCCACTCCTGGACTAAACCAGTAACCTCTGGCTGAGGTACTGAAGTCCACAGGTCTTGATTTAAAGACAGCAAGTTACAGAAGAACTTCAAGGCAGGGTCTGTCTCTTTGTTCTGTGTTGGTACAGCACCTAGGACAATGGGGTTCCAGTCCATGACTGGGGTTCCTATCTAAACAACCTTTGTATCAATCCCAATGTCCAATTCCTGCCTTCTGCTTTTCAGCCGCTTCCTTCCGTGTCATGGTCTCTGGATTGCAGCTATGAGTATGAGTCAACAGTGTACCCTTGTTGCCAAGAAGGCTAACGACGTTTTGCACTATATAAGTAGGAGCATTGCCAGCAGATTGAGGGACATGATCATTCGCAGGGGTGAGCTGGAGCTGGTTCCCACCAGATCCCAAAAACCAGTTGCTAAAATTAGATCTCCATGGAGAACCGGTTGTTAAAGGGCCAGAGGTTGGCAAAGAACTCCAGTCCACAGGCCAGACCATCCTGTTGCTCCCAGGATTCCCAGCTGGGGAGGCTGAGGTTCCCCTGGCCCCTCCCCCTTAAATCAGAACTTTTTATAGGGAACCGGTTGTTAAGATTTTGGCAGCTCATCACTGATCATTCCTCTCTATACGGCATTGGTGTGGCCTCATCTGGAGTACTGTGTCCATTTTTGGGCCCCACAGTACAAGAAGGATGTGAACAAATTGGAAAGAGTCCAGCAGAGGGCAACAAGAATGATTAGGGGGCTGGAGCACATGACTTATGAGGAGAGGCTGAGGGAACTGGGATTTTTCAGTCTGCAGAAGAGAAGAATGAGGGAGAATGATAGCTGCTTTCAACTACCTGAAAGGGGGTTCCAAAGAGGATGGATCTAGACTGTTCTCAGTGGTACCAGATGACAGAACAAGGAGTAATGGCCTCAAGTTGCAGTGGGGGAGGTTTAGGTTGGATATTAGGAAACACTATTTCACTAGGAGGGTGGTGAAGCACTGTCATGGGTTACCTAGGGAAGTGGTGGAATCTCCTTCCTTAGAGGTTTTTAAGGTCAGGCTTGACCAAGCCCTGGCTAGGATCATTTAGTTGGGGATTGGTCTTGCTTTGAACAGGGAGTTGGACTAGATGACCTCCTGAGGTCCCTTCCATCCCTGAGATTCTATGATATAATCCTGGTGATAAGGGACAATGTTCTGCAAAGGGAGGGCAGTACTGGAGAAACAGTCAGTTTGATTAAGCCACTCAGCCAGACTGCTGACAGGGTATGAGGTTCCTGTCTTCTCTGCTACCCGAGGGAAGATTTTTGGGGATGTAGCACAGTGAATTTGCCACTCGTAGCTGTGCCTGCCAGTGACTGTAATTGCTTTCTTTGCTGATGTGGGGGAGGAGATGTTTTATCCCAGGAGAACAGAAACAGCCACAACTGGAGCATTCTTGGTGATTGGAGACTTGTATCCAAGGAAGATGGGGGAGAAAACTCCACAGGATTTTTTAGCTGCTTTCATCACTTGGGAGGCAGCAGTCAGAGTGAAAATTGGTACGGAGCATTTGGAGGCGTGAGAAAGAGAGGGGTACTCAAAGATGCAAATGGAATGTCAAGAGACCTGTTAAATTGTTACACAAAACTAAATGTTTTTCTGACAAAAGATGTTTGACCTTTTTACTAACACCGTGGGCACCCTAAAGAACTGCTATGTGGCCTCCTGATGTGTAGGTTAGCACAGCCATGCTGAGTCCCAGGAGTAGGGACAATGATATAAGTTTAGTTTAATCACCTCTGTTTATTACTGGAAGAGGACACCAAGGCAGCTCCCTCCAGCTTAGCTTCCGGTGCTTTGGGTACAATTTCCTTTTCCTGGCAGAAGCAGAAAATGCTTTACAGTTTTCTGTCCCAGTTAATACCCTAGAAAGGGGTCCTTTCCATCTGGGAGAAGTCATACCCTTCCACGGCTGTCCTTGGATGGGCCACACACAGAGTTCCAGCCAGTAGAGTGACTTGGCTACAGAACAACCTTGGAACTGGAATAAAACATGTGGCAAGCCTGGCCCCGCAGAGCTTACAAAAGTTGTGATGTTTTGCTCACTATTTAGTTTACATTGTCCCTTATTTTTTATTTTTGTTTGAAGGATAAGCAGATTCTTCTTTTTCTGTACCAGTCTGGGTTTGCCAAGTGAATAAAGTAACAGAGCAGTTGGAATGTTCATGGTTATCTAGAGTCCTGCATCTATTTTCCTCTAGCGTGTCTTCGAGAAGTTCCAACAAAGTTAGGGGTTCACAATGCTCAATCTCAGCTCCCCTTTATAGTTTCAGTTGCGGCCACCACAAGCCCCACGCAAGGAGTAGCAGATCCCAGCACTGCCCCCAGAACGAGCTTGGGGCCACATTGTTACTATTCAGACTAACAATCTGGCCTTTTTCCCCCCCCTTGGATCAAGAAGGAAAACAAAATCTGTGTCAGCACTAACCCTGGCACAGATTGCTTCCCCCCTGCTCTGGCCCCTGCCCCCACCCATGCAGCGGAGGAAGAGTGGCCCTACATAAACTGCTCTTCCCTCTGCACTTCCACACTGCTACTCACAATATGGATTGCTGGTGCAGGGGAGTTAAGGGGCACCTCTTACTTCCCTGAATGGGCTTGGAGGGCAGGAGCCAACAATCTTGCACAATCACTGCTCAGGTGGCTAGCTACATTCTTTCTTTCTAAACTCCCCCTGCAGTTTCCCTTGTATGCAATAATCTTCATTTCTTGTCCTAAAAGGACCAAACGTATCATGTAATATTGCTGGGAACCTCTTAAAGTAGCAGCTGCATTCCACTCCAGGGGTGGCTGCATGTCGCTGGTGAATTAAGTGATCACAGTATGTAATGTTTGTAAAGCACTTCGGGAACCTTTGGGATCACGGGCTCTGTAAAAATGCAAACTCTTATTACTGATTGACTCAATGCATGAGGAAAAAGGGCATCAAAATTGCACTTGAGATGGAGTAAGAAGCCCTCTGTAAAGGTATTAAGAAATTACAGGAAGGCAGAGTTAATTACATTCAGAAGATCAATGCGGCTTTTAATGAAGAAAAACGTCAAGATCCAAAATAAAAACCCAGATAAGAAACCTCTGAGGTTCACACACAGACTCTACTGGAATAAGTGGTGCATTAGAGTAAGAGCTATTCCAGCCCTGTGCTCCAAACTGAATAAATGCCAAGATCATTGTGGGGAGGGAGAGAGGGACCCACACAAGCAAACAGCAGTTTTCAGCTGTAAAACTGATATATTTGGCCTGATTTGATTGACGGATGCAAGCTGGTGCTTGAATTGCTAAGCATCACCACTAGTCCTCCACAGAGCTGCAGGCAAATCAGGTTGTGTGGAAGTCACCCCATTTAGCCCCACAGTAGGAAAGATTAATAACACTACTGCATTCCTATGGAAGGTAAATTGAATGCAATCTTTTGTCTGATCACAGCATGCTGGGGGGGCAGGGGGAAGAACTGACCCTTTAACAAAGCAGCACTGAAGATGAGACCCAGTTAGAACACAGGAAAAAATGTCCCATAACGAACAATTCTCCACTGGCTAGGGGCTGGGAGTGAACTTTCAGACAGATTCTCAGCTGGTGTAAACTGGTGTAGTACCATTGACCTCAGAGGAGCTGTGTCAGTTCCCATCAGCTGAGGGTCTGAGTCATTGTTTTAAATTGGAGGACTTGTTCCCCTTGAGATTGGTTTAAACACACCACCACTGCATCAGAGAAGCTAACATCATGACCACCACCACCACAACAAAAACCCACTCTCCTCTGAAACAATGTCAGGGCACAGGGAAATCCTGCAGCCTTGAGCCTTTTACCTTGTGGCAGGTAGCAACAAGCAGAAAAGCCGCTGTTACTTATTGCCTAGCCTTCTGCAGTAGGGAAAACATATGAGAAAGCAGGAAAGGACAATTGCCAGAGGATTTGGGGGATTAGAGAGGATTTGGGAGGAAAGACGCTGTCAATCGATAAGCTGATGCCAGCAATTCAGGGACCTGATGGTCCGATACTGCATGAGAAATGTGACACTGAACAAACTAAATAGTTACAGAGTGAAACAACAAATCTGCTCTCCCATCTTCACAAGGTCACCTGTTATCTCTCGATTTGCTACATATTGCTGGTACAATATTGCTCCTCACTGCAACACTTCTCAAGCTATATGCATGACAATACGTTGCCTTTGTTGAAATATACTGGGTAAATGGTCATGAGAGGATTCTCTATAGTTAAAATGGGGGATCCCTCTGGAACCAGTAACCTCTCTCTCTCCAAAGAAGACATGTTCCAAGTGTTACTATTGTGCACTCTCAGAGAGAGAGAGAGACGGGGACCTGCATAGCTCAGGGACGTTGTAATCGTGTACAGAGCCTTTTGCAAGTAGGTTAGTATAAAAATCACAGCTTATTAAATAGGAAAAACTCATTACCATATGTTGGAGGCTCAGCTGCCTCCTGAGTGCCCCTTGCCTGCCCTGCAGCCAGGGGTGACTGTGGCACCCTGCCTCTGTTTCACCTCTTCAGGGCCCCTTGAGAACTCACATGGCTACCACACCCTCTGCCTGGGGCTTATTTAATAACACAGTTAAAAGCAGTCCTCAAGGGCCCCACAAAGTCTATCTCCACAGTTTGAAAGTTCACACTCAGCTCTAGTGTCTCTTACCCTACCTGCAGTTCTTCTCTCTCTCAGTCCTCTCTTCCTGAAGCCAATACTCCCAGCTCTTCCTGGCTGGAGCCCAGCCTTCTTGTCCTGGCTTCCAGACGCCAATCCTTCTCCTAGACAGAGTCCCCTGCAGGAGCCATCTGTTCGCTTCTACTGCAGCTTCCTCCTCCCAGATCCCCTGTGGCTTTTTGTAAGGGACACCTGTCCTCTATCAGGCTACAACAAGGCTGCTACCGAGGCACACGTGGGCTGGAGCAGTTCCCTCTTAAAGGGCTCATTCCTCCCAATGACTCCATCTGATGGCTGCTTGATACCCCACACACTGGGGGTTTCAGACCATATCCCAGCAGACAGGAGTTTTTCTAAAAACACCCACCACAACTGTAAATCCACATCACCACAGAAGGGCCCGGATTGGAGTGGTATTGAAGAGTGAGCACATGCTGGTCAGAAGGTGTGGGCAAACAATGCATTACTTCTGTTCTGATCTACTTAGGTCTAATCACCCTACTGCCTTCATTGGGATTTTGAGGATGCAAAGAGGGTAGCATCCAGTGATCCTAGGTATTTACCGTGCAAGTCATATGGTTACGATGAGGTGAAGGTTGAGATGCACATCAGTGAATGGAGTGCATATCACTGTCTAAGAGCATCTGAGTGTAGAGAAATCTAAAATATCCAGGAGAGTAACGGCTGCACTTCTCAAACAAGGCATCCAAGTGACCTAAGCTCAGTCCTTATGGAGAAGCCGGACAACCATCTCTCCTTCATAAAAGATTGTTACAAAGGAAGGAGAAAAATTATTGTCCTTAACCTCTGAGAATAGGACAAGAAGCAATGGGCTTAAATTGCAGCAAGGTCGGTTTAGGTTGGACATTAAGAAAAGCTTAACTGTTACGGTAGTTGAGCACTGGAATAAATTGCCCACTGGAGATTTTTAAGAGCTGGTTAGACAAATACCTGTCAGGGATGTCTAGATAATACTTAGTCCTGCCGTGACAGTAGGGGACTGGACTAGATGACCTCTTGAGGTGCCTTCCATTCCTATGATTCTTTGTATGAGTTACAAATGCTTTTTGTGGTGCAGAACATGGGTTTCTTAATATATCAGTACATATGTATCATGGATACTAACTGATTGTTTGTCACTATAGTAACCTTTTCTGTTGTGAAAAAGCTCTAATTGCATCTTCTCAGCACATAGGGACTGATTAATTATTCCATTACTGCCAGCAGAATTGTGCTGGCAGGGAAAATGGAGTAATGCAGCCATGAATCAGGCCCACAGCGTTAGTATCTGGAGACATGTTGGTTTTGCATCTAGTGACACTTGGAGAATTGACTGCAAAATGGAATCATAGGACTGGACTTGCATGGTATTCACCACCTCCTGCAGAGTATTGAGTGTCCTCATCCTAGCAGGACCTGCCCTTTAATGAAGATGACCATGTATTTTTTCCTATACTATGTATTACAGGAAAGAAAGCCCTAAACTAGCCCAACCACCTGTTAAGCTTTGCTATCAACAAGGGCAGCTCTATGCTTTTTGCCACCCCAAGCACGGCAGTCAGGCAGCCTTCGACAGCATGCCTGTGGATGGTCCGCTGGTCACACGGATTCAGCAGCATTTCTGCGGGTGATCTGGTGGTCCTGCCGCCAAACTGCCGCCGAAGCCACAGGAGTGGCGGATCACCCGCTTGCTGCGCTGGTGCCTGAGCCATCCCTGGCTATCAAACACCTGACCCACATATTCTTCAGTAGTGCAGTGTACTCAGGAGTTTCTTCCAATTCCACAATTTCTTCCTAATTTGTTAGGCAACAAAGGCTATTCAGATTACTCTGGGAGCTAAAAAGCCAGGGAGAACTATATGGTTGGTCTGTATCCAGAGACCTCAATAAAGGATTCCCTTTATATTCATCATAAAACTGAGTCCCAAGTCACACAGAGGGCAAAGTATGTACAAAGCAAGGCAGCTTTAAAGTCACGTCAACCTCTATTCACAGTAAACACACTGGGGAATTCTGCCAGTCCATTGGTCCCCAATGGTTATCCTACCTAATAAAATAGGATTGTCTTCATCATCATAACTATCTGGATGTCATTTAGCCAGGCTAGCACATCACACCTGAATCATCGTTTTCCCAGTGATATTATGAAATGCTCTTTCAAATGCTCTCGCTCTCCCAGAAATAAGGCATTTCACCTTTTAAACATTCTGTTTTGAAAAGACATTTTCAAAACAAAACACATTGATTGTAATTGACATTTAGAAAGTGTGGTTTCAAGTGGACACTGCATATCATTTTGAATTGATAGTTATAACATGTTGTGTGACCCAAAGAATTTTTCTGCAAAAGAAAATATTTTTTAAATTTTTTTGCCAGCCACTGAACCCCTCCGCAAAATTTGCTCAGCTCTATTTACAAGGTATTCTCTAGTGCCTTCTCCAGTCTAATTTTAAGTAATCCAAGTAATGAGGCTTCCACCGTCTTTCCAGATAAACTATTTTATGGCACAGTAGACCTCCAGCTGAATTAAGTTGCCTTAGCACCTAGCCCTCCCAATTAGGGATCAGGCCCACACCATGATACATGGTACACCTCATATACAAATAACTAAAAGATGAGCCCTGCCCACCAAAGATCTTGGCATATGGCAAGGCATGACTGGTGGATAAACAAAATAAATTGTAGAAGGAGGAAGAGGTAACCATGAAGCATTTATAATTAGCAGTCAGAGCAATCCATCTATCTGGCCATAGGAAATGCTTCCTGATTTCCTTGTAATTAGTTTATTCTGTTACTTCTGGTTACATTTCCTTTTTCAGGCAAAGAATAGGAGAGGAAACAGAAAGGTGAATGAGACAGCCATAGTCCCACAGCAGACCTGAGGACAGAACCTAGGTCTCTTCAGTTGCACTGCAATGCCCTGTTCTTAGGACCATGCTTCATAGATGCCCTATATTGATTATCAGACACTCACAGGCCTCTCCTGCTCTTTCCCAGCTCTGGCCAATCAGTGCTTTCCCTCCAATGTAGTGACCCCGGAAGACTTCTTTAAGGGGTTTCCACTGCATGGAGTGCCTCTGTTCAGGAGTTAATACAAGGTTAAGCTCCAACTTCCTGAGTGGGTTACTGTGGAGGTAGGAACAGCCTTTTCTTCATATGTGGTTATCGCACCCTGGGAAGAACTTTCCACTGGGGCCTTGAACAGGGGTGGGAACCACACAAAGAGCCACCCTCAGGATCTGGGAAAGTGAGGGTTTAGTGTCCCAGGTGTGGCTGACTTCCTCTTCCATGTGTTCAGGACCAGATCTACTCATAAGCTGCCCCATCCATTCTTGGAACAATTTTGCTCTGTACTTTTAGTATCACAGCAGCACCCTCTAGCACGGGGGAAGAAAAGACATTCTACTGAGTAACTAGCTGCATACACCTGTCTAAAAATGTTAGACAGCTGAATGACCTTTATAACCAGAATTTCACTAGCTACCAATACATCTCTCATTCCTAGTAGTATGGGTGAATATCATTCGTTTCCCATTTTTCCACTACAGTCTTATTATAGTGGAGCTTAATAAATAAAATCCGCTCATATTTTCCTTTCTTCAGCTACAAACTAGGACTATATTACTCCATATAGCATTGCTCATAAGTGGCTGTCACATGGGAGATAAGACAATCTTCATTTCTCATCCACAAAAGTATTCCCACTCACCCCCATTCTACATTCCCCAAGAAGCACTTTGAGTGGCAACATAGAATTCATTACCCAGGCTAGGCTTCTGTGACTTGATAATTCATTCCCCTTGTTACTCACTGTTCTGTCATGAGAGCTGAAGGAAAGAGAGTCTTGATCTTGAAGGTAGGACAATGATACAATATACTTCCAATCAGCTGCTGGAAGAAAGGTTACAACCTGCTTCATGCAGAATTCAATTAGGCACCGTAGAGATAGTAGTAATGCAGACTATAGATGACAACATCCTTTCAAGTTACTCTTAGCTCCATCTCCTTCCTCTAAAGGATTTTTAACTCATTCTGGCACTAACAGAAAGCAGATCTGTTCTGCTAGAATGGAGAGAGATCTGTTTCCCTTCAATATACTTTGAAGTTTCTTCTAAGACTCTGATGCTTTGTAGAAATGAGAGAAATGTTCAACTGAGAAACAATTCTGCCTCCATCAATCTAATTTAGCTAGCTAGGTATTTCTATCACATGTCTCACCATGGTATCTGAGCACTTGTGTCACATGATGAGGGGTTTCCTACCAGTTTATTTGCATCAGAGGCTCTCAGTTGCAGCAAAATTGTCTTCAGGTTCACTCGAGTTTTGGACAGAGCTGGTCACAAAGTATCTGAATATGTTGGGAAAACATCGAATCACAACTTGAACTTTGCACCCTGGTCCTTCCTGGCTGGGTAAGGCCAGTTGGGAAATATGAGGCCCTCAGTTAAAATCATAGAATCTCAGGGTTAATGGCTCCCAATACTGCTGGAAAGGTATAACAAGCGGGGTTCCGCAGGGGTCTGTTTTGGGACCAGTTCTGTTCAATATCTTCATCAACGATTTAGATGTTGGCATAGAAAGTACGCTTATTAAGTTTGCGGACGATACCAAACTGGGAGGGATTGCAACTGCTTTGGAGGACAGGGTCAAAATTCAAAACAATCTGGACAAACTGGAGAAATGGTCTGAGGTAAACAGGATGAAGTTCAATAAAGATAAATGCAAAGTGCTCCACCTAGGAAGGAACGATCAGTTTCACACATACAGAATGGGAAGAGACTGTCTAGGAAGGAGTATGGCAGAAAGAGATCTAGGGGTCATAGTAGACCACAAGCTTAATATGAGTCAACAGTGTGATACTGTTGCAAAAAAAGCAAACGTGATTCTGGGATGCATTAACAGGTGTGTTGTAAACAAGACACGAGAAGTCATTCTTCCGCTTTACTCTGCACTGGTTAGGCCTCACGTGGAGTATTGTGTCCAGTTCTGGGCACCGCATTTCAAAAAAGATGTGGAGAAATTGGAGAGGGTCCAGAGAAGAGCAACAAGAATGATTAAAGGTCTTGAGAACATGACCTATGAAGGAAGGCTGAAGGAACTGGGTTTGTTTAGTTTGGAAAAGAGAAGACTGAGAAGGGGCATGATAGCAGTTTTCAGGTATCTGAAAGGGTGTCATCAGGAGTAGGGAGAAAACTTGTTCACCTTAGCCTCCAATGATAGAACAAGCAGCAATGGGCTTAAACTGCAGCAAAGGAGATTTAGGTTGGACATTAGGAAAAAGTTCCTAACTGTCAGGGTAGTTAAACACTGGAATAGATTGCCTAGGGAAGTTGTGGAATCTCCATCTCTGGAGATATTTAAGAGTAGGTTAGATAAATGTCTATTAGGGATGGTCTAGACAGTATTTGGTCCTGCCATGAGGGCAGGGGACTGGACTCGATGACCTCTCGAGTTCCCTTCCAGTCCTAGAGTCTATGAATCTATGAGGGTTGGAAGGGACCTTAGGTCATCTAGTCCAAACTCCTGCTCAAAGCAAGACCTGATCCCCCAACTAAATCATCCCAGGCAGGACTTTGTCAAACCTGACCTTAAAAACCTCTAAGGAAGGAGATTCCACCATCTCCCTAGGTAACCCATTACAGTGCTTCACCACCCTCCAAGTGAAACAGTGTTTCCTAATATCCAAACTAAACCTCCCCCTTGAGACCATTTCTCCTTGATCTGTCATCTGGTACCGCTGAGAACAGTCTACATTCATCCTCTTTGGAACCCCCTTCAGGTAGTTAAAAGTAGCTATCAAATCCCCCCCCCCATTCTTCTCTTCTGCAGTCTAAACAATCCCAGTTCCCTCAGCCTCTCCTCGTAAGTCAAGTGCTCAAGCCCCCTAATCATTTTTGTTGCCCTCCGCTGGACTCTTTCCAATTTTTCCACATCCTTCTTGTAGTGTGGGGCCCAAAACTGGACACTGTAGTCCAGATGAGGCCTCATCAATGCCAAATAGAGGGGAATGATCACGTCCCTCGATCTGCTGGCAATGCCCCAATGTATACAGCCCAAAATGCCATTAGCTTTCTTGGTAACAAGGGCACACTGTTGACTCATATCCAGCTTTTTGTCCACTGTAACCCCTAGGTCCTTTTCTGCAGAACTGCCAACTAGCCATTTGGTCCCTAGTCTGTAGTTGTGAATGGGATTCTCCCGTCCTAAGTGCAGGACTTTGCACTTATCCTTGTTGAACCTCATGAGATTTCTTTTGGCCCAATCCTCTAATTTGTCTAGGTCCCTCTGTATTCTATCCCTACCCTCCAGCGTATCTACCACTCCTCCCAGTTTAGTGTCAGCTGAAAATTTGCTGAGGGTGCAATCCATGCCATCCGCCAGATCATTTAAGATATTGAACAAAACCAGCCCCAGGACCGACCCTTGGGGCACTCCGCTTGATACCAGCTGCCAACTAGACATGGAGCCATCGATCACTACTGTTGATCCTGATGATCTAGCCAGCTTTCTATTCACCTTATAGTCCATTCATCCAGCCCATACTACTTTAACTCCCTGGCAAGAATACTGTGGGAGACCATATCAAAAGCTTTGCTAATGTCAAGGAATAACACATCCACTGCTTTCCCCTCATCCACAGAGCCAGTTATCTCGTCATAGAAGGCAATTAGGTTAGTCAGGTATGACGTGCCCTTGGTGAATCCATTCTGACTATTCCTGATCACTTTCCTCTCCTCTAAGCCCTTCAGAATTGATTCCTTGAGGACCTGCTACATGATTTTTCCAGGGACTGAGGTGAGGCTGACTGGTCTGTAGTTTCCCAGATCCTCCTCCTTCCCTTTTTAAAAGATGGGCACTATATTAGCCTTTTTCCAGTCATCCGGGACCTCCCCCGATCGCTATGGGTTTTCAGAGATGATGGCCAGTGGCTTCGAAATCACACCCACCAACTCCTTTAGCGCCCTCTGAAGCAGTGCATCCGGCCCCATGGACTTGTGCTCGTCCAGCTTTTCTAATTTGTCCTGAACCACTTCTTTCTCCACAGAGGGCTGGTCACCTCCTCCCTATGCTGTGCTGCCCAGTGCAGTAGTCTGGAAGCTGACCTTGTTCATGAAGATAGAGGAGGGAGATTAAAAAAAAACATTGAGTACGTTAGCTTTTTCCACATCCTCTGTCACTAGGTTGCCTCCCTCATTCAGTAAGGAACCCACACTTTCCTTGATTTTCTTCTTGTTGCTAAAAAACCTGAAGAAACCCTTCTAGTTATTCTTAATATTCCTTGTTAGCTGCAACTCCAAGTGTGATTTGACCTCCCTGATTTCACTCCTGCATGCCTGAGAAATATTTTTTTAATCCTCCATGGTCATTTGTCCAATCTTCCACTTTTTGTAAGCTGCTTTTTTGTGTTTAAGATCAACAAGCATTTTACTGTTAAGCCAAGCTGGTCGCCTGCTATATTTACTATTCTTTCTACTCATTAGGATGGTTTGTTCCTGCAACCTCAATTAGGATTCTTTAAAATACAGCCAGCTCTCCTGGACTCCGTTCCCCGGCCATGTTATTCTCCCAGGGGATCCTGCCCATCAGTTCCCTGAGGGAGTCAAAGTCTGCTTTTCTGAAGTCCAGGGTCCATATTCTGCTGCTCTTCTCTCTTTCTTCGGTCAGGATCCTGAACTTGACCATCTCATGGTCACTGCCTCCCAGGTTCTCATCCACTTTTGCTTCTCCTACTAATTCTTTCCTGTTTGTGAACAGGTCAAGAAGAGCTCTGCCTCTAGTTGGTTCCCACAGCACTTGCACCAGGAAATTGTCCCCTACACTTTCCACAAACTTCCTGGATTGTCTGTGCACTTCAGTATTGCTCTCCCAGCAAATATCAGGGTGATTGAAGTCCTCCATGAGAACCAGAGCCTATGATCTAGTAACTTCTGTTGGTTGCTGGAAGAAAGCCTCTTTCACCTCATTCGTCTGGTCTGGTGGTCTATAGCAGACTCCCACCACGTCATCATCCTTGATGCTCAAACTTCTAAACTTAACCTAGAGACTCTCAAGTTTTTCTGCAGTTTCATTCTGGAACTCTGAACAATCATACTGATCTCTTACATAAAATGCAACTCCCCCACCTTTTTTGCCCTGCCTCTCCTTCCTGACTAGTTTATATCCATCCATGACAGTACTCCAGTCATGTGAGTTATCCTACTAGGTCTCTGTTAGTCTAATCACACCATAATTCCTTGACTGTGCCAGGATTTCCAGTTCTCCCTGCTTGTTTCATTTGTGTACAGGCACTTAAGATAATTCGCTGTTCGTCCTGCTCTCTCAGTATGAGGTAGGTTCCTCCCTTCTTGCGCTCTCCTGCTCGTGCTTCCTCCCAGTATCCCACTTCCCCACTTACCTCAGGGCTGTGGTCTCTTTCTCCCGGTGAACCAGTTTAAAGCTCTCCTCACTAGGTTAGCCAGCCTGCTTGCGAAGATGCTTTTCTTTCTCTTTGTTAGGTGGAGCCCGTCTCTGCCTAGCACTCCTTCTTGGAATACCATCCCACAGTCAAAGAATCCAAAGCTTTCTCTCTGACCCCTCCTGCGTAGCCATTAATTGACTTCCACAATTTGACGGTCTCTACCTGGGCCTTTCCCTTCCACAGGGAGGATGGATGAGACCACCACTTGTGCCTCAAACTCCTTTATCTTTCTTCCCAGAGCCATGTAGTCTGCAGTGATCCACTCAGGGTTATTCTTAGCAGTATCATTGGTGTCCACGTGGAGACGTACAGGGGACAAATCGAAGCATGCTTTAGGCAAGAGCTGAGTGAAAACTGGAATTTGCATCCCCAGGAAAATTTCAATGTTTCGACATTGTTTCAAGATGGAAACAGAATGAAAAGTTGAAATACTAAAACAATAAGGAGTCCTTGTGGCACCTTAGAGACTAACAAATTTATTTGGGTATAAGCTTTTGTGGGCTAAAACCCACTTCTTTGTTAGTCTCTAAGATAGCATAGGGACTACTTTTTGTTTTTGCTCGTACAGACTAACACAACTACCACTCTGAAACCTGAAATACTAAAAAACTTTTCATACAACAAAAGTTTTTTGAATCAGAAACCATGAAACATTTCACTTTTGCCATTTTTGATCAAAACATTCTGATATTCCAGATATTTTTTTTTCCTCATTTTGGTTTGTTGAACTGGCCCCAAGTGTTTTGTTTTGAGTGAGTTCAACATTGAACTGCATTATTCTATTGTGGCAGATTGCCTCATGGGAGTTTTAATTTGGGTTTTTGATATCCTCTTTTCCCACTTCCATCAGCTCCGATCTGGGAACCGAATAGAAGCTGTGTGGATGATGATCTTCGCCTGGCTGTAGACAAAGATCAATGCCCACGCTGATATTATTATTAATTGTTTGTTTTGTTGCAGTGCCTCAGAGATCTAGTCACATACCAGCATCCCATTGGATTAGATCAGGGGTTCTCAGACTTTTGTGCTGGTGACCCCTTTCACACAGCAAGCCTCTGAGTGTGACGCCATGCTGGAAACAAAGCGGGGTTTGGGGTGGAGGCTGACAGCTCGTGACTCCCCATGTAATAACCTTGTGACCCCCTGAGGGGTCCCGACCCCCAGTTTGAGAACCCCTGGACTGGATGCTGTACCTACACAGAACAAACAGATGGATTTACCAACATTATTATTAGAGCCATCAGCCACAGTAAACACTATGGAGCATGAGGGGCTGTCAGCAAACCTGTGGCCCCAGCAGGAGCAAACAGAATTGATACCTAATGGCACCATTCTTTTCACAGAGGGTAAGGGTAGGCAATAGTCATTGAGACAGAAGACGACACCAGTGCCTCTGCTCTTTCCACCATCATATTCAGTGTGTAGGAGAATTAGTGAGACGATAGGGCTGGAAAGGCATTCACTCTGCAGATGGCATCTACCTGGCCAGATCCTCAGACCTTCTTTGTCCAAGCCAAATCAGTTTATTGGTTTCATCCACATGTTGCATCACATCATTAACCCACAAAAACAACAAGGAGTCTGGTGGCACCTTAAAGACTTATTTGGGCACAAGCTTTCAAGCATAAAAAATTCACTTCTTCAGATGCAATCATTAACTCAGATTGTAAAATCTTCCCTGTTGAGGCTACTTGATGTGAAAGGAAGGATAGCCTGGTGGTTAACACACTGGACTGCAACGCAGGGCTGGTACACAATTCCCATCTCTGCCACAGACCCTTCAGAGGATCTTGGGGGAAGTGATTTAACCTCCCCCTGGGTGGTGCTGTAGAGAGACTCTAGGGAGGGAGACTTTCTGCTGCAGAGATTGCAGAAGGCAGTTGTCAGGCGGCTTCAGAATCCCTGGGGCAGGAGGCATGATCGGGGTTGGGGGGGGACACACTGGTTGCAGCACCCAACGCTAGCAATTCCAGGCAGTCTATAGCCTGGGGGGCTGCTGTAACTTAGATAGGTGCCCTGAGCTGTTGAAGGTATGCCAGGGCTTCTTGTCCCTGGAGCGGCTGAGGATCAGGAGGGTGCAAAAAATGGCTAAAAATGGCCCCTATCTTAGAAGCACAGCACAGATGTCTCTCTCTCTCTCTCTCTCCCTCCCTCCCTCAGCCCTGTAAGGTGGGGATATTAATACTTCTTTTATGTAATTACCTAAAGCTGAGGAGTGGGTGTGTGTATATCCGGCTAGTCTTTTAATCCACAGCATATCCACCCAGAGCACAGGATGGGCACTTCTAGCTCCAGCTGGCACTCTGAATATATATTTGTATTGTAAGTTTACTATGTATTGTACAGCCTTTAGCACAATGGGGCCCTGATCCTGGTTGGTAGCTGTAGGCATCACCATAATATAGACAATGTAACAAGGATAGTAATTATGTGTTTCCAATTACAGACATCAGGGATTTACAATTAAATCACAATGAATGTAATAAAACCTGAACAGCATAATCTATTATGTTCCAAAGCTTGCTTGGCCTGCTAAGCAAAACACAAATGTCAGCTTATGGGAAAGCTACAAGCCATCCTTCTAACAGAGATTTCTTCCGTCTTTCCTCTCCCCACTGGCTTTGTTAGCCTAACAGTGAAAGGGGGAGAGGGAAAACCATGAGAATTCAAACTAGGTTTTCCATGAATGGATGCAAAGGACAAGCCTATGAATAATGCACCCGGTCTGATTTATAGTCCATTAGAAGCATGAGCTGATTGGTTATGGATGACAAGAGGATAAAGAGAAATGAGCATGAGAACAAAGCATGTGGCGAGCAATCAGCCTTCAAGCAAGCAACAAGCAAGCAATGAGCAGCCAATGAGCGATGATAGACAAGCAAGTAACAAGCAAACAACATGCGGAAAACGAGCGCGTGACAAGCACCCATTGAGTGATGAGCGAGTAACAAGCCAAAATCATTTTGACTTATTTTCCTCTAATGCAGTTATGGTAATGAATGACTCTGCGACTGGTCACTCTGAAACATACACTTGATATTCTACCTGTACCATCATAATTCTACAGGTAACAAAAACCACCACAACAAAACCCACACATGTCCCAGATGACTACCTTAGCATTTCTATTTTTCAACTGTTGCTAAGGCCATCTACTACATATTCTTTAATACATAAGCTGCTTCTTTTTAATGTGTCTTTCATTTCTAGACTGCATTTATAGCATAACTCTGAAAAACCATCACACGTGGAATGTGACTACAGAGACTACAAGGTCTGGGAGTTAAGTCTAGTACGAATGTTTCAGATTATTTGAATATGGAAGTCCATCTTAATTAATATTAGAAGAAACCCTGAAGCAACCAGACAGAAGGGAAATAAAAGCTTATGCATCAAGGCACAGTAGATCATCTGCAGCAGAACAGGAGTTTAGGCCCCAGTTCAGCAGTCTCTCGGTTCAGCAGAGCACATGCTTAAGTCTCAGTGAGTTTAGGCATGTACTTAAAATTACATATATGCTTGAATACCTTGCTGAAGTGGAACTTTAGAAAGGAATTTGCCTGGTAGAACAGTGCACAGATGAGCCTCAATTCTACAGTCATATGTGTGTGTACAGCCCCTCACAGAGAGTCCTAGTGAAATCAATGGGGCTTCACACCGATATAAAAGAGTCCACCTTGATGGATCAGATGGCAGGACTGGAAATTCAGTGAGCTGCCTTCTGAAGACACTTGGTCTTCCTGTGAAGCAGTATTTACAATCAGAGATCACATGCTGGACTGCATGGTGGGGAAAAAAATCTGTTTCTTTGCTAATTGTTATGGGATTTTTAACTTGACTGCTCTTAAGTCAGCCACCCTGAAAAGAGGCATTTTAATTTCATTGTCTTTTTAAGTTCCTTGCAATTGACTAATTCTGCTGGCTTTTGCCAAGACAGTAGAGTGTCCTTAACTGAGATGTCCTTAAAAAATATCCATCACAGCTGGTACTAATGAACACTGCTTTGACAGTTTCACCCGTGAAGCCAAGGATATTATGGGCCAGAGAGACTGAATTACTATTAGCCCCACAAGTAGTCCCTCCAGCAGCAGGGTGGAAATGCTTTAGCAGTGCAAATATAATGCCACTTCCCCTGCTTATTCTCTGAATAAATGGAAGATTAAATTCCAGCAGGTTATCCACCCAGAAACTTTCAGCATGCTAATATCACTTTAAAATGCTGCTGAATACAAGCCGGCACAGCAGAGTAGGTTTGGGGCATGGGCAGGGTCTTGCTTCAAATGATGCAAGTATCCAGAGTGTCTCCCAGTAAAGAAAAAAAAAAGGGGGGGGACATTTGAGAGAGAACACAAATGCCAGGGAGGAAATACCACGCATGATAATGCATCCAGAGAGCTGGTAACATTCCAGTAGGACTTGGACTAAGGTGCCCAAAAGTTTTCTGCCAATTTGTTTGGCAATGGAAGGTTCTTTACGGCAAGTGACATGCTCAAGCCCCGGTGCACTAGCTATTCACATCCAATGCCAGTCCCTTGGCTCTGTGTCTGCTCCAGCGCACATCGTTGCCAGGAGGCCTTTCATCCACAGTGGCACCTGAATCTAAAGGGCAGTGAAGATAAAAGGAAATAGTGACGCACCGGGATCATTACCATTTAGCAGTTATGAAATATTGCTCACATGCTTCTCCCAGTGGGGAAAGAGACTCACTAGGAATAGATCATTCACTAAGACAGACTAGGAGAAAGGTCATCAGCTACACTGTGAATAATTGCTGCTATCCCAGACAGAGGCTGACTGATGGCTTCATTAGATGGGGGCTATTTCAACCATCTGACTTGTGTTGGAGCTAGTTGCAGGCGCAAAAGGAAGAAAGAAAAAGTAGTGCACAATGCTTTGATAGGTTCCAAGGCCAGAAGAGACTATTGTGTTCATCTAGTCTGACCTCCTGGATAACACAGGCCACAGAACTCCTCCAGAATAATTCCTAGAACAGATCGTTTCGAAAGCCATGCTATCTTGATTTTAAAAACAGCCAGTGAGGGAGAATCCACCACAATCGTTAGTCAGTTGTTCTAATGGTTAAATTACCTGCACAGTTATAAATTTACTCCTTTCTCCCAGTCTGAATTTTTCTAGCTTCAACTTCCAGCCATTGGATTGTGTTATATTTCTCTGCTAGGCTGAAGAGTTCATCATCAAATAGTTGTTCCCTATGTAAATACATATGGACTGTGCTCAAGTCACCCCTTAACCTTCTTTGCTTAGATAGATAAATGAGCTTCGTGAGGCTCTCAATAGGTTTTCTAATCCTTTAATCATTTTCTTGGCTCATCTCTGAACCCTCCCCCAATTCCTCATCAACATCCTTCTTGAATGATTAAGATCAGAACTGGACACACTATTCCAGCAGTGCTCACACCACTGCCAAATACACAGAAGTTAAATAACCTTTATACTCTTACCCAAGGTTCTCCTGTTCATATATTCAAAAAATACATGTAGCCCTTTTGGCCACAGTGTTGGCCATGAGGACACAAATTAAGTGATACCAAGTAGAAGGAATAAAGTTAGAAAGAGTTACAAACAAAAGTAAAGCTACTCTCTCTCATGGCTAAGACCTAAGGTAGTTTCCTTACCAATCTTCCATTTCCAGAGTCTTTAGCTCCCTTGGATAAAGTACCCATCTCTTTCAGCTTCCAGGCACAGTTGCCAACTTTCATGTGGTAAATAAGCACCCTGGCTTTCATAATAAGCCAAAAATCAAGTGAATCTCATTTCAAAACAAGGCCAAAACAAGCCAATTCCTAAGAACCCCAATACTCTATGTGACTAGATCCCCCCTGTGAGCAGTCTGGGACTGTGGTGGATCCACTGTGAACTCTGACACTCTTTCCCTGCCTTACCCCTGCTTGCCCCCCCCCTTGCCTGGAGCTGATCAAAAATCAGCAGCAACAAGCTACAAGCCACAAACTAGCCAAAAAGCAACTCACAAGCCTATTAAGCCAAAAATAAGCCCAATTTCTGCATTTTTTCCTCAGGGTTTGGCATGTCTGCTTGCAAGAGCGTCTGATGAAGTGGGTATTCACCCACGAAAGCTTATGCTCCAATAAGACTGTTAGTCTATAAGGTGCCACAGGACTCTGTCGCTTTTTACAGATCGAGACTAACATGGTTACCCCTCTGATGCTTGCAAGAGCTCCGTCCCCTTCTGTCTGCCCCGTGACAAGTGCCAAGATGGCATCTTCTGTCTCCTTATAACTTCCCAAACTCAGCTTTGTCCCCAGACCCAGGATCACCTCATGCTGTTCTCCCCTTCCTGTGGACTTCCCATCCCCATGCTGATTCATGTGTAAATAAGGATTCCATTGGTTTTAGTCAGACCTGGTTTAATTTAGTCAGAGACAGGTAAATAGCTGCCTTCTCTCCTGCCTGGTAGGGAACCTGTTTTCCCCCCGTTTGGCTGCAGAGTTTAAAGCATAATAGCACTAAGTATCCACATTTCCTTATATAGTGTAAACAACACACATTTCACAATGGTATCATTCACCAGCGTGTCACTAGCTTTCAGGCAAGACCTCACTTTATATACAATATTATTGCATTATGAAAATATAAAATCAATTGATTCAGTGTGACCTATTTGAGGTTCAGACCCCGACTTTACAGCCCAGATAAAGTTTCTCTCCCCTGCTGGAGTGTGGACACCATACCGTTTACTCCCTGGCTGGATAGCTTTGTTTACTTTACACGTAAATGGGCCTTCATTGTCTCTGGCTGACCAACAACTACCCACGCCTTTGCTGAGGGCAGACTGGGCTTATGGATGGCTTGCACAACACATTAAGAACAAAATTCTAGCTCGTATTCATAACTCATTGTACACACCCTGTGCACACATCACCCACCCGAATATTACTGACGCCTTCCCGTGTTAACTTACATGCCATCTTTCCAATACCGGTTAGGACAACGGTGTCTTAGGTGCAGTGAGTATGTCAGGCCTCAGAAGACTTGCTGACACAGAGGCCTGGCCTATCCTAAAAAGTTAGTTCAACCCAGCTACATTGTTCAGGGGTGTGAAAAATCTAGCCCCCCGAGTGACATAGTTAAGCTGACCTGACCCCCAGCAGAGACAGGGCTGACTTGATGGAAGTGTCTCTCCATTGACCTAGCTACTGCGTCTCAGGAAGTTGACTTACCTATGCTGATGGGAGAACTCCCCCGGCAGGATTGGTAGAGTCTCCATTGAAGCACTGCAGCTGTGTCTACAGTGGAAATGCTACAGTGAAAAGCCCAGAGTAGTGAACCACAAATGGGCCTCTGTGCCACAGGGTCCATAAAGAAAGACTTGGGGAGAAAAACTGACTACTAGAGAGAGCTTCCCCATCATGGCTACCACCCCCCCACCTCCTGGGCCCCCAGACCTTCTTTGTCTTAACCCTGAGAGGTGTCTTGAACAGCTCAGGCCAGAGAGAAGGACTCAGATGACACCGCTACCTCTGCTGGCTCCAGCTGAATCCCAGACACCACCTAGGTTGAACTGGGGTTGGACTAACATCATCTCCAGCCCATCTCAACTAATTTCTCCTCTTTCCCCCAAAAGAGCAGTTATTACCATATTTCATATAATTTAAAAGACTGTCTAACAAGGGGGCTCTTTCTTCTAGCACTCTCTAAAGGGGAAATGGGATATTCATATTAAACGATTCATATCAATACTTAATATTTCAAAATGTTTTAATTGTTTTTCCCTCTTCTTCCTGTATCTTTAATAGAAGGATTTTTAATGGTGTTTGCTCCATGGTAAACAGAGACCTCAGCCTGCTTAGTGCCACACTCAAATCGTGTTTAACACTGTTTAATATTGCATAGTGACTGGGTTACGTTAACCCTCCATCCCATACATTGCATCTAAATTGATACAACAGTGCTACCATTCCTCATAGATGATGTGGTATAATTGCACCTGCAAGGTAGCAAAAATGGCTACTCAAACTAGTGGATGAAAGTTAGCGAGACGGTCAGGTGCAAGAAGAAGAAAGTAGCAATCAACATTTGCAAAAAAAAATGTAAAGGAGAAAAATATCCTTTGGCATTAATCTCCATGATTCACAAGAAATGCAGGTAGGCTGGCAAAGTTTAAGTGCTTGAAAATGATGCCCATGGCTGTCTGGAAAATCTGATTACCACCCCGATGATTTATGGCTTGCCATTAGCACAGAAAAAAAAAATAAAGCCCAGAAATTGAGCTGAGTAAATCAAGAAGGACCTTTCCAGTTTACAATGAACACTTCGACATGATTCAAAAGTGTTTCAACGGAGATTTCATTTTCTGTAAATACATGTTATCTCCAGAACATGAACTATTCATTTTAGTGGTTTCTCTCCCAAATTACACTTTACTTTGGCCTGAAAGGAAGCCCAACTTCACCTGCCACCTTTTCAAGGCTTCTCTTGATTTATTTAAATGACATTGGGTGACTAACTTCTGTCTCTCTGATGCTTGGCAGGAGCTATCCGCTCCTTCAGCTCCAGCTGAGCCAAAGGGATTGGGGAAAACTTAAAGGAGTCCTACAAATGCACAGACTAAACTTTGCTGGATAAGGTTTCTAGATATTGTGAGAAAAGGGACATTCTGCATGTTACGCTACTAATGATGGAAGAATCAGCTGACACAGAAAAGCCGTTGATACCTGAATTTTTGCCTCACTCTCAAACTAACCCTAGATAAATTTCAAAAACAATTCTTCATATCCCAGGATTGTTTTATACAATCCAGAAATCTAGGTTCAACTCCTAGCTCTGCCATAGACTCCATGTCACCATGGGCAAGTCACTCAATTTTCCCTGTGCCTCAGTTTTTCCCTCTGAAAAATGGGCATGGAAATTCTCATGGAAAGAGCATCTTAAAGGTTGTGGTGGATTCTCCGTCCTTTGGAGTCTTTAAATTGAGACTTGATGTCTTTCTAGAAGAGATGTTCTGGCTCAACCACAAGTTATTCAGCTCAGTGGAAGAATTACTAGTGAAGTTCTCTGGGCTGTGTTATGCAGGAAATTACGTTACATGACCAGAATAGCCCCATGTGGCCTTAAAATCTATATATTTTACATTTTAATTCAGAGACCAGGAACCCATGAATGCTACCAAACAGCCTGTTCCCATGAGTTTTCCATCCCAGTTGGGTCAAGCCAAAATGCTCACAAGAGAACACCACTTTGGCCTGCCCTGCCCAATTATACAAGCAGATTGTGCAGTGATCCTTTCTCCCATGAACTCCTGTGCTGGGGGCAGTCACAATGCAGCTGGAGAGCAGGAGCACTATCCGATCTAGCACCACTAGCAGCACCAGCATCCTCAAAGCAGGGACAGGCGTGAGACTGTAGGGTTATATTATCACACAGCTTTCCCCCCCTGCTTTGCCCAGCAGAGTTGACATGTTGCAGGAGAGAGCATGGGCTTGAAAAAGTGGTAGTGCTGTTTCCCACCATGCCAGACTCTCTTTATGGATTCCCCATGCTATGCACCCCCTCCTGTTCCCAGTCCAAAATGAGTCCTGCCCCCATCTGGCCTTTAATCATCTCCTGTATAAACAACTGAAGCAGAGCCAGTTCTGCAATATTTATGCAGCAGCACAAGTCAGTGTCCCAAAGAAACCCACTGCTGGTGGAGCACCAGCAAGGAGTTCCTTGGGAGACCTTCTGCAGCACACCAGCAATCTTCAGCAGCAAACTGGTGGTCAACCTAGGAATAACCCTGTGCTCTAGTAAGCATCTTCTCAGTCTGTAAAGAATCCTCTCCTAGCTAGGATTTGAACCAGTGAGGTGACATTGAGGTGCAAATGCAGCCATGCATCCACAAAAGCTGTGCTCTCACGGCTCTCCTGTTTGCAGGCCACTGGGGGGAGCAATGCCTCCATAGTTTGGAGATTTGATTAAGCCATTAAGTAAAATCAGAACAGCTCAGCTTCAGTCCACTGGAAAGCAGAGCCCTTTGGAGTGCTACTTTTAATTAAGTGGAGATAGCACTCCAGCAATCATGGGCTGATAATGATACAATTCACCAGCCTCCTTATACCCAAAATATACTCCTACGTCTTCCCTGGACTGCTCTTTCAGCACTACTCTGCAGCCCCTGTCATTACTAAGGAGGATCAGCAATCCCAGTGTCGCCTTGCAGGCTTCCTCCTAGAAAGGTCTCTATTGGGGTAAGGGGTGGCACCAACAGCCAAGGATGCGAGAGCAGCAGCTGCTATTCAGGCAGCAAAAGTGGCAGAATCAAGAGCATTAGCAGAACACCGTGTTCCCAGTTTTTTGCCACTGTAGAAGAGGGCTGCCAAAGAGTTAGTCAGTGGCTGACTGAGCCTGAGCTGGTTTGCCCTCTGTCCCCCTTGGGCTGTCCTGGCAGGGTATGGAGGAGTGGCTTGCAGAACCAGCTGCAGGGTCGCACTAGTTTAGGGTAATCCCCAGGTAACAGAAAACAGACAAAACTGGTTCTATGCCATCTGCTCTGAGCTCCGGCTTGGTTCAGGGGTGTCTGGCTGGAGTGCACTGGGCTCCAGAAATCCTGGACCAAGAGAACAATAAGTCACTTGACATCTTCAAGAAAAGACTGGGTATTTTTCAAAGAGAGATGCTCTAGTTTGGCCAGAAGTTGTGAGCTTGACACAGGAACAGCTGGGTGAAATTCTCCAGCCTGCGTTATACAGGTCAGATTAGATGGGCCAATGGTTCTTTCTGGCCTTGAAATCTCTGAAAACCCCCAGGGTCAAGCAGCAGAAAGGCTGAGGAGAGTCACCTATACACCCACCCTTATTTATTATTGGGATTACCATAGGGCCCAGGGCCCTAGGCATGGAGCAGGACCCCATTGTGCTAGGTGCTGTACAAATAGAACAAAGAGAGAATGCTTGTCCCAAAGAGTGTTTGGTCTAAGTATTTTCCTTGAGTGAGCTGATCTGGCCCTGTGTGCACAGGAATCACTCAACACTGTAATACAGCAACCTCTGGAAAGGAAAACACCAACTGTTCAGCATTAGCAGCCCTACTGAGCACTCAAAGAAAAGGGGAAATTCAGGAGGAGACAATACAATTACCCACCTGGGTTAAAATCCCTACGCTGAGGAAAAGTGCAATAGATTTTTTTTTTAAAATGCTCACATACACTCAGGGCCTCACTAGGTTCTCATTTTTTGGCTGAATATTAAATTGCTATTGTATTAAAACTTGCACTATTCCTGCAACTGTTGTAAAATAAGAGGTTGGGGAAGGGGGTTTTTGCAGGGAGGGAGCTGGTGAGAAATTCTGTAGACAGACAAACCTATTACACATGTGTCTGCTGTCTTTGCATGATCCCATATCCTGGAGGTTCCTTGTGCTATATGAACTGTGTAACAGATGCGGTATAAATGCCTCATCACAGAGCTGTAGGGCTGGAAGGGACCTTCAGAGGTCCATCCCCCAAACTGAGGCAGGATTAAATAGAATGGTGAAGGGAGAAGAGACACTGCAGGTAAATAAAAGCCTCTGGTCTCTATGGGGTACATGAAATGTACTTCAGCAGATACAGAATCAGAAGTTACAAATGGCAAAGGCCTATGACTATAAACCGGTTTAGGAGTTCTCAAACCCAGGATCATGTCCACCAGGAAGATCAATAACAGATGTCCATAGGTCATTACTACTGCTCCTTTCCCATAGTGCTAACTGGGCCCTGGCATGGATAAGGTTGAGAACTACTGACCTAGTGTATTCCTATGTCAGTGCAAGATTATTCTATACAATAAAATTTCCTACTGTTGTTTCCTATTTCATGTGATCCTTATGTTAAGATCATAAGAATGGCCGTATTGGGTCAGACCAAAGGTCCATCCAGTCCAGTATCCTGTCTACCAACAGCAGCCAATGCCAGGTGCCACAGAGGGAGTGAACCCAACAGGCAATAATCAAGTGATAACTCTCCTGCCATCCATCTCCACCCTCTGACAAACAGAGGCCAGGGACACTATTCCTTACCCATCCTGGCTAATTTTACCTATTATGCTTAACGTCATTTACATTGAGTAGTGCCTTTCAACTTCTGCACTTTATAACCAGTCCTATATTGATAGACTGGGCACATGTTGCTCTAAAACTTTCAGGTTCAGATCCTCAGCTGCTGTACACTGAGATAGCTCCATTGAAGCCACAGGATCTACTTCGATTTACAAGGATCTGGTCCTTGTTTCATGCAATTTGTGTGTGTGAACTTTGCATTGGAGAAAGAACAGCATCAAGTGGCCCAGAGATGGAAGTTCATGGTTCATCTAAAAATAGGCACAGTCATTAATGGACTAATAGTCATTAATGGACTTAACTGCCATGCATTTATCTAGTTCTCTTTTAAACCCTGTTATAGTCCTAGCCTTCAGAACATCCTCAGGCAAGGAGTTCCACAGGTTGACTGTGCGCTGTGTGAAGAAGAACTTCCTTTTCTTTGTTTCAAACCTGCTGCCCATTAATTTCATTTGGTGGCCCCTAGTTCTTATATTATGGGAACAAGTAAATAACTTTTCCTTATTCATTTTCTCCACATCACTCATAATTTTATATATGTCTATCGTATCCCCCCTTAGTCTCCCCTTTTCCAAGCTGGAAAGTCCTAGCCTCTTTAATCTCTCCTCATATAGGACCCGTTCCAACCCCCTAATCATTTTAGCTGTCCTTCTTGAACCTTTTCTAGTGCCAGTATATCTTTTTTGAAATGAGACCACATCTGTACGCAGTATTCAAGATGTGGGCATGCCATGGATTTATATAAGGGCAATAAGATATTCTCCATCTTATTCTCTATCCCTTTTTGAACGATTCTTAAAATTCTGTTTGTTTTCTTTCACTGCTGCTGCACACTGCAGGGATGTCTTCAGAGAGCTATCCACGATGACTCTAAGGCCTGGTCTACACTACGCATTTAAACTGAATTTAGCAGCTTTAAACTGATTTAACCCTGCACCCGTCTACACAACGAAGCCCTTTATATCCATATAAAGGGCTCTTTAAACCGATTTCTGTACTCCTCCCCGATGAGGAGAGTAGCATTGAAATCGGTATTGCCATGTCAGATTAGGGTTAGTGTAGCCACAATTTGATAGTATTGGCATCTGGGCGGTATCCCACAGTGCACCATTGTGATCACTCTGGAATACCATCTCAACTCAGATGCACTGGCCAGGTAAACAGGAAAAGCCCCGCTAACTTTTGAATTTCATTTCCTGTTTGCTCAGTGTGGAGCTCTGATCAGCACGGGTGGCGATGCAGTCCCAAATCCAAAAAGAGCTCCAGCATGGACTGTACAGGAGATACTGGATCTGATCACTGTATGGGGAGACAAAACTGTTCTATCTGAGCTCCGTTACAGAAGACAAAATGACAAAGCATTTGAAAAAATCTCCAGGCTGTGATAGACAGAGTCCACCTTAAGTTCTGCAGGATGGCCACACTATAGCAGACCTTAAGGTGGCTATCCTGCAGCAAAAAAACTTCAGGACCAGACTTCAAAGAGAAACTGCTGAGCTTCAGTTCATCTGCAAATTTGACACCATCAGCTCAGGATTAAACAAAGACTGTGAATGGCTTGCCAATTACAGAACCAGTTTCTCCTCCCTTGGTTTTCACACCTCAACTGCTAGAACAGGGCCTCATCCTCCCTGATTGAACTACGTCATTATCTCTAGCTTGCCTGCATATATATACCTGCCCCTGGAAATTTCCACTACATGCATCTGATGAAGTGGGTATTCACACAAAAGCTCATGCTCCAAAACGTCTATTAGTCTATAAGGTGCCACAGGACTCTCTGCTATTTTTAGACAAAACATAATGAAGGGAGTGACCAGGGGAGTCATTCCCATTTTTGTTTATGTGCCCCCGGCCGACCTCAGCGAGGCCAGCCAGAAGCACCCATGACAGCAGCAGACAGTACAAAAGGATTGATAACCGTCATCGCCAATTTCCAAATGCAAACAGTGCAAAATGACTGATGATCATCATCTCATCGCAAATTTACAATGGCAGACGGTGCAATAGGGATGGTAAATATCTCTGCTATCTTGCAAAGGCAAATGAATGCTGCTGTGTAACACCGCAGTACCACGTCTGTCAGCAGCATCCAGTACAGTGACAGTGACAAAAGGCAAAACAGGTTTCATGGTTGCCATGCTATGGCGTCTGCCAGGGCAATCCAGCAAAAAAAGGCGTGAAATGATGGTCTGCCGTTGCTTTCACGGAGGAAGGATTGAGTGATGACATTTACCCAGAATCACCTGTGACACTGTTTTTGCCCTAGCATGCATTGGGATCTCAACCCAGAATTGCAATGGGCGGGGGAGACTGTGGGAACTATGGGATAGCTACGGGATAGCTACCCACAGTGCAACGCTCTGGAAATCGACGCTAGCCTCGGTACATAGAAGCACGCCACCGAATTAATATGCTTAGTGGGGCCGTGTGCACTTGACTTTATACAATCTGTTTTAAAAAACCGGTTTCTGTAAAATCGGAATAATCCCGTAGTGTAGACATATCCTAAGATCTTTTTCCTGATTCATTGTAGCTAAATTAGTCCCCATCATATTGTATGTATAGTTGGGGTTATTTATCGCAATGTGCATTACTTTATATTTATCCACGTTAAATTTCATTTGCCATTTTGTTGCCCAATCACTTAGTTTTGTGAGATCTTTTTGAAGTTCTTCACAGTCTGCTTTGGTCTTAATCTTGAGCAGTTTAGTATCATCAGCAAACTTTGCCACCTCACTTTTTACCCCTTTCTCCAGATCATTTATGAATAAGTTGAATAGGATTGGTCCTAAGACTGGCCCTTGGGGAACACCACTAGTCACCCCTCTCCATTTTGAAAATTGACCATTTGTTCCTTAAACTAATCTGAAATATAACAGTTAAGTCTTGATTTTGCTTTTTGCTTATATGACCTACTGTGAGATGATGCATCATCACTAATAAGACAACTCCCAGGGTTCAACGTAAGTCTGTATGAGAAATCGCTGGAAAAAATGCCTTTACCCAATCTGTAAACTAAAAATTTACAACTGCTTAAAACAGCTGATGAACCAGGGGGCTATATATCAAAGGTTATTAAACATTTAAACTTCTTAAAGCAAAACAGCTCAAGGACATATAATGATTTTGAGATTAATTTTACAGTTAAAGGCTGTGTTTCTACCACTTTCCTTGGGAGACTACTCGCTAGCAGTTGCAGGGTTGTGGTAGTCATGTTGGTTCCACACTATTAGAGGGAGGAGGTGGGTGAAGTAATGTCTTTTATTGCCCCAATTTCTGTTGGTGAAAGAGACAGGATTTTGAGCTACACAGAGCTCTTAAACTATTGCCTCACTCACCTTGTCTCCTTTTCTCTACTGCAGTGGTTCTCAACCTATTTACTATTGTGGGTCATATATGCAACCCTCTGTATGTTATGTGAGCCGCATCCATAAATATATATACTAAATGTATATATCTACAAAAAAATTATTAAGGTTTAGTATTTGTTATCTGACAGCAGTGGGAATGAATGAGTGTATGTAGGTGAAAGTTGGGTGAAGCAAACCTGGGTGCGTGAGAGAGAGGTAGTGTGAAAGTCATAGGAAACAGACAGTACCAGTGTCCCTGATATACAATACTTGGGGCAGGGTGTTTGTGAATCAACTGGGTTCTGTACAATAGTCAGGATTTTTCTGGGGTGTTGATCATGCGAGATGATTGTGAATCCCTGAGCTCAGTGGCCAGGAAAAAGCATGTGTGCATGGGGCGGGTGAGGGAGGAAGGTGTCTATGATAATCCCACCCAAAATAAATGTTCATGTACTTGGTAGGGCAGCATTTAAAGTGCACTCCTCAGTGACCTGGGACTGAGGCTGCTTGTGACTCTGCCTGCTTTAAGCTTTGCCTGAGCTGGGCCCACAAACAGCTGCAGTGTCAGCAGCGTGTCCCCCTCCGGGCTGCAGTTCAGGGTTCAGCTTGCATGGCATGATGGCACGTGGCAGTTCTGGGCACCTCTCCCCTTGAGTTCATCAGAGGTGGGGGCAGAGCCCTGCAGCAGGCTGGCCAGCTGCTGTCTCTATGCATGGGTGAGCAGGCATTGACCTCCAGCTGGCTGTAGAGACTTCGGGGGGGGGGGTGTTGCAGCTGGGATTGAAGAGGCTGCTCTTAGCCCCATTCAGTGCAATGGGCACCAGAAGCATGCACTCAGCCCCATGTGGGGCTCAACTCTGGGGTATAATCCAGGCAGAGGGCACTAGATCCCTGGAGCAAAGATTGCATGGGATGGGAGAGGGCTCCTCCTCACCCTGCCTTCTGTGGCTGCCCTGCCATACTCATATCCCACCCACTGAGCTATGGGGAACCCTTGCTGGGGAAACAGAGGACAAATTTCCATGCTGCAATAGCTCTGTCCCCACAGATGGGATTTACAGAGCAACCTCATGCTCTGGCTGTGAGCGCTGGGCCTGGACATGGCCAGCGGGGGCAGATACAGGGGGCACTGCAACTCGCAGCATGTTCATCCCCCCAGGCAGGACAGGGAGCGCCCGAGCAGGGCTCCATGGCACTGCCTACCCCTCAACCAGCCACAGCTCTGCCCGGCGCACTGCCTACCCCTCAACCAGCCACAGCTCTGCCCCTGCCAGGACCTAGGAGTGAGGCAATCTGTGCAGCAAACACATTTTTGGGCATGCCGCCACATGGGTCACAAGCAGCCCAAGGATTGAGAACCACTGATCTACTGTAGCAACTCATTGTTAAACTGAAGGGAAGGATTGGTGGGGGATTCTAAATTAGACCAAGTAGCAATAATACTTAACCCTTCTACATCCCTTGATCTACTGGAATTCTGTAGGATTTCCAGTTGAAATCAGGGCCTTTAAGATTAAGATTAGCCAGTCCTCATCTCAAAATAAACCCCAGTCTGTTTTCACTTTAAATCTACTTAAAATCTATTTGCAACTTTCCAGAGCAGCAGCAAGGTGATTTAACACATGAGGTAAGTGAAGTTATTTTGTAACACAAATCTCATCACATATCATTAAGATCATACTCCCCCCAACAGGCCCATTTATGGCTGTTTCAGACACCATGCATACTGACTAGATCTATCTTGTATATACTTATAAGAAATGGCACATCAGGTTTGCTGATCCCAGAGTGATTGAAGGAATGTAAACATTAATAGGTACAGTCACTTACTGTGTTGGTGCAGTCTCTCTATGGGTCCCAGCTTTTTCCTAAATATTCCCCTTCAATTCATCTGCTATTAGACCAGCCCACAAATCCTTGACTTATATTGAGTCTATCAGCCCTTAACCTCCAGGGCTTGTAGTCCTCTTGCTGGTTTCTCAGACGAAGATTAGCATTGTACTACTACCCCCTCTACTATCCCACACATTTCTGCCTTCCTTTTCCACACTCTTCTCTGTCCTTTATAGCTGGGCTTGTTCTCTTCATTGCTCACAGCTGTGGATGCATGTCAGCAGTGCACCAGCCATTCTGGCAGGTGGTGTAATCACCCTGATTGCTTGTAAGCAGGGAAGACTCTCGTCTCCTGTCAGCCTCTGCTCAACATGGGGTTTGTAAACCTTATTAAAGGCACAATCCAACACCAGGAGTTTTTTTTTTCTTCTAGTGTATTTTCTAACCTGAAAATATTCGTGGACAGAGAATACTATTTTGTAACTGAACAGTCTTATCAAACAGCTGTGAAGTGGGATCAACAAGTTTTAAAGGGACACTACCAGCATATTGATCATACAGTACACTTAACAGGGTGGGGGTGATCAGAATGCAGGCAAATGAAATTGCTGTGAAAATTCTTCCTGGTTGCTCTCAAATCCATCCACTCCTGGTACCACGTGTTGTTCTTATAAAGGGGCAGATAGCTTGTACTTAGCAACTCAGAGTCTCTCGGTTTAAACATTTCACAACACAACAATAAGAACCTGCTGCAGGATGTTATGGTCTGTTTTCTGATTTCATGTAGCTGGGACCTTACCTTTCAAAATTAAGGCTGGCCTGTGATCTCTGCAGCCACATCCTTGTGCAACAATGGCAGCCACTCTGCAGCGTTCTGGCTCTCTGATTGTCAAGACAGCTCTTACCGGGTTTTTAATGGACCCCAGAGCAGCGGAGAGGGACTCCATCATACCTTGCCCCCACCCCTCATGTGCCTCCTATGCAAGGAAGAGAGGTGGGAAATGGAGGCTCAAGGCTCAGCTGCAGCTCAGATGAACAAGGGTTCCCCTTCAGCAGGGGAATACTGTGCTTGACATCTGGGGCTTGTGGGCCCTTTATGCCTCCTGAGTGGCAACAGGGGGACTATAACTAGAGCTTGTTGGAATACTGAGATACTCTCCAAGGAAAACTTATCTTTTTCAGTAAAAATTCAAATATCAAAATTGTTTGACTTAACATGGAAGTTTCCATTTGGAAATGTTATTGTCTCATAGCAGTTGTAGTTCAGATGCCTCATGTCCTCTCTGTAGGCTGGGCTCCTGGGTGAGACTACATCTCTGCTGATACATGGGAGGCCATGACCACAGTGCATCATGAGAAATGTAGTTTGGCTGAAGAGCTGCTCCATTGAAGACAATGAGGACACGAGGCAACCAAACTACAATTTCCATGAGGCACGATAGCCAAATTGAAATATTTGAATTTTGTGGTGTCTGATTTTTCCATGAAAAAAAGAGCTCACTTTTTTGTGAAGAACTCTATTTTATCAAAAACACAACTTTCTGTTGAAAAACAGTTTTGATGTGAGTCTAACTCTCACTGCTGAGAATTAATAAGTTCAAGTAGCCCCATAAAAAAAACTGAGTTTATGGAACACATATGAGAATATGGGAGATTTTCCAGCTGGATTCAGGGGAATATCAACAAGATGGTAAACACCTGAGGCTTCCATATTTTCCTTTGTTGCGCTTATCATAGAAACCATAAAAATGTAGGGCTGGAAGAAGGCATGTAATCCAGCCCCCTGCACTGAGGTTGAACCATGTATACCGGATCATCTCTGACAGGTCTTTGTCTAATCTGTTCTTAAAAACCTACAGTGAAGGGGACTCCACAACCTTACTTGGTAACCTACTACAGAATGTAAGTATCCTTATGATTTGAATTTTTTTCACTAATATCTAACCTAAAGCTCCCTTGCTGCAGATTAAATCTGTTACTTCTTATTCAGTAGTCATGGAGAATAATTGATAACTGTCCTCTTTATAACAAGCTTACATATTTGAAGACTGTTAACATGCTCCCCCAGCCGTCTCCTCTAGACTAAATGTGCCCAATTCTTTTAACCTTTCCTCATAGATCATGTTTTCTAAACCTTTTATTTTATCTCCTCTGCAATCTCTCTCCAATCTGTTCACCTCTTTCTTACAGTCACATCTTTGGGTGGACTTTGTGTTGGCCTTTTGCATTATTTACTCTAGTTACCTATTTGTCTCCCTCTCACACCTCTGAGCTTCTACTGACTCCCGATTCCTTGGAAGTTTACATCCTACTTCCCTACCCGCTCAAGTCACCCACAAATACTCTTGCAGAGCTAACAAGAAATGCTTCCTTATCCTCCATTCCACCTGGCTAGGCTGCTCTGGGCTACACTGACATACTCTCTTCTTGGGGGTTGCTCAGACCTGCTTCCAAGATGCTTAGATGCCACACTGACAGACAGCACTTCCCTGTTTGCTAATGGAGAAGAAATCTCAGACTTTCAGGGATAGGACCATAACCTAAGGAGGACAAGCATCTAGCTGAACCTTCAATCTTTCCGCTGCGGTCCTCTCCTCCACTCTACCTACACACACTGGCTTCACCAGGCTAAACATGGATGGAACAACAACAAAAGGAACCCAGGGTACATTTCAACTATTGCACAGGCAGAGTGGGCAGAGGCCAATTAATTCATTTATAGGAGCAGAATGTATGAAGAGAAGGTGATTCAGAAAAGACAACCACCATTTCCTTGTGATGAGTCTGCAATTGGCGAGTCACCAAACAAACAGGAATTCGTTTGCTCTGTTCATGAGACCAGGGCTGTGCAGGAGGGTGGGCTCAGGCTGTTTTTCAGCAATCAAATCCATTTAGCACTTATTTGGAGCCAGCAAATGGATTTAAGACTTCTCTTGACAGTAATTGTTTGTGTCAGTGGCTGCTGTGGTATTTATTTTTTTTTCATTTTAAACTATGTATGTATATAGTCAGAGTAAAAAAATATTTGCAAAATACTCTGCTGTTGGGCAATTTAAAAATCCTAAATATCTCACTTCAGATACATATTTGTGTGTCATGTTATGTGAACATTTAAAAAAAATAACCCTAAATTAACATAGTTTTTATGGATAAGCTGAATGAAGTATTTCCTCGTTCAGCTGCGGTTGGGCTGAAAGGGAGGGTCACTTGGTTATCTGTAGTAGATAGGCTGGGCATTGGTTCAGCTGCCTGTCCTACTCTTTGAGCCAGCAAAAACATGGGCCTGTGTAATGAACATGCGAGACAAAAAGAAAAAAAAAATCTTATTTCAAATGCATTGAGCTATTTGTCTCAATGAGAATTCCAGAGATGGAGAACAGCTGCCTCGTAGGGCCTTTTTAACCTTAAACTGTCACCCTTGTAATACCAGTAATATTGGCTTATATAGGTGCTTCCCCCCCCCCGGAAGTGGATAGATTTAAAAACAGGGGTATCAGCACATATTGATAGCTCTGCCTTAGCCAGCCCACAATTGCCTTCCTATAGTCTAATTATATGATCCTCATTGCTGAAGTATATGAGCACTTCACAGGCATTAATGGTATTATCCACCTTTCTACAACTGGGAAACTGAGTCATGGGGTAGATTAAGTGACTTGCCCAAGGTCACGCAGGAAGATTCTGGATAAGCTAGAAGTTATACCCAGGTCTTCTGAGTCTGACCTGTGCCCTATCTACTAGACCGTCATGTATAATTTGGGGTACTTTTTTGTGAATGTGATGTAGATTATGTTAATAAAAGCTTAATTAGGGAGCCATTTGCAGTGCCTAACGTTAATTGAACCAGCAATGCTACATAGTCTTCAATACCAGTAGATGATAATTTATATGATCTGTATATAAATGTAAATTCTTAAATATCTATCTTTTATATAGTTCTCTCGCAATGGACTAGACTGGCTCTATGTAAGCAGTTTGGCCCATCCACCTTTCCTCCCAGATATGCCTGGGGTGCACCCTTTCAGAAAGCATTACTCCAGGTGCTGCTCTGTGTGAGTGTCTCCTCCAGGCACTCTATTCCTTGCTGAAGCATTGCGGAGAAGCTGCTTGATACAGATGCACTGATACAAACAAGGCGAGGCAGCATGGATGCCTAAACATGGTCGACCCATGGCTGGTTTGTAAAATAAAAAACAGATTTTGCATGCACAGCTGTCATAACATATTTCCCAGATTTGGACCTTAGCGTCCAAAATATGAGTGTTAGCATGAAAACCTCCAAGCTTAGTTACCAGCTTGGACCTGGTAAAGTTGCCACCACCCAAAAAATTAGAGTGTTTTGGGGCACTCTGGTCCCCCTCAACAACCTTCCCTGAGGATCCCAAGACCCAAATTCCTTGAGTCTTACAACAAAGGGGAATAAACCATTCCCCCCCACTTCTCCCTTCCAGGTGTTCCCTCCCTGGGTTCCTGGAGAGATACACAGAAGCAAGCTCCGTGAATCTAAACAGAGGGACTCCACCCTCCCCGTTTCCAGTCCTGGAAACACAAGCACTTCCCTCTTCACCCAGAGGGTATGCAAAGTCAGGCTTAGTAAATCTAACACAAAGAGATTTTCCCCCTGACTTCTTCCTCCCAACAATTCCCTGGTGAGCTGCAGACTCAATTCCCTGGAGTCCCCACTAAAGAAAAAACTCCAACAGGTCTTAAAAAGAAAGCTTTATATAAAAAGAAAGAAAAGGACATAAAAATGGTCTCTCTGTATTAAGGTGACAAATACAGGGTCATTTGCTTAAAAGAAAAAAAACTGAATAAACAGCCTTATTCAAAATGAATACAATTTAACAAATTCCAGCAACTACACACATGTAAATACAAAAGAAAACAATATAAACCTTATTGCCTTACTATTTTTGTACTTACAACTTGGAAACAGAAGATTAGAAAGCCAGGAAATAGAAAAAAATCACTCTCATAGCCGAGAGGGTCAGACACAAGACAAAGAACAAGGAACTCACACACAAACTTCCCTCCACCCAGATTTGAAAAAAGTCATGTTTCCTGATTGATCGTCTGGACAGGTGTTTCAGGTTACTGGTGTTACCCCTTTACAGGTAAAAGAACATTAACCCTTAGCTATCTGTTTATGACAACAGCTTAGCAGTGTTTGCTGTCCTCAGGTCAGATGAGAGTATTATGAGATGACAAAGAAAAAGGTTGCATTGCAGAAATCGCCGCACCGTGCAACCTGTTTTTGCTTGCATGGAAGCACCCTGCAGGGAGCAGCTCCGCATTTAAGCAAGTGATTCTGTGAGAAAGAGATGAAAGCAGAGCAGATGCAGGCAGGGACAGACTTTTCTGGTGATATACTCAGCCTCTAAACAGAGCTCCATCAAACTGACAATAATCCAGGATCTAACTCTCACACAGAGGAGGCTTGCTCCTAATAAGCTTTCGCAGGAAGGTGATAGACTCCAAGAGTCAGCCAAGTCCAAGCCTAGGGTCCAAGCTCACATGGCTAACCTGAATTGCCTCCTCTGCTGCAGCATCCACTCTCCTACTTTTAGTGCGTCCAAACGGAGGTAGCACGAGTCTATCAACCAGTGCTGGGAACCACCCACCTGCCATGCAGACATACCCAAAGGGTCTGGAGTGTCAGACAGGCATTTTAAAAGCCATCTCAAGGGTCTGGATGCCCAGTTCCCACTAGAAATGAAAGAAAATTAGTAAATTAAAATTTAGCTCCTTCGGAGCTTAGTTGCGATTCAGATCCTTCTCCAAAGACATTTCTCTTGGTTGAGCAGAATTCGGCTGGAAATATCATAGGAATGGGTTTCTTTGATATGATTTCCAATGTCTCCATCTGGCTGATGCAGAAATATTGGGCTAAATCCTCAGCTGGGATCTGGGACAGTCTTTTTGGACTGATTTTTTTCATTCACTCAATAGCCAGAGGCTAGGCATTCACAGGGACAAGGGAGCACAAAAATAATGGTGGACAATAATTAAATTTGCTGCATATTGCGAAAGGTTCAGTTCCACAAATGGGCAAAAGTTCAGGAAGAAGAGGAGTGTGTGTGTGTGTGTACACGTACACATGCATTCACAGACCACACACAGAGGGAGACTTAACAAGAGCAGGGTCTTAAGGAGCAGGGAGGAAGATTATGTAAAAAAATGAAAACTAATCAGAAACTAAGTTAGCTGACCCTGGTCAAATCTATTTCCTTATTTACTCACTTGTATCATCCCCACCGTTTATTGTGGAGGAGAGGCAGAGAGAAGGAAAAAGAGCAAACAGAGGTAGTTTATAAAGGCATTGTAAGAATGGTGCTATTACCATTATCAGTGAGCCCATCTGTCACCTCTCTCCATTTCTTTTAGATTAGGTAGAGATACCTCTGACATTTCAAATGCATCACCCTAATCAAATCTCTATCCTCCCAAAATGATTTCTGAGAATGCATTCTAGGGCTATAGAAAGCCATGAATGAATAATACTTTACAGAACAATAGGTAAAGTATCAGGAACTGAGCTGAAATAACCAGCTTTGCCAGGGCTATAAAGTGAAGAAATCATTAACTCCTAAGGGAAAGGTTTATTAATCACAATGCCTCTGAGATCTATGTGGCTTTAGGGAAAAGGCCCCTGCTCACCCTAGGCTGAAGAGGCCAGTGATCTGTGCTATTTCATTAGCAAGTGTAGGGAACTGAAAGTAACAGTGTTCCTCGTGGTACTGTGTTGCCATGTTTGGGAGCCAAATATTTAAATATCATGAATAGCTGAATAACCTTTTAAAGAGAGTTGCCAATCCCCATTATCCAACTCATCATCTGAAGAACCTATCTGGCTTTTTTTTGATCTTCAAATCCCTCCTCAACAGCCACTTATTTAAATTCTCTCTCAAACACCATTCTTCCCCACCACCAGCTCCAACTTCATAATCATGAACTGGATAATACTGAACCAGCATGGCATGGTGCATGGTATAGCAGGTTGGACAGAGTCAGGAGACCTGGCTTCTATTCCCAGCCACGATGACGACTTTTAGCATGACTTTGGATAGGCAATTTCACCTCTTTGTGCCTGAGTTTCATCATCTGTAACATGGGAATAATGCTGCTTGCTCGTCTTTGTAGAGTGCATGGAAATCTATGGATGAAAATGGTTAAATATGATTAATAGTCACAATACTGTCTAGTGTTTCAATTCCCTGCTGCACCACCATCCTCTTGCCTCTTCTCTCTCCCTGTGGCATGTCCTGTCTTCACTTCAGGACAGGAACCATTTTTAAATTATACATTTGTACAGCACTGTGCCCATCTATAGGACTGTGTAAGCAATAATCCTTTCCAGCTCTTTTCATCAGTGGATCTCAAATCACTTTAGAAAGAAGGTTGGTATCATTATCCCCATTTTACAGATGGAGAAAAGGAGGCACTGAGTAAGAAAATGACTTGACCAAGATCATCCAACGGTCCAGTGGTGGAGCTAGGTCTGTCCAGTTTGGCCAATGTAAATGGCAGAGGGGCATTGTTGGCACATGATGGCATATATAACATTGGCAGACATGCAGGTGAATGAGCCCTTGATAGTGTGGCCTGCCTCCTAAGGTCTGTGAGAGTGCGGGATCGTTTTCCAGGCTAGGTTGTAGATCGTTGATAATGCACTGGAAAGGTTTTAGCTGGGGGCTGTATATGATGGCCAGTGGAACATATCCTGGAAAATGATCCCTCGCTCTCACAGACCTTGGGAGACAGGCCAGTCCTCGCTTACAGATAGCCCCCCAAGCTGACGCAAATACTCACCAGCAACTACACCCCACACCACAGAAACACCAACCCAGGAACCAATCCCTGTAGCAAACCTCGTTGCCTACTCTGTCCCCATATCTACTCTGGCGACACCATCAGAGGACCCAAGCATATCAGCCACACCATCAAGTGCTCGTTCAGCTGCATACTTATTAATGTGATATATGCCATCGTGCACCAGCAATGTCCCTCTGCCATGTACATTGGCCAAACTGGACAGCCCTACGTAAAAGAATAAATGGACACAAATCAGACATCAGGAATGGTAACATACAAAAGCCAGTAGGTGAACACTTCAATCTCCCTGGATATTCTATAACAGATTTAAAAGTCACTATTCTTGAACAAAAAAACTTCAGAAACAGACTTCAAAGAGAAACAGCAGAACTAAAATTTATTTGCAAATTTAACACCATTAATCTGGGCTTGATTAGGGACTGGCTGGCTCATTACAGAAGCAGTTTTGCCTTTCCTGGAATTGACACTTCCTCATCTATTATTGGAAGTGGACCACATCCACCCTGATCGAATTGGCCCTGTCAACACTGGTTCTCCACTTGTGAGGTAACTCCCTTCTCTTCATGTGTCAGTATATAATGCCTGCATCTGTAACTTTCACTCCATGCATCTGAAGAAGTGTTTTTTTTACCCACGAAAGCTTATGCCCAAATAAATCTGTTAGTCTAAGATGCCACTGGACTCCTTGTTGTTTTCATAGAGGCATAGACATCAGAGATGGAAGAGGCATATTAAGTCATCTACTCCATCCTCCGAGAGGCATGTTGCCTGCTTTCTGCAGTGCTTTTGCCTGCTGGTGTGGGATGCAGAATATCTGGTGGGCTCCGAATTAAAATATAAGGTAGGCATCTTGTGGGCGACAGAGCTAAACAAACCCAGATATTTTTGTGTGCAGGAGGTTTGCTGCCACCCGAGATGTGCTTTCAGCACTGGAACAGAATGATCCCAAAGCCACAAAGAAAATCCAGTACTTGTTTCACTTTGTGGCACAGTGGCTTCTACCTACTGTTTCCCCAAGAACTCTCAGTAGATGTTTAACAGTCTCAACCTACAGAGAGGTGCAGAGGTCAGTGGTAATTGGCTGGCTGGAGGGTCTCTTTGGACTCTCAGCATTGAGGTACTTCAGCTTATACCCATCCTACTGAGAATTCGGCCCTGTGTCTCAAAGAGAAGAACTGCACACCTCATGGTCTTGATAAGGCACAGGGCTGGGACTCAGGAGATGGGGGTTCACGTTCCAGCTCTGCTGTGGGCACCCTGTGTAACCAAATCATTTAGTCTCCCCTCAGCCTCATTTCCTCTTCTGTAAAATGGCAGTAAGCCTTCCTTTCTTTGGTTTAGCTATTTAGGATTGTAAACGCTATAGGACAAGGATGGTCTGCTACTATGTGCACATACAGCAATCTTGGTTGAGGCCTCCTGACATGACTGTAATACAGACAAGAGAAAACCAAAAACTGATGAAATGCTTCCCCCATGTTATAAAATGTCTCAGGTGGTATTGCTGTCTCTGATCATTCTTGAGGAGTTCAGGCAGAGCTATTAACAGGGAGCTTACAGCAAGTCTTCTTATACCATGTGTTGCCCAAGCCAATGGTAACACAAGATATTAAAAAAGCGAAATGTCTGTTAGGCCACCTTGCCCAACCTCCTTCCAATGTCCTGGACTATCATTTACAACCAGCTTGAACTGACATAAAGAGAGGCAGGAAGGATAGCTCAGTGGTTTGAGCATTGGCCTGCTAAACCCAGCATTGTGAGCTCAATCCTTGAGGGAGACATTTAGGGATCTGGGGGCAAAAATCTGTTTGGGGATTGGTCCTGCTTTGAGCAGGGGGTGGGACTAGATGGCCTCCTGAGGTCCCTTCCAACCCTGATATTCTATGATCCATTGTTGACTGGATTTTATACTTGGCCAGAGGACCAGTCTCAGGAACATTTCCTCCCTTGCATGTCTATCATCAGGATCTTATTTCCCCCAAAGGGACAACAGACAGGGTGCAAACCAGGAACAGGTTTACTAGAAGAACAACAGGCAGGTAACTATAAGGACTCCCAAACTATAACCGAGAAAACAAGGGAACCAAATACAAAGGGCACTGGCTGTGACAAAAATGGCTTCGCTCCCTTCCCAAGGTTGACCTTGGGTAGGTTAGATGGAGGACAAATGAGTTTCTATCATATCCTGTAGCTTTATCCCTGGCACCGGCACAAGAGGACTGGCTCCAGACTCAATCCAGATGGTAAGGCAGGACCTGAGGCACAGGCTGATGGAAGCTCTGGCTTGTTCTTCTTGCAGTTCTTGTTCTCTGCATCATTGTGGGTGGATGTAAGAAACCACCTATGAGTGGTCCTAATGTCCACCCTCCAGGGTAAGCAGTAGCAACACTGCAGCACTCTACCTCTCAGACAAGTAGCAGCAGCAGCAACAGCACACGCTACCTCCAAGATGGGCGGCCCTTGTCTGACAGACATGCTGACCCTTTTATAACGTATGGTTGCTGGGCAGATTACAGGTCAGGTGACCTACCTTGTTTCCTGCCTTAGGTCACCAAAAAAGTGTAACTGGGGCTGAGGAAGAAGGGCAATCAATATGTATTCCCTGCTAAAAGGATCCAAGATGGCACAAGGGAGAGAACAGTAAAATAAGTTCTCCCTATACCATGAGATAATATGTCCACCACCTCTCTGAGGACATCCCACTGTTAGGAATAAAGGTGGAACAAAAAATGAGTTCCCTTCCCCAGAAAATTTCAATGAGAAAAGCAAAGCAAAATTGTCTAAAATTGTCCAAATGTTGGAAAATATAGGTCAAAAATGGAAATACTTTGGGGCTTGGTCGATTTTTTCAGGTTTTGAGTGGCTGATTTTGCTGCAGAAAAAAAAGACTTTTGCAAAAGAAAAAAATTTAAAAAATGTTTAATTGAAAACTGAATTGTCCATCAAAAAACAGTTTTGATGGAAAAATGTTGACCCGCCCTAATTAGAAAATGTTTCCTTGTATTCAGTGTAAATAATTGCTTACTTAATTTCATCCTGTTACTCCCTTGGCTCACCTTGGATGGACCTTCCTGAACACTGAATTCACCATTGAAATCCTTTTTAACGGTATCCTTTATTCATGAAACTGCTCAAATTATTGGTAAAAGGAAAGATGATGGATCTCCAACGATTTATGAACAGGAAAGGAAATGAGATTTTCCTGTATCCCTAAATGCCTAATCTTTTCTCACAGCCATTCTGTAGTCTTGATGTTAAATTTTCAAGATCAGGTTGGTGAAAGGAGCCTCATTGACTTTGATGCACCCTCTGACTGTGCCATTTCTTTGGCTGATTCTCTGGAAGAGCAACCCTGTGGCTCATGATATAATTAAACCAACCCCTGCACAAATTCCTGCAGTGAAAGAAGGATCAGCCTCCTCCTCTTGCTATGGCCAAGAGGAGTGTTACAAATGCTTCTACTTGATTTTTAGATGCATTTGTTCAAAACCTGCAAGTAAACTGCAGTGTGAACACCATGCCCCATGGATTTGCGTTTGTGCATCAGGCAAACTGAATGATCCAGATTCTAACATCTTACTCTGCATTCACTAAAGCAACAGCTCTGGACTTTCCTTAAGCCTACCCCAGCTGAGGCTTCCACTCCTGCTCCCTACTGATATCTCCAACCAAGCCTTCCTCCTGGCTGGTGCAGAGTCCATTCTTAGGCCTTTGCCCTAACCCTGGGTCTCCCTAATCTGTCCAGACCAACTCCCTCTTAAAGACAGCGCTGCTGCTGGGTTTCCATCATATGATGTTGATCACTTGTCCAAGCTGCTGGCCAGAGCTCTGAAACAGGGCACTGTATATGTGCAGATGCTCAAGCACCTGCATTCTCTTACCAGGTGACTTTCTGATGGTTCCCACTGGTATCTTGTATGATGATTCCTCCAGCGTGTATAGGAGGCCTAAGAAGCCCCTTGATCTTGTATGCATTACTGGAGCATTACTGAGCAGCAAATCAGGTGGGGCTCTTCAACTCCCATGGAAGTCTCCTTTGGTGGGCTGGAGAAAATCCAAGTGATTCCTGCTGGCAGAGAGGGGGCAAAGCCCAGAGCCATTTCATTTGAAGGATCCTGGGAGGGAGGGGGAAGTTATCTAGCCTACCCTTGAAGGCAAATCTCCAATTGGGATGGGTTGCAAGCTACTCTCTGCCTAACTATCTCAACTCTTCAGCTCAGCTCCAGCGGGTGAGGGAGAAAGAAAGGAAGCCACATCCAGAAGGTGTCAGAAGCAGCGAGAGCACTGGACTGTGGACATTCACACTCTTGGGGAGTGAGCCAGGATTCATTATCCATCCCAAGGTCTCCGCCTCAGTGGTGATGCATCAGGGAAGTGAATAAGGACATCCTCCCTGAAGATCTGGTGGGGTTATGGGAATATGGGGAGGTAGGAGTTGAATGGCATGCTGCCATATCCTGAAGGTCCCTCTTCCTGCTGCTGCTGCTCTGCAGAGCCTGCTGTCACATGCTGCATGGTGGGCCGTTTGCTGTTAATATAATCACTCTCTAGTCTCGTTTGAAATCTTGTCACAGGAATGAATTCATTTGGAGTCACATTCTCTTCTTCCTGCCGCCCATGTTGCCAAAGGGAGAAGGCAGGACTGTCAGAATTGAAATTTTTAAATGTCTCAAATATTTCTTAACTCATGGGAAAGGAACAAAACCACCAAACAGAATTCATTAAACTTAGGAACAAGCAGCATAGTGGGAAGAAACATACCAGGAGCAGAAGCTGAGCTAGGAGTGATTAGTGTTCTGTGGGTAGCAATCTCAAATGCATTTGAAGAGCAGCATATTAGATGTCCCTGCCATCACAGTTTATGTTTCTTAGGCTAGTGCATTTAGAAAACAGGTCTTGCGATGGTTTTTATAGCTTCCAGAGAGACCCTGAAAGCTAAGTAGTACAGGATCTGATGGCTGCAGTGATAGCAGAAAACTGCATTTGCCATATATGAAAGGAATTCCCACTATCTCCAGGAGCGTAACTATTTTTATCACTGATGCACTGATCTCCCTTGGCATTTCATGCTGTGCCATGCTTGTGTTTCTGCCCTCTTCTTTCCTATTAGAGGAAAATGCCAGGGGTCGCAAGCAGCATTTTAAAAATAAACCTCCAAGCAGAGTAATGAAATGCCCATTTGAAACCAGGGTGGGTGAACTAGGTCACCTACAATAAAATAGGACCCAAAGCTTTCACTCAGAATTCACTCTCAACTTGACTCCAATCTGCACAGTCAGTTCATTTATTTCAATTGGGTTTTGCTAATCTGTGTGCTTTCCAGTTTAGCTAGAACCAGAAAACTAAAAAGTGAAGGCTGCTCTCATATTCCTAACCTTGCTGCAGTCAGGCATCAGGTGAAAGCTAGAGGTCAGCCCAGTTTGAAAACCAAGGAGATTAGAGATAATTGGGGGCTTTGAGGCGGCTTGTACAAACCAAACCTTGCATGGGTTTTCTACAGGATGGAGGGAGATACAGAGAGATCCCTCTAATCCCACCTCCCTATCTTCCTCAGTGCATTCATGCAACAGCAAAACATCTACCTAGTGCTCAAGAACGTGTAGGAGTGGGCAGGGGCTGCTTATGGACCCAAGGGGAAGACCTGTCCAGTGTCCTACCTTGTGTGGGACATCCCGCATGTGCCCCTGCTTTGTAGAGTTGTCTTACAGTCCTGCATGGCTATTGCAAAGTCCCAGCAATTTACCACCAACAGATCTTTTGTTGGAGGGTGGGTTACTTCCCCTACTCAGAATCTCTACACGACAGAGGGCTGCTGGGGATAATTGCAACCAATCCACCGTGTGTAGTGCACAGGAGGGGGAATAACTAATTAATACCCTCTGCCTGCTCCTCACAGGACATGGGTGCTGCATCCCAAGCTTTCAGAATCCTGGCTGGATCATTTGGGAAGAGCTCGGTACGGTATGCTTATGAAGGGATGTGTCACTTGGCAGCATTGCTATGACGCGCACTCACCCCCAGTGCACTCCCTTGTGTCATGGTGTGATATTGCAGGGTGTGATATTTCATCTCCCTTGCCCCCTGCAGGTCATCTGTCTTAGTGCACCATTCAGCCCACCAGCTGAAAATCAGTGAGGCTGAACCCCTTCCAGGGTAACCAGATATCCAGGTATAGTCCAAAGTCCCAAAGAATCAACCTATCCTCTGGGCCCTGTGTTCAACCCTACTGCCTTTCTGCAGCTCTGGTGTCAAGCACCATCCTGCCCAACCTAAATCTTCCAGAGGCCTCACATCTCCAATGGTCTCTTTATCAACCAGTCCCTTCCTGCCTGCTTGTCCGCCCTGCCTGAACATTCTTGGCCTATTTATAAAATCAGGGTATTGCTAGCTGATCACTGCCCTGGTGAAATGACTGCAACTAATTGGACCTTTAACCCTTTCTCACCTATAACAGGTGTTTCGCCCCATCACAGCATGCTACAAGCAGCACGCTTCACAGGCTAATTTATGGATCAGCAATAATATACACCTTGCATTGCACTCCATGACAGACTGTCCTGTCCCAATAGCATGGGTGTTGGATTATACATGTTGCACTGCTCCACTGCCCACTCTCCTCCCTCTAGCCAGTAAAGGTAGGACTTCACCATAAACATCACTTTTGTAGGCCAGGATCAGAGATGTGTAAGGCAGACACCCTTCCACTAATTTGTAGATCATTTAATCTATACTGCAGGCCATTAAATATCACCCAGTTACCTCTGGACTAACAGACTCCTTTACACTGGTAGACTTCCTTACACATCTTTCCACCCCCTCTGCTATTGCGTAAAGGTGTTAAATGAGTGTCATTTATACGCCAAAAGTGTAAGTAGGGTGGTGCTACTTTAACTTTCACCTTTTATCTGGCTTCTCAGGGGGTAAGTCATACCCACTGCAACCTGTTTACACATCGGAAGAATGGGTGTAGGCAGGTCTAAAGAAGTCTGAGTCTGAAGTGATTCTGAATTACACACATCACTCTTGAATTTGGTCCTACATCTTCAATACACTCTACAAATACCACTTGTTAGAGGGCTTTCCCTTCACCCCCGTCCCCTGGTTCTTGTCACGCAGACAGAAAGCAGAAGACCAGAAGTCCGAAGTGCAGGCAATGTGATGTTTATTGAAGTTAGCTTCAAACAAGCATTTAGTGGGGTTGGTCCTGCTTTGAACAGGGGATTGGACTAGATGACCTCCTGAGGTCCCTTCCAATGCTGAGATTCTAGGATTCTATGACATCCATAGCTCTACACACCAGCAGAGTCTGTTTCCCAATGTTCCTTTCCCACTTCTGACTCATTCATTGCCTGCATCCCCCTTCCCTATTCTCATTTCCCATTACCTATTCCATATTCCCCATTCTCACCTCCTCCTTCTGAGCAGGCCCAAATATACCTGCAATGGCCATCGACAATCCTACCCCTTTTGTACCCCATGGAAGGGGTAAGGAGTGAGATGGTGCTACGGTCAGGGACAGGCAATTGTTTGGCCTGTTAGTGTTTTATATCTTCCTCCCAGTCCCCCTTTGCCCCTCCTGACTGGTTGCTTGACCGTGCCTTGAGATAGGGGTTGAGGCAACCTTAAAGTGTAGATTTGAGTAACATTTTAACTGCCCTTATCTGTTCCCATTGTGCTAACAAACCCATCTGACTAGGCAGAAGCAATATACGCAGTCTTAGTATAAGATATAAGAGTATCAAAAAGTCAAACCCAAAATTCTATCCCAGGCTAACAAACAGACCCATATACTAACTCCACTGTCAAAATGCAGGTCCAGAACATACTTGGAAATAAAAGTCAAGATAAAAAGATGCCTAAAATTAGGCTCCTAAATTCTGATTCAGGCTCAGGGAGACGGACTGATTTTTCAAAAGTTCAGCACACCTAACAGTTTGCATTTTAGGCAATGGGACTACACATGCTTAAATTAAGAGCACACCTAAGCACTTGAATGAAGTGCTGTGTGTAGGGTGACCAGATAGCAAGGGATGTTGGGGGAGGGAGAAGTAATAGGCACCTGTATAAGACAAAGCCCTGAGTACTGGGACTGTCCCTATAAAATCGGGACATCTGATCACCCTAGCTGAGTGCCTTGCACGGCTGAGCCCTCAATGAGCAATTAAAATGAAAAGCCGCACCATGTACTGTATATTATTGAAGATCACAGAGATTAGAAAATATATTTTCAATGCATATTTTCCTTCTTTTCCCCACTGATTAAGCTCATAAACATGACTTTAGACAGCAGGCTCAATACCCTGCAAGGTGCTGGCATTTCTTTCACTACGGTTTATAAAACCACGTGAGTACATCTATTTTACAGTCAAATATATTGAGATATAAAGTTTTTCTTATTGCACTCCTGCCTCATACAACAGATCCTCCATCAAGCAGCATCAGCCAGCCCCTGTGAGAAGACTGAATAATTAAATACTACGCAGGCCATTTTTCATTGTTAAAACATATTAAAAAAGCTCCTTCTAAAACAATGCGATGGGAAACACATGGCCGGAGAGCATGGGGGCAGATCCATAGCTTTAATTAAAGTCACTTATTCTTTGAATGTAATGGCTTCATTCTTTAAATGTCTCACAAGAAAGGGACTTTACTGACTCCCCACAGCCACTGCTGAGTGAAAGAGGAAGCCATGAAATCCAAAGCCAATGGATAACGTAGAATCAAGTCAAAATGTCACACAATCACGTTCTATAAACAAGACCATCATTAACTGGGCAGAGACCTCCATGCAGGTTGCAGCAAAGGAGGTGTCTGTGATTGATAGTTTTGTCAGCTTGGGTCTGTAATTTTTCCCTACCCATGAAACTTAAATATGTCATAGTTTCCTATTCCCTACAGTGTGATCTGTGTGAGCTTAAAAGTGTGGTTCTCGTGCACATTCCTTACTTTGGTCCTATAAAGGGAGAGAAAAGCCAAGATGGTCAGGGATGCAGCCTCGGGTGCTGGGTGTCCCTAGCATCTGACTGCCAGAAGCAGGGCCTGGATGACCGTGAAGTAGAGAAATGCTATTATTTCCATGCTACAGATGGGGAATTGAGGCACAGAGAGGCAAAGTGACTTGCCCATGTCACACAGGAAGTCTGTGCTGGAATGAGGACTTGAACCTAGGTCTCCCATGTCTGTGCCCTAACCATTATGCCTCCTTTCTCTCCCCAGAATGGGTGTAAAGGGGGCTAGTTTATGCTCACCTTACAGTTCCTGTACAGAGCCAGACAGGGATAAAGAAACCACAGTGCAAAGGAGACTGAAGCCCTTACTTTTCTGCTTTGAAGTGGTGAATCACTTTCGGTTTGTCCCGTATTTAAGGAGGGATTATGACACTGTAATAAAGAAGTTGCTCTCTCAATGGAATTAATGGCCAGGAAATTTAGAAGAGAGAAAAGGAAACTCTTTCCATGCCGTGGGTTGTCAGCCTGAGCAATAATTCACTGTCCCCTCATGGGAGGTCAGCTAGTCAAATACTGTAGCTGGAATTTAGAAAGGACTGTATAATTTATGACCCATAATATCACTTATAGATATGCCTGTGTAAGGTAAGGGTAATCATTTTTTATGCTTCAGAATGTAAAGTGATTGCCTGCAAGGATAAGGAATTCTAAACCCTTCCCCATGGGGCATATTCTATACCCAGGGCCAGATTCTGCCACAGTTATTCATATGTAGTGTAACCCATGCACCTTCTGGGTGTGGTGTTCTGTCCCATCTAGTAAGGAAGGGAGGGAAGATTATATATATTTATTATATAAAAATAAAATGAGTTTGCGCTGCAGGTTTGATCCCACCTGCCAATGACCAGGGTCTGTTGGTGTTACTTGGGCCTAATCTGGGGTGAGCAAACTTTTTGGCCCTAGGGCCATATCTGGGCATAGAAATTGTATGGTGGGCCATGAATGCTCACAAAATTGGGATTGGGGTGCAGGAGGGGGTGAGGGCTCTGGTTGGGGGTGCGGGCTCCAGGGTGGGGCCCAAGATGAGGTCAGAGTGTGGAAGGGGGCTCTGGCTGGGGATGAGGAGTTTGGTGTGTAGGAGGGTGCTCCAGGCTGGGATCGAGGGGTTTGGAGGCCGGGAGGGGCATTGGGGCTGGGGCAGTGGGTTGGGGCACAAGGGAAGGCCCAGGGATGCAGGCTCCAGGCAGCACTTACCTCAAGTGACTCCCAGAAGCAGTGGCATGTCCCTTCTCCAGCTCCTATGCGGAGGCATGGCCAGGCATTTCTGCACGCTACCTTGTCCGAAGGCACTGCCCCTGCAGCTCCTATTGGCTGTGGTTCCCAGTCAATGGGAGCTGTGAGGGCGGCACTTGGGGTGGGGGCAGCATGCAGAGCAGAGTCCACTGGCTGTCCCTATGTGTAGGAGCCAGAGGAGGGGCAATGTCACTGCTTCCGGGAGCCACATGGAGTATTATTTATCAAAAGTTTAGCTTTTTATCTGCATCCACAGTTCAGGTACTTAAATGCCTAAGTTGTAGGACCTGTGCCTGCAATTTGTTGCAGTGAACCCCCCCCACACACACACAATTCAGGTGCAGTTACTGCAGTTGTAAAAAATAAAAAAAAATAAAAGGGGTTAAATCCCTGCTTTGGGTGAAAACCAAACCTTAGTACATGCATGCTTTTGCACCGCCATCTCTTTCTCTCTCGTGTGTGCGCACGTGCACACACACACACACAAATTTGTCATTACAATATTCCTTTTTTCTAATCCCAGTTACCATTTTTCACAATTTGTGTGTGCTGTATTCTCACTCTTTCTACTCACTGCTCCATATTTTCCACTGTTTTTCCAATGGATATCTTACTGCTGTTCACTTATTGACAGCCTCTCCTAAGAGGAACATAACCCAGTAACATTCAAATCTGATTGAGCTTTTGAGACCACAGTCACGGGATGGGTTTAAAATTAGGCAAAACAAGGTCCCCCCCGTCCCTAACAGGAACAGAAATTATTTTGCTTTTATCTAGACTTTTTTTGTACCTCTTAAATGTTGTTCATGTCATTGCCAGGTTCAGGTTTTGGGGTTTCCTTTGAGCAGTTGCCCATTCTAATCAATTGAAACCATGTTTTTGAAACCAAGTCATAACTTTTATTGTAACTTTTTCCATATTTTTGCCCTACTCAGCTAATGCAGTCTCAATAAGTACCATCATCTCATAGTCACTAAATCCCTGTCCATTACCACATGGCTGTGAGCATGCAGGAAATCCCCCACCATCCCATCACCTTCTAATTTGCTAGAAGTCTCGCAAAAGATCAGAACCATTAGGGTGACATTTTATAATGGAGGAATTATGGCCAATATAACAAACCTTGCCCTGAGGTCTATAAAAAAGTACTCAGAGGTGGCAGATCTGAATTCCACTAGAGCTCAGGGTTGCTTGCTACAGCAGATGTTCATTGGCTAACTGACTAACAATCAGTTTTACTTGGATCACTTTTCCCATCGGCTTTGAGGAACTCTGCTCCATGGTGCTTTTTATACTGTTACCCCTTCAGGCCTGGGGAGCAGGGTCTGATACTGAACCTGAAATTCAGTGTAATTGGGAAAAAATGTAGCTGGGAGTTTTGGGATGCAAAATTATGCCCATCCCAGTGGAGAATGTCTTTGAAAATATCAAGCCCTAAGTATGGATGTATATAATTGTTCAGATCCAAAAAGTCCTACATATGTATCTAAATGTGTGGTTTATAATTAGGTACTTATATGGCCCTGTGAGGGTTTACGCCCCTGGTAGTGGGGCAGTGTGGCCTAGTGGCCAGAGTCCATAGAATTGCCCCTGGTTGCAGGGCAGTGCAGCCTAGTGGCCAGAGTCTATAGGGTCACCCCTGGTTGCAGGACAGCACGGTCTAATAGCCAGAGGCTCTCCCACTCCCCGGCCTGCAGCCCTAACGGAGATGTAGGACCTTGCCACTGGCTCACTGGGGGAGAGGGGTGTATGTCCTACCAAAACACGCTGAGGCTTACCGGGGGCAAGGTACCAGTCCGTCATCCTCCCTGGGTCGCTTCCTACTGGCTTGAGAGTTGAGGTCTCCCACAAGTCCCTAGGTTCTCCATAAAAGCAGCAAAGAATCCTGTGCCACCTTATAGACTAACAGACATTTTGGAGCAGGAGCTTTGGTTCTCCATGGGTCTCTAGGTCCATCGCCTCCTCGGGCTTCTCCCTTTGTGCTGACCAAGAGAAACTTGAGTTCCCAGCAACTTCCAGGATGGTGCCTGGTCCCCACAGGAGCTTCCTGGTTAGGTCCTTCCCCTGCAGCTGCCAGCCCAGACTGAGCCGAGCTCCCTCCTTTTATACTCCCAGTGCACTTGGAGCATGCCCAGTACGGACGGGGTGGGACTTCCGCCATCAGAGCTACTGGTCAGATGCTGCTGGGGCTAGTGCAGGGCAGGCCTGCCCCATCACAGGCCCTAAAAGTTTTATAGCCTCACAATCAGCAACAAATATATCCCCACAACAGCCCATTGAGGTAGGGATGCATTATTGGGTCCATATACAAATGGGGAACATAGAAAGATTAAGTGATTTGCCTAAGATCATATGGGAAATCTGTGGTGGATCCGGACACAGAACCCAGATCTAAGTAAAACATTTTTAAATCTGCAGGACCGGATAACTTGCATCCAAGAGTTTTAAACAAATTGTCCAAAGAGCAACTGATGTTGATATTTAACAAGGCTTGGCATGCTAGGGAAATCCCAGTTAATGGGAAGTGAGTTTTACCAATATTTAAAAAGGGTAAACTAAATGATGCAGGTATTTATAGGCCAGTTTGTATATCTATAAGCCAATACTCTCAGGGAAAATTGCAGAAAGGGTGATATGGGATACAATCAATAAAGAAATAAATGAAGGTAGCATAACTAATGCCAATTGATATAGTTTTCTGGAAAACAAACTGGTCAAATAACTTAAGTGGGTTTTTTTTAATGGGATTACAAGTTTGGTCAACAAAAGTAACTGAGCTGACATAATATACTTTAGAGGTCTAAGGCATTTTGCTCAGTACCACACAACATTCTGATTAAAAAAACCCAGCACTATACAAAATTAATGCAGACGTCTTAAATGCATGTTAAACTGGCTAACTAATAGATCTGAAAAAGTAATTGACAATTGGGATAAATGAAGGTGGGGTGGTAGCTCCCTTTTATGGACACCCAGCTAGCCGGTACCTATAAAAATCCCTCTTCATAGCTGTTCTCTAATTGCTCTACCTGTAAAGGGTTAAAAGGTCTCACTGCTATGCATAGGTAAAAGGAAGTGAGTGGGCACCTGGCCAAAAGAGCCAATGGGAAGGCTAGAACTTTTTAAAATTGAAACAAGACTCCCCTTTTGTTTGTCTGTGGTTGTTCTCGGGGAGAGGCAAACAGGGAGAAGTTATGCTGTGAGAAGCTTGGGCCAGGTATGAAAAATCATCAGCATCATACCTAGAAACTACTAGTATAAGACCCCAGCTATGTAAGTAGATCAGGAAATGTCTAGGAAGACGCAATTAGGTTTATCCCTTTTCATTCTTTGTGGCCTGTGCACTCCTTTGTGCTAACTCTAGGTGCTTTTGTTTTGCTTGTAACCTTTAAGCTGGACCTCAAGAGAGCTATTCTTGATGCTTAGTCATGGCAGTTTTCTTTTTTAATCTAGCAAAAGCCTAAGTTCTCAGGTGTATTTTCTTCATTTTTATTAATAAAATTTACCTTTTTTAAGAACAGAATTGGATTTATGTGTCTTAACAGGTTTGTGCACGTTTAATTAGCTGGTGGCGACAGCTGATTCCCTCTCCCCCTTTTTTCTTTCTTAGCTATTCCCCGGAGGAGAGGTGAAAGGGCTTGAGGGTACCCCACAGGAAGGAATTCCCAAGTCCACCTTCCTGAGTTCTCAAAGGGGTTTTTCAGTTGGGTGGTGGCAGCATCTACCCATCGAAGGTCAGAGACAGCTGTAACCTTGGGAGCTTAATACAAGCCTGGAATGGCCAGTATTAATTTTTAGAGTCCTTGCGAGCCCCACCTTCTGCACTCAAAGCGCCAGAGTGGGGAATTGGCCTTGACAACAATGGGAAACCATCATCCAATAGGAACATTTCTTGGGGGATCCTGCAGGGACTGGTTCTTGGCCTAGTTTTATTCAATATTTTTTTACCAATGATGTGGAAGAAAATAACATTTGAAAAGGAAACAGAGCGGTAATAATGGTCAGGAGAGGTCAGTTCTACAGGGTGATCTTGATTACATGATAAAATAGGCTTGGTAAACGCCGCTGTCACCACCCAAGTGAAAAACTACCGCTTGCAAATCCTGGAAAAACTCACTTGGGAAGGTTTCCCTGAGGCCCTTGGCCTTTTTACCCCTCCCTCGGGGAAGCTGAGAAAGAAACAAACAAAAGGGAAACCTGGCTGTTGCCACCAGATAATTGAAAAAACATAGGCACAGATCTTTTAAGACGCAAAACCAATCAAGTTCTTAAAAAAGGTAAATTTTATTAAAAAAAAAAGGAAAGAAAATACATCTGGAACTTGGGCTTTTGCTAGATTTTACAAGAGCAGTTCCAAAATTTAAGAACCCAAAATAGCTGTCTTGGGAGTTCAGCTTAAAGGTTACAAGCAGCAAAAGCACCTGAGGTTAGCACAGAGGAGGCCACAAGCCAAAATAAATAAATAAACCTGATCACGTCTATCTATACATTCCCTGTCCCAATGAATCCTTCTAGGTATGGAAGATGCTTTTTCATATCTGGTTCAAACTTAACAGTGATGGTAATTAACCACTGGAAAACTTACCAAGGGATGTTGTGGAGTCTCCATCTCTTCACATCTTTGAATCAATAGCAGCGTTCTTCTACCAATGGTGCTCTAGCTCAAATAAAAATTATGGGCTTGATACAAGAATCGCTTGGTGAAATTCTATGGCTTCTGTTATTCAGGAGTCTGACTAGATGATCGTAAAAGTCCCTTCTGGCCCTAAAAAACAATAAATGTGTTAGCAAGGTAGACAGTGGCAGGCTTTTCACTATTGTTTTAACTTGTTTCTGGTGAGGTAGGGTGGGCTGGTGTGGGAGGGAAAGAACCTACTTAGCTGCATGTGTGGATGAAGATATGATCAGTCTGCTTAACACATTGCTACTCACATACAAAACAGCTTACAGGTAGCAACTCCAGGGATCTTTCCTCCGCTTTTTGTGCAGAGCTGCTACTGAGATTTGTGTTTCCATAACTACTGACAGCTGCTGGAGCCTTTGTGATTTTACACCCTGCTAATATCAAAGAAAGCAGTTTGTTTTATTCCCCCCCCTTCCCCCATTTTGGTGCCTTTGTACTGCCTGTACAGGGCTGTCATGCGGATTGTTACTTAGGAGAACACTAACCAATGTCATTTGAGGAGTATCTCCCCCCCAAATATGTTTTTGTATTGTATTTTAGATTTGGATTACATTTTCGCACAACGGTTTCATTGCACTGTGAAATTATCTCTACACTGAGTTACCAATTGAAATTACATCCTTGTCAAAATGCTCTTAATTAGTCATTACTCATTGAAACAAGCTTTTTTATTCTTTCACATGATAAGCCTCATTTTCCGTGGGAGAAAGCAGCCGCTTTGCCTGGCACTGTTAAGTTTCAAAACAAGCTTGAGAATAGCTTTGAAGCCTGGATGAATAACATGCTTTTTACCTTAACCTCTGACAACAGCCTAGGGTAATAACCAGAATCGTATCATTGTGCTGTAGCATAAGGGCTGAGCCCATAATTTGTAACAAATTAACAACAACTATCTCCTCATCTGGAAAATTTTAGGATCAAGTTGAGGAAGTTAATTTATTCAGAAAAATAAGTTATTTTCATGGGTTCCCATTCATATCTGTGCAGAACCAGAGCAAGGCCGATGAACTAATACAACAGGGTGAACTTGTTTTTGCAAATCTCTTTTTTGGGGGGGTGCTAAAAATGCAGATTTGGGTTGAATGAAATGATATGCACACTGGGCTTGAATTCAGCAAGTTGTTTCAGCTAGGAAGAGAAAACGGACAAGAATTCAGAAATATCAAAAGAGTTTTAGCATTTGCAAAAAGAAACATTTTGACTTTTGTTTTGAAAAGAATTTTTATTATTATTTTTTTTTAAATTAAAGTCCCTTGAAGACTAAACACAATGTTTTGATTCAGGAATTCAACTTTAATTTTTCTTTCAGTTCAGCCACCAAACAGAAAAATTGGTTGTTTGCCCAGCTCTACTACTTAAGGCTCACATGAACCCTAAGAGCTGAAGTGAGACTCGATGGTACAAAGACCCTGGGCTGGATTAAAACCCATTACAGTCTACCCTGAGTGAGGATATATGGATAGAGAACCTGGCTTCCAGAGTGCAGCAGGAACCTAATCGTGAATCTGCACCACCCGCTTTGCTGTCACAGACCTCTTCCCTCTCTGTGCCAGCTCTTGTGCATAATCTGATGCACTATGGAGGCTAGAGCCAAAGCTGTGCCCACTACCCCTCCCACCTATGCAAAGAGGAGTAGGAGCCCACCCATTGTTGCTCTTTCCCCCAGGCAGGCTCTGACAATGCAGAGAGCCCACACAGGGCCTTCAGGGAATTCCTTCTGCCTGGGCATGCAGGAAAAAATCACTGAGACCTTCTGCACAGGGATGAATTTCAGAGTGGGGGCTAAATCACTCTCTTCGAACCCTGTTGAGGGCATTGTATTCAAGCCCATGCTAGAATGACAGATCTGAAAATGCACCAAGAGCCTGGAATGTTAAAAAAAAAAGCATGTTTTTGTTTGTTTCTATCCCCACATAAAAATTCACATGGTTCTTGGATGAAATTGGCTCCCTGAAATATTATGTTTGCACTTGGTTGTTGTAGACGGGTTCCGCCAGGGCTCGACCCTCCCTGAGGGGGAGGGGAGCCACACTGGCCTCGCTGTCTTCCCTGCAATTACAGTCTGCTCTGGCCTTTCGGCAGGTCAGAGCAGTGACAAAGTCAAAGGGGGTCCAGCACTTGGTTAGGGCGGGGCACCAAACACAGTTCTAAGTAGCTCTGGCCCTTTGGAGCAGGGCAGAGCAGTGACAAAGTCAGCGGGGCCCAGCCCTTGGTTCGGGCGGGGCACCAAACACAGTTCTAAGTAGCTCTGGCCCTTTGGAGCAGGGCAGAGCAGTGGCAAAGTCAAAGGGGGCCCAGCCCTTGGTTCGGGCAGGGCACCAAACACAGTTCTAAACAGATCTGGCCCTTTGGAGCAGGGCAGAGCAGTGGCAAAGTCAAGGGGGGCCCGGCCCTTTGTTCGGGCGGGGCACCAAACTCAGTTAAACAGTTACTGGCCTCTCCGACTTGGAAGAGGGGGAATCTGCCACCCGGTTACGGGTGGCAGGGGGAACGCAGCCCACCCACTCCTCTGCGTTCCAGCCCGGGGCCCTGGTAGCGGTTGTCACCGCTACTGGTGGTCAGTGGGGTCCTGACCGCAACACACTGACATGGGCAACGGTAGCTCTGCAGCCTGACTGGAGTCAGCTGCCCCCGGGCTACTTCCTAATTCCCCCCCTATTCCTACCTGGTCCAGGGCCTCTGTTCCGGAGACGTCCAGGGCCATCGGTTCCTCCCAATCCGGGCTGGGCGGCAGGTCCGGTAGGGTTTCAGGGAAGTCGGGCCACGCCTGGTTCGGGGGCTCCTCGGGGCCGTAGTAGGGGAGAGGCAGCTCCGGCAGCTCCTTGTCGTAGTAGGGGCGAGGCAGCTCTGGCGGCCCCTCGTCGTAGTAGGGGCGAGGCAGCTCTGGCAGCTCCTCGTCGTAGTAGGGGCGAGGCGGCTCTGGCGGCCCCTCGTCGTAGTAGGGGCGAGGCAGCTCCGGCAGCTCCTCGTCGTAGTAGGGGCGAGGCGGCTCTGGCGGCTCCTCGTCGTAGTAGGGGCGAGGCAGCTCTGGCGGCTCCTCGTCGTAGTAGGGGCGAGGCGGCTCTGGCGGCTCCTCGTCGTAGTAGGGGTGAGGCGGCTCTGGCGGCTCCTCGTCGTAGTAGGGGCGAGGCAGCTCTGGCAGCTCCTGGTCTCGGCCTCTGGCTCGGGCAGCCTCCCAGTCATGAGCGGCGGCAGGCACGTCTGTTCCTGCCGAAGGCCGAGCCGCAACTGAAGGCTGGGGCACTGCTTTTATTCTTCCGGGTCGCCGCCTGACCCTTTGAGGGGTGGGACTTCCGCTCAGCGGCCCTGCCCCCGTGGATGGCTGACGGGGCTCGACCCTCCCTGAGGGGGATGGGAGCCACACCGCCTCGCTACATGCCCCCCTCAAGTCCGGCCCCCGCCTGTTGGGGCCGGGCTCTCCCATCTCCTCGAGGCGGGACAGAAAATCCGCATTGGCATGGTCGTTGCCTGCCCTGTGCTGGATCGTGAACGCATAGGGCTGCAAGGCCAAATACCAGTGCATGATGCGTGCATTGTTGTCCTTCATTCTCATAAGCCATTGAAGGGGGGGCGTGGTCTGTAACGAGGGTGAACGGGCCACCCAAGAGGAAGAACTGGAGGGCCTCGCAGGCCCACTTGACTGCAAGGGTCTCCTTCTCAACTGTGGCATAATTCCTCTCCCTGGGAAACAGTTTCCGGCTGATATACAGCACGGGGTGATCCCCTCCGTCTCCTTCTTGGGACAAGACGGCCCCCAAGCCAACGTCAGACGCATCTGTCTGGAGGATGAAGGGCTTGTCAAAGTCAGGGCTGTATAGAACTGGTTCTCGACACAAGCAGCTACGGAGCGTCCTGAAGGCTGCCTCACACTCGGGGTTCCATTGTACCGTCCGAGGGCTGCTCTTCTTTAGTAGCTCAGTCAGGGGGGCTGCTGTGGATGCGAAATGGGGAATAAACCGCCGATAATATCCCACAAGCCCCAGGAAGCGCCGCACCTGCCGCTTTGTTGTCGGAGTGGGGCATTCTGCTAGGGCCGGCACTTTCCCCACGAGGGGCTTCACCTGTCCCTGCCCGACCGTATAGCCGAGATACATTGTCTCTTCCCAGGCTATCCGGCACTTTTTGGGGTTTGCGGTCAACCCCGCCTGTCGAAGGGTCCGGAGAACCGCCACGACCCGGGTTAGGTGGTCGTCCCAGCAGCGGCTGTAGATCACCACGTCATCCAGGTAGGCAGCGGCATACTCCTGGTGTGGCCGCAAGAGGTGATCCATGAGCCGCTGAAAGGTCGCGGGGGCCCCATGGAGACCGAAGGGCATTCTGGTGAACTGGTACAGTCCGGACGGAGTGGCTAGGGCGGTCTTCTCTTTGGACGTCTCTTCCAGTGGGATTTGCCAGTACCCCTTGCTGAGGTCCAGCGTGGTGATGTACCGGGCCTCCCCGAGGCGGCCGAGCAGCTCGTCGACTCGAGGCATCGGGTAGGCATCGAAATGGGATATGGCATTAACCTTCCGGAAATTATACAGAAGCGTCGAGAGCCGTCCAGCTTGGGTACCAGGACCATCGGGCTGCGCCACTCGCTCCGGGACGGTTCAACCACCCCCAGGGCGAGCATGGCTTGAAACTCTTCCTCCACCGCCTGGCGCATTCGGTATGGTATCGGCCGGGCGGTCTCCCGCACGACCTTCCCTGGTTCGGTCTGGATCTTATGGCAGGTGACAGTCGTGCAGCCCGGTAGGGCCGTGAAGGTCTGTCAGAAGGCCCGCATGAGACATTTGGCCTGTCGCTGTTGCTCGACCGTTAGGGCACTCCCCAGTGCAGGTTCCATCACCTCCTCCATCTGGGCCACCTCTGGACCTAGTTCCAGCTCTGGCGGGCATGGGTCGATTAACAGACCCTCTCGGTCACGCCACGGTTTCAGCAGATTAACATGGTATATTTGCTTCTGCCTCCGGCGACCGGGTTGGCAGATCTCATAGTTGACGGGCCCCACTTTTCTGAGTACCTCGTAGGGGCCCTGCCACCGGGCCAACAATTTCGATTCACTGGAGGGCAGGAGCAGTAGGACTCGGTCTCCAGGGCCAAATTCCCGCACGCACGCGCCTTGATTATAGTTTCGCTCCTGCCTCTCCTGGGCTGCTTTTAGGTTTTCCCGCACTAGGGACCCCGCTTGAGTTAGGCGTTCCCGTAGTGGGAGGATGTACTGGAGGAGTCCCTGGGTCGGGGAGGTCGACTGCTCCCACGTCTCCTTCATCAGGTCCAGCAGGCCCCGAGGCCTCCGGCTGTATAGGAGCTCAAAAGAGGAGAAGTGGGTTGACGCCTGGGGGACCTCTCGGACAGCCAGGAGCAGCGGTGGGAGGAGTTGGTCCCAATGGCGTAGCTCGTCTGGCGGGAACCTTCTCATCATGTCCTTGAGGGTCCGGTTGAACCGCTCTACCAATCCGTCGGTTTGGGGGTGGTAGACAGAGGTCCGCAGTTGCTTTACCCCCAGGAGTCGGCAGACTTGGGTTAGCAACCGGGATGTAAAATTAGTGCCCTGGTCCATCAGAATCTCCTTAGGCAGACCCACGCGGGTGAAGACCTTCACTAATTCGCCCGCGATGGTCCAGGCGTGATGCTCCGTAAGGGGATGGCCTCTGGAAACCGGGTGTCATAGTCGACCAGGACCAGGACGTATTGAAAGCCGGCTGCACTCCGGGGAAGAGGGCCTACCAAGTCCATTGCGACGCACTCAAACGGGGTGTCAATCAATGGCATAGGAACCAAGGGTGCTTTGGGTGTTCAGGCTGGTGCGGCCAACTGACACTCTGGGCAGGAGTTGCAGTATTGTTTTACCTCTCCGTCCAGCCCCGGCCAGAAGAACCGAGCCCGAATTTGTGCCAGAGTCTTTTCATACCCCAAGTGGCCCGCGGCTGGTACATCATGGGCCAAGCTCATGACGGCCTGCCGATGGCATCGGGGCATGAGGAGCTGCGTCAGCGGTTCTTGTGTGCGGGGGTCCCGCTCCACCCGATAAAGCCGGTCCCTGCAGAGCTCAAAGTGGGGCCACTGCGTAGCCCGGCCAGGGTCGATAATGGACCCATCAATTGCAGCCAGTTGTTCGTAGGCCCGTCGGAGAGTGGGGTCAGCCCGCTGGTCCCGGCAGAAGTCCGTGTCAAAACGGGGTACAGGGGGCGCTCCCTCGATTAACTCCTCGGCCTCTGGGGTTTCTAGTCCGGACCCCTCGGCGTCTGTCTCGGCTTCCACAGGGGCTTCCAGGGACTCGGCCGCTAGGGCTGGTATAGATTGAAGGAGCCTGTCAAAGGCGGGCCAGTCACGTCCCAGGATGACAGGATAGGCCAGTCGAGGGGCCACGCCGACGATCAGCGACCGAGGGAGGCCGTTAACAGTTAGGAGGGCCCGAGCACTGGGATAGGGCCGAACATCCCCGTGGATATATTGTAGGTGAATGGGCCCCAGACTAGGATCGATCGGGGGCCCCAGAGCCTCACGGACCAGCATTTGACCACAGCCTGAGTCGACCAAGGCCGTGGTGGCTTGGTCCCCCACGAGTACTGGGACTGTGAGCTTCGGGGGCTGAGGTCGCTGGGCCCGGCCCTCTCCTGCAGAGACCTGCCCGAAGTCACACTCCATCTCCGGGCAGTTCCGCTGTAAGTGGCCAGCCCTCCCGCATCTAAAGCAAGGTCCTACTTTGGAGGGTCCACGCTGGAGGCCGGTGGCCTGAGGGCTTCGGGGGCTTCGGCGGGGCTCTGGGGGACCCGCCAGGGAGGTCGCCGAACCTGTGTGTGGGCCAGGCTCCGTGCGTGGGGTCCGCAGCGCCAGTTCTGGGCCTAGTCCATGACTCAGCCGCTGCTGTCCTGGCGGGCCGGATCCTCTCCTGCTTCCGCGAGTTTGGTCGGGTCCCGGGGAGGGTGGCCGGAGGGCCAGCCCCACAGGAGCCTCCGCCGCGAGGAAATCCTCCATCAGGGCGACTGCTGCAGCTAGGGTGGTAGGCTGGTGGTGGAGCACCTAGTCCCTTCCTCGAACCTTCAGGATATGTACGAATTGTTCGAGGACCACCTGCTCGGTCACTTCCTCCGCCGTCTGGGTCTCTGGTTGCAGCCAGCGGCGGCAGGCCTCTTTCAGGCCTTGTGCGATTAAGTGGGGACGGGCGCCGGTCAGATAGGTCTGGCCCCGGAACCGTTGTCGGAAGGTTTCGGGGCTGACGTCCAAGGCGTCGAGGATTGCGGCCTTCACCCGCTCATAGTCCTTGGCGTCCTCCGTGGCCAACCCGCGGTAAGGCCAGCTGGGCGGGCCCAGTTAAATACGGGGCTAAAAGGGTGGCCCATTGGGCTCGGGCCCATCCAGCGACCAGGGCCACACACTCGAAGGTGACCAAGAAGGCCTCAGGGTCATCCCCCGGGCCCATTTTGGTCAGGCGCCAGGGCGCCGGTGGCCGGGGTCCTGTGGGGTCCTCCCCTGTGGCCCCTTCGGGGACTCGGGTGGCGGGCCTGAGAAGCATCTGTAGCTGGGCCCCGAGTTGCTGGATGAGTTGTTGCTGGTGCTCCAACTGAGCGACATGTTGCTGTCGTTGCTGCTGGAGGTGGGCGGCATCTCGCTGTTGCTGCTGCTCGAGGCGGGCGGCCTGCTGCTGTTGCTGCTGCAGCAGTTGCACCGCCTGCTGCCGCTCCTGGCTCTCCATCAGCAGCTGGACTAGCCGTTCAACATCCATGTTCCCTACCCTGGGGATGCCGGATGTGCTAGCCTCCTTCTACCAGCCCCTTCTCACAGGGGCACGGGTTCAGAAGGTCCCTGGTCAGGTGCCAGTTGTAGACGGGTTCCGCCGGGGCTCGACTCTCCCTGAGGGGGAGGGGAGCCACACCGGCCTCGCTGTCTTCCCTGCAATTACAGTCTGCTCTGGCCTTTCGGCAGGTCAGAGCAGTGACAAAGTCAAAGGGGGTCCAGCCCTTGGTTCGGGCGGGGCACCAAACACAGTTCTAAGTAGCTCTGTCCCTTTGGAGCAGGGCAGAGCAGTGGCAAAGTCAGCGGGGCCCAGCCCTTGCTTCGGGCGGGGCACCAAACACAGTTCTAAACAGCTCTGGTCTTTGGAGCAGGGCAGAGCAGTGGCAAAGTCAAAGGGGGCCCGGCCCTTGGTTCGGGCGGGGCACCAAACACAGTTAAAAAGTTACCGGCCTCTCCGACTTGGAAGAGGGGGAATCTGCCACCCGGTTACAGGTGGCAGGGGGAACGCAGCCCACCCACTCCTCTGCGTTCCAGCCCGGGGCCCTGGTAGCGGTTGTCACCGCTACTGGTGGTCAGTGGGGTCCTGACCGCAACACACTGACATGGGCAACGGTAGCTCTGCAGCCTGACTGGAGTCAGCTGCCCCAGGGCTACTTCCTAATTCCCCCCCATTCCTACCTGGTCCAGGGCCTCTGTTCCGGAGACGTCCAGGGCCATCGGTTCCTCCCAATCCGGGCTGGGCGGCAGGTCCGGTAGGGTTTTGGGGAATTCGGGCCACGCCTGGTTCGGGGGCTCCTCGAGGCCGTAGTAGGGGCGAGGCAGCTCCGGCAGCTCCTCGTCATAGCAGGGGCGAGGCAGCTCTGGCGGCTCCTCGTCGTAGTAGGGGCAAGGCAGCTCTGGCGGCTCCTCGTCCTAGTAGGGGCGAGGCAGCTCTCGGGGCTCCTCACCGTAGTAGGGGCGAGGCAGCTCTCGGGGCTCCTCACCGTAGCAGGGGCGAGGCAGCTCTGGCGGCTCCTCGTCGTAGTAGGGGCGAGGCAGCTCTGGCGGCTCCTCGTCGTAGTTGGGGCGAGGCAGCTCTGGCGGCTCCTCGTCCTAGTAGGGGCGAGGCAGCTCTCGGGGCTCCTCGCCGTAGTAGGGGCGAGGCAGCTCTCGGGGCTCCTCACCGTAGTAGGGGCGAGGCAGCTCTGGCAGCTCCTCGTCGTAGTAGGGGCGAGGCGGCTCTGGCGGCCCCTCATCGTAGTAGGGGCGAGGCAGCTCTGGCAGCTCCTCGTCATAGTAGGGGCGAGGCGGCTCTGGCGGCCCTTCGTTGTAGTAGGGGCGAGGCGGCTCTGGCGGCTCCTCGTCGTAGTAGGGGCGAGGCGGCTCTGGCGGCTCCTCGTCGTAGTTGGGGCGAGGCAGCTCTGGCGGCCCCTCGTCGTAGTAGGGGTGAGGCGGCTCTGGCGGCTCCTCGTTGTAGTAGGGGCGAGGCGGCTCTGGCGGCTCCTCGTCGTAGTAGGGGCGAGGCGGCTCTGGCGGCTCCTCGTCGTAGTAGGGGCGAGGCGGCTCTGGCGGCTCCTCGTCGTAGTAGGGGCGAGGCGGCTCTGGCGGCTCCTCGTCGTAGTAGGGGCGAGGCGGCTCTGGCGGCTCCTCGTCATAGTAGGGGCGAGGCAGCTCTGGCGGCTCCTCATCGTAGTAGGGGCGAGGCAGCTCTGGCGGCTCCTCGTCGTAGTAGGGGCCAGGCAGCTCTGGCGGCTCCTCGTCGTAGTAGGGGCGAGGCAGCTCTGGCGGCTCCTCGTCGTAGTTGGGGCGAGGCAGCTCTGGCGGCTCCTCGTCGTAGTAGGGGCGAGGCAGCTCTGGCAGCTCCTCATCGTAGTAGGGGCGAGGCAGCTCTGGCGGCTCCTGGTCTCGGCCTCTGGCTCAGGTAGCCTCCCAGTCACGAGCAGCGGCAGGCACGTCTGCTCCTGCCGAAGGCCGAGCCGCAACTGAAGGCTGGGTCCCGGCTTTTATTCTTCCGGGTCGCCGCCTGACCCTTTGAGGGGCGGGACTTCCGCTCAGCGGCTCTGCCCCCGTGGATGGTTGACGGGGCTCGACCCTCCCTGAGGGGGAGGGGAGCCACACCGCCTCGCTACAGTTGTGTATAATAAATTTTCCAAATATTTTACAATGAGAGTGAGTCTTGTGCCTTTATACTCGCCTTATCTCAAAGCACTTTACAAAGCAATGAGTTAGGAACCAAGAGTGCAGTGACCGTCTGGAGGCAACCAAATCAACCATTACTCTTCTCAGGAACAGTAACTGACACAGCTCGACACTTTAGAACCAGTTCTATAAGAAAGAGAATGCTGGAAGTCCATGAAATTTGCTCCAATTTATGCAAGGACCATTTTGGACCAATGAGTCATTTTGTGATTAGTTCTTTGCTGGGACCTAGAGGATGTGGATGACAGAGTTATTTCATGATCTGACCAGATATTGGCTGCACGTTATCTGCATGACAACACACAGTTTCCATCTGTGATTCACAAGCACACAGCTGATATCCATGCCCACTTCCTTTGTGGCTTTCTTCATTAGACTAGTGTGTTTGTTATCACCACATTGTTGATTAAGCAGAAATTAGGCAGCCTTTCTCCTCTTTCATTCCATCACCTAGTCCAAAATCTGCCCATTGCTCCAGTCCAGTAGTACTTTTTTTATTAAAACCTTCCATCACCAGTAACACATCTTGTCTTGAAACTTCTTGTATCGTTTTCTGTAGATCAGCAGAAGTTTGTCGATTTCTTCCTTTGGCCTTGCTGGGGTCAGCACATATACTTGTACTGCACTGCAAATTTTATTCTGAATCTCACCTTCCAGGTACGAGGAGATTTTGCATTACATGCCACAAGAGCCTAGCTCAACTTCAGCTTTAGCACCAATGCAACTCCATCCTAATGTCCATCACCTTCTTCTCCCAATGTCAGCATCCTATGTTTATCCTTGTAGAATTCTCCTTTTTCTTCTCATCTCATGCCGCATAAACCAATGATTTCCCACTCATAGCTTTTCAACTTGTGCATCACTGTCCAAATGCTCCTGTCTGGTATAATGGTCCTACATTCTGCGTCCCAGTAAATGTCTTATCCTTTGAGTTCATCCCATAGTTCTCTATTCTGCATAGTATCTTTGTGTTGGTTCCGACTGCACACTTTTCGCCCAGCCACCATTTTTGAGCAGAAAACATGGCCCTTATTTGTCCAAATGATGGCGAAGCTGGTGTACTTTTCTTCTCTTTCTGTTCTTTATATAGCTTCTAATATTCACAAGTGTTTGACCAAGAACTCTTGGCTGTTTGGTTGCCCGGTATATTGTAATCCATCTCCAACACTGTTGTAAGCTACCCATTCACTTGATCCAGCACCATTTCCACCAATGTTATACTTTTGCTACAGATTGAAAATTGTTTTGCCAGCTTTGTCACAGGAGACTTCATGCACTTGGAGAGCCAAATGTCCCTTTTCCCCCATCAGTTATTGCTGCTAGCTACCCTCACTAGTTTTATTATGCCAGCTGAGGTGAAGTCCTGGGATGTGGTGTTGTGATGCACCTACAGCTACTTGGAGCCACTAGGGAGAATTGAGTGAGTTGCTAGTAGTTGGTCCTGGCAAAGTATAAGCCATGGAAAGAATACTTTGGAAAGCTATGCAACATGCAGAACACGTTGAAATGGTCCTGGAGAAGCTTTGCCAGCAGGAGTGAGGGAGAGCAGATGCCGGAATTTTCAGAAGTAGTAGTAAAGATCTCAATAGAAAGTTAAAAAAAGACAAAAGACACCAGGAAATGACAGTGTAATTCCAGACCTGCAGCTAGCAGGCAAGGAGCACATAGTAAAAATGATGCACAAGCTATTCCACAAGATTTACAAACAACAGCAAGTGCTGAGTGAATGGGAGAAAGTGATAATAGTGCTATAAAAAAGGAGATGCGTGCAAGAACTACAGAGGAGTGTACTTACTGAGTGTGCCAGGAAAAGCAATCACCAACACATTGCAGAGGAGACTGTTGATGCCTGCAGAAGCAGAGCTTGCAGGTGAACTGCTCAGATTTGCACCAGGATGGAGTAAAATAGATCAGTTACTTTTGGTAAGACGGATATCTGAGAAAAACAATCAAACCTGCTGCAACAACTTGATAGATTTCAAACAGGTTTTTGATAGAATTTGAAAGAAAAGATTATAGCAAGTTGTGAGAATGGATGGCATCCTTAAAAATTGATTAAGCTGATAGAAAGCACCTACAACAAGTCAATGAGTGCAGTAAAAGTAAACAAGAAGCTGGTTCAGGATGACTGTAGGAGTGAGACAAAGATGCCAGCTATGGCCAAATTTGTTCAAAAGAGTCCTGGAAGCAATAACAGCTGTAGCATTGAGAGATGAAACCCGAGGACTCATATTATATGGTAGGACAGTGCAAACCTTACATTCACAGATAATATTGATTTCATAATATTGACTTCACAACATTGACCAAGGAGGATTTACAGAGAATAACTGACAGGGTAGACTGGGCAAGCAGAAAATTTAGATTGAAGATCAGCACAGAGAAGAAAAACATTATGGCAATTAGAAGACAAGAGAAAGAAGTAAAAATCAAACTTGGTGACAAAAAACTAGAACAAGTGGGAAAAAATGCATGTACTTTAGAGGACTGTTATCAAAGGAAGGGAATTGTAAAGATGACATAAAAAGAATAATTGGACTACTTGCTACTGCATTAAAAAAATCTGCAAGATCTGGCAGGCTAAGGGCATTTCAATGAAAACAAAAACCATCGTATATAAGACAACTGTCATGCCAATACTGCTGTACAGGTCTGAATGCTGGAGCAGGAGGAAAGCTGATGAAAGACAGATTTTGAGCTGATGATGGGAATCACAGAAGAATAGAAAGTGGCGTGCGTAATGTACATATTCACCAATCCATGACAGTTACTATATTGAGCTGGCTGCTGTAACTAAGAGCTGATCAAGGACTTTTCACTGAAATGGTTTTTTCAAGAGTAAGTATTGGTTTCTGCAAAATTGACATTTTCCCAAGAAAATTATGATTTTGCCAACATTTTTCAATTTTCCATTGGGAAAATAAAATGAAAACATTTTGTTTTGGGTTGGGCTGACACTAATCTGCATCCGCTTGACCTGCAGGGACTATTCTAGTCTGTAATACTACACTCATCACCCTAGTATCCGAGCACCTTCCAGTAGTGCATTAAGCAACATGAATACACATCTGTCATGCGTGGTTTGTTCTCTGATCTCCCCAACAGCAGAAGTATGTGTAGCAGGGTGTGTCTTGTTTTGGTAGCTTGTTTGTTTCTATATTTCCATTGCTCTGTGTTTATATTAGAGAAGGTAAGATCAAAGACATTTACCTTGCACTTGGAGCGGGAAGTAGTGAGACCATAAAGTACCAGGATGAAGACTGTGATCAGCAACTTAACTCCTCTGGCCCCCCCAGAGAAAGTTTTGTCTCCTGAACAGATAAGCTTTATTTTTATTGTTGAGAGTTCCATTGTGCCAGAGGAGTTAAGTTGCTGATCACAGTCTTCATCCTGGTGCTTTATGGTCTTTTTGCTCTCCTGGATCCAGGATAAGGTCCAAGACCTTAAACTTGATTCAGTATTCTATGAGAAGCCAGCGTAGAACAGGTGCAAGGTGCTCACAGTAGCCTGTGTTGCTGAGAAGACGCACTGCAGTGTTTTGTACCAGCTGAAGTTTCCTAAGTGCTGAAGATACATGCCCAAGTATACTGCGTTGCTATAGTCCAGCTGAGAGGGGATGAAGGCATGAATGACTGAACCCAGGTCTTCATCTGTCAGGATTGGAAGGAGTTCCCTAGCCATCCAGAGATGGCAGAAAGCATTAGTCATGACTGTTACTATGTGAGAGCTCAGTGTCCATGAGGAATCCAAGAGGAGTGCCTCACGATAATTGTAGGTTAGGTACCTCCTACTCTCATTCTTCCCTATAGAATTTTGTTTTCCAAAACTGGAATTTCCTGCAGCATGGAAATTCCTATTTTTGCCCAGCTTTTGCTTTGTCATTTTTTGTGATGCTGGTAAGCCAGGTGCTGACTCTTGCAAGGTCTGAAGGAGTCTGCTGAGCACCGACGAATTCATAGCTGGAAACCAGACCAGATCTCCTACAGGTTAATATTATTCAAGATAGGTGTTAGATTTGTAAGGATGTGTTTACTGTTTAGGCTCTATAAAATGTTGTAAATTGCTTCCTGCATTAATCTTACGTATAATGTCTGTAGTCCGTGCTAAGAGATAAAGTATGAGTGTCTTATAATTGTAAAAATGTCTGCTCTAACTTGTGAGCTCAGACGGGAAGAGTGACCTCCCCAACTCATCCAGGAGTTAAATGGACCATTGTAGGACAAAAGCTTTATTGGCTGCCTTCTCCACCCACAGAGAAGTACATGCAGAAGGCCTTGTCCCTTCGATTTGAATGCCGGAAGAGGGAACTAGAGATAATGGACATGAAGATTTTTTTTCATCTCCTTGCTGTGTGGACTCCTACAAGGATTGGAGCTAAGAAATATAAAATCTGATATCCCCAGGGTCAACCTGGGTTAGCCCTGACAAGATATTCAGTGCTGACACATTACTACATCTCTGTCACCTTTTGGAACCATACACAGAATGCATTTGTGCATGTATGTTGCTTGCTTTAACCTGTAAATAATTCATTTCTTTTTTCTAGTTAACGAATCCTGAATTAGTTTACTATAGGATTAGCTACCAGCGTTGTGTTTGGGATGAAATCTAAGATACAAATTGATCTGGGGTAAGTGACTGGTTTCTTGGGACTAGGAGCAACCTGAATATTGTGATTTTTGATGTAAGTGACCATTTATCACTATATCCAACTTGCCCGGATGGCAAAATAGAATGGTGTGCCCAAAGGGACAGTAAAACTGTTGCAGTGATCCAGTTGTTCCTGGGTTGGTGAAATCTAATTATAGAACATAACACCAGTTTGGGGTGTCTGCCCTGCTTTTGAGATCTGCCCTGAGGTTGGCACTTATGGTCGTGAACTACTGCAGACAGCATAACAATTATTATCCTTGGATACTCTGCATTCTTCTAAAATTCATAACATCTAGCTATCTAGCTGCTGCTAGCTTGTATGCCCATATCATCCTCTCTATACAACTTACTACCACCAGTAGGAATGAATGATACCAGCTTACAAAGGATGAAATATCATGAATCCTAAGTGACTGAATCCAAAGCCCACTGAAGTCTTTGGAAAAGTTCTCTGACTTCAGTGGGCTTTGGATCAGGCCCTGGGTATATTTATTGTTTGAAAATGTTCCCAAGGTTGTCCTGTGCTGGCTGGGAAATCAAGTAATTAAATTCAAGATGTTAAGTAGCACAGCAGAAAAGATTGTGAGCTCAAGCTGTGCTTAGGAATTTCAGGTCCCTTGCTGTTACTGATGTCACTTCCCCGTACGGAGGGTAGGCCATCCTCCTGTCTCAGAGGTTAGCAGTTATATGTATTAGCTAACAGGATTCATTGAATTGAATCAGTTCAGTCAATTTTTGGTCATTCGATATTCGTGCAAATTGTCAGGTACTAAAGTCCTCCCAAGATACCCTCATTTTCCAAAAAACGAAAGGGGAAACATGGGGAAAGGTTTCATGCCTACACTGTTGTGTTTTGCTAATTTCATTAAAGGCTAACAGGATTTCCTTATTTATACCAGTGATACAGTAGGACAATTGGCTTAGCCTTTAAACGCTACATTTAATATTAGTTTTTATTTCAAGTTTATAAATCGCGTTAACTATTTTCAGCGCCCAAGGTAATTGCCATTCAGACCTTAAAAGATTGATTTCTGGGTGACTTTGAGGACAAATCCCCTCTGGCTTTGTTTGACAAGGAGCAGTTTTCTGCTTCCATTAGCTTTGACTAGGAAAAAAACTATTTTCCTAAAGCATGTCCGTGGCATCATTTGCAGAGTTGTCACAAGGGGGTTTGATAAACTGTTAGCTGCTACACTGCAGTCATTACCACTAATTATATATCTGTCTGTCAGATCTGTCTAATCTATCCATCCATCTCTATCTAATCTGTCCTTGCTATTTAAATCCTGCATTAGGAGGTACATAATTAAATTATGTTTGGCTTCACAACGCTATGCACATTAATTACATTTCCTCTCTTTGCCAGTCATGTTGCAGTTGCTGGGTTGAAATAATAGAGGGAGGAAAGGAGTTGTTAGTCAGTGTTACAAAGCAGCCAAATGAATGACATTGATGAAACAACTCTAGATGGTTGTGAAGTTTAAGCAAACATACCTTCACTGTTTGTGGGTGTTTGCTTTCTTTGCCTTGTAAAGTGCTGCAGAAAGGTGTGGGAATGATGGACCTGGAGAGGTGCAGCTTGGGTAACAGCCATGCTAGCTTCCCTTGTGTTGTCATGCCACTGTGTTTCCACATTGTCGGTCTGTCTTGGGGGTTTGTAGGACTGCCCATCAACACTTCAGTTTGCTGAACTTCATGGAGTCCCTGGCTCTTCTCCCTTTTTGGGTTAAACACAGTGGATACTCAAAACAACCTAAACCACCTACTGTTCTTGAAAGGACAGGTGACTGGTCTTCTGGTTAAGGTAGTGGGACTTAGGTGGTCTGAGGGGATATTTTGCTGGTGCTTGAGCTGCCAGGGTTCTGCCATCATTTCCTCATCTGTAGAAAGAGGATAACAACACTTCTTCTGCCCTATTCTTTATCTGTCTGGTTGGCTTAGACCGTGAGCTCTTCAGCACAGGGACTGTCTCTTACTATATGTTTGTACCGCACCTAGCACAATGGGGCCCTGATTGCAGTTGGGCCATCTAGATGTGACCATAATACAAATAACACATCATAAATAACAGCCTTTTTCCAAGACCAGCGTTCCCAGCTCGTTGTATGAGGCTGTCTCTTCCCTTCCCAGACCCACACACTCGTATTCTGAGGTCAGTGTGGTAGGCTTAATTTAGACCGGGATGGGCAAACAATGTCCCGCAGTCCGGATCTGGCCCACTAGTCATTTTAAGCCAGCCTTCTAGCTCCCACTGGGGAGTGGGGTCTGGAGCTTGCCATGCTCCAAGGCTCCAGCTGGGGTGCAGGGTCAGGAGCTGCTCCACGCAGCTCCCTCCAGCTCCTATGTGCTCCAATGGGAGTTGCAGGGGTGGTGCCTGTGGATGGGGCAGTGTGCAGACCTGCCTGGCCACTCCTCCACACAGGAGCTGGAGAATGGACATGCCGCTGCTTCCAGGAACTGCTTGAGGTAAGCGCTGCTTGGAGTCTGCACCCCTGAGTCTTTCCTCATCCCCCAGCCCTGATCCCTCTCCAGCTCTCCAAACCCCTCGGTCCCAACCCAGAGGGGCCTCTTACACACCAAATTCAACATTCTGAGCTCCACCCCAAAGCCCGCACCCCCAGCCAGAGCCTGCAACCCCCCCCAGACACATCCTAGCTCCTCACTTCAGCCCGGAGCCCCCTCCCGCATCCTGAATTCCTCATTTCTGGTCCCAACTCAGAGCCTGCACCCTCAACCAAAGCCCTCACCCCTTCCCACACTCCAACCCGAATTTTGTGAGCATTCATGGGCCACCATACAATTTCTATTCCCAAAAGTAGCCCTTGGCCCAAAAAATGTGCGCGCCCCTGATTTAGACTGTAAAATCCTTAAGACAGGGACCCTGGATGAAATCCTAACCCATTGACGTCAATGGCCAACTTTTCAACAGGGTCAGGATTTTCACCCCTTCTTTTCTTTATCTATATATGTAAAGTGTCATGCACACCAATGATACTATTACAAATATTTGCTTAAGATAATAAACTAATATAAATAGAGTTGGTTGGGAGAAAAATTATGGAAATTTTCTACTGTTTATTGGCAAAACAAAACCTGAAAATATTTGGCCAAAAACTGCTGAAAATTTTTGTTCTTCAGCTTTTCAGTTTTCCAGTGAAGGAAAAAAAAAGGGAGGAGGGGACGGGGGGGGCAAGCAGATTCTTTCCATGAAAATTTTCATTTAGTGAACCTAAAATTCCATGTAAAAAAAATTGATAGAAATATTTTGACCAGGCATAACCACAGTAGTAATTACCAATGGCTAGAGATTTTTCCATACACTGCACTTCTGTTCTTGGCACATGAACGACGACTGCTAACCAAAACCCAAGATTTGACTTTTTTTTAAAAACAAAACACAAGAACATATATGTGCAAGGAACTAGACTGAGATCCTTCAACTCATTTCACTTTCATAGCATTACCAAGCAGACCTGTATTTGAAGCAGGGCCCTGGACATAGGCACTGAATTTTTCTTTTCCCATGGGGTTGCTTCGTCTTTGCTCTGCTCTGAGGCCCTGCCTTTACTCCACCCCCTTCCCGAGGCCACGCCTTCACCCTAGCTCTAACTGCCCTGCTCCACAAAGCCCCACCCTTGCTCCACCTCTTCCCACCCCCCACTCCGCCCCTCCCTGAATCCCCCACACTAGCTGCTCTACGTCCTCCTCCAAGCCCCTCCCTGAGTCATCAAACAGCTGTTTGGCCACACCTCCAATCAGGTGTTTGGCAGCACCCTGATTAGCTAATCAGGGCATGGCCAAACAGCTGATTGGGGTGCTGCCAAACAAATGTGGATGGTGGGTGCTAAGCACTCACTATTTTTTTTTCTGTGGGTGCTCCAACCCCAGAGCACCCATGGAGTGGATGCCTATGCCTGGGCCAAAATGTAACAGCATCAGATCCCTTCTTCCATACTGCTTTTTCACCAGATCCATCCACCCCATGGCTAGCCCCTGTGTGTGGCCTGGAGGTTTGTATTCCACTCCCAATCTTCTGAGCAATTGTTGGGAGATAGAATTCTGTGCCCCACTCAGTGCAATTTGGAAGGAAAATTGGGTACGTTTCATGTGCTGTGACCTTGTTATTTCCATTACACTTTTCACAGCAGAACAAAGAGCAAACAGAACTCTGCTCATCTTCAAAGAGGATAAGACTGCTAGCGCAGAGGCCCTGTGTTGTCCTGATAGACTAAAGAGAGGGGAAAACAGACCTTTCCCTGATTCTTGCTGACGATAATAGAGCGACAAGAGAGAAATGACTTTTCATCTCTAGCCTTGCTGCTGGTAAATCTTGTTATGAAATCAGAATTCTGGCTCAGGCCACAGATTGTCTCAGCAGATAACATGGACAATTATAATTCCTTTGTCATCTTTGCTGGACACATTCAGTGCAACTCAATAGAAATGTAAAGGGAAATAGTAAAGAGATGCTGTGGTAGGAGAACAAGCACTGTAATTTCAGTATATTACAGGTGTGGGCAGTCTTTTAAAGTCTGTTGTTTGTTTGTCTTTATTTCCAAACTGCTTCCTACATGGAGGTTAAGAAAGGAGCCGTTAAACTCAACTAAAACAAAGGATCTTGTTTTTTTCAACACTAAGCTCCTTTTGCTCCCACACCCCTTACACTTGGTACAATTTTCCTTTCATAATTATTTTAACCAACAATTACTGTTGTCTGCAGAAGAGAAGAATGAAGGAGGATTTGATAGCAGCCTTCAACTAACCAAAGGGGGGTTCCAAAGAGGATGGAACTTGGCTGTTCTCAGTGGTGGCAGGTGACAGAACAAGGAGCAGTGGTCTCAAGTTGCAGTAGGGGAGGTCAAGGTTGGATATTAGGAAAAAAACTATTTCACTAGGAGGCCGGTGAAGCACTGGAATGGGTTACCTAGGGAGGTGGTGGAATCTCCATCCATAGAGGTTTTGAAGACCCGGCTTGACAAAGCCCTGGCTGGGATGATTTAGTTGGTGTTGGTCCTGCTTTGAGCAGGAGGTTCGACTAGATGACCTCCTGAGGTCTCTTCCAATCCTAATCTTCTATGATACTGCCATCTGACCCTCCAAGTACCTGATTTGCAAAAGAGATGCTTTACTACCTTGGCTTGGAGTCAGAGAGACACTGTTTCACATCAGACACCACCAGCATTGACGACAAGCAGAACATATGACCTGCAATATCACAAGCCAGCACCATTGCACTGCATCACCCACAGACTTAGCATTTAACTGTCCCAGTGACTTATACTGCACCTGTAGGTGATCATTCGCACTGTTTTGCAGGTGCAAAAGTAACACCCTTAGAAGATCAAGCTCAACATTTAGCCCAATGTCAATTTGAGTGCTACAGCTATCCTGATTTTGGTATCTCCTACTTTCATTTTTACCTTAATGACTAGTGCTCTTACAGCATGTGGAAGGGAGTTTTTAGAGCTGGTTGGGAAATGAGTGTTTTTCTTGTGAAAAGTTTCCATGAAAACAAGCTTTTTTTCCCAGTAAAATTTTCCTTACAAAATTTTAGATTTCAGGCAATTACTTAAATTATTTAAACTTAAAAAGTTTTCAGTGAAAATAGAAATGTTTGCCAACAAATCCATTTAGTTGAAAAGTTATTTTTCATCAAAAAATAGATTTTCAGTCAGCTCTTGTGGTTATCAATACCTCTGTTTAAATCCAGGGACACGGACACTATTTGACACCAGTACTTCAAGCACCAGACTTTTGCTAACTGTGTTAAACATCAGGCACAACTTAACATAAGAACATAAGAATGGCCCTACTAGGTCAAACAAAGGTCCATCTTGCCCAGTATTCTGTCTTCTGACAGTGGCCAGTGCCAGGTGCCCCAGAGGGAGTGAACAGAACAAGGAATCATCAAGTTTTTGGCAAACAGAGGCTAGGGACACCATCCCTGCCTTGGCGCAGGTTTGGTCCTTAATGCCTAAAATGCCAAATATGCAGGGTCTTTATTTCTGATCCTGGTAAAAGTCTTGGATTCAACTCCAATATCTGGAGGGCAAGGGGGAAGGGAAGAGAGATGCATAGTAAGAATCAATATTTGGACAGAAGATTTCCAAAGAACACAAGTACAGCTTGTGCTTCATTAGATGGTATGTACTCCTTGAGTTGCCATTGAACTAATGACCTGCCATGGTAGGAGGGGGCTGTGTTTCAGAGGAAACATCTCCTTCAGAGGAGGTGAGATAAGGTTGCTAACTCTGGTATCCTAAACTCCTTAAGAGAAATTATCCTTTCCCCCCCACACTTAACAAAAAAGCTGTAGAATTGCAGTAATGGATGAATGATCTATCTAGAGTTGGTTAACGTTTTATTCCATTTACAAAACAAATAGCTCTCCAGCAAAAGTAAAAAAAAAATTAAGAAAATTTCCACATTGGAAAATTTCTTTCATTTTTTGAGTGAAACACAGGAAATTGAAACCTAAGCATTTTTCAGTAAAGTTTTGGTAAACCAAAAATTGATGTTTGGTAAACATTTTCAGTTTTCAGTAAAAAGCAGGGTTTTTGGTTTTCAAAAATTGATATTTTTACAGAAAATGTTTTTGAAATTTCAGTTTTCCATCAGAAAAAAAAGGAAGAATTGCTGATTTTGGGGAAAAAACATTTTTTTCTTCTAAATTTCCCATGAAAAATAATTAGGAAGCATTTTTCAACCACCACTACTGTCCATTACATGCTTATATGGCAGTCATCATCATGGTGCCTGAGCACCTCAATACACCGCAGGGTGATGACCTCAGCTATGCATGTTCAGGGAAGCAGCAAAGAATCCTGTGGCACCTTATAGACTAACAGACGTTTTGGAGCATGAGCTTTCATGGGTGAACTCAACTTTGATTGTCCCAACCATGGCAGACACACTGAGGCTGGTGAGGGTCAGTCACCACTAGAGGAAGACAGAGCACCACATTGAGAATACATAGGCTACATCAGCCCATGGTACTAATCCCCAAACTCCCAACCCATCCTATGCACCTGTGAAAAGTACCAAGAATGACTGTGTGTGAGAGAAAATGTTGCTTTGTGGTTCAGGCACTGGACTGGGATCCAGGAAATCTAAGTTCAAATCCTGGCTTTGCCACAGTCTCCTTCTGTGACCTTGGGCAACTCACTTAATCTCTGTAGTGCCTTATGTGAAAAAATGGAGATACTCTTCCCTTTGTCTGATTATCTATTGGATTTCAAGCTCTTCAGGGTAGGGACTGCCTCTTACTATACTAACTATATTGTCATGCACAAAACATAATGGGTCCCTGATCACATGTGAGACTTGCAGTTGCTACTGAAATACAAGCAATAACTGACTTTCGTTAGCTTGTCTCTTGAAACAGACACACACACATACACACTGCCCCCATATTCACCCACAAAAGCTCATGCTCCAAAACGTCTGTTAGTCTATAAGGTGCCACAGGATTCTTTGCTGCTTTTACAGATCCAGACTAACACAGCTACCCCTCTGATACATGTTCAGGGAAGAATTTGGCTCAAAGGCTGTAGAGTGTTTTAGGATTCTTGAAGCTGGAAAAAGCTCTTTAGAGATTATTATGCAATAATCATCCCACCAACGGGTGCTGGTACACTCTGGGATGGACAAACTTTACGACTGTTATGAAAAGTACTTCTTCCTACAACAGATGGTCTAAAGATATCTCCCCCAAAGTCTTGGGGAGAAAACAGCATGCTGTCTGTATACTTACAAAGGAAGGTGATCGTGATATATATATAAAATTACAGCAAATATGCACAAAATAAGGCTGGTCAGTTATGCCCTAGGGCAGCGGTGGGCAACCTGCGGCCCGTGGCCACATGTGGCCCATCAGGGTAATCTGATTGCAGCCCGCGAGACATTTTGCTGATGTTGACCGACTGCAGGCACTGCCCCCCGCAGCTCCCAGTGGCTGTGGTTCTCCATTCCAGGCCAATGGGAGCTGCAGCGGGAAATGGCAGCCCACCACTGCCCTAGGCCCTCTGGACATCCAGAAGCACTCATCTACAAAGGACTGTAGCCATTTGTGGACTGTGCTAATACAGGCCTGACAGAGGAGCGTGATGCAAGATGACAGAAGCTCATTCGTGATTCCGATCCATTCCATTTTGTCCCGCTGGCAGCACAGCGGTATCTTTTCCAGTGCTGAGTGACCGAGCCAGCCGACTCGTAAAGCCATAGATGGATACAGCCCTGGGCTAGCAATCATAATGACAGAGCTAGAATATAGCTTCAGAAAAGCAAAAGCCCCATATAATCTGGCAGATGTACTTAGAATTGTAGCTGTATTTTTAGAGTGAATTCACCGGTGTCAAAAGGTGAACGATTGACAGCCCCGGAGACTATTGCTCCCCGTGTATTTACAGAACCCTGGCAGCTCAAGCACCAGCAAAATATCCTCTCACCACACACACAGAGGCAGGGCAGTGTGTCACAGAAGGAGACTGTGGCAAAGCCAGGATTTGAACTTAGATTTCCTGGATCCCAGTCCAGTGCCTGAACCACAAAGCAACATTTTCTCTCACACACAGTCATTCTTGGTACTTTTCACAGGTGCATAGGATGGGTGGGGAGTTTGGGGATTAGTACCATGGGCTGATGTAGCCTATGCATTCTCAATGTGGTGCTCTGTCTTCCTCTAGTGGTGACTGACCCTCACCAGCCTCAGTGTGTCTGCCATGGTTGGGACAATCAAAGTTAAGTTTTAAATCCAGTAATACAGGCTCACACTTTTAGATCCAACACTCACAGTTCCATCCCTGCTGCCAGTGATCCACCCATGAAAATGGTGTTACATTAGCACCAGCTGCAGAGTCCATAATGCCTGGACCTTATCCTGGCATATATTCAGCTCAATTCCAGTAATGCTCATAACCTCCAGCAGAACCTCTGCACCACCCTTCTGCTGTCATACATCAGCATGCCTCAGTGCAAAGCTAAATCTTCCCCAGCCAATACAGATCACTGTACATTTCCAGTAGCTTTCGTGATATAAAAGTGACCACCTTGCCTCATGTAAACAAGGATTCAGAGAAAGATTTGAGTCTCACAATTTGGCTTGCAGCATGTTTGTCCAAGCTGGAGATTCAGGCTTCAGTGATTGCTTTGTGCATCCCTTTGCTGGTTTTCTTATGCTGCTTCCGCTCCATCTACCCCTTCCTGGTATCAAAATGTTTGGCGGAGTTAAGGTGGACAGCCAGGGATGAACGCTGGAAATCTACAGCAGGCTTAGATCATGCTTCAAAACTCTGCAGACACTCCCAAAAATACACCGTGCTGGCAAATCACTCCCAAATTTATTCTTCCCTGGCTGTGCTGTGAATAACCTTTTCTGTTTCTCACAAAGCGATCAACCAGAGCTTTTTTGAGCCACTCATTTTCCACCCAGAACGAGGATAAAATTAGGCAATGGGGAGGGAAAAGCACAGCATTAATACAAAGGATTTCCATTCCACTTGAAACTGAAAATGACAACCATGCAACCTGACTCCGAGGCAATGCTTGCTGATTTGCTCTGAAAGTCAGCTGGAGAGAGATGAGCGGTTTCTACAGGAGGGATCCTACAGGAGGGATCATAGTCACATATTGCCTGTTGATAACCGTATGGCAGAGTTAAGCTGTGATGAAAAATGCTCTTTAAAGCAAGAGTGGAGATCTGTTAAGTTTTTCACGCACATAAACAAGCCACATAGTTTTACTTGCAGTTAGAGTGAGTCAGGGATTTGGGGGAAAAATGTTTTTTTATTCTTGTTGTTGAGGAGGTTTCTCAGGACTAGGATGGAATTGCTGGAGAAAACCAGAAAGCTGTGCAGGTCTCCACCTCACAGGTGAGTGCCCTATCCACCAGATTACTGGCTATTCTGAGGTAATTCTCTCTCTCTCTTTTTCATTCTGCCTTGGAAGAAAAACAATTGACAAAACCTCAGCTTCCCCCCAACCCTCCCCACAATGGATTCTCATTTTTCTAGCCAGCCCTGGTCTCAATGCCTGTTTATGAGAGATTTAAAGAAACAACATGGGTGTGATTTGGGGAAGCGCTCTGCTCCCACTGAAGTCAATTGGATTTGTGGAGCATCTGGGCAGGCCCTGGCCATCTACTGTCCCTAGGTAAATGGATAGACTCTCTGCCCTCTCACACCTGACAAATACAGGAGCCCATTTCTCCCCTCAGCACAGACACACACTGAGAGGGAGAACAACCCATAAGAAGGGGTCTTCTGTAGAAACATGGTGTCCTACAAGAGGAAGGATAGTTCAGTGGTTAGGGTGCTAGCCAGGACGTTCCTATTTTTTTTAACCTCTGAAGATTGTTTATGGATCTGTGAGGGTTGTTGCCTGAGGAGGGAAGCTTGATTTAATGTAAAGGCTTATCACAAATCTTCCCCTCAGCTGAATCAGTAGCAATTTAAGCTGCTGTGAAGAAGACATTCTGAAATATTTGTAATATCATTGCATGAGCAAAGAAAGAAAGATAAAGAAAAGCCAGTTCCATTATTCTACAGTGCATACACTGGACAAGGATTGCTTTGGAAGCATTAGTATTTCTGTGTCTCAGCAGCGACCTATCCACAGGCGTAAGCCTGTAATCTTGCCAGTTGCTTAGTGATCTGAAACTCTGTTGCTGATTCCATCATGTTTATTATAGCTGTCAAGATAGAAACCCTCAAGAGGTGGATTTTGGGGCAAGAGGATCCCCATTCCTGTCCATCACCTTCTGGTTTTGAGCTAATTCACATCACCACAGCCCAGGAATGTCTGTCTCATCCCCTTTTTATAACTTCAGTTGAAACATCTCATCAGGGCTTGTCTGCACTACAGCTTAAGTCGGTAGAACTTATGTTGCATAGGGATGTGAATAAACCACACCCCTTGAGCAATGCAAATTACATCGACCTAAGCGCCAATGTGGACAGTGCTATGTTGGTGGGAGAGCTTCTGCCTCTTGTGGAGGTAGTTTTATTATGCTGATGGGAAAGCTCTCTCCTGTCAGCATAGAGCGTTACCACATACGTATCGTAGGTGCAGCTTTGCCACTCTAGCGCATCTAATGTAGACATATGTTACATATTAGATTGACTTGGATAAAACAGCTTCCTTCTTTCCCACAACCTCTAGAGGCTCCTCCCTTGGTTGGATGCTACAGTGTATCACAAGATCTAATGCTGCATGGGTGACAGTTGCTTTGAACTTTTGTCTTCTTCAGAACTTCACCAGATTGGGGGACAAACACCACATTTGGGGGCACTCTCTCTGGGGCAAAATCTTAGAGTGAGTGACTTACTAAAGCCAGATGTCCTCCAAGGAAAACAGCAGCATAAACAGGTACATTGCCTCCCTCACAGGACATGAGGCTTCATCTGCTATGAGCACAGGTAGCCAAAGTTAGTGTAACCCTTCTGCCAGGCCGAGTTGATAGCAGCAAGGGCCAGGTTCAGCACATAGGGGTCCCCGCCCAACAACATAATGCAAAACCAGCTTAAGCCCCCACCAAGTGACCTGGGAAAATCTTACACACACCCCTGGGTGCCTCAAAGAGGCAATACTTCCCCTCTCATAAGCATAGAGTCTCGGTGTAGCAGAAAATTTTTAATAACATGAGGTAAACGACATCAGCATTAAATTGGGAAAACACCACAACTACAGTTCATAGACCAAACCATGAGCAAATTGGGCCATGTCCTTTCCCTTTGGTTCTTGAGTCCAGCAACCCCAAAATCACCCAAAGTCCCAAAAGTCCAACAACCCAAAAGTCTCTGTCCCTGGCCAGTGCAGCTCCAGAGTTCAAAAATTTATCTGCAGAGTTTTACCCCCCATGGGGGTAGGGAAAGTGGTGTGCGGGGTGTTAAGAGGCACCTTGTGTGGTCCGAGGCTGATTGCCCTACCTCTCCATGGGGTTCTGCTTCAGCCTTCACCACGAGCCACTCCACTCCGCCAGCCATCCCGTGAGCCGCTCCAGGTGTCCCACGAACTGCTCCGCTCCACTCCACCAGCCGTCCTGTGGGCCACTCCAACCATACCGCAAACTGCTCAGCTCCATGCCCCTTCACTCCACTCTCTGTCCCATGGGCTGCTCCAACTGTCCCGCAAACTGCTCCGCTCTACTCCACTTCACTCTACTCGCTGTCCCATGGGCTGCTCCAACTGTCCAGCAAACTGCTCAGCTTCACTCCACTTGCTGTCCCGTGGGCTGCTCCTACCATTCTGCAAACTGCTCCGCTCTGCCAGCCACTTAGCAATATGTCTTCAGGTTCCACCACTAGTTAACACAGCACTCAGTGATTTCAGCTCTTGGTGATTTCAGCTTGTATTAGGGGAGCCCCAATGCTGGTGCACCATTGGCTCAAAGTGAATTCAGCACAGCAGCCTGTAACTAGACCCTTAATGGAATCAAAATAACCTCTGCTATTCAATCAGTGGCGAGAGAAGGTGGTGTAATTGGTATTTCAGGCCCATGCACCAGGTACAAATACCTGTCCCCAGCTTCTCTCAATTCAGTGGGTTTTGGAACCCATGTCCCTTGTCTAGCAAGTGCTACTTAGTTGATGGTGAGTCCCTCTGTTATAAAACAGTCCCACTGGCCTTGATTCACATAATCAGGGTAACACTTTATTTTTCCTGCCCCAATAACAGAGAAACTGGGGATCTCACAGCAGCCAAAGTGACCATTTGGGCGGCTGTGGGCTCATGCTAGAGGGGCTGGTTGTGCCTATGGAAACAAGATCAGCCCCTGACATCCTTTTGTACAACTCATCACAATTCACCACCAGATGTCAGGGTAGAGTTCATCCTGACTCCACTTACATTAGTAGCTGACCATTAGCATGTGCATCACTAGACTCACTTTCAGGTCAACTATGAAACCATCTGCTGTCTCTGTCAAACACAAGTGTTGGAAGCCTTCTAATCTCCTTGCTATACCCTATGGTGTCTTCCATGCACTTTTGGATCAGGCCACATATTTTGAGACCTTATGGTTTCCACTAGGGTGATGCAGTCTCCATTTCTCAGTGTCAAAGCAGGATGCTGTAACTAGCTATGCTCAACACTTGAAAACAGCCAGTTCGCTGCATTACAAATCAGTTTCTAATTCCATTTCGGTTAGCAGCACCCGCGGATTGCGAGATATAAATAATTCCAACACATCTAAACATCGAAAATGCTATGAATTATGAGCTTTTCATCAGAAGGACATGTAGGATCAATAGGAACAGAGGGAGTCTAGAGAAGCATATTTCATAATTACAGTTTAGAACTGCATTCATCAATTTAGCAGCACACTTCAAAAAAGTTTTCAAAATTTTATGTTTTAAGATTTATTAGAGAAAATGGTATCTCAAGAGAAGATTCCATCCCATCTCCTTTTTAATATCACCTTTTTAGGAAACTTAATTTCAGCTTCAAAAGGGGTTACATAAAATATCAATCCCACATAACTGGATCTGACAAATTTATGTTTCGTTATTTTTTTTCTCCAAAGGAAATGAATCAATCATCCAGTTACTCTTCAATTCATCTTATTCCTGTGCTATATCATCTCCTTGAAATAATCAGGCCACTTTGACAATCAGTTAATAAACAGGCACTTAAATATATTCTTTTCTTCCAGAGTAATACTCCAGGTAATGAGGCTGAAATGGATTGCCTGGTGTGGACCCTTCTCAGATTAATCTAATAAGTGCTCCAGCTCTCTATTTTTTTTAAAAGAAGATCTAGTTGAATTGCCTAATCGTTCTGTTAAAACCAGGATATGAAAGTGCAATCATTTAGATGCAAAGTATCTTTTATCAAAAGCTTTGAGGACAGTTTCAGTGGGAAAGGGCCATTTATCTCAAATAGGGCCGACAAATATATGGCACCATCATCCAAACTGGAGGGTGGCATGAGTGTTACTGAGTTCTGAGAGAGGGTGTGTTTAGGTACAGGGCAGTCTGAAGGGTCAGCGTTATGCCCCAGAGGAGCTAGGCAGCTGGACAACAGGATCCACAGTGTTATATCAGGGAGGTTTGAATCTCTGTCACTGGAGATTTTTAAGAACAGGTTAGACAAACACCTGTCAGGGATGATCTAGGCCAGGAGTCGGCAACCTTTGGCATGCGGCTCGCCAGGGTAAGCCCCCTGGCCGGCTGGGCTGGTTTGTTTACCTGCCGTGTCTGCAGGTTTGGCCAATCGTGGCTCCCACTGGCTGTGGTTCGCTGCTCCAGGTGAATGGGGGTGGCCGGAAGCGGCAGCCAGCACATCCCTCAGACCGTGCCACTTCCCACCGCCCCCATTCATCTGTAGCGGCGAACCGCAGCCAGTGGGAGCTGTGATTGGCCAAACCTGCAGATGCAGCGGGTAAACAAACCGTCCTGGCCAGCCAAGGTGCTTACCCTGGTGAACGACATGCCAAAGGTTGCCAATCCCTGATCGAGGCAATACTTAGTCCTGCCTTGTGTGCAGGGGACCAGACTAGAAGACTTCAAAAGATCCCTTCCAGTTCTGCACTTCTAGGATTCTAGGACTGTATGTTTGTATTCTGAGGGTATGTCTACACTACTCGCCGGATCGGTAGGTAGTGATCGATCTATCATGTCTATTGTAGATGTGATAAATCGATCCCTGATTGCTCTGCCATCAACTCCTGTACTCCACTGCGGCGAGAGGTGGAAGCGGAGTCGACGGGGGAGCGGTGGCAGTCGACCCCGCACAGTGAGGAGGCGAGGTAAGTCAACCTAAGATATGTCGACTTCAGCTACACTATTCTTGTAGCTGAAGTTGTGAATCTTAGGTTGATTCCCCCCCGCAAGTGTAGACCAGGCCTGAGTGTGTGCTTTGAGACCTCAAGATTGGGGCAGTGACTGGATTTTGTTTTTCAGACTCCAGAGGTTTAAGACAATCAGACACAGAGGCTTGGATTCCCCTCACAACAGTCCAGTGAATGTCCAGCAAAAGGGTGCTTGGCCGGATCTATGACAGAACGTACTGCTATTCTAAAATAATTTGAATGAAGGAAGCATGTCAAGAGGAACACAACCGCTGCTGTTTGTTAAGCAGACCACTAACTGTGTGGAAGTCCTATAGAACTTTTAAGTTCTACAGAAATAAATTAAGTTGAGTAACACTAAAACAGCTCTAGTCTACCTGTTTCAGGACTACTTCAGAGCTCACTAAAATTAAGAAAAAAAGCTGCTGATCAGCAAAAGAAGAGAAAAGAAAATGGAAAAAAGATTCTACACATCAACCCTAATATAGTCGGTAGTGACTTGTGCTTCTGTTCAGTGTGTCTCAACCACTCTATCCCAGCAGTTAGAGTATAGCGTTTATAAGAAGCATTTAAATTGCAAATAATGACTGACTAGTATAGCTGGCTGAATTTTTTTGACTCAACGTTTTCCATCAGCATTCATCAGAATCAAAATGTTCTCTGAGAACGTGTCAATTTCACAACATTTCATTAAGGGGGGAAAGAAATATTGAGTTTTGATTTAAAACAACTTTTTGTTGTGAAACTTATTTTGCTTTATGTTATAAAAGGTAACATAAAATTAAATTACATTGAAAATAAAAAATAAAACAATTAAAATAAAAAAAATTTAAATGAAACAATTTAAAATAATATACAGTTAAATAGCCACAATCAAAATGCAGCATGTGATTAACTCTAGGAAATTTTCAAAAAAATAGTTTTACAGGAAATTTCAAAATGTTGGCTTTTCTTTCCAATTCAGAACAATTTTTTTAGACATTGGATTTTCTTGTACAATGGAAATTTTGCTTCTGGACAAAAAACTAGCCTTAACTAGAGAGCTAGCTAGGCAGCCAGGATTGTCTTCTTATTAAAGCAGTGAAATTAATCTCTTCCTGCCTCAGGTCCCCACCTGCTGTCCTCCCACCCTCTGTCTGTCTTGTCTGTTTCTCCCTGCCAACGAGGTCTATCTCTCCCTTTGTATTTGTACAGTGCCTAGACAATAGGCTCTGATTTGTATGAGAAATGATAAACAATTTGCAGGTGTCCCTGCTGCTGACCAGCTAACTCAGGGGAAACAGACAATAACCTATTAAAAAGTTTGCTAAGTTAATAAATAGCTGCATTAATTGTTTCAAAAAGTCTGCTCTCCATTTAGTTTTAGAAGATATTTCTGGGTGCTTTGAATCCCCAGATCCCTCCTACACACGCAGCAAGGGGTTCCATTAGTGGCCTGTTCCATCGTTTCAGGCTAGCCCCAGATGCTTCAGCAGTGAAAGCTTAATTATGTTCTCCAAGGTGAGGACATGCCCTCAGACTTTCACAGTAGCCTCTAATGTTGCAGCAAAGCTTCTGAGTCACTTAATTTCCAGGCATGGCATTTCTTTTGCTGAATTCCCTGCTGCTGCTATTGCAAGTTCTTGGAAAAAGAGAGACAGCGGCTCCCTTGCCTTGTCTAACCTTGGTCCATTCTGTTGTGCTTCCTGCCAGTCTTGGTTCATCGTTTTTGAGCAATGGATTGCTAGAAAGGGCCTCATCAGAGAGCTCTCACCATAGAAACTGCCTCTGATACCAAGGAGACAAATTAAAGGGCTAACACAACTGACTAAATCAGAGAAATTGGAGGCAGGTGAGAACTTTTCCTCCCACATCTTGCTGAATTTTGCTTTAAGCTTTTATGATTTTCAATTGCTTGCCTGGTGTAATAAAAGGCTAGGGTGACTTCTGCGCAAAATTGTATGGAGTAGATCATCTAAAGGATGTTGGCAAGATTGGAAATGCTAGGGATTAGCACAGAAAGCAACAAAGCCCAGGGCAGGTTGGGGCTACAGTTTTGTGACCAGCATGTGCCCCATATAGCCTTAATCTGACTCTGTAAAGCCTGATCTTCGCTACAAAGTTATGCTGGCATTATTATGTTGGCTAGAAATGTGGAGCAGGGAAAAAAATCACCCTCTCTTGGCAACATAGCTATGCCAGTAAAACCCCTAGTGTAAATGCAGCTAAGCTGCCAAAAGAATGTTTCCATCTGCTTAGCTAACGTTGTTAAGGGAGGTGGTTCAGTTAGGACAGCAGAAGAACTCCTCCTGCTTCCTCACACAGTATAGGTTCTGTAGTGTAAACATGGCCTTGGAAGTGTTTTATAAGAGGTCATCTAAAAAACAATAGGAGAAAGGAAAGCTGCATGCAGAGAGTTTCAGCAGATTCTGTCCCCAGAATCTGCACCTTGCAGGGATCCTCTAGTGGCTATAGGCTTTCATAAAGAGGCCCTGTTATGTATCTCCACACCACACCTGCAGGACCTCCCAGTGTGCTTGGATGGGTGGTGATGTGCAAAGAATTTCCCACTTTCCAGAGAATCCTCTCTGCATGGGATTGTCGTGGGATGGCCTGATCCAAAGCTGAATGGTGATTCTTATTTTTAGGGCTGAGCAAACCAGCCCCTAAAAAATTTGGACTGAACTTTCTTAGGCTTAAAAATAGTTTGAATATCTTTTCTGTATTATTTTTCATCTTTTTGTTATATCTCTTTGTGGGACTTTTTGCTGACCAGAAATGCTAACATATTGCTAAACCAGTGTCTCATCTATGGTAATTTCTTGTTCATTGGGAAGCAGAAATTAACACATAAGAGCTAACATCAGAAACACCTATGCCAAGGAGGTGTCTGACCAGTTTCTTGAAAATCTGAGAAGTATGGATAGTTTTGACTAAAGTTTAGAGAAGGATCTTGACTTCTGGAGAGGTGTTTATTTGACTCAGGTTGAATCATTGGAAATTCATCCATCCCTAGTTATTAGAACGGGATTGATGGAGATGGGAAGCAAATACGCACTTCCCGGGTCAGTCACGAAGAACAGGTCATAGGGGTGTCAGTCCAGAGTATAAAAAGAAAGACGAGAAACTTGATTCAGACTCAGATATCCATGATGACTTAGATGAGCTTGCATCACATTTAAAAAAATCAAGCTCTTGCTTCAAGTAGCTGGGGTCCCAAATGGAGACAGACTTGATTCATTGTCTAAATACAACTGGTTTGCCCTATTTTCCTGGGCATTACTATTTCAGGGGTCGATCATCATTTTATGATCTACCCTGAGCAAGGGGGAGCATGTGGCTGCCCTGGCTCAGACATAGCCTGGGAAGCATATTGTGACTCAAGGAAGTTCACGCTGAATACATCACTTGGCATGTTGGCACTGCTATGGGGATGGAGTATCAGAGGGGTAGCCGTGTTAGTCTGGATCTGTAAAAGCAGCAAAGAATCCTGTGGCACCTTATAGACTAACAGACGTTTTGGAGCATGAGCTTTTGTGGGTGAATACCCACTTCCTCAGATGCATGCAAGTGGGTATTCACCCACGAAAGCTCATGTTCCAAAAGTCTGTTAGTCTATAAGGTGCCACAGGATTCTTTGCTGCTCTTATGGGGATGGAGTCATGGTTCTGCCCAGTCCTCATCTGCATGCATAGGGAGGAAGTAGCAACTCTGTACAGCCTGCTTCCACTCCTCCATTGCATCCTTTCTATAGGTAGCCATCTGCACAAGGAAGTAAAAGGACACCTTGCACCTCCTTATCCCCTTACACAGGAATGTTAGGCTAATGATGCTGTGGCTACATCTTCACTACCCGTCGTATCGGCGGGTAGCAATCGATTTCTTGGGGATCAATATATCGCATCTCATCTAGACGCAATATATTGATCCCCGAACACGCTCCTGTCAACTCCAGGACTCCACCGGAGCGAGCAGCAGTAGCGGAGTCGACAGGGGGAGCCGCGGACGTCGATCCTGTGCAGTAAGGACGGTAGGTAATTCGATCTAAGATACTTCGACTTCAGCTACGTTATTCACGTAGACCAGCCCTCTAGCTGGTAACTAGTTCCCCAGACCTAAGCCCCCTAAACTTTAGAGAAGCTGGGCTGCTTTTATCCATTGAACATGGAAACCAAAGGCATTTGCCATTTAGCAAGCCTATATGGATTTCAAATGAGTAATGGGGTGCTATCGATTATGGCAATTGCAAAAAAAGGGACATGTTTTGCTATGAATGTTAAGAGTAGGTACAACTCTGGGAGCAGAGCATCTGCATGTGGAGAATACAAAGTGTTTATAATTTTACTGGAAGTTTCTTATATTTCCATAGCTACCACTATACAGGGTGGTACTCAGAACCTTTATATTCCTATCCTGTTTCAAATAAGTTGGGTCCAATATTCATATCCATTTGTGGCTACAGCTGCTTGTACTGAGAATATTGTTTTCCTCCCCTATTGTTCTCTCTCTCTTTCTGAGTTTCATCTGCCCTTCTCTCATCTTATTTTTGTTTTCTCCTGTCCCTCCCAGCCATACAATCTTATCCCTGCATGACACATCACCAGCTAAGTACATCAAAACTGCTTCGAAATAATACAAACTATCAAAGACTGCCTTTTACCTGGGGAAGTTCGAGTGTTTGCCTTTTGTACAGTATTTTGAGCAAACTAGGCTGGAAATACTGAAATGATAGCAGTGTCTTATAGTCCTGCTACTCAGTGTTTGACTCAGCCTCCAATAAAATATGAGCAGCTGAGTGAATCCTGAGAAGGAATTTCCATATTCACTTTTTAATGAGTTTGTGGCAACTGCAATGCTTTTGTGTGCTTTCAGGGAATGGGATTACAGGCCAGAATGATCACGGAAACAACATTTAAGCAAATATAGAAAATTCATGGAAAGCACATTTAGGACTGGCAAAGGTGAGCCTCCATGCTGAATACCTGATTCTGATAATCATGCTCATCCAGTCAGGGAACTAAAAGCATGTGACTTATGTGTCTGATCAAAACGGATGGTCACCTTTCAGATTCAGACCATAAAATATTCGTCAACATTAGTGGGTGCATGTGTAATTAATAGACATGGGTGGGGAGGGGGGAAAAGGTAACCTGGTTACAAACCATTCCTGAAAAGAAAAAGAGATTAAACTCATAGACTCATAGACTCTAGGACTGGAAGGGACCTCAAGAGGTCATCGAGTCCAGTCCCCTGCCCTCATGGCAGGACCAAATACTGTCTAGACCATCCCTAATAGACATTTATCTAACCTACTCTTAAATATCTCCAGAGATGGAGATTCCACAACTTCCCTAGGCAATCTATTCCAGTGTTTAACTACCCTGACAGTTAGGAACTTTTTCCTAATGTCCAACCTAAATCTCCTTTGCTGCAGTTTAAGCCCATTGCTTCTTGTTCTATCATTAGAGGCTAAGGTGAACAAGTTTTCTCCCTCCTCCTGAAGGCCCCCTTTTTAGATATCTGAAAACTGCTATCATGTCCCCTCTCAGTCTTCTCTTTTCCAAACTAAACAAACCCAATTCCTTCAGCCTTCCTTCATAGGTCATGTTCTCAAGACCTTTAATCATTCTTGTTGCTCTTCTCTGGACCCTCTCCAATTTCTCCACATCTTTCTTGAAATGCGGTGCCCAGAACTGGACACAATACTCCAGTTGAGGCCTAACCAGCGCAGAGTAAAGCGGAAGAATGACTTCTCGTGTCTTGTTTACAACACACCTGTTAATGCATCCCAGAATCACGTTTGCTTTTTTTGCAACAGTATCACACTGTTGACTCATATTAAGCTTGTGGTCTACTATGACCCCTAGATCTCTTTCTGCCATACTCCTTCCTAGACAGTCTCTTCCCATTCTGTATGTGTGAAACTGATTGTTCCTTCCTAGGTGGAGCACTTTGCATTTATCTTTATTGAACTTCATCCTGTTTACCTCAGACCATTTCTCCAATTTGTCCAGATCATTTTGAATTTTGACCCTGTCCTCCAAAGCAGTTGCAATCCCTCCCAGTTTGGTATCGTCCGCAAACTTAATAAGCGTACTTTCTATGCCAACATCTAAATCATTGATGAAGATATTGAACAGAACCGGTCCCAAAACAGACCCCTGCGGAACCCCACTTGTTATACCTTTCCAACAGGATTGGGAGCCATTAACAACTACTCTCTGAGAACGGTTATCCAGTCAGTTATTCACCCACCTTATAGTAGCCCCATCTAAATTGTACTTTCCTAGTTTATCTATAAGAATATCATGCGAGACTGTATCAAATGCCTTACTAAAGTCTAGGTATATCACATCCACCGCTTCTCCCTTATCCACTTGTCCTATCAAAGATCCGTTATCCTATCAAAGAACACTATCAGATTAGTTTGACACGATTTGTTCTTTACAAATCCATGCTGGCTATTCCCTATCACCTTACCACCTTCCAAGTGTTTGCAAATGATTTCTTTGATTACCTGCTCCATTATCTTCCCTGGCACAGAAGTTAAACTAACTGGTCTGTAGTTTCCTGGGTTGTTTTTATTTCCCTTTTTATAGATGGGCATTATATTTGCCCCCTTCCAGTCTTCTGGAATCTCCCCCGTCTCCCATGATTTCCCAAAGATAATAGCTAGAGGCTCAGATACCTCTTCTATTAACTCCTTGAGTATTCTAGGATGCACTTCATCAGGCCCTGGTGACTTGCAGGCATCTAACTTTTCTAAATGATTTTTTACTTGCTCTTTTTTTATTTTCTCTTCTAAACCTACCCTCTTCCCGTAAGCATTCACTATACTAGACATTCCTTCAGACTTCTCAGTGAAAACTGAAACAAAGAAATCATTAAGCATCTCTGCCATTTCCAAGTCTCCCATTACTGTTTCCCCCTCCTCATTGAGCAGTGGGCCTACCCTGTCCTTGGTCTTCCTCTTGCTTCTAATGTATTGATAAAAAGTCTTCTTGTTTCCCTTTATTCCCATAGCTAGTTTGAGTTCATTTTGTGCCTTTGCTTTTCTAATCTTGCCTCTGCATTCCTGTGTTATTTGCCTATATTCATCCTTTGTAATCTGACCTAGTTTCCATTTTTTATATGACGCCTTTTTATTTTGTAGGTCACGCAAGATCTCGTGGTTAAGCCAAGGTGGTCTTTTGCCACATTTTCTATCTTTCCTAACCATCGGAATAGCTTGCTTTTGGGCCCTTAATAGTGTCCCTTTGAAAAACTACCAACTTTCCTCAGTTGTTTTTCCCCTCAGTCTTAATTCCCATGGGACCTTACCTATCAGCTCTCTGAGCTTACCAAAATCCGCCTTCCTGAAATCCATTGTCTCTATTCTGCTGTACTCCCTTCTACCCTTCCTTAGAATTGCAAATTCTATGATTTCATGATCACTTTCACCCAGGCTTCCTTCTGCTTTCAAATTCTCAACAAGTTCCTCCCTATTTGTTAAAATCAAGTCTAGAACAGCTTCCCCCCTAGTAGCTTTTTCAACTTTCTGAAATAAAAAGTTGTCTGCAATCCAGTCCAGGAACTTATTGGATAGTCTGTGCCCCGCGGTGTTATTTTCCCAACATATATCTGGATAGTTGAAGTCCCCCATCACCACCAAATCTTGGGCTTTGGATGATTTTGTTAGTTGTTTGAAAAAAGCCTCATCCACCTCTTCCACCTGATTAGGTGGCCTGTAGTAGACTCCCAGCACGACATCACCCGTGTTTTTACCCCTTTCAGCCTAACCCAGAGACTCTCCCAGACTCTCCCCTTTCAGCCTAACCCAGAGACTCTCTTCCGTCTCCTATGTCCATCTCCACCTCAGTCCAAGTGTGTACATTTTTAATATATAAGGCAACACCTCCTCCCTTCTTCCCCTGTCTATCCTTCCTGAGCAAACTATACCCATCCACATCAACATTCCAGTCGTGTGTATTGTCCCACCAAGTTTCAGTAATGCCAATAATGTCATAGTTGTATTTATTTATTAGCACTTCCAGTTCTTCCTGCTTATTACCCATACTTCTTGTATTTGTATATAGGCATCTAAGATACTGGTTTGATCTTGCCTCCCAGCTTTGCCCTGACCCTCCTTCCTCTCTGCCATTATAGCCCGTGCTCCCTCCTGTTTCCAACCCATCTCCCAGGTCTTGTTCCCCACTTACCTGTAGGCTTTGCTCACCTGTCCCCGTCGAACCTAGTTTAAAGCCCTCCTTACTAGATTAGCCAGTCTGTGCGCAGATAAGGCCTTTCCCCTCTTCGAAAGGTGAACACCATCTGTTCCTAGCAGTCCTTCCTCAAATAGCATCCCGTGGTCGAGGAAGCCAAAGCCCTCCTGGCGACACCATCTTCAAAGCCAGGCATTCACCTCCACGATGCATCTGTTTCTGCCCGGACCCCTACCTTCAACAGGAAGAATCGAAGAGAATACCACCTGCGCTCCAAACTCCTTAACCCATACTCCCAGAGCCCTGTAGTCACTCTTGATCTGCTCAGTGTCACACCTCGCAGTATCATTTGTGCCCACATGGATGAGTAGCCCACATGGATAACGTATCTAATTATTTGTTGCAAATTGTTTCTTTGGCTCTACAATGAATAGAGTTTAATTTAGGTTGCAGCATATCTTGACACACAGTGCCACGTATGACTAGCTAGATTATGCCAAATTCATCCCTAAAGTAAAAAGATGGAATACCACTAACTTCATTTGACTGCGAATTCTTAAAGGCTAGGACTTCGGCTTTGTCCTTGTCCTTAAAGCACCATGTACATAGACAGTGTGCGACTGTTAAACAGCAACATTTATTTAGGTTAAGGTCAGTGCCCAGGGATCTCTACAGTATATTAGATGATAGCCGTGAAACCATGGGTTTCTCTTCCCAATATCATGCAGTAAAAGGTCATTCCATGCAAGCTAATGCTGAAGCCTTCAGTTTTCGTGCCCTATTCCCTTGCTGAACCACTGCACTGAAAAGTCATTTAAGAAAGTGCCCTTTACTGGCCTATTGAAAATGCAGTGCTACTAGATTTTGTGGGGGTGGCAGGCAGAAATGATGGGGGCGGGGGAAAAATCAGCATTGATTGATTAGGGTTAGAGGGGGCCAGAACGACTGAGGCTTCTTTAGGGCCCTTTGACTGCTTCCTGGCCATGGCTGGTCACTTTCTGTTGTTGCCTCTGGATCACTCTTCTTACCTCTGCCCCTTAGTTATAATTATAAGCTTGAGGGGGTGTTGTGTTGAACGATTACGTGTGAGAAAGGCCCTCAGCTGAGGCCATTCATAAGGGGTCCATTAACATGGTTGAGCCAGGCTGATTCATAACCACACTGGAAAGCACAACAATTTAATAAGGTTAGGTGGAGACCATAATTAAGGCTAAGATTTAGTAAAATTCACGGACAGGTCCCAGGCAATAAACGGAAATCAACTGCCCTGTGACCTGACCATGACTTGTACTATATACCCCTTACTAAATCTTGGGTGTTCGGGGGGCTCTGGGGAATGTAGCTGCTGCTCTGGAGGGGGGTCTGGGGCACCTGCTGGTGTTGGCAGGGGGCAGCCTGGGACTGCTGACACTACTGCCCTGCCCTACCCGGCCCTGCCAGCCTGGGACCACCGCCACTGCCAGAGCCAGCTCCAGCTTTTCTGCTGCCCCAAGCAGCAAAAAAAACACGAGAAGCAGCACTTCAGCGGCAGCTCAATCACGCCGCTTCTTTGGCAGCAATTCGGCGGCAGATCCCCCCTTTCTTTGGCAACAATTTGGCAGCAGCTAAAAGAGGAAGAGAGGGAATGAGGGACCCACTGCCAAATTCCCACTGAAGACCCAGAGGTGCGGCCCCAATACTGGACAGAGTGCCACCCCTTTGAATTGGCTCCCTCAAGCACCTGCTTCCTACGCTGCTGCCTGGAGCCAGCCTTGACACTGCTGTGTGTGTATGGGTGCTGCTTGGGTAACCCTGGAGTCAGCTGCACCTGCCAACTGCAGAAGTCCCAGAGGTCCTGGAAAATCATGGAATCTGGGACTTCCGTGACAGACTTGCAGCCTTAATCATGAAGCATAAACCTCTACAGCCTGAGCAAAAGATACAGTTCACTCAGCCAAGCAAGCTCATTCACCTGTGTGTGTGTGGACCGTCCACCGCTAGAGGGGGATGAAGCACCACAAACAGTGGATGGGGGTTACAGTTCTTCCGGCCATCATGTTAAAATAGGAGTGCAAGAACAGTCATACTGAGTCAGACCAAAGGTCCATTGAGAGCAGTATCCTGTCTTCTGACAGTGGCCACTGCCAGGTGCTCCAGAGGCAACCAGGAAGTTATCCATCTCTTGTCTAGTCCCAGAGATGAGGGACACTCAGAGCATGGGGTTGTGTCCCTGACCATACTAGCTAATTGCCATTGATGGACCTATCCTCAAGGAACTTTCTGAATTCTTTTTTGAATCCAGTTATAATTTTGGCCATCACAACATCCCTTGGCAATGAATTCCACAGGTTGACTATACTTTATGTGAAAAAAATACTTTCTTTTAAACCTGCTGCCTATTAAATTCACTGGGTGACTCCTAATTCTTGTGTTATATAAAGGAGTAACCACCACTTCCCTATTCACTTTCTCCACACCAGTCATGATTTTACAGACCTCTATTAGTTGTCGCTTTTCCAAGCTGAAGAGTCCTAGTCTTTTTAAATGCTCTTCCTACAGCAGCTGGTCCATACCCTTAATCATTTTTATTGCCCTTCTCTGCCCCTTTTCCAATTCTAATACATCTTTTTTGAGATGGTGTGACCAGAACTGCACATGGTATTCAAGGTGTGGGCATACTATGGATGTATATAGTGGCATTGTGATATTTTCTGTCTTATTAGCTATCACTTTCCTAATGGTTCCTAACATTCTGTTCGCTTTTTTCACTAGGTTCGCTGCGGTTCTCTGGGTCAGTTGCCTTCTCCGGTTCCTCCCACTGTAGTGCTTCGAGCCGGCCTGGAGAGGTTTCCTCCCCCAGCGCCTTCACAGGCGGTGGCTGGTCCTTCGCAGGAGCTTCCCCTTCAGGTCCTTCCCCTGCAGCCACCAGCCCAGACTGAGCTGAGCTCCCTCCTTTTATACTTCCAGAGCACCTGGAGCACACCCAGTACAGACAGGGCAGGAATTTCAACATCAGTGCTACTGATCTGACACTGCTGGGGCTAGTGCGGGGTGGTGCTGCCCTGTCATATCCAGTTTTTTGCCAACTCCTTCCCCCCCCAGAAAAAATCCCTATAAACCAACAAAAAATTAGTTTTGTTTCCCCTCCCCCCAAACCCTGCACATTTATTTTTTTTAAGCTTTACACTGGACAAAAGGGATCACACAGGAACTAACAAAAATTTCCATGAACATTTTCATTTAAAATATAAAGGCTAGGTTTTGGCTGAAAAAGACTCTACATCAGTTGCTTGCAGTATGTCACACTATTGAACAGTTCCAATGCTATTCAGTAGAAGGCAGTAGTGTACACGCATCCCTGTGCAATGCAGGAGAGTAGAGTAGGTCAGAATGGTCTCTTCTGGCTTGAAAATCTAATAAGCTACACCGCCAGCTATTTCATTAGAATTTCTTTCTACATTTTCCAAATAGGAGGCCAAATCCTAACATTCTCATGCAGTGTTTTTTTCAGTCAGTGTTCAGGCCAACTGCCAGTGTTGTCCAGGGCTGCCCAGAGGATTCAGGGGGCCTGGAGAAAAGTCGGGGAGCTGTGGCATTATACTCACCCGGTGGCGGTCCGGGTCTTCGGTGGCTTTTCAGCAGCAGGGGTCCCTTCAGTAGCTTGTGTCTTCGGCCGCTGGGCCAGGGCTCACGGGGCCCCTGCGGGGGCCCAGGGCCTGGGGCAAATTGCCCCACTTGCCCCCAACCTCTGGGCGGCCCTGATGTTGTCAATGAAGATTTAGCCCCAGTAAGGACAAATATAGATTATTTTCCTTGATGAGAAAAATATTATATATGTAGTGCTATGGGCTGGAGCAAGACCCCTTTGTGGACTTCCCAGGAGGCCCAATACAATCACGGGTTTCCCCAGGGGGAAGAAGGCTCTGTCTCTCATGTCCATAGAGGTACTCTCTGACCCACTGGCTAATTATCCCTTCAGTTCCACCTCCTTCTGGGTGCTGAGGGAGCTTAGCCCGAAATGTTCTAAAATAAAAAGCAAACTCAACTCAATATGGAGCCACCCAGCCAGGGGCGGCAAGTTGTATGGGTCTGGGGGCCCAGCTCCACCAATGTTGGGGGCCGGGTCTCTCCCTTGGCCCTGCCTGCCACTCCAATGCACCTCCCCCAAGTGTCCCCCGGCCCCCACTTGCTTCCTCCGCACACCTCTTCCCCCAGGCCCTGGAGCCTGCAGCTCCACCCCGACTCTGCTCTGCTGACTCTGACATAAACTGTTGCCGGAGGGTCTTAGTGCCCCCCCATCCATTTGTGGCAGGCTAGGCTGCACTTATCCTGCCCTTCTGCCTCGGACCCTTCGCTTTTCCGGCAGGACCCTCCACCAGCAGAAGGGAGTCCCCCCGCCAGCCCTCCTGCCCCACGCTGGGCCAGGGGCAGCCCCATCCTCCACTCCCAGTGATGCTACAGTGAGGGGCATGTGATGGCAGTCCCCCCCACAGCACCCACCACAGGGGAGGTGAGGAGGCTTCCAGGACCTGAAAGGGACCGTAGGAGCACATGCAGTGACAGCAGTGCAAGGTGAGTGTGCTGCTGGGGTGAGTCCTCCTCTCTGGCTCCCAAACTCCTCATCCCCAACCCAGCCCTACCCTAGACCCTGCACCCCCAGCCAGAGCCCTCACCTCCCCACACCTGAACTCTCTGTCCCAGCCCTGAGCCCCCTCTTGCATCATGAACCCCTCATCCCCAGCCCAACCCCACAGCCCTCACCCCTACACCCCCTCCCATCCCCAAACACCCTCCCAGAGCCTACACCCCTCATCCCTTTGCCCCAGCCCTGAGCCTGCACCCAAACTCCATCCTAGAGCTTACAACTAGGGTGACCAGATGTCCTGATTTTATAGGGACAGTTCTGATTTTTGGGTCTTTTTCTTATATAGGCTCCTATTACCCCCCATCCCCTGTCCCCATTTTTCACACTTGCTGTCTGGTCACCGTACCTGCATCCCAGACCCCCTCCTCCCCCAAACTCCCTCCCAAAGGCCAACCTTGCACCCCTTCTGTACCCAAACTCCCTCCCAGAGCCTGTACACCTCCTGCACCCTAATCCCCAGTCCCAGCCCAGGGCCTGCACCTCCTCCCCCAACCCAAACTCCCTCCCAGAGACTTTGGCAGGTGGGGGTGAAGTTGGTGGGGGCAGGTTCTGGGCACCACCAAAATTTCTACAAACCTGCCACCCCTGCACCCAGCAGCTTTCCTGTGGGGCTTCCCTGCTCTTTCCTTCTGGCTTCATTTCCAAATAGTCTGACTTATACACTGCTTGCCTCTTGGGGTTTAACTATTGCTTCTCCATGGCTGCTCCAGCTAGCAGGTCCCTGTCCCTGCAGCTCTGCCCGCAAAGCTCCCTTTAGGCAAAGGCAGAGCTCCTGCCTGGCCAATCAGCTCTGAATTCAGCCAGGCTCAATTGTTTCATTCCCCTCCAGGCTTGGCATTGGCTGCAGGGGCTGGCTGGGCCCATGGGGTCTCTGCCTCATCACAATATTTTAACAGCACTAGTGTGTGAAATGCTAAATATGAACAGTCAATACCACCACAGGCAAAGAGAGGTGGTTTTTTTTCTTAATTATGCCAAAGGAAGAAAATTACCATCCAATTGCTTTGGAAACTTCCTCAGATTCCAATTAAATCTGCTATACTAAGAAGAAATGTGTAATAAGCATGCACAATGCGACTTCACATCACACGGCAGCGGGATCTCGCAATCAGCAGGCACATTCCCACAGGGAAATAGCATTTCTGCCGCGCACCGCAGACGGGAGGGATTCGATTGTCATCCTGGTTGTTACCACCTATAATTACTTTTAAAGATTCATGTCCTGTAATGATCCAAGACATTCCTGTTATCTCTTTCCAGCAATTGATCTGAAACATCTGTCATCAACACCCGCGCAGCTAAGAGCTATTTTGCCTTGGAACGATATGGAGAGCAGACATTGCCATTGAGTTACGGTACGCAGAGCATCCCAAATCAAAAATGTCACATAACACCCTCAAGCTGAAGCTTTAAGAGCATCTAAATTGAAGCCAGTAGCATTTTGCTCTGCAAGGTGGCAATGTAAACACATTTGTTCATAAGGCTGCTGCTCTGCAGGTTTAACTTGGTAACGAAATGCCATGGAATAACATGGGGGAGATAGCTCAGTGATTTAAGCATTGGCCTGCTAAACCCAGGGTTGAGAGCTCAGTCTTTGAGGGGGCCAGTGTCATAACCTATTCCCAGATTTGGACCTTAGCATCCAAAATATGGGGGTTAGCATGAAAACCTCCAAGCTTAGTTACCAGCTTGGACCTGGTAAAGCTGCCACCACCCAAAAAATTAGAGTGTCTTGGGGCACTCTGGTCCCCCCAAAAACCTTCCCTGGGGACCCCAAGACCCAAATTCCTTGAGTCTCACAACAAAGGGGAATAAACCATTTCCCTTCCCTTCTCCCTTCCAGGTGTTCCCTCCCTGGGTTCTTGGAGAGATACACAGAAGCAAGCTCCGTGAATCTAAACAAAGGGACGCCACCCTCCCTGTTTCCAGTCCTGGAACACAGTACTTCCCTCTTCACCCAGAGGGAATGCAAAGTCAGGCTAGTAAAACTAACAAAGACAGATTTCCCCCTGACTTCTTCCTCCCTCCATTCCCTGGTGAGCTACAGACTCAATTCCCTGGAGTTCCCCACCAAAGAAAAACTCCAACAGGTCTTAAAAGAAAGCTTTATGTAAAAAGAAAGAAAAATACATAAAAATGGTCTCTCTGTATTAAGGTGACAAATACAGGGTCAATTGCTTAAAAGAAATATGAATAAACAGCCTTATTCAAAAAGATACAATTTAACACATTCCAGCAAGTACACACATGTAAATACAAAATAAAAACCCTATAAATCACTATTTTATCTTTTGTACTTACAACTGGGAAACAGAAGATTAGAAAAGCAGGAGGCAGAAAAAAATCCTCTCATAGTGGAGAGAGTACAGGCAGAAAAAAAACCAAAGAACTCAGACACAAACTTCCCTCCACCCAGATTTGAAAAAGTCTTGTTTCCTGATTGGTCCTCTGGTCAGGTGTTTCAGGTTACTCCTTTCCAGGTGTAAGAGACATTAACCCTTAGCTATCTGTTTATGACAGCCAGGTAGGGAGCTGGAGCAAAAATCAGTACTTGGTCTTGGTAGTAATAACTTTTCAGGGCCCCTTCCAGTTCTATGAGATAGGTATATCTCCATAAATGAAAAAAATAGGGCTGAATGCTGACACCTTAACTTCACATATCACTCCTGAATGGGAGTAAGGATATTGAAATCTGACCCTATATGTTAGTTTTCAATCATGGTTATTAAACATACAGCTTGATGCTTCAAGTACACCATGCTCAGAATGCCGATTAGGGTCAATTATAAGTGTTGCACACTACGTTTTGTAGAATGAGACCTCCCATAAGTCCAAAAGTCATTAGCTTATGTATCAAAATGTTTAAACTTTGCTTTGTTGATCATTAGTAGGGACAAGCATGCTTCTTTGGCTTGAATACTAACCAAGGGCTAGATCCTCTGCCAAATCTGAAGTCAGAGATATTGTGATTTACATCAGCTGAATAGCTGGCCCTGACTAACTTTCACCCCAGGTTTAAATCTGATCTGTTTAGAATGAGGAGAAGTTTGGTACCTGATTTTCTCCCTCACATCTCAGCACTCTCTGGTTGGGGCTGTGAAGGCAGAAGTGGAAATTTATTATTTATATTAATTTAGCACTTAGGAGCCCATCATGAAGCAGGATCCTATTACTAGGTGTACAAACACAGAACCAAAAGATGGTCCCTGTCCCTCGGAGTCATCTAAGTATGACAAGAGAACAGATGAAACTCTAAGAGCTGTTATA